>NC_048579.1:16655065-17255065 GCF_013265735.2 Oncorhynchus mykiss
CTTATCATAAAATGTTCATAGCTGTGGTTTAAATCTCATGTCATCTACTCACTCAGTCAATGTGCATCCAATACAGGTGGATATGGAGGCTTTCCTTACTCTAACAGATGGAGATTTAAAGGAACTGGGGATTAAGACAGACGGGCCTAGACAACAAATACTGGCAGCTATTTCTGAACTCAATGCTGGGAAGGTGTGTTCAATATTTACCAACCCCCCTCTGTGTTCCGTGCCTATCTATTTGTTTTAGTTACCAAAGAGGGATCACAGCTTGATACATCCAACTAAAATGTATAAATACAATGTACTATTATTATTCATCTGAATTGTTGCTGCAGGGGAGAGAGAGGCAGATTTTGCAGGAGACCATCCACAACTTCCAGTCCTCCTTTGGCAGCAGTGCCAGCAACCCCAGACCGCCAGGACAGCCACGCTGTGAGTGTTATGACGTCACACACCCCTAATCAAGATGCAGGACACATGGCGTCCAAATCCAATATTAGAAGTTAACAACCCAGACGAACCAACCCGGCTCCGAGTGAGCTAAATAAAGACAGACTCGGAGAATGAGTGCACAATTGGTAGTCGCTTATAGATATGTCAGGGACTTCTATTACAGTAATATTGAAGGGCTCTGGCTAGTATTTCTTAGCCAGCTAGAAGGATGAAGTAAGAACCTAACTTTACACGGCGTCTACCTCGGCAGGAGAAAAAATACGCTACTAAGTTCTCATAATAACTTTGCTTTACAGAAAGTAGGCTATTGAGACAAACAGTGATGTGGCGCTCAGTGGTGAGGCTGAGGCCGTCTGCAATGCATGCAGGAGGAAGGAGATAAGACGTAGAGAGAGGGGAAGCAAGCGGAGAGGTTAGTATAGTGGTTCCCAAACTTAGAGTTGGGGCCCTATGCGAGGTCCTCTTAGAAAATCTTATCAAACAAGTTAGGAACTTTAAAAATTATATGTTTCTAAATGAGCATCTCGACATGGCCTATCTTCCCTATAGGCCTACAACCAGCAACATGCCACCCTGCATCCCACTGCTGGCTTACATTTGAAGCTAAGCAGGGTTGGTCCTGGATGGAAGACTAAATGCTGCTGGAAGTGGTTGGAGGGCTAGTAGGAGGCACTCTTTCTTCTGGTCAAATCTTTTTTGTTTTTTCCCCCCAATGCCCCAGGGCAGTGATTGGGGACATTGCCCTGTGTAGGGTGTCATCTTTCAGATGGGACGTTAAACGGGTGCCTGTGGTCACGAAAGATCACATGGCACTTGGCAAAAGGACACATGGTAAAAGTAGGGGTGTTAACCCCGGTGCCCTGGCTAAAATCCCAATCTGGCCCTCATACCATCATGACCACCTAATCATCTCCAGCTTCCAATTGGCGTATTCCTTTCCCCTTTAACTATTCCCAGGCCTCCCGAGTGGCACAGCGGTATAACGCACTGCATCGCAGTGCTTGAGGCGTCATTACAGCCCTGGGTTCGATCCCAGGCTGTTTCACAACCGGCTGTGTACGGGAGACCTTTGAGGCGGCACACAATTGGCCCAGCAGTGTCCGGGTTAAGGGCTATGTCCTATTGTGCTCTAGCGACTCCTTGTGGTGGGTCGCTATGGTTTTCAAGTTGGATGGTGTTTCGGCCGACTCATTGGTGCGGCTGGCTTCCGGGTTAAGCGAGCAAGTGTGTTGAGAAGTAGTGCGGCTTGGCAGGGTCCTGTTTCAGAGGACGCATGGCTCTTGACCTTCGCCTCTCCCGAGTCCGTAGGGGAGCTGCAGCTATGAGACAAGACTGTAACTACCAATTGAATATCACAAAATAAGGGGTACAAGTACAAAAAAAATGTTTTAAATATTTCCTGGGTCATTGCTGTAAATAAGAATGTGTTCTCAGTCAATTTACCTGGTTAAATAAAATAATTAAAATGCAAACTATGCAATTCTAAAAATGTCACGTTTTCATTTTATATCGGTGGTTGTTCATCTTGTCCGTTTCACACATTTATTTTTTTTGACCAATACATCACTGATATTAATACAGAATCGATAGTAATATTCTAATAATTAATGTGAATGTGATAATATAATCATCTGTGCTCCATTGATGTTTGTTTGTGCAGAGCTTGATCAGTAATGCCTAGGAATACAAATGTGAACGCTATGTAATTTCAAGAGTTTATGATTTTATGCAAATCGTCATTACAACTGACTGATGCTATGTGTCAGTGTGAAAAATGTGTCATATTCCACCCCTTTTCAGGGGTATAAGATTACAACTGTATAGCTAGTAGGCAATGTGTTTGTAGGTTGAATGAGGGTCATGAACCTACATCAGCCAAGGTGATAATGGCTGGGGTCAATTTTGCTTGTTTTTGCTGTTCTCCAAATAGCATTTTAAGTATTTTAATTGTATAGAAATTCAGTAAATTAGCTTTAATTTAAAAAAATAATAATCTAATCCTTCTGGACCTCATTAAAACTCAAACCCTGGTTACGGCCCTGATGGTAATCATTCTGTCCTTGTAGCTCCTACAGGCTGGGTCCGACACCAGGTGCGCACCTCCAACAAGAGGTAACAACACCACGCTGCGACTGAGGACCAACCGTATAGGAGGTCAGAGATGACCCTATAGCCCAGGTGTGAGGAGACTCTACTGGACGCCAGCGTTCCAGAGCACTGCTGCGTGTGAGAGGACGCTGCAGCACAGACCCCCGAAAGGGATCCCCATGGGCTGGCGACCCCATGCCCAGCGCCCTGCTGCTTACCGACAGAGCACAACGTGATGTGCGGCCATCATTTATTGCCATGGCAACAGGGCTGTCACGCCAACTGCTGACCTATAGGGGAGATACAGTAGAGGAAGTGGGCGCGTACTAAGAGAGAACAGACCTAGTCATGTCTTAATGGATGTGGGAGATGAAAGCCTTTAAACTGAGATCAAGACTTTTGGGCACTGAGGATGTACTATGTGAGAAGAGAACTTCAGGGACGGTTTCACAGACACAGATTAAGCCTAGTCCTGAACTAAAAAGTACATCAAGAGAATCTCCATTAAACATGCTTCTGATTCCAGGACTAGTCTTAATCTGTGTCTGGGAAATTGGCCCGTAATGTCTTAATGTATTTGGGAGATAACATTTTGAGGCTGGGATTAAGATTATCACATGTTGATGATGTAAGAGGTGGGAGGAATTCTGGTTTGCCAGAATGATGAGGGAAGATTGTTTTTATTTGTAAAAAAAAAAAAAAGTTTCCTTCTGCCTTTCTCTTTTTTTCTTCTTTACCATTTCACTACTGTTAGTTTTGTAATATGCTTTCTTGTATAAGGTTTCATGATTTGTGTGTGAACAAAGTAAGTCAGTTTTAGTCTGATGATGAATGTGAATGGCTGAACTGTCATTATTAAAACCCATGAAAAGATGGACATAGTGTTTTCTTTTGTTGGAGTTACGACTGCAGCCGACCTACACATTGCTCTCTACAGAGTCCACACTAACTCTCAACTTTATGTATGATAGTTTTTTTTTTTTCTTCCCATAGGAATAGACTCAACATTCCATGCTGCTTTGATCAGGGATGGGCATCTTTGATGGGGGTGGGGGCCACAAAAACGAATCTCATCATGAGGGGCCGCAGTGGCTCACTGGTCTGTGTACCCACATCCATACCAGTCAGAGCCGGCCCTAGGCTTTTGGGGGCCCTAAGTGAACATTTGTAGCTAGCAAAACATTTTAGCGCCCTCCCCTTGACAGCGGAGAGTACATTTCCTGTAATTCTGTTCATGTTGCCATAGGGTGGAGAGAAATGTTTGCAGTTTTAAATATATGAGTGAGGGTGACTAACAAGAGTGACTAACAAACTAAATGTGCCCCCCCCCGGTTGGTAATTTTTACCATGATTACTACACATTTAGTTAGCTGGCTAGACTAATTTAGCAATCAAACATTTTTTAGGTAACATGGGCTAATTGAGTGACTGATATAATGAGAACAACTGCTGATGCATAACCACATTTTGAAGTTGCACCGTGTCTATTCTAACTCTGAACATTAAGTTGAGAGCCTGACTGAGTTCCTAAACATATTTTTGTTTGTTTTTGGGGGGGAAATTGATCCGCGGGCCTACAAAAGGGTGGCGACCCATGGATCAAACTCATTGACTACTGGGGTGTATTCAGGATGCTTTCAGTGTTGCTTGAGCATTTGAAAACAACGATAAATGTAAGGTTACTTTTAATACGGTCTATTGAAAGGCTAGGTCCATGCTAGGAAGAAAATAAATTGCCATGTACATTTGAGTTTGATTGAGATTGCTACATTTTAAACAGTGGATCTGAAAATCCCGGGTTTGTAAAGTTTTTGAACATCATGCAACGGTTGTGAATATACCTTAGGTGGGAGTGTCAAGAACATCACTGTTGAGAGTTATTTCTGGTTGCAAGCATATGGATCCAGGAATGAATGGAATTATATATTACATTGTTACATTCTATGTATTTAAGTATTTTTATTGTTGTAGTAGGGACAATAACATTACTAATTTAAAATATATATATATATATACTGAACAAAAATATAAATGCAACATGCAAAAATTTCTAAGATTTTTCAGAGTTACAGTTCATATAAGAAAATCAGTCAATTGAAATACATGTATTACGTCCTAATCAATGGATTTCACAGGACTGGGCAAGGGTGTAACTATTGGTGGTCCTTGGAGGGACATTCAGAATGTGTTTTTCTGCGCAAATGGGGCTTTATTAAAGACAGCAATACTCCTTACGCCGGATGTGGAGGTCCTGGGCTGGGTTGTGAGGCTGTTTGGATGTACTGCCAAATTCTCTAAAACGACATTGCAGGCAGTTTATGGTAGAGAAATTAACATTCAATTATCTGGCAACAGCTCTGGTGGACATTCCTGCAGTCAGCATGCCAATTGCACACTCCCTCAACTTGAGACATCTGTGGCGTTGTGTGACAAAACTGCACATTAAAGTGTCCTTTTATTGTCCCCAGCACAAGGTGTACCTGTGAAATGATCATGCTGTTTAAGCAGCTTATTGATATGCCACACCTGTCAGGTGGATGGATTGTTTTGGAAAAGGAGAAATGCTCACCTACAGGGATGTGAACACATTTGTGCACAAAATTAGCTTTTTGTGCGTATGGAACCTTTCTGAGATTTTTTATTTCAAATAATGGAACATGGGACCAACGCTTTACATGTTGCGTTTATATTTTTGCTCAGTGTACTTTAAGGATCTTGTTTTTATATACATTTTATTTGTATGTTTACCTCACATAATATAATTTAAAAGTATGCATGCAGGTGTCTGTAATTCAATAAATGTGGCAAAAACAAATGTAGACATTCATGAATACATTTCTATAGCATACAAAATATTGTTTACAATGGTGGGGGTGCCAAGATGGAGGCGCTATGGCTTCAAAACAGCACCCCCTATAAGTGAGGACTTGGTGGACTGTATATTCTTTAGGTTAGGTTTTATTTCATGTGTTCACTCCCATGTGCTGGTAAGGGTACAGATGACAGACAGGTAGGATTCCAGTTGAGATGGTTTAATAATGCTGAAGATGCACAGGCACAGAACAGCAACGCACAGTGTATGTAGTACGGATGGGCTAAGGCACTTAGTGGTCTGGTAACTTGCTTCAACCAAAGTGTGTGTGCGTGTGTGTATGGTATATCAACAAGGATGCACACTGGTCTTGGCTAACACAATGAAAGCTAACTGGTGGGAAAACACAAGGATGGCTGGAACTTTCTCTCATTTGACTTCTCCCGAGCTGATCTTCTTCTCTAAGCTGGAAATCGCCCAGCGTGCTCTGCACCACTTCCTCGGTGGGCGGAGCTAACATTGAACTAACATTACTGATATGATTAACTACAAAAACGTCACAGCTTTTTGTACAGACGCCCCTGAATTCACTATGTTAATTCACTCCTAAGAAAGGGTCAATACTTAACTTGACTATCTTAATTCTTACATGTCTTACCCAAACCTAACAGACATAAGACCAGTGTCTAGGGGTGAATGTAACTGATGGAACGCTGCTTTGTTCCAACAGCAAGAAACAGTTCAAACTACTAGGGTGTCAGCTGGCAGGAAACTAGGGGGAACACCTGACTGCTTAGCTAATAGGGCACCAGGGACACCTGAGTGTCTAGTGACTGGGGAGCTAAGGACAGGGGCACGTAAAGGACTGGCAACATGGCCTGACTAATAACTAAGAGCAGGACACCATGGCAAGTAAAGGCTGGCAGGCAAGTCCTACTACATGGTCCAACAGGTCTCCAGTAACTGATTATCAGAGGCAGTTGGGGTTACCAGCAGGGTATCTGTACTAGGGGAAGAAGACTTGTCAGAGGAAGCAGTCTCTGGGGCTGACACAGTCTGAAACTCAAATGAGGGAGGGCTCTGGGCTCCATTGGTAGGAGCTGCCTTGACCCTTAGAGCAGGGCCAGGTAGTAGCTCTATGGGGGACAGCGTAAAGGGCTCCGGCTCTGGTGGAGACTCCCCAACCGGATCAGGCAGGGACCTCCAGACGAGGAGAAACTGAGTCTTAGGGTCAGGAGCTAAACCTGAGCTGATAATCGAGCTGAGCTGAGGTCTCACAGCAGGGACAGACGTGTTCTCCAGAAAAGGCAGCAGAGCTCCCCAGGCAGGGTGTGACTGTGGACCCTGGGCTAGAGCTGCAGAGGGTTCTCGACGACTGGCAGATTGCGGCTCCCCGACTGAGCCAGGATGGACCTCACAGGCAGGGACTAGTGGAGGTTGCAGGGCAGAGGACTGAAGGGCCCAGAAGTCAGGGTCAAGCTCTGGCCTCTCATGAGGCATCGCTGAAAGTCTCAGACGAGGAGCAGGTGGAGGCTCCCCCACAGGATCGGAGAGGACCTTGCTGGCGAGGGCTGACTGGGACCTCAGGGTGGAGGCTGAAGCAACCCCTGTGGAGGAAGCCATGATGGACTCCCCCTCAAAACCAGGTGGGAGATCCCCAACGTAGCTTGGCTGGACTCTTTGTACTGAGGTAAGTGGGAACCGCACTGCATGTGCAGCCAGTGTCTGGAATCCAGGGCCAAGTGGAGGACCAGTGGCTAGAGATGAACTTGGCTCCTCATCAGGGGCAGGTGGGGGCTTGTCGTTGGCTTCTAGTGAAGCCCCCCTAACTGAAACAGGGATGACTCAGTGTAAAGCCAGGTGGTGGCCCATGGGCTGCAGTTGGTGGAAGAGATACTGGGACAGTGGCTGAGGATCCCTGGGCTGCGGCTGGTGGAAACCAGGGACATGCTGGCTGATGAATGGCGGTCTGTGGGCCTATGGCTGAAACACGATGGCTCTCTGTTGCAGGAGCTGGTGACCTGAAGACAGGGCCAGGTTGTACCTTCAGGTCCAGCTGGGCTGCCCGGGTAGGAGGGAGCGAGTCTACGATGACGGAAGCAGGCCGGGCCCTCGTGGGTGGAGAAGGCTGCTCCTCATGCCTGGCAGACAGTGAGGCTGACTTGATAGGGGTAGGCTGAGCTCCTATAGCAGAAACAGACAGGAGACTAGAGCACAGGGTAGGCTCGGCTCCATAGTCAGTCGCATTCAGGAACTTGAGGGAAGAATGGGTTAGCTTTGTAGGGATCAGCAGTAACCCTTGGGAAGGGGCAGACTGGGCCCCATTTGTGGTAGCTGGTCTGGTCTCCAGGACAGGTGTAGCCAGAGTACCTGTGGCCGGAGAGGGCTGTAGTACCATGTTGGTCTGGGGCACCACAGTGGCTACTGCTGGCGATGCTATGTATCTGGAGCAGCTGAAGAGTCCACCTCGTTGATTAACTTCGGCTCAGTAGCAGGAGCAGGTGGAAACTCTGGAACAGTGCTTGGTTTCAGGCTGCTGTTGACCGATAGATCCTTCGTGGCGGCAGACTGAAACACCTTGTCAGGAACAGGCTGGATACCCATTCTGAGGGAAAACTGAGAACCAATGGCAGGGACGGGTAGACACACCCTGGCACTATCAGTGGGCTGGTACTCAACACTGGCAGTGTCTTGGAGCTGACAGGTAGGTATTTCTTTTAGCTGAACCACTGGTGGAGGAGTAGCCTCCTAACAGGTGGAGTGAGCGCCGGGACTGAGGAAACTCATAGCTGCTGGAGGAGGCTCTTGGTAGCCGCACTAGGCTTGGAGTGTCACTCTGATGACACAGCAGTAGTGACTCATCAAATACTGGAGGACACGCTAGGGGGTCAGGCTACTCACTGTTGTCAGACTGTTCATCTCAAGCCGTATCTTCTTAGTTGCATGATGGCTTCGTATGCTCAACCAGCTCTGACATGGGCCGTGGGGGTGCCAGCAAATCTCTATCTGCTGGAAGGGTACCTCAGGATGAGGGCTCTGTAGGGGCTGACTTAGTGGGAGAGAGACTAGCTATAGACTGGGATGTGAGCTGTGGCAGCACAGAGCTTAGTCTCGGCGAGCTGTACCATCTCTTCTTGTTGTTCACGTACTGTTGCTGAGTGAGCCTGACCTGCATAGCTTGCTGGGACACCTGTTGGACACAAACTGTGGACACCTGTTTTTACATATTTTTGTTGTGTCCATTTCATCTATCCTGTCACGTTCTGACCTTTATTTCCTTTGTTTTGTCATTATTTAATATGGTCAGGGCGTGAGTTGGGGTGGGCAGTCTATGTTTGTTTTTCTATGATTTGGGGATTTCTATGTTTCGGCCTAGTATGGTTCTCAATCAGAGGCAGGTGTCATTAGTTGTCTCTGATTGAGAATCATACTTAGGTAGCCTGGGTTTCACTGTTTGTTTGTGGGTGATTGTTCCTGTCTCTGTGTTTTGCACCAGTTAGGACTGTTTCGGGTTTTCCACGTTTTCTTATTTTGTTCACGTTTTCATCTTTCATTAAAGATGTTTATAAATAACCACGCTGCATTTTGGTCCTCCGATCCTTCTCGCCTCTCCTCTTCAGATGAAGAGGAGGAAATCCCTTACATATCCTAAATTCTGCTTAATTTTTTCCATTCATTTGGTTGCATTCAGTGTCGGATAAAGTAACCAACTGTCATACTTGAGTAAATTATAAAAATACCTTAATAGAAAATGACTTAAGTCAAAGTCACCCAGTAAAATTCTACTTGAGTAAAAGTCTAAAAGTATTTGGTTTAAAATATACTTAAGTATCAAATGTAAAATCATTTCAAATTCCTTATAATTCCTTATAAGCAAACCAGATGGCACCATTTTCTTGTTTTTAAAATGTATGTTAAGTCAGGGGCACACTCCAACATTCAGACTTAATTTACATACTAAGCATGTGTTTAGTGAGTCTGCCAGATCAGAGGCAGTAGGGATGACCAGGGATGTTCGGTTGATAAGTGTGTAAATTGGACCATTATCTGTCCTGCTAAGCATTCAAAATGTAACGAGTACTTTTGGGTGTCAAGGAAAATGTATGGAGTAAAAAGTACTATATTTTTAAGGAATGTAATGAAGTAAGAGTTGTCAAAAATATAAATAGTAAAGTACAGGTACCCCCAAAAAAATAGTATTTTTACTTAAGTACTTTACCCCACTGGTTGCATTAACTAGGCTATAAGTGGGTAATAGTGATTAAGAACCTACATTAGCGTGTTTTCTCAGCTTTGTTTTATTCTAAGGCCAGCTACATCTGAGGCTATGGCCAGCAACGTCAGGCTGGTACACACTAGATTGACTTGAATCACAGTGATCTAGGATTTTAGTCAAATTCATACTTTTTGGGTTGAACTATAAATGCTGTGATTTTTGTGAAATATGGAATGACCTTTTATATTTTTTAAGTAATAGTGAGTAAATGTAACGACAAGTGGTTGATTGATTTTTCTCTTGAAACATTACAGACATCTTTGTTGTTCTCAATAGAAGATGCGTTACTGAACTTTCTTTGGAAATCCCGCATAGCCTTCATCTCCCATCCCTCTCCAGCCTGCAGGAAGGATGTACAACATCATGTGGATTCAGGATAACTGGTTGGTATGGTGCTCATTTTAAGACACCCTCAGCCTAGACCTATAGCCTCACCCTGCATTGAGTCAATGGCCACGCTTCACCCTCACACCTAACCACAGGTTGGCTCCTATTTGTCCCCCACCATTCTAGGTCTAAAATATACAGGTTAAGACAACATAATAATTCCTTGAGGAAGCGTTCGAAAATGAACACATGCATGGGACCGGCGTCGTTGCTGATTCTACAGGGTTAGCATTGAAAATGTGACCAGCTGTCATCATATCCTCAATGTTATGCATTTTCAGCCATTCCTGAACCTGAGACCAAAATCATGCTACCTGAGGGCAATACCGAAATAAATGGTCTATTGATTCTGTATCCTCACATCAAAATAAAAAGAGATGATTATGCCTTAAATATTCAACATTATGTTGGTGGCAAGCTGCTGGTTTCCGATCCCAGGTATCATCTACTGTACTGTTGTGCCCGTGAGCAAGATACTTAATACCAAAAATAGCTCCATGGGGCACTGCACTGCAGCTGACCCTGTGGTCTTCCCAAGGTGTGTGTTCTGTTGTAGGAGAGCAGAAGGCACAGTTCCATCTAATCAGAGCTGGACTAATAAAGTTGTATTCTACTCTATTTTATTTTTTGGTTGCTGGTGTCCTGTAAAGAAATGAAGGCCACAAGTCTATCAGGGAGAAGAAGAGGACCCATGAGGAGCTACTGAGGGATGTGAACAGGTTCATGAGATTTATAGTTTAGTCACTTTAGCAGACACTCTTATCCAGAGCAATTAGGGTTAAGTGCTTTGCTCAAGGGCACATCGACAGATTTCACCTAGTCAGCTCTGGGATTCGAACCAGCAACTTTTCAGTTACTGGCCAAACCTCTTAACCGCTAGGCTACTACCCAGACAAGAGCACCCAGACAAGATTTTTTTCCACTGGTAGTATCGTGGAATGTTCCTGAAATACTGATATCTGCATTTGTAATACTTGCATTTTTGCTATCTCTGCTATATTGTGGGTTGGCTATAACTAACCAGTATTGCATACTGTATGATAATACAATAAAATAGTTGTAGACTATGTTAAGACAGTGAAGCTTTACAACAAGGTCATGCATTGAGAAGAATGTTGATCAAATCCAGCTGATTAATAAAAAAAAGAATACTAAATGAACACCAGGACTACTATCCAACAAGTCACAGTCCTTCAATGTTTTTAAGTTTGCTGGTCCTGGAGTAGATGTTACTCATTAACTACTGTACGCCTATCACCCCATAGTGTATTAGAAGAACAAAAGGAGTGAGACAGTGACACATTTTTGCTGTTGTTGTTTTGGCTCTGTACTCCAGCACTTTGGATTTGGAATGATACAATGACTGAGGTTAAAGTGCAGACTGTCAGCTTTGCATGGGCAGTATCAGAGTAAAGATAATGAAAACACTTTGACCAGGATTCAATCTAATGCAGATTAACGACCTGTGCACAACAATTTCCTTTTAAAGGCAGTTTCAGACATTTGCTGAGGTCTATTTGCCGTGAACTCCACGGATGTCGGCTAAAGCAGAAATCACCTATGCACAAGTAATTTATCTGCGTTTGTTTGCGTTCCAGCCTTAAACATTTCTATGGCAAGATGGCTGAACCGGACATTTAGGACTCTATTCAATCTGTATCGCTGAAGTCCTGCATTACAGCGCGATTGAAATTTAAAGGCGTTAGCGGAGACGGAAGGCGTTCACGGAAAACGCTGCTCATGTCGGCTCAATCGGAAATCACCTTTACATTTCTATTGTGAAAT
The DNA here is from genome assembly GCF_013265735.2 of Oncorhynchus mykiss. Classification (NCBI taxonomy): domain Eukaryota; kingdom Metazoa; phylum Chordata; class Actinopteri; order Salmoniformes; family Salmonidae; genus Oncorhynchus; species Oncorhynchus mykiss. The sequence goes on from NC_048579.1 coordinate 16,666,870, forward strand.
CTGTAACCCTTCAGCCATACATATTGAATAGAGCCCTTAGTGGACTGTTTGCCGGACCAAGCCATGGACCCCAACGTTCTGGGGCCCTAGGGCCTGTCGGTATAGAGCCAGGTGGACTGTCTGCTGGACCAGGCCATGGACCCCAACGTTCTGGGTGGGCTGGGGCCCTAGAGCCTGTCGGTATAGAGCCAGGTGGACTGTCTGCTGGACCAGGACATGGACCCCAACGTTCTGGGTGGGCTGGGGCCCTAGGGCCTGTCGGTATAGAGCCAGGTGGACTGTCTGCTGGACCAGGACATGGACCCCAACGTTCTGGGTGGGCTGGGGCCCTAGGGCCTGTCGGTATAGAGCCAGGTGGACTGTCTGCTGAACCAGGCCATGGACCCCAACGTTCTGGGTGGGCCGGGGCCCTAGGGCCTGTCGGTATAGAGCCAGGTGGACTGTCTGCTGGACCAGGCCATTGACCCCAATGTTCTGGGTGAGCTCGGGCCCTAGGGCCTGTCGGTATAGAGCCAGGTGGACTGTCTGCTGGACCAGGCCATGGACCCCAACATTCTGGTGGGCTGGGAACCCATGATCTGAAACACACACACACCTACTAATGAGATGCTCCTCCGAGACAAAACTTAACCGTGTTCTAATACTTCAAAAACACGCTCTTCCTTCCTTGAAGTAATCACTGACCCAACAAAACATTAAAGGTACAAGAAATGATTCTGGATCAGGGATTTCTTCAAGGGAGAAACAAAGCATGCATTCCTATAGTATTCACAGGGTCAATGACTGTTGCTCATGTTATTGTGCCAATGTTGTTTCTTACAGATTATGAAGTTGGTACATGAAGCCTTATTTTGTTTGTCATTTAGCAGACGCTCAGAGCGACCTGTGTGCATAGATTTTCAGACTTTTTTTCTCTTCTTAGTACTGGCCCCCGTGGGAATCGAACCCACACGCATTCCTTCCAACAACCTTTCCAGGTGTAAAGGTTGTCGTCATTGTAACGCCAAAAGACAAGACAATGTGTCCATTTTTATTGATCATACACAACCATAGAAAGTTAAGTCAAAATATAATAGGGGTTGTTCATAAACAATGTCAGTTTTTCCATGACAACAGAGTTTGTCGATGAGCATTTTACAGTTTAGTCCTGTGCTACTGGTCATTTTACAGTTACAATTACTTACCACCCTTTTATCACTTGCATAACATTACACTAATTCATGACACAAAAACACAAAGGAAAAATTACACCTGAGGTGTATTCAGTGAGGTGAAACATTCAGAACATAGCAGATATACATGTAATGAATAGAGGCAACATGATTCTCTTTTCTATACATGACAATCATCTGTGCTATAGAATACATATATATCTATCTATCTATCTGAACGTTCCATAATGCAGCACCCTCTTGAACGGCCCCAAGCTAAATTTAGTTTAGTTAAAGTTCTGTGGTGGGTTAAATTAAGGCAGATTAGTCTGGTCTGTTTCAAGTTTGAGAAAGTCTGTATTTGTGAATGTGCACAATAAAAAGGGAAAATATTGTTAGTTCAGTTTATATCAAATTAATCAATAGCTATTTCAGTAATTCAATATTTTCAATGTAACATATCCTTGCAGTCTATATAACAATTTCTCCATTTCATTTAGTCAAATACATGTTCCTTCTGTAATGGTACATAGTTCCTTCTTGATCCCCAAAGCTTCCCCTTCTTTAGCTATTACACGTAAAGTCAACGTTGCTAAAAAACTTTGTGGTTTTTCACAATATCATGAGTTGATTGTACAGTCCATTTGACCTGGTAAAGTCTTTTTTTTTTTGACAAGTGCATCTTGCAGAATCTGAAGTTACATTGTATTGGTTGTTGTTACTTGCATATTAAGTCAGTATTATAATAAGGCAACAAGTGCACACTGTTATGAGTTAAATGCCATCGCTTGGATTTAGCAGCTGTGCCTGCTATCGCAAACTTTCATTAATAACCTCCAATTACTTCTGTGGAAGGGCTTTGGGTTAAAGCAGGTAGTAACAGAGTTGAGGGAAAATGTCCCTAAAGAGGACAAAGAGGAAATCAAACATAATAGAACATGACAAGAGTTAATACACAACACATCCCTGTGACATAGTTAGACAACTGTAATGGTTACCAGGGTTGGACTTCGGAGAGCTGGATCAACAAGTTAAGCAGCCAACTTCCAGATACACTGAGATTACTCTTGGTTTTCTGGTTCCACAAGAAAGCTTAAAGTGGACTATGGGTTATTGAGAGAGATTATATAGTCAGTTATATACCATGCCCAATTCAAGTGTTATCTTTCTCGAAGAACTAGAATATGCAGAGTTGTTTCAGAATGTTGAGGAAAATCGTCTGGCCAACTCATGCTATGAAACAACCTCCAGAGTACAAAACTGAAGGCAAAAGTTTACGCCGGCATTCACAGCACATTGCATGTTTTTTTTTCTTCCTAGACTAGTACTTTTGTTAAAGGGTTAGGTTATATTTTAGGCCTCCAACCGTTAATAAACTGCATAAGTTTCTTCACTTGGAGTTTGCTTAACTTGAAGTCCTCCGACAGAATCTCTTCCGTAAGCTGCAGCAGAAGATTTCCATCGATTTTCTCCGTGACGAACAAAGACACAATGTCGTCGGAGAGGCCAATGAACCGTAGCGATTTGGACACCTCTTCGATGGAGAGTCCAGATAGGTTGGTGGGTGGTTGCCAAGGTCCTTCGGGGGCTGGTGCAGAGAGGGAGGATAGTGACGGTGGGGGGAGGGGCGGATAGGAAATAGAGAATATGTCTGTCGTTGTGACCTGATCGTGTTGTTGGCTGACCAGGCACTTTAGAGTGTCCTGCTCCGTACCTTTGACTGCATCTGTACCTTTACTTGTCTCGTTTGATTTGGGGGTCCTCGGGGGCAAGATGGGGCACGACAGGCTTTGTTTAGTGTTACATTCTTCAATAGTATTATCTCTGTACATTTCCAGGGTGTAGCTCGACGACTTGGTGCAAAACTGATTAGTGTACGAGGCTTTGAAGGGGACGGCGTTACTGCTCTGCTCTCTTCCGTCAAAGTCAAAAAGGCTGGAAGTGCATGGCGACTTAGGCGTGCCCAGGGGTCTTTTTCGGGGATAGCTGTAGTAACTTTGACAGTGGATGGGCAGGAACTCCTCCATGCCTTGAGAAGCCTGTCCACAGAAGTCGTTGGGCCACGATAGTCTAGAAGGGACGCTGTCGAACGGTGGGCTCACGTGAGACGTTGTCGGGCTGTCCTCGTTGGTCTTGACCCAGTTACAGGGGTAACACACGTGGTTCTGCTCCTCCGCCTCGGTCACTTCATTCTCTCCTCCACTGCTGGTAGCAAAAGAAAAATACCAAAGTTAGTGAAAAGAACTAGGTACAAGTTGAGATTAAACACTACTAAAGTATTCTGAAATAATGTTACAAAGCCCAACACTCCAGACCATTGGGAGGGAAACAAAAGCTATTAACTAGTCAGCAATATGTAAGGAAGTGTGTACATAAGTACTATTTATTGGCATTTCAATGTATAATATAGGACCAGAATAAAAACTATAGACTGTGCAGGGCCAAATCCTTAAGCGGCGTATGTGAGACATGGAACCTTAGTTTATATCATGCATTGAACTCAATGGGAGGTGTGTGCAAAGGATGAGGCTACATATTGGGATTTGCCCCCCAGTCCTTACATGCTGTGTAGGCCTGAGGCGTAGTAGGAGAGAGTAGGGCTTGGAGAGCGCGTTTCCGCCTGCCGCGCCTTAGCTCCAGCCGGCGTTGTGGTGGACATCGTTGGGGTGGACATCATCTGCTTGGAACTTCGGGGGGGAATGGGAGGGGCGTTCAATAGACGACATTCTTCCTTCACCTGGAGAGGAAGGTGAAGGACAATCAACTAACATTACAAATGATTACAGCGTTCATCATTTTCTTGTTTTTAGCTGTGAGAGGCTGTTTACACCAGAAAGAATATTAAATTGTTGTTACAATGTAATGTCTCAAACACTACATCTGAAATTATATCAGTAATTTTAAATATTTTCCTCAATTTGCTTGGCAATAATAATAATCATTTCATATTAGTTGGTAAATGTAGCCATGGTGATGGAATTCATGTGTACTCACAGCATCGGACTTTGGAGGGACTGGGGGCGGAGGTAGACAGATTTCAGAGCTGATCATTGGGCCCACATGACTGGAGGAGACAGGGTACGATAGGACCGCCATGGAGGTGCAGATCGTGTTGCTGGTGCTTCTCGGGTCCTCGCCGCCAACACTGTGCCCTCCTCCCCGACTTGATCTCAAGTGGTCCAGCCACAGCTCCTCGTAGGGCACATCCGACTTAAGGACGGACTGGCTCATGTTCTCCAGCAGCTCAGGTAAGAGGTACTCTGTGTCGACCGAGTCAACCGGCACGCCCTCGGGCGGCAGGAGCGCCCAGTCCCCACACAGCGTCATGAAGCCCTGCAGGTTGACCTCGCTGTTGCTGTGTAGATTGTTGCCGTAGACGCACACAGACAGTCGGTGGAATGACTGGGTAAGCTCGTCGCGGGCGTACGTGAGAGAGCTGGGCACGTGCATGTGGGAGGGGCAGCCATTGCTGTTGCTACTACCGCTCCCACTGCTCTTCTTGGGGCTCTTCCCGTCGACGTCGTTCCAGTCGGTCCTGACATCGCGCACAGCACGGGAATAGTCATCAATGTCAAACTGCTCCTGGCAAAAGGTGAACCAGCGGTGCACCATGGTGTCCAGCCACAGCTCACTTTGCAGCAGTCCTTCAGGGATGATGAACTTGGGCATGGAGGCCATGTGGAGCGGGAAGTGGACAGGGAGGATCTTGTTACTGCGCAGCACGCAGCCCACCACCACCGTTTTGGTCTGGATGTTGACAAACTTGTAGCGGTGGCCCTCGCGGATCAGGTGCAGGTCGTGCTGGTTGCGCGGCGGGCTGCCAGGCACAGTGACGTTGACGGGCAGACGGGTCTTCTCCACGATGTCACGGATGGTGTGCTCGCCCTCCTGCATCTGGAGCTCTAGCGGGCTGCAGGTGCTGAAGCGGCCCTTACACTGGAAGGGCAGGCTGACACTCTCGTTGGTCCGGTGGTTCATGCAGATGAGGCAGGGCATCTTGCCACGGTTTGCCATCTTGCTGATGGAGTTGAGTTTGCTGATCTTCTTGAAGATTGTGTTGAAGCGTGACTTCTCCTTGGACGCCTTGGCGTAGAGGATCTCTGCCTGGCCCATGAGGGTGAGCTCATCACCGGTGCTTAGTGTGATGTTGTACACCTCCGTGTCCTCGTTGCATTCACCTGAAGCCATCTGTGAGACAAGAACGTGTTAGATTGTAGTCTCATTGCCTAAAAATCACATCTCTAACCCCTTAAAAACACTCCAATTGAACTCCTACTATGACAATGTCACATCTGTAGAATTCGGGAAACGTACATAATTTGCAAGTCACTTTATAACACTAATCATATTTTAATTAACTATCAACCAATAGCAACTGACCTTCACATTGAACGTAATTTCCTCCATGACATAAACCCGTTCGGGAAATGCCTTGGCCACCTCCTCCACGCTGTTGAAGTACTGCACCGGCTCCTTGACATCTCTGTCCTGCTCCAGAAGCTTAAACTGACCTACAGGAGGGGGTGGAAAGAATAAGATGGCAGAACTTACTTGCATGTAACCTTGTTTCTGTTCCTGGAAAGGATAGGCCCTTGTTTTAGTTTAGTCTGTGCTTGAAAGGAAACATTTTCTGAAATCTCTCACTGAACATTACTATCCGAATACCCCTGGTTCCCAACAGAAGTCTGAGTCTGCACCAGGCCAAGTTTTCATTGCAACCCCACTGTTCCAGTGTTACGTACAGTGTTTCCGTGAATCAGTTTTACAGTTTGGTGCACTGACTAAGTACACTTCCCCTATGCTGTAAGTGAGGCGAGAGCATTGATCATATGTCAGTGTGTGAGTATTCATCAGCCAGAACAGTTGGATTGGCGCAGGCGCAGCAGCGAGTCATTGATGTAAAATGGACCCATCTGTGTAATCATTGATTTTAGCCTGAGAGGCTTTTAAGATCAGTGAAACAGGCTTGTGCCTGTTCTAAACCTATTTCCCTGAGCAAACAGTACTATGCGCATGTTTGCATGTTGCAAATTTTATACTAGCACAGGATTTATAAGCACTGATTGTACAGATGTCTTTTTCTTGATTAACTGAAATGGCTTTAGAACGGCATTGTAAGGCTTGTTAACAAGAAAATAAACTATAAGAAAATATCTGTCTGTAATCAGTCCACATAAAGTGAGTATTACTCCAAAATGAATAGCCTCTAGAAAGTTCATAATGGATTATTTGTGTGATATAAAATAGGTTGGTTAAATTATATGCTAGAATGTGGCAAAGGAGAGTCATAGTCGATGTTAGGTTGAGTGGGTAGCAGCGTACTGATTAATATTACTCTGTAAGGCATTCACATACATCTGAATAAACATTGCCATGTGAACCTCTGACACGGTAGATTTCATAATGGAACAGCGATTTGACTAACCTTCATAATGCACTGGGATCTCTATTTTGGGTCCAATGACATAATGGCCCTCCTCCAGACTGTGTGCAGTGATTGTTGTCCATTGCCGACAGGAATGAATCAAGAGGTAGTCATGGTCTCGTAAGCCGTCCACCAACTCACCTGGAGAAGAGAGACACTGATTCAAATGATATCACTTCCATCATTTGTATTTTTTATTTTTTTTTAAATACATTTTTACAAAATGTTTGACTACAGTAGTATCACAATCATTGAAATGTAGAACTTTAGTTATCAGTCCACCATTAATATTATATTTGACATGATTTGCATATCACTATTATTTTTATGGAGGCATAAAAAAGAACTACGTACACTGTATATACAAAAGTATGTGGACACCCCTTCAAATTAGTGGATCCTGCTATTTCAGCCACATCCATTGCTGACAGGTGTATAAAATCGCTCACACAGACATGCCATCTACATAGACAAACATTGGCAGTAGGTAGATTGGCCATACCGAAGAGCTCAGTGACTTTCAATATAGTACCGTCATTTTATTTTTAATTTCACCTTCATTGAACCAGGTAGGCCAGTTGAGAACAAGTTATCATTTACAACTGCGACCTGGCCAAGATAAAACAACAACAGAGTTACACATGGGATAAACAAATGTACAGTCAATAACACAATAGAAAAAACGATATACCGTGTGAGCTAATGTAGTAAGATTAGGGAGGAAAGGCAATAAATAGGCCATAGTGGCAAAATAATTCAAATTGAGCATTAACACTGGAGTGATACATGTGCAAGTAGAAATACTGGGGTGCAAAAGAGCAACAACCAAAATAACAATATGGGGATGAGGTAGTTGGGTGGGCTATTTACAGATGGGCTGTGTACAGGTGCAGTGATCGGTAAGCTGCTCTGACAGCTGATGCTTAAAGTTAGTGAGGGAGATATGAGTCTCCAGCTTCAGTGATTTTTGCAATTCGTTCCAGTCATTGGCAGCAGAGAACAAGAAGGAAAGAAGGCCAAAGGAGGTGTTGGCTTTGGGGATGACCAGTGAAATATACCTGCTGGAGCACATGCTACGGGTGGGTGCTGCTATGGTGACCAGTGAGTTGAGATATGGCGGGGCTTTACCTAGCAAAGACTTATAGATGACCTGGAACTAGTGGGTTTGGCGACGAATATCTAGCGAGGGCCAGCCAACGAGAGCATACAGGTCACAGTGGTGGGTAGTATATGGGGCTTTGGTGACAAAAAGGATTACACTGTTAAAGACTGCATACAATTTGCTGAGTAGAGAGTGTTGGGGGCTATTTTGTAAATGACATCGCCAAAGTCAAGGATCGGTAGGATAGTCAGTTTTACGACGGTATGTTTGGCAGCATGAGTGAAGGAGGCTTTGATGCGAAATAGGAAGCTGATTCTAGATTATATTTTGGATTGGAGATGCTTAATGTGAGTCTGGAAGGAGAGTTTACAGTCTAACCAGACACCTAGGTATTTGTAATTGTCCACATATTCTAAGTCAGAACCATCCAGAGTAGGGATGCTAGTCGGGCGGGCGGGTGCGGCAGTGATCGGTTGGAGTGCATGCATTTAGTTTTACTAGCGTTTAAGAGCAGTTTGAGGCCACGGAAGAAGTGTTGTATGGCATTGAAGCTTGTTTGGAGGTTTGTTAACAGTGTCCAAAGGGCCAGATGTATACAGAATGGTGTTGTCTGCATAGAGGTGGATCAGAGAATCACCAGCAGCAAGAGCGACATCATTGATATGTACAGAGAAAAGAATCGGCCCGAGAGACTGCCTGAGGTCCGGACAACAGGCCCTCCGATTTGACACACTGAACTCCTAGAAGTAGTTGGTGAACCAGGTGAGGCAGTCATTTGAGAAACCAAGTCAAAGGACGACACCTTTCCAACAAGTCAGTTACTAAAATGTATGCCATGCTAGAGCTGCCCCAGTCAACTGTAAGTGCTGATATTGTGCAGTGGAAACGTCTATGGGGCAACCAAGGCTCAGCCGCGAAGTTGTAGGCCACAAGCTCACAGAAAGGGACCGCCGAGTGCGTAAAATTAATCTGTCCTCGGTTGCAATACTCACTACCGAGTTCCAAACCGCCTTTGCACAAGAACTGTTTCTTCGGGAGCTTCATGAAATGGGTTTCCATGGCCGAGCAGCCACACACAAGTCAAAGAACACCATGCGCAATGCAAAGCGTCAGCTGGAGTGATGTAAAGCTCACCGCCATTGGACTCTGGAGCAGTAGAAACGCATTCTCTGGAGTGATGAATCACGCTTCATCATCTGGCAGTCTGACAGACGAATCTGGGTTTGAGGGATGCCAGGACAACGCTACCTGCCCCGATGCATAGCGCCAACTGTAAAGTTTGGTGCAGGAGGAATAATGGTCTGGGGCTGTTTTTCATGGTTCAGGTCCCTTAGTTCCAGTGAATGGAAATCCTAATACTACAGCATGACAATACCCTCATGCACAAAGCGAGGTCCATACAGAAATGGTTTGTTGAGATCGGTGTGGAAGAACTTACTAGCACAGAGCCCTGACCTCAACCCCATCGACACCTTTGGGATGAATTGGAACGCCAACTGTGAGCCAGGCCTAATCGCCCAACATCAGTGCCTGACCTCACTAATACTCTTATGGCTGAATTGAAGCAAGTCCCTGGAGCAATGTCCCAACATCTAGTAAAAAAACTCTTTATTAAATTCCCATGATTTTGGAATGAGATTTTCGACGAGCAGGTGTCCACATACTTTTGGTCATGCAGTGTACCTAGCTACCTATGTAGCTAGCTAAAAATAATAACAAATATTGCTCTCGTGGAATGTCATTCCTTGCACTATAAATATGGATATCATTAAGGCCTAAACCAAATTCCATTTGAATGTGAAAATGTCTGCATATGCTCAATAGTTTAGTAGGCAGCCCACTCTTGGTGGACTGCATTTTACAGTGAGTGTAACGTTCTTTTTTTCTGTATGCATGCATTGTACCAAGTACGGTAGGTAGCTAGCTATGCCATTACAGAAAAGGCTCCTGCGATGCATTCCAACTTTCTAACTTGTTGTGTTTAAGCTTGATAACAATAAAGACTTTTCAACAAAGCAAGGAGTGCATCTAGATAGCTAGCTAGCTACAAGCTGTTATACATTTATTGTATTTTGGAAATTTTAATTAGTTAAAGGCTAGCTAAGCTTTTACTACAGTAACGTAGCTAGTTGATGTCAACATTGACAGAGTAACGTTACAGAGACGCTATGGCTATGCAACTAGGCTAGCTAGCTAATTAACTAGCCAGTAAACTTAGCTAGGTTGGAGGCTAGTTAACTGGCATTTTATGCAGCAAATCAACTGGTTAGCCCCTCCTAAAAACATTAAATTGCTCCAAAAAATAGCCTTACCACTGTCCAATTTGACAATTTGCGGCAGTCTATAAACACTGACAAGTCGATCTAAGGGTAAAGACGTCGTGCTCCATGATACATCTTTCAAATTGTTGTACAGCATTGATCCAAGGTCCATGTTAGCTTATAAACTCACGACACATTAGCATGAACGCACCCGTTGCTGCTAGCTATGCATTGTTCTGTCATTTAACCTATAATTTTCTTATGGCTCTGTTTAGTTTACTTTGAGGTTAGCTATCTATCATGAACAGTCGCGCAGCCATGTTAGCTCCTTGCTAGCTAGTATGCTAGTTACCCCTAAGTTGACAGGAAATGCCATGTATTGAAACCATAGATATCTGCACATGCCAGACGTCTACTTCCAAAACGATTCCATTGTCAGCCGTTGCAATTACCGCAGGGTCACACACAAGCCTCAACACAAACAGGGGAGCATACGGTACTATATCTGAACCCAAGAGAGAATACTTTGTGTCCTACTCAAACAACTATCAGTCTGACAAACATAATATGTTATGCATATAACATACATTCACCAGACAGTTTATTAGGTACACCACCACATTCACAAAAATTGAACACTCCTACAGGCAGTGAGTCAAGTGGCCATGGCATGCTATAAAAAGCAGGCAAACAGGCATCGAGGCATTCAGTTACTGTTCAATTAAACGTTATAATGGGATAAAGACGAGTGACCTAATCGACTTTGAGTGTGGTATGATCGTAGTTGCCAGTATCTCAGAAACGGACGCCCTCCAGGGTTTTTCACGCACGACAGTGTCTAGGGTTTACCGAGAATGTTGCGACATACAAAAAACCTCCAGTCAGAGGCAGTCCCGTAGCCGAAAATAGCTAGTTGATGAGAGAGGTCGAAGGAGAATGGCAAGAATCGTGCAAGCTACCAGGTGGGACACAAACAGACAAATAAAGGTGCAGTACAACAGCGGTGTGCAGAATGGCATCTCGGAATGCAAAACTTGTCGATCCTTGTCATAGATGGGCTATTGCAGCAGACGACCACATCGGGTTCCACACCTATCAGCTAAAAATAAGAAGAACCAGCTCCAGTGGGCATGTGATCACCAACATTGGCAATTGAGGTGTGGATAAATATCACCTGGTCTGACAAATGCTGTTGCGTCATGCTGATGGCAATCAGAATTTGGCGTAAGCAGCATGTGTCCATGGACCCATCCTGCCTGGTGTCAACAATAGAGGCTGTTGGCAGTAGTGTACTGGTGTGGGGAATGTTTTCCTGGCACGTTAGGTCCCTTGATACCAATTGAGCAATGAACGTTTCCGGTACCTTGTAGAATCCATGCCCAAAATAATTCAGGCTGTTCTGGAGGCAAAGGGGGGTCCGACCCAGTGGGTGTAGCCTTCCTAACAAGATGGGTGTAACCTTCCTAATTAACTGTCAAGTGAATGTATATATAGATGCATATATTATGATTTTAATATGTTATGCATATTATGCCCACTGAACTGAGACACTAAATGATTTATTAGCCGAGCTGGGGAAGTGAGGCCTGTAGGGTGGGGATCAAATACATAGGAAAACAAAACACAGGTATTTGTTTTGTTTTTCCACTCCATGCCACATGCATAGGCTACCAATATCCATCTTGAAGATCACTGGGCCTAGGCTACTTCAACACCAGCAGAAGATCACTGGGCCTAGGCTACTCCAACACCAGCAGAAGATCACTGGGCCTAGGCTACTCCAACACCAGCAGAAGATCACTGGGCCTAGGCTACTTCAACACCAGCAGAAGATCACTGGGCCTAGGCTACTCCAACACCAGCAGAAGATCACTGGGCCTAGGCTACTCCAACACCAGCAGAAGATCACTGGGCCTAGGCTACTCCAACACCAGCAGAAGATCACTGGGCCTAGGCTACTCCAACACCAGCAGAAAATCACTGGGCCTAGGCTACTCCAACACCAGCAGAAGATCACTGGGCCTAGGCTACTCCAACACCAGCAGAAGATCACTGGGCCTAGGCTACTCCAACACCAGTTGAAGATCACATGGCCTAGGCTACTACAAAAAGAAAGCCGAGTGATATCTCTGTTCTTGGTACAGTAGCTGGTGCCGAGCTGGCTGTAGGATGCCTAGCCCATGTCAGGACTGTCAATGCATTCTACTGTATGCAGCAACATCTGTTTTCATACCTGTCTCACGCTCACAAGAAATGTGTAAACAGCCCCAACGCTCTGTCTAAACATTATTATAAACTGGGTGGTTGGAGCCCTGAATACTGATTGGCAGAAAGCGCTGGTATATCATACCGTATACCACGGGTATGACAAAACATGTATTTTTACTCTTCTAATTACATTGGTAACCAGTTTATAATAGCAATAAGGCACCTCGGGGGTATATGGCCAATATACCACAGCAGATATCTAACTCCATACTACTACAGTGCCTATTGACTTAAAACGTTTTATGGGTCAGATGGTTTAGATCTTTTCTCTTTAAGGTTGCAGCCCCTATCATTGCCAAGCCTATCTCTGATATTTTTAACCTGCCTCTCCTCTCTGAGGAGGTTCCCATTGCTTGGAAGGTAGCCACGGTGCGTCCTTTATTTAAAGGACTGATCCTAACTGTTATAGACCAATAGGCCAATTTCTATTTTGCACTGTTAATCAAAAGTGTTGGAAAAACTGACTGGCTTTCTTGATGTTCATACTATTCTCTCTGGTATGCAATCTGGTTTCCGCTCAGGTTATGGATGTGTCACTGCAACCTTAAAGGTCCTCAATGATGTCACCAAAGCCCTTGATTCTAAGCAATGTTGTACTGCTATTTTTATTGACTTGGACAAAGCTTTTGATACAGTAGACCATTCCATTCTTGTCAGCCGGCAGAAAGTATTGGTGTCTCTGAGGGGTCTTTGTCCTGGTTTGCTAACTAACTCTCTCAAAGAGTGCAGTGTATAAAGTCAGAACATCTGCTGTCTCAGCTTCTGCCTGTCACCAAGGGAGTACACCAAGGCTCGATCCTAGGCCCCACGCTCTTCTCAATTTACATCAATATCATAGCTCAGGCAGTAGGAAGCTCTCTCATCCATTTATATGCAGATGACACAGTTTTATACTCAGCTGGCCCCTCCCCGGGTTTTTGTGTTAAATGCTCTACAACAAAGCTTTCTTAGTGTTCAACAAGCTTTCTCTGCCTTAAACCTTGTTCTGAACACCTCCAAAACAAAGGTCATGTGGTTTGGTAAGAAGAATGCCTCTCTCCCCACTGGTGTGATTACTACCTCTGAGGGTTTAGTCATGTTTATTTCAAATACTATCTTTAGCAATGTTGTAGCCAACACCATGAACTGGTGGAAAAAAAATCAATTTGTCATCATCACACTTCCTGCCTACCTCCTTGTGAGAAATGTGTCAGTCTACGAAGAGTGGTTCCACTGTTCTCATCTCTCCAGATCACTGTAGCTAATTTCCCTGATTTGGAACAATGTCATTTGTGAATACTCTAAAACAGTGGGATGAGGCAGTGGCCTGTTTCGAACGGGGGGACTCTGCTGCTTCCCTTGGAACATTTCTGGACATCCAGGAAAAGAACTCCAAAATCTTTTTCAACGTTGGATGTCTACATTTGATTAATAAGAACCTAGATGCAGCTGAAAAGGTATGGCAGTTGTTACCAACTTTCATCATTCTTGAAAGACAATCCTCTCTTTCCCTGTTTTACTGAAGGAATCAGACTGCAATTAAGGTTAATAGTTACTATCACATTGTAATGACATGTTCTTTTCCCAAAAATGCAAGTCACAGAAAAAGGGGAAGTGCTGTTATAGTACACAATACTTGTGGTAGCCTACTATTTCATTGGGAGGAAGTCACTGAGTTTCTTCTGAATATCACGCAGGCTTTCGATGGCAGTATCGGAAAGGATGGACACTTGGCTGTTGCATTCTTTCAAAGGGCATTGACATTCTACAAAAAAGAGAGGCAAGATAAATCTATCATATTAGGGATGGGATGTGATTGGATGTATTATAATAACACATTTAAAAAATAATCCCATACTTTCAAATGGCTTAAAATGAATAATCAATTCACAAACATACACAAGTTATAAAACAAGTTATATCTAGAACCTAAAAGGGTTATTTGGCTGTCTCCAAAAGAGAACCATTTTTGGTTCAAGGTAAAAAGGGTTCTACATGAAATCCAAAATAGTTCTACCTAGAACAAAAAGGGTTCTACCTTGAACCAAAAGGGTTATCCTATGGGGACAGCCAAATAACCCTTTTGGAACCCTTTTTTCTAAGTATGGATTTCTCTTCATTTTGCCTGCAGGTATGAGGAGTCTTTAGCTGATTTTCAACATGCCTTCAGGGAGTTGAGGGGGAACCAGCTGATTGACTACAAACCTCTTGGTCTGCGATACAAATTATATGCTTGTGAGGTGAGTCCAGATAAAGACATGATGGAATTCTTGCCAGTGTAACAATAATTGGATGTTGAATATTTTATGTGTATTTTAGTGTCTGCACAGCAACCTGTTCCAACATCACAGTATGTACACGCAGAGAACAATAGCTGCAGTGCATAGGTGGGTGTTTCAATGTAGAGCACTTTGAAACCTGGGGGAGAAGTGCTGTATAGCTGTAGTTTTAATACAACAACAACACTTTTTCTGACTGGTATCACTCCCACAGGTACTGCACAACATGGCGCTGGCCCATGCTCAGCTGGGTCAGTGGGAGAAAGCCAAAGAGACCATCCTGACTGCTCTGAACCTCAGGACTGAGGCCAAACTCAGCCACATTGACAGAGGTCTGGAGTGCATCCTGGTGAGTGGCCCTTTACGCCTTTTTCACATTATCATGTCGACCCAAACCATACTGTGCTGGATTGGATTGTTCTTTTTTACACTGTTCATTTCAGCAACTATAGTGGATGAGTAACCAAGCCAGGCAGCCCGGTTCAGTAGTGTGAAAAGTGTATCAGTTATTATGCATTTTCACTGTGTCTGATTGTTCAACAAAGTTGGTGATCCTTTGTAAATCCTCTGTTACTCCTTTAGAAGCAGAAGGTGTTTGAGCCAGTTGAGGTCCCGGCGAAAGTTGTGTTCAAGCCAAACAAGAACTACGTGGCTGAACTGGAGAAGAAGGACTACCTGGGCAAGGCCAAGGTATCCATTTAATCTCTCTCTCAAAATAAAACATACAGTGCCTATAGAAAGTCAACACCCCCTTGGATTTCTTCACATTTTATTATATTACAAAGTGGGATTAAAATTGATTTAGTTGTTATTTTTCATCAACAATCTACACAAAATAATTTGTAATGTCAAAGTAGAAGAAAAATTCTATATTGTTTATAAAGATTAATAAAAATCTAAAACCACTAACATACCTTCATTAGATAAGTATCATCTAGGTCATCTACAAGTCTTTGCTAGGTAAAGCCCCACCTTATCTCAGCTCACTGGTCACCATAGCAGCACCCATCCGTAGTACGCGCTCCAGCAGGTATATCTCACTGGTCACCCCCAAAGCCAATTCCTCCTTTGGCCGCCTTTCCTTCCAGTTCTCTGTTGCCAATGACTGGAACGAATTGCAAAAATCACTGAAGCTGGAGACTCATATCTCCCTCACTAACTTTAAGCATCAGCTGTCAGAGCAGCTCACAGATCATTGCATCTGCACATAGCCCATCTGTACATAGACCATCCAACTACCTCATCCCCATATTGTTATTTATTTTTTGTGCTTCTTTGCACCCCAGTATCTCTACTTGCACATTCATCTTCTGTACATCTATCACTCCAGTGTTAATTGCTAAATTGTAATTACCTCGCCACTAGGGCCTATTTATTGCCTTACCTCCCTTATCCTACTTCATTTGCACACACTGTATATAGATGTTTTCTATTGTGTTGACTGTATGTTTGTTTATTCCATGTGTAACTCTGTGTTCTTGTTTGTGTCGCACTGCTTTGCTTTATCTTGGCCAGGTCGCAGTTGTAAATGAGAACTTGTTCTCAACTGGCCTACCCGGTTAAATAAAGGTGAAATAAAAAAAATAAAAAAATAACTTTTTAGTTCTGAACTAATATATGATTGCCTTAACAAAGGGTGTGAATAGTTACGATTATATTTTCGTTTTTTAATTTTTATTAATTTGTACAAATCTGCAGAATTTCCTTTTCACTTTGACCAAAAAGTACAATGAAATACACTTCAATCCCACTTTGTAATGCAACAAAATATGAAAAAAGTTCAAGGGGGTGTAGAATTTCTATAGGCACCTTATCTTAAACAGGCAAAATGTTGCAACTTTGTAGATGTGTATATAAAATGCATGTCAATTACTTGGATTGAAATGTGCAATTTACATTTATTGGGAATAGCCTTGGGTGTTTCTTTAGGATAGCTATTTGGCACTTTATTAGTAGGCATTTCATTGAACCGGTTTTATTCTCTATCCTCAGGTTGTTTCTTCCATCGTCTTTCAGGATGATTTCTCTGGCTTTGCTCCGTTACAGCCACAGGTGAAGTAACATATGATTTGATATGATGTTTTAATAGTGCCTTAAAAATTATAAACCATTTTTTTAAACGAACAACAATTAAAATACAAACTATCAACAATTAAAATTGAAAAATGAATTGAGGAATATTCAGTGTAATGGGATGTGCTATTTTTTATGGTGAGAATAGGTTGAAGAGGTTCCTACGAGACCAAAGGTGCCTGAAGTTCTGAGGTAAAGTTAATGTGCTCTTGATGTTAGTTCTAGCAGAGACTGTGGGGCTGGTTTGACACTTCGGGCTCGATTCAATCCGTATCACGGAAGTTCAGTGTTATATTGCGATTTAAATGTAAAGTTAGGCTAATTTCCGATTGAGACGACATATACCATGAATGCAGTCGACGTTAACTCGGGAACATTGCCTTTAAATTTCTATCGCGCTGTAGCGCAGCTCTACAGATTGAATTGAGCCCTTGGTTGTTGTGATTGCCAGAGTTTAAAGGAATAGTTCACCCAAATTACAAATTGGTTTTCTTACCCTGTAAGCAGTCTATGGACGAGGTATGACGGCAATCCATGCTTTGGTTTAGATTCCCTCTTATTGTTTCCACATGCTAACATTTTAGCATTTGTGGCACAAATCCCATTCATGTCATGGGAGCTATAGAATATTTTTTTGCGCATCATGTCCAAATCATCTGAAATTATTTTTAATTGATTGGAAAGTTCAACATAGTCACTTATAATTTTTTTTTTAAATTATGCGTTGAAAATGCTAACATTGGTCCCATGGCTTGAATGGCATTTGTGCCAAAAATGCTAAAACGTTAGCATGAAGAAACAGTGCCGGATATCAATGTAGGATATCTCTGTCGCCCCCCACAGGGCACTGGAGGAGGGTGAGCCTCACACTGTCCTCTTTGAGTTTGTCCCTGAGACAAGTGACGAGTTAGCTGTGGTGCCTGGCAATATTGTCTTTGTGCTGAACAGCGGAGAAGACAACTGGGCATCTGTCATCTTCAATGAAAGAGTACGATTAGTTAACATCTAAAAAATGCTTGAATTAAAATGTGCATCTATTGTTCTCATTATGCTGATAGACACTTGATTCAAAAATATATATACTATGTGTTCAGTGAATTCATTTAACCTTCACATTTTTAGAGGGGACTTGTTCCTTATAATTTCCTGGAGCGTTTGGAAATAACCTTATCATCTAAGCAAGATCAGGTACATTTCTACCATCTATTTTGTGTTTTTCCCTCATCACAAGATGACATTGACTAACACCTGTGTGTGTCAATGCTGAGCTATAACAAATTGAAAATCCTTTAAGTTGCAATCCCCAAAATTCCGGTAAATAAAGCCTAGCCTTCAATTGCTATGTTAATTGATTCCTCCTACGTGGGTTGATTGCTTTCTTGTAGGATGGGACAGACAAGGATGACATCCCAGCTCCACCTAGACCAGAACCACTGAAAAGACCTAAAAGAAAATCTGGTGAAGATCTGTTATGTAAAAATACAGAATGGAAGTTGTATAGTTAACATTTTAATTATTTGCTATGCAACACATAACTTTACTTTTTGGGGGGTATTATTGTAACAGCTTTGGCTGCTGAAAATCAGAGCATTGGGGACACAGAAACGGAGGTATGAGAATTATATAAAATAGATTTAAATACATAAAAAAAATGTACAGTATGTAATATCCAATGTAGATACCAATTGTTTTTCAGTACTCTACGTGTACACATTTAAAATATAATTGTACATGTATTTAATTCCCTAGTCTTGCCGGATTGAAGAGTCATCACTGTGTGTAGTGAAAGTGCACTTCACATACACCATAACAATGTGCATGGTGCCTGGACTTCCCTACACAACCACTCTGGAGAAAATCAGTAACAAACTGGGCCTTCCTGCCATGGCAATCACCTTGAGGTATGGCACTGTTTAAACATTAGCTTCAAAACTTTAATTCAACATTCATTACTGTTACAAAACCAAGCTCAGGGATTTCGTGTTCTTTCTCAAGCTATGCCCACTTAGATTCTGGTAAAATAGTGATTGATGAGGACACGAGGATGGAAGATGTTTGGAGCTGTGTCCGCAATGGTCGTCTAACACTGTGGTGTGATCTCAAAGAGGTAATGTGGTCGAACAGTATATACAGTATTTAATGTCATAAGTTGTTTGATATGTAGACTTTTAAGTTACAAATGTAATAGTCAACTCCTAGAAAATGAGTGTATGGGATATAAAACTTGACTGACAAGTTCGGGTACTTGTTTCCCTTATTTCAATCTACACTACAGGGTATGAGTGAGCAGCTGCAAAGCCAGAATCAACTGATGGCCCTTCATTCCTACGAGTCTTCAACTCCAGAGGACCTCGAGTTCCATCAAGGAGATACCATCTTACTTCTCTCCAAAGGTGAGCTAATTTCTCTCATGCAGGGCACCATTTCAACAATGCAGAAATCTGTTGTCAGTGTTAATTATCCTGTTATTAGATGATATATTGGAAGAGCTATAACCTACTGTTGTCTTAAAATACAGAACTCCCATTTTCATGACTTTCTTTTCAGTCAATGAAGACTGGTTTGAGGGACAGTGCAACGGGAAGATTGGCATATTCCCAGCTTCCTTTGTGGAAGAAGTTTCCATGAAAGATAAATAATATGATCAGAACAAAAGTCTAAGGAACAATGACTGTCGAGATTGTGGGATTTGTTATTTCTACTTTGTCTTTGTTCTGGATACCGTCAACCAACCATCAAAGAAAAACATACAGAAGCATAGACACAAAGTCAGATTTCTACATTTACATTGAGGGAAGACATTTAGGTCAGAAAAGTCTACCTAAGTAAGGACTTTTCTTCACTAGGCTGATATTTACTGATTTATGTGATGTTATTGTTAAAGTATGAAGTTTTAACTGTTTTGGCAGGCACAAATCAAGCATGCCCTGGTTTTCTACGTATATGAATGTAATGTAGTATGTTTTTAATTATTTGTTATGTGTATGTATCGGACACCAGAAATTAAGTTTCCTCAGGAAAAATGTAGTACTGCTAAGTTATTTTCTTATGTCATTGTTAAACAAATGAAACATTGGTTATATAGCCATAGACTATTCTGAGTTCCAGTTTTAAGACCTTTGGTATACGTGTACAGAGCACAATTAATTTAAACTATGACTGATCTAAATAGCCTATAAATGACCTATATATAGCCTATAATGATTTGAATGAAAATATAAAAATCAGACAACTTGAATATATCTCTTTTGTATATCTCATTTGTGATTTACAGAGCAAAAAGTTGTTGAATAAATAATAATAATTATGCGTATTCACAACAGTGATGAGTACATTTAAGTCCAAGCATGTGGTCTCACATTTTCAACATTCTATCTGTTACATTTAAAAAACAGCTAAACTTCTGTTATACTGTGACATTCATCACATTCAAACCACTGCTACACTAGCTACATATTTCTTGACAGGCATTTATTTTTTCAGACGCAACTGATCTATAAACTTTCATATACGTATGCTTCAGAAAAAGCATCCATATAACAAAAAGGTGTGATTTTCAGTTCTCCCTCCACACTTCAGTGTAGCAGTAAAAAAAACAAAGTCTATGTTGACGTGACTCACGCAAATATAATACTCCTGATATAGCTGGTAAAGCCTTAACTTAAATGGGAAACTGTTGAGCTATGACGCAACATAATTTATTGATTGATATTATATGTATAACATTTGCAATGGACTAATAATCTGGATGTGATGAGTGCTTTCATGATCAATGGTCCCTGTCAATCGTCGGCTCCTCTTCGTAGGCAATGGCGATGCCTTTCCTTCCCTCTAATGCTTTCACCACCGGTGTTTCTCCCAGTTTCTGCTCCAGTCCCTGCCAGCTACGACCCGCCAGGAACGTGGCTAAAACAAACGGATGAGGAAATTATGAAAATTGTAACTCAAGAAAAGTTACCACTCAACAGCATCTTTATTAATGGTCTTGCAATCCCAGAGTAGAGTTTAAACCCCAACCCAACGGAGCCTGTCCCGATTCTGTGAATTTTGCCTGTTTTTAGATATTTATGTTTGTTCTTCCGATATATCGTACCAGCTGTGTTAGCATTGGCCACAGTGAGCGCCTGGTTCCGTAGGACGAGTGAAGAGTCGTGTGAGGAAGACACTGGCTCACTGGACGAGAAGCGGGTCATTCGTAAAGCTCCGGTGATGAGGGAGACATCAGTCTCATCACCGTCCTCGAGATCGTCAGGGTTCGCCAAGGCCACATGCTTAGATCCACCTACAACAGGTTTTACTATTAGTCTTGATACCTATGGCCTGGTCCCAGAGCTGTTTGTACTGTCTTGCCAACTCCTGGCTTGATGACATAAACAGATCTGGGACCAGGGTAAAACACCAGGTCTATTCTTGCTCACAAAACTTTCATTCAGGAACAAATCAATGTCAATCAGATCCTACCTGGAAGCAGATCGCGGAAGTCTGTGACGTACTCTCCTGACCATTCCCTTTTCTTGTTGCAGGCCACCTCCATTTCAAAGGGGGTCACGACCGGTTTGTAGAACTCACTGGAGTCCAACAGGGAGTTCTCAGGACATGCGATCAGTACATAAATGTCAATCTCAAGAAAGTTAGCCAGTTTGGCCACATTCAGTTTCCCCATGGCAAACATGTAGCTCTTTTTCCCTGCTCTGTGGATGGTTTCTTTCAGCTGCTCGATGATGGTGAGGTAGTTTGCCACGCCAAGTGTACCCACAAGAATGCCCACCACACTGGCATCCTTTGCCCTCTCTATTGCGTAATATCGCTTCATCAAAGCTTTGTTGATACTGACCGACTCAGTCCGACCTGTCATTGTTACAGGGTCAAAAGAGCAGAAAGAGCAGCGGTTCCAAGTCATCATGAAGTTTGTCATGGTTGCACCTTCATGGCCGATAAAAAACACACTGTAGTCCTCAATGGTCAGTCCAGATTTCAAGACAAACTGCCTTCCGAACTGTTGAACGACTTGATCACCGTTTTGACACTGAGAACTGCTGACATTGTGTTGTCCATGTGTTTCTCCGTGACTGTAGCAAAGTTCTCCGTCCACGTGAAGGGTTGAGGCGGAAATGTTCGGATACTCAGATGACAGCAGCGCCAGAAGATCGTCTGAGGAGAGACATTATCATGCTATAAACCAGTATTAAGTAAGTTGCTAAAATACGTTGAAACGCATATCTCGTTTTAATATATTTCTAAAACTATGTCGCAAATCAACCTGAGGAAAAAGTATAAATCGCTCACATTCCTTTGTAAGGATATCACAAACTGAAAGTTACCCGTCTTAAAAAACATTCACACAATGGGACATACATCATTGTGTGAAGCTGAAAGGCTTACCATTAATGTGATCATAGTTGACATCGTACAAGAGGATGACGTGACTCTGTCTGTTGGGGTATAGCTCTCTGAAGGAGGAGACACACGTCTCCAGGACCACAGGTTTCCTCTCAAAGACGTACATCAGAGGGAGTCTTCTGGATGGGCTGAGACAAGCCCTCCCGTAGTGTACGATGCAGTCTGCGCCCACATGCTCCGCTGCAACTTCATCTACACAACAACTGGAAATATCAAGAGTATTGACAATAAGGTTATGGTGACGAATGTCAAATGATAAAACAAATAATGGCCAAAATAATGCTTGCAAATAGAACAGAATAAAACTATTGTCCATCCCGGATGGACATTTTTCTTTGGCACCACCTTCCATTAAAATAATCAAACACATACATTCTCACATCAGACACATTTAAACCAGTCAGTCCATCATGCTGCATACACTAACAACATAGAGGATATCAATACATTCACTCACAAACGACCACTGTCCCAACTGCATTAGATAGACAAGTAAATATACCGATACAATTTACTTTGCATCCAACTAATTAATTTTAGAACACGTTCTTCTTGGCCATGGGCATTCTGAAGCGCCGGCCAGAGGAAAGCCTCTTGAACTGAGGGTGTAGTGGGTGGGAGGGGTCGCCAACGACAGCCAGTGTCTTCCTTTTGGTGGTCTTGTGGAACAGAATGCTCAAATGTGCCTGTGGTCCACCAATTACTTTGATGGCTGTGTTTACTATTCTGGTCAGTTTGCTATTGCTCTTCACGCTCAGAATACCATACCAGACTGTCATATTGAACGTGACGATGCGCTCCCCCAAGCTGCTGTACACCCACTCCAGAACATTCTGGCTGACCCCAAACCCCAAAATGCACCAGTCTCATTCAATAAGAAATAATTAAATACGTTTACATTTTCTATCACTTTCATGTTTTTGATAATAACACAACAATGTTTTCCTACCTGCCATAGGACGTGTCTCCAAGGATGAATAGTTTTGCTTTGGTTCCCTTCTCAATCTCTGCAGCAATTGCTATTGAATCAACCAGCACCTCATCTGGAAATTGCAAGGCAACCTAAAGCACAAATGATTCATAATTTTTACACACACACACACACACACACACACACACACAACTGCGTTGTTGAACCCTCATACCTTTTTGAACTGATGATCATTGATGAAATGGCATGTCGCCTTTATCTGATAATGCTCATCTAGATTCCCACAGTGAACATCCTTCTCTGCTGTTACGTCCAGCACGCGCTGAAGAACCAGTTCACTGTTGGTGCTAAATGCATCAGTCATTGTAACATCTAGGAATAGAAAATAGCTAGTGGAATTAACATGTCATCCCAAGGACCACACAATCACCGGATGCACTTCGTTGAAATGTAGCAAGAAAATAATGCTGCTACAACAGAACATGCCTATCTGTGTATTATTAATGTGTGTCGATACATGCTACTGTACATCAAGCTAGCTAGCTGCGTGCTAGCTAGCTCGTAAATGATGACCCAACGTGATGTCAAATTAAATATTTTAGAGAGGTGACCCAGGCATAGACAGTATTGGATGCAAGTTTTCTCATAAAGACATGACCACCAGAATAAAGTATTCGTCAATAATTCAGATAACAAATTATATCTGACAGGGTAAGCTTACGGGTGTAGACGCGTGTAAACACACGCGTAGGACGACAGGAAATAACTTCCGGGTTGTTTCCGTCACATTTCACAATAAAGGCCCCCTGTGCAAAGATTATAATTCCTTCGGGATAGTAAATCTTTTTTTTTTTTAAACAAATCTGATACGGGCAAAATTATATTTTATATACTTAAGTAATACTTAAGTGATGCTTTCCTTCAAACAGTTTTGTAATATCTTGTCATTATACACATCCATTGGACTGTACAGAAATTGAATGTGTGTTCAATGACTCACCAGACTCCCCTAGTATTTAAAACAACTGAGTTAGAATATGGAGCTGCATCATATCAAGTTTATTTACTGTGAGTACATAGCCGTAAATGCACACTTTGGACAGCATTGCAAATATATCAATGGATTTCTACAGCATACTCAAACACAAAATACACAGGTTTCTTTCTGAATGAAAGGAAAGCATTAGCATAAATTGCAATATGTTAATATCTGTTGTCACATCCTATTATAAATTACATTACATTTCATTCATTTTGTAGGGTACTCTGTAATATGAAAAGACACCAGGCAAATTATAAATACAGGAGATAGTTGGACAGTGCAGCTTTCCCCATTTCATGGTTTGGTCCTCAAACTAGAAATGTCAATGTCAATACACATCCAAGCATGTTCTCTGCCAGCTTTTCATGTCATTGGTCAGTGGTTGTTTGGTCCTATAGTGATTGACTTTTATCAAACACAAAATGGTGTTTGACCCTTTGTCCAAATGGGTTCTTTTTGAGCTGCAGTGGTACAGATGACCAGCTCTTCCACGACATTCAGGTGTCACACGCAGACGCGATAGAATCCATGAACCACAGTGAGACAAATGAAGACTGAACCTGAAAGACATGGGGGGAGTCCATCGGTCAGAACTTGTTTATGGCCTATGGCCAAAAGTGACGTTTAGTTGACCAAAATCAGAGTTAGACAATTAGTAGGAGTGAGGAAATATCAGTAGTTACAGCTGATATCCAAGGACCACCGTATCATTATCCAGAATTTATATTATTGCCCTTTCCATGTGTATTTTTATTGAGCAAATGAGAAAAGACAATTATCCATGGATACAATTATGCAGGGGTGCAACTTTCACCGGGGACGTGGGGGGACATGTTCCCCCTACATTGTGAAATTGCATTCCAGTTTTATCATTGGATTGTGATACAAAAAGAAGCTGAGGGGGGCTTTAGGACCATGCGGATGCCTCTGAGTGGTCAGGTAGGCTATTTGGAGTGTTTATCTGAAAAAATAAATAATAATATCCCTCCCACTTCCAAAGCCTTCTTTTCTGCTAGGTATTTATTTCATAGTGTCAAGTTTGTGAAATTCAATGATGATTTTCAGTCCTGCCACTTCAAATGACGATCTTGCTCAGCATTCTATAACAGGCAGACTTGGCTATTAGTCACATAAACCACATATATGTTTCTGATCATAAGACATAAATAACAAATAAATAGTGAAAATATGGGTGCTACACATGTATGGTGAATGAAGCATACTTTAAGAGCTCTAAAATGGAATGGTTCGATCATGATGTACAATATACTGACCATTTCCATAAACTCTGTCTGATTTACCGGAAGTCTCTTCTCATTCTCTGCTTTCTAAAAGTAAAATAAATAATCTATCAGAGGCGAAAGTCATTCATTCATAAACCACTTTAATTTCCATATGTACTAGAAAGCTAAGTGGTTGTTTCTTGGGTTTTAGGAATGTGACTGGAAAAAGTGCCCCAGGTCTTGACAAAGAACACATTAAACTGATTGAAAGGTAAAGGGTGATATCGGCAAACAAATGCCATGGTCAAGGCTACGTCGGCCAGTGCAATGAGTGGAGCTTACTCAGGTGTCCAAAAGCCCATATCAGACCGAGCCTAATGCTTCTTATGTAGTTCTTTATTAGTTTTAGTTTAGAAAACAATCTTTCCCCAGAAGCGACAGTTTCAGGAATGGTAAAAACAGCTTGATTTCCGTAGCAACATCAGGGAAACTGGGCAGAAGGTGGTGCTTCACATCTTTAAAACCTGTTATGGCTGCGATCCCTGTACAGGAGGAGGAGCAAGAGCGAGAGAGAGAGAGAGAGAGGGCTAGCTATATTTCGTCATTTAGTTTCACTTTCACTTACTTACCAAATCCATAGAGCTAGTATAGCCAACTCAAACACTCGGCTCAAACACCCGGCTCACACCTGCCTATGACCATCAAACACAGGAACTCTTCCAAGTCAAGGTAAGCTTTGGGATCTACTAATTTATTGCCACCGGGGCCTGACGGTGTAACTGCTAAATTGCTTACTGACTGTACACTGTACTGCATGATTGTAGCGGGTTAACTAACGTGTCAGTTCTATTAGTTACTTTATCTAATATGGTGACAACGATGTAGGCTGTGTGTAGCAGTTATTATATGAAGGTTTGGCTTGGAAAGTTTTTTTTGCCTGGTCACAGACAGCTGATGTGTTCTGCGTTGAAGTCCACAAGCGAAGGAAAAAGGTGAGAGGATGACAAAGTGTAGATGCGAGAAGGAATACAACGAGCTGTTTGTATATGGCTATGAAAGTGAACTGTTTACGTGTGATCAGGGGTGTATTCATTATGCCGATTCTGTTGCAAACGTTACGAAACCTTGATTAACCTACCTGAATTTGTCCAATAGAAGTTCTCATTTGCAACTGTTGGACTAATGATTAAGCCTTATATCAGCTAGATGCAGGCAAGAGCGTGCAAGGCGGTATTGAATGTGTCACTTTCTGTCCATGTGTCAACGTCTGTCACTTCAAATATTTATCTCGATCTGTGTGCACCTAAGTTGTAAACTTTGATTTATAGGCTAGGTTGTAGCAACCTCATGATGGGTAATAGGGATAATTTGAGTATCATGTAGTAGCCTAAACCTATCGATGTTACATTGAACTGGGTGAATGGAATATGAATGACAGTCATGCTGTAGTAGAAATAAGGCCATGCTAACAAATAATATAATCGTCCTCCCTCATATTAAACAACACCGACCACCACTGGTCCCTGCGTATCATTTTGTTTTCGCCTAGTATGCCAATACTCTTCCAATTGGCTCATTGAAAAATTATTATTTTGAGGTGTGGTGTGACTGGCAAGAATGAGTGGTGCCTTATGTATGATTTCTAAAGCAGGCCATATAGGGGTTATAAACGCTTCATTAAGCCTTAAAAGTTATATTCAATTTACAGCGGGACTGGACATATTGGTACAGGATGGACAGGCACCTCCTCAGAGCAGAACCCCTGACTTTTCTTCTCTCTGGGATTGATGACCAAAGCAGAACGATAACAAACGATCAGGATGGAAACAGCTGTTCTTGTAGGCCAATTGAGTCAACAATCAATAAATGATATTTGCATTTTCTTTGGATTTTTATTAGAAATTCTATTGCAGAGTGGTCTTTGAGTAAATTTGACCATGCTGTTGGACACAGTATTTACATTATGCTGCATTTCTTTAATGTCTAATGTCCCTGAAGGGTCAATAGTCTAGTCAGTGCACAATGCACATGTGTGATCAAGACTGAGGAAACTGATAGGAAAGTAATGTTGAGCTATAATTGCCACAGAACATGTATGAATTACTCACCACTAATAAACTCAGCAAAAAAAGAAATGTCCCCTTTTCCAGATTCTTTCAAAGATAATTTGTAAAAATCCAAATAACTTCACAGATCTTCATTGTAAAGGGTTTAAACACTGTTTCCCATGCTTGTTCAATGAACCATAAACAATTAATGAACATGCACCCGTGGAACAGTCGTTAAGACACTAACAGCTTACAGACGGTAGGCAATTAAGGTCACAGTTATGAAAACTTAGGACACTAAAGAGGCCTTTCTGCTGACTCTGAAAAACACCAAATGAAAGATGCCCAGGGCCCCTACTCATCTGCATGAACGTGCCTTAGGCATGTTGCAAGGAGATGCAGATGTGGCCAGGGCAATTCATTGCAATGTCCGTACTGTGAGACGCCTAAGACAGCTCTACAGGAAGACAGGACGGACAGCTGATCATCCACGCAGTGGCAGACCACGTGTAACAACACCTGCACCTGATCGGTACAGCCGAACATCACCTGCGGGACAGGTACAGGATGGCAACCACAACTGCCCGAGTTACACCAGGAATGCACAATCCATCCGTCAGTGCTCAGACTGTCCGCAATAGGCTGAGAGAGGCTGGACTGAGGGCTTGTAGGCCTGTTGTAAGGCAGGTGCCTTGGTGGAAGAGTGGGGTAACATCTCACAGCAAGAACTGTCAAATCTGGTGCAGTCCATGAGGAGGAGATGCACTGCAGTACTTAATGCAGCTGGTGGCCACACCAGATACTGACTGTTACTTTTCATTTTGTTCAGGGACACATTATTCCATTTATGTTAGTCATATGTCTGTGGAACTTGTTCAGTTATTGATGTCACAGTAGTTGAATCTTGTTAAGTTTGTACAAATATTTACACATGTTAAGTTTGCTGAAAATAAACGCAGTTGACAGTGAGAGGATGTTTCTTTTTTTGCTGAGTTTACTAATAACAGTTGATGGGTATGAATAAACATGTACATATTATTTATTACATAAGCTATTACTATACTACTGCAGTTCATTAAAAGTTGTAATGCTCTGTTAATGAAATATAATATGGTATTCACAGTTTTTACACCACAGCTTGGGTGTTGACAAATTTAGCAGATTACCATTTAATACAGAAGCTACACAAACCTTTGGTTTTACTTTTGTAATATATTAGTTAATACCTTGACCTGTACCCTCAGGGCCGGATTACCGAACAGGGATGGGGACCACCTGGAAGTCGGGGGCCCCCCAGATAGCATTGGATAGCAAAATGTGTAGAATAGCAGGAAATTATCTTAAAAACTGCAACATTTTCTCTCAGTCTCTTGGCAAAATGTGTAGAATAGCAGGAAATTAGCTTTAAACCAGCAACCTTTTCTCTCAGCCTCATGGCAAAATGTGAACAATGAATTAGATGAGCTATAAAACAGCAAAAAAAAATCTCTGACCCATAGCAAATAGCATAGAATTGCAGGAAATTAACTTTAAAACTACAACATTTTATCTTGACAAAATATCTACAATAGCATTAGCTATAAAACTGAAAAATATGTCAACACAAAAAATCAGGTCAGCGCCTCTGTGCCCCAAATGTGGTAGTCCGGCCCTGTGTATCCTTGGTAATATACGAAATTGTGCACAGGCCGTCCACTGTGTTTAGGAAACACATTCTCAGCTACTGTATGTCTCTTACAATGTTTGTATTTTTCATGTGCCTTGAGAGGAAAAGTCTCCCTGTTTGCTTGCATTGCTGGCACAACTGCTAGCCTGAATCTGAACCTGGGGACACAGCAA
Organism: Oncorhynchus mykiss; assembly: GCF_013265735.2. Lineage (NCBI taxonomy): Eukaryota > Metazoa > Chordata > Actinopteri > Salmoniformes > Salmonidae > Oncorhynchus > Oncorhynchus mykiss. The sequence continues at coordinate 16,695,891 of NC_048579.1, forward strand.
CACATGTTCCATTTGATTTATTGTAGAACCCGTTCCAGACCCGGGTCAGGTTTATGGTATTTGGGTTACGGAGGACTCTGAAGACAGAATATAAACAGAATACTCCACAAGAACTACACATATTCCTGCAATAATTACTGTATTGCGAAAGCCTGGATACAATATCAGTAATGCAGTAAGCTAACCTATTGGTTGAAGTGACATGGAAGCCACAATATTGAGAATATTCACATGAAATTCTTAATTAGAATGTAATGTTCACAACAGGTCAGCAAACTGAGATGCTCCCACACATTGCACTCATGTGCAAAGATCTTCATTGTAATCTGGCAGCACAAACACCTTCAGTGTCAATGACAACATGGACCTAAATGTGGTGGGTGTACTTTGTCAACCACTGTCAAGTTGTGTAAACAGATTATGTTCAATGCATTTCAATAAAAATTCATGAACCTTACTGTCATATACAGTAGTCAGCATACATTAGTAAAGAGCATAAATGGTTCCATTTCATTCCACTACAATACATTAACATTAGCTAAACTACATTGCACAGGGCATCTAACTCTTTTTGAATGTGTTTTATATTGACTTTCTAACAGAAATGGGAGCGTCAAACTGTGTAACCTGGAGTGTATTCATTCTAAATGGGGCTCTTTATTCAAATAAAGAAATATGTAAAGTACCCCGCCCTTTCAACAACACCAGTTTCTTCCAACAACCATATTTTCGGATATCAATTGACATGAGGATGGAATTTATGGCAACATAAGGTCCTACTGCTTTTAGCGGCTCAACAAAACCTGGGTGAAATCCACTGGTGACAAGCCTCCTCATGAGAGATAGACCACGCAGACGGACAGCACGGCCATCACCACTGCCACGCTGCACAGCACCAGCACCATGAAAATCTGGCTGCGCTCGCAGCACTGCTGGCTTTGGGGACCTGCCTCCTCGTCCGTGGACAAGAGGCCCAACGAGGCGCTGTCCGTGCTGGCCGGTTCGGCGTACTGGGGCCCGCGGGCCTCCACCATCCAGCGCAGGACGTTGACCTTCTCCTCCATGTCCTCCAGCATGACATCCACATGGGCGATCTCCTCCTCCAGCTGGCTCTGCTCCAGATCCTCCAGGCTGGCGGGAACCTGGTCCTCGGCACGGGTCAGGTCTGCCAAGCTGAGGGCCCGCGCTGTCACCTCACTGGTTTCCCCTGGAAAGTGGGAGAAGAGACATGTGAGAAGAAGAGCTAGCCATGAATGTTAATAAGGTTACCACAGCTTGTGGATGCCCAGACTAGGATCTAGACTATATGGATGTAGACTGTATGGATGTAGACTGTATGGATGTAGACTGTATGGATGTAGACTGTATGGATGTAGACTGTATGGATCTAGACTATATGGATGTAGACTGTATGGATGTAGACTATACGGATGTAGACTGTATGGATGTAGACTGTATGGATCTAGACTATATGGATGTAGACTGTATGGATGTAGACTATACGGATGTAGACTGTATGGATGTAGACTATACGGATCTTTTTTTTTCATTATTCCTCTCTAATCAGGGACTGATGTATGCCTGAGACAATAGGTGGGTGCAAGTAATGATCAGGTAGAACAGAAAAGCAGCAGTACTTCGGACCGCCGTAGGTTAAGATTTGAATACCCCTGCTATAGAGCTAAAGAGTCGTAGGTTAAGATTTGAATACCCCTGCTATAGAGCTAAAGAGTCGTAGGTTAAGATTTGAATACCCCTGCTATAGAGCTAAAGAGTCGTAGGTTAAGATTTGAATACCCCTGCTATAGAGCTAAAGAGTCGTAGGTTAAGATTTGAATACCCCTGCTATAGAGCTAAAGAGTCAGCGGCCGATGGCTTTTTATTAACTGCAGGATAGGTTTGTGTGGAAACAATACGACAAATTGCCCATCTGAGTGTGGCACTTGCTAACCTTGTATGCCAGTCTGCACTAAGGTGTTGTTATTGATCAGGGAGAAGTTGGAACCCATGTTGAAGACTTTGCACATGTCTGCGTGGAGGAGTTCCAGACTGGAGGTGAAGGCCACCCAGAGCAGTTCCATCTCCTGTCTCTCCCCCTGGGGCAGTGTCTTATCCCGTAGCCGTGCCGTGAGGTGGTGACGGCTGGCCACCGCTAACTTCTGGGCCTTCTCCCGCGTTAGCCGCAGCTCGTCACGCAGGTGCAAGCTGTCCGTGCACCCACCCACACACGAGGCCAGGTGGCGGTAACATGCCACCACCTGTTGGCCAATAGGGGAAAAATATTATTTACAGATCACTCAAGTAAAAACGAAACATTTCATACCGTAATATAATTTTCATACAATTACAAAGGGTTGACTGATTAGACACAATATACAGCATTTGTATTGTGATGTCTAAATCTGTGAGAATAGATAATGTGTGCTGGAAACAATTGTAGGACTATAGGAGATAGAGAGACACAATGGAGGTGAATTGTTGTCTTTGCTTAGATCTGCTGATTTGATATGATTTGACCATTTTAAAGACATGAAAATGTTACACCTGGCAACAGATACATATACCAAGATCTGTCGTCAAGGATATAAACACAATATTGTCTAAATCCATTGTGTCTGTAGGTCAGGAGACAAGCAATAGTCCTTCATGAAAAATGTGGTGTGTTTTGTAAACACCACTGGTCTGCAAATGGTCTTAGGTTAAATGTATGTATTTACAAACTGCGTAATTTTGTGGCGTGGGTGAGATTACAAAAGACAGTGGTCGATTGTGTAAAAACGTATGAGGGTTTCAGTTTAAAACCAGAAACAAGATGCACTTTTTTTTGTTGCCTTATTCTAATACTGTGTCACATATAAGTTGTCTGACGGACATGATGCTTAAGATCGGCGTAGGTATGTAGCAGAAATGACTATTAAATACTGGTAAACAATTCACTTCAATTTTTATTTGATAATTCATAATCACTCCCACTCCCTCTCGCTCCCTCCTTTAGATGAGGCCATGCCACATACATTTCTCCAATCTCATCCCTCAGCTTTAGAAGCTGGGCTGCCATTGAGCTAAATCACACATTCTGAACTGCGACTTTAAACAAATTGAGTCATTTGACTGTATACTGTCATGTCTGTACTAGCACCTTTAAAGCCTGGAACTTGTTTTTTAATTTGTTGTGGTCCTCCACACAAAGTTCCAGTAATTTGGCATATTTGAGAGGACTATGTCAACAACAATCATTGGTTCAGCAACTATTCTCTTTCAAACCTGTGAAAAGAATGTAGCTAGTGGCCAAGCTACTTTCTATGAATACTGTCATTTCCCTTTTGGCCATCAGGAGGCGCAATGGCTCTACTATTTATGATAACCAAAGCCTGCTTGGGTGCGATGGTACTTAGAAAGTAACAACTATAGTTTGAGGTAATTATTAGTTACCTAATGTCTCTCTGAAAATCAGAATCCCCTAACTAGCTCTGAGTCAGACACCAGGTTAGACAAATTTCAACAAAGTATGACAGTTTCATTGATTTGAATCATACGAATGGTTATTAATAAGCATTCAGAGCTTAGCCTGACAGATTGGTTTACATGACAACTATGACTAATAATCTGATTGCCATAGATCTATTTTTGGATAAGCCTAAGGACCTTGTATAGGGGCTTTTCTAGTCATCATAGGAATCTGTAAGGTAGAGCCAGATTGGAGATACAGGCAGTGAGTGAGTGCATGGGAGAGTTGCAGGTGTGCAGCAAAGGTCAACCTACTACTACACTGTGCATTTCTGACACAGTATCCACTCTTCAATCACACACTGTCATATTTATTATCAGTATTAATATCTTGATATTTTCATTATGATATGCTACGATGCATTCGGGAAGTATTCAGATCCCTTGACTTTTTCCACATTTTGTTACGTTACAGTCTTATTTTAAAAATGATTAAATAGTTTTGTCCCTCATTAATCTACACACAATACCCCATAATGACAAAACAAAATCAGGTTTTTAGATATTTTTGCAAATGTATTCAAAATAAAAAGCTGAAATATCACATTTACATAAGTATTCAGCCCCTTTACTCAGTACTTTGTGGAAGCACCTTAGGCTTCAACAGCTTCAAGTCTTTTTGGGTATGACTCTACAAGCTTGGCACACTTGTATTTGGGGAGTTTCTCCCATTATTCTCTGCAGATCCCCTCAAGCTCTGTAAGATTGGATGGGGTGCGTCGCTGCACAGCTATTTTCAGATCTCTCCAGAGATGTTCGATCGGGTCCAAGTCCGGGCTATGGCTGGACCACTCAAGGACATTCAAAAACTTGTCCCGAAGCCACTTCTGCGTTGTCTTGGCTGTGTGCTTAGGGTCGTTGTCCTGTTGGAAGGTGAACCTTCGCCCCAGTCTGAGGTCCTGAGCACTCTGGAGCAGCTTTTCATCAAGGATCTCTCTGTACTTTGCTCCGTTCATCTTTCCCTCGATCCTGACTAGTCTCCAAGTCCCTGCCGCTGAAAAAAAATCCCCACAGCATGATGCTGCCAACACCATGCATCACCGTAGGAATGATGCCAGGTTTCCTCCAGACATGACGCTTGGCATTAAGGCCAAAATGTTCAATTTTAGTTTCATCAGACCAGAGAATCTTGTTTTATCATGGTCTGAGAGTCCTTTATGTGCCTTTTGGCAAACTCCAGCTCTATGAAGAGTCTTGGTGGTTCCAAACTTCTTCCATGCACTGTCACTGTGGGACCTTATATGCACTGTGGGACCTTATATAGACAGGTGTGTGCCTTTCCAAATAATGTCCAATCAATTTAATTTACCATAGGTGGACTCCAATCAAGTTGTACAAACATCTCAAGGATGATCAATGGAAACAGGATGCACCTGAGCTCAATTTCGAGTCTCATAGCAAAGGGTCTGAATACTTATGTAAATAAGGTATTTCTGTTTTTTATTTTTAATACATTTGCAAAAAATTCTAAAAAGTTGTTTTCGCTTTGTCATTATGGGGTATAAGTGTGGATTGATATAAAAAACAACAACAATTTAATCAATTTTAGAATAAGGCTGTAACATAGCAAAATGTGGAAAAAGGGAAGGGGTCTGAATACTTTCCAAATGCACTGACTTAAAGGCCCAGCGCAGTCAGAAACGTGATTTTCCCATTGTTTTATATATATTGCCACACTATTAGGTTGGAATAATACTGTGAAATTGTGAAAATGATGGTAATGCCCTTTTAGTGTAAGAGCTGTTTGAATAGGCCGCCTGAAATTTCAGCCTGTTTTGGTGGGATGGAGCTTTGAACCTTCCATGGTGACATCACTATGTGTTAAATAGTTAATACCCACTGGACATCAATTCAACGTCTATTCCACGCTGGTTCAACGTAGTTTAATTGAAATTATGTGGAAGCAACATTGATTCAACCAGTGTGTGCCCACTAGATAGAAAGCAAGTTCCAAACCTCTCTGCCAATAACAGACCCAGACAGTCCTATTCAAATTCTTGCTCGAGCTATTTATGGGTGGCAGGGTAGCCTAGTGGTTAGTGTGTTGAACTAGTAACCGAAAGGTTGCAAGTTCGAATCCTCGAGCTGACAAGTTGACATGTTGATATAATTTTGTAGTCACAGTGCCATCCTGGCTGTCCTATTGTACTTCTTGTGTAAGGATGTCAGGCACTTACTACAATCTATGACCAAGACAAAAAAAACATGTGCTTTTACCCTTTGGGTAAAAAAGCACTTTCACTGAAAATATGGCCTAATGGTTCAGTACATTACTAGGTCTACCATAACAGCAGCTTTGTAAGGAAGTAGTGCATGGGAGGATCAGTAACTAAGATTCCTTGTATTTATAGTAAAATAGATCAAATGAGAACTTGCAGATTATTTAATGTTTATTTCATCCTATAAATTAGACCTTTGTGGAAAAAAAATATATAGTTTAAGAATGTAATATGTTCAGTTATTATGAGAAAGGTAAGATGTCCTATGCCCTATGGATGGAAAATCTTAAGTGTATTTAGAACTCATTGGCCTGGTTTCAGCTCTTAACATAGCCACGTTAGGATGACAATAATCTGTGCTCAGTGAACTCAGGGTGTTATGTGATACAGGGATTGCATTAATACCTTATTATATTGATACAGACTAATACGGAATACTCACATAATGCATATTTGCATTGTTTACCATATGCTCAGTGTTCATTTGGAATATTACAGTAAATCCTTTGGCATATTCAGTCTTTCAATTTAACAGAACTAGAATTGAATTTTAATAATTTTCACCTCTGACGAATGAACCTAAAGCAGATACAGTACAAGTAACAGTTTAGGAGAATATATTTCTACATATTTAAGAACTATCTGCAATAAAATATTGGATATATATACACTATATACATAGCAGGCTAAGATATCGTGATCTCTCAATAAATATGAGCTCAACAGACCAAATCATTCAAATGATAGTACATGCATTAAAGCTTTGTTACACATGAACTTTTCCAGAAGTCTTAGTCTATCATCCTCATTTAATCACAAGATAACTGGACTGACTGACCCCTTTGTGAAAAGAATGGAGGACAGATTATTTGAATGAGTACTTTGTAGATAAAACCATAACTTGACAAAACCATAACTGCCAACCTGAGCATCTCACCTTTATGAGTGAGTCGATAAGAACCTTCCCCTCTTCCAGAGTCTTTGGTGAACTGGTAGTGCCATCGTCACCCACTTTGTTGTTGATGAGTGGCATGAGGGCTGCTGGTCGAGAGCTGCAGACCCTGTCACAGCAGGCGAGCACAAAGCCCACCCGTCCTTCAGTCCGCCGGTCACCCCTGCACTCACTTCCCAGCCAGACCCCTCATTCAACACTCTGCACCTGGGACAGTCAGAATCCCATGGCCATGCAGGCTACAAAGTCATGCACCATAATTCTTATTCCAAAACTTTGCAACGTCAAAACAGGCAAACATGAGGTCTTCCACTCTTACCTTCCACCTAATAATCCCCCCTCCAAAAGAAAAGTCAGAAGAAGTCAACGAGTACTACAAAATGTTGTGTACGTGATAGTGGTGTCTAAGTCCTTAGCAAGAGCAGTGATAATCCAGCGATTGACCCCTTTGGACTGATGCAGGCTTGGCCCCAGCAACTAATCTCATTATCCATCCCTCTAAGGCACGATGATGATGCTATTGTGCAGGAGATGCATGGGTGTCCTCCTCAGAGACATCCCTTTCCCTGACTTATGGGTGGTGGGGAGGTTGATGAGGGGAAAATATTTTTTGTGTCTCTTGGCTGTGGTCTACTCTCTACAGTACACGTGGTCGACAGCTGTCCTTACCTCTCCAGCATGATACAACCTTGTGGAACATTTTTACAAAGTGTTTTTACTAACTAGTACACTGCTGTATACCTCTTTTGATTAATTGATGAATGAATGTACAGTGAGGGCAAGTGTGGACTGTTTTGATCAGATATCGGTCTGAATTGTACCATCATGCCTTCAACATGTGAAGACACGGTTTACTGTCACAAATACTGCGGGTTAAGTGTTTTGGTGACTTGGTATTGATACTGTGATACAGTGAATACAGGAACTTTACCATGATTTTGTTCACCGTGTTCTCACACTTCTGAAATCTGTTCCAAGCATAACATTTTGCGACTGAAAGGTCACACAACTTTAAGTTTGAAATTATTATTAAATAAACTGTCAATTTAAATTGAGTGTCTCTCCTCACCTTCCCACAAACATACCAGGCATGAAAACGGATTGATGTCCATGAATTGTACGTGTGTGGTTGTAATTCAGTTGTCTACATTGTGAGGTTACTCGTGAAAATTACCGACTGTTTGTGTTATTGACACACTAATTCATTTCCACAATAGTATCTTTCTTTCATAAGCAAATATAAAGACTGAGTAATGAGCGGAAGAAGCACTTAGTGTGGATTAGAACTTGAATGGAGAGCAGTACAGGGCACCATTGTCCAATCAGCTTCTTTTTTGGTGGTTTCCACCCAGGACTTCTACCATGTCATTCGAGGTTCACAGTGCGTCACCTGTGAATGCCTGGACATAACTTTGTTGTAAAGATTGATTAAAAAATAATGAAAATACATCACATACCTACACACATTCATTACTTCTAAAGTGAAGTGTGTGTATAAAGAACTAATGACCGTGTGATTAAGAAGTACAATTAGGCAAAACGAATACTCACATGTGTGCCCAGAGTGTAAGCCTAGAATCCCAGTTGAATGTATGGCATAAAATGATGTATAATAATATGCTACACAAACAAATGATGCATGAATAAATAACTACATGAATTAGAGTAGAAAATAACTTTAACATATATATTTTTACTTGATTGGAACTGTCAGGCTACGTACAGTATGTTAAGGTCTCTAGAGCCACCTGCTGGTTTAAACAAGTGATAGACCTACATTTTGTGACAAAAGGCATTTGCAACATTGCAGCGGCCTATCTACTGCTAACACAGGAGGCTGCTGAGGAGAGAATGGCTCATAATAATGACCGGAATCTATGTGTTTGGTTTCCGCTGCAGCCATTACCACGAACACCCCTATATTGTATCAACAAACTATTACATTGACAAATCATGGATGACCAACACTAAACAGTCAGCATGAAATCAGTGTATTATTAAGCAATGTATGCATGCAGTGGCAATATTAAAATGTCAATCTTGGTGGGGCCCAAAAATTTTTTTAGATGGATGCCAGCAAAGCCACTACATAACACAACACTAAACAATACATGAATTGCACTATAAGAGTGACAAACGTTGCCCACAAACTGTTAGGCCCTACATAAAGCTGACCCAACAGCAGAGTCCCAACAGCAGTCTGAACACCTTACCACTGCTACACCTGGCTATCAGCAGAGCCTTGTCTGGCAGCGAAACAGTTCACTCAGCCTCATTTACTGCCTTTTAAAAAACATAGAGGATATCAAATCAAATCTTATTTGTCACATACACATGGTTAGCAGATGTTAATGCGAGTGTAGCGAAATGCTTGTGCTTCTAGTTCCAACAAAGTAGTAATAACCAACGAGTAATCTAACCTAACAATTTCACAACAACTACCTTATACACACAAGTGTAAAGGGATGAAGAATATGTACATAAAAATATATGAATGAGTGATGGTACAGAACAGCATAGGCAAGTTGCAGTAGATGGTATAGAGTACAGTATATACATATGAGATGAGTAATGTAGGGTATGTAAACATTATATTAAGTGGCATTGTTTAAAGTGGCTAGTGATACATTTTTACATCAATTTTTCCATTATTAAAGTGGCTGGATTTGAGTCAGTATGTTGGCAGCAGCTACTCAATGTTAGTGGTGGCTGTTTAACAGTCTGATGGCCTTGAGATAGAAGCTGTTTTTCAGTCTCTCGGTCTCTGCTTTGATGCACCTGTACTGACCTCGCCTTCTGGATGATAGCGGGGTGAACAGGCAGTGGCTTGGGTGGTTGTTGTCCTTGATGATTTTTATGGTCTTCCTATGACATCGGGTGGTGTAGGTGTCCTGGAGGGCAGGTAGTTTGCCCCCGGTGATGCGTTGTGCAGACCTCACTACCCTCTGGAGAGCCTTACGGTTGTGGGTGGAGCAGTTGCCGTACCAGGCGGTGGTACAGCCCGACAGGATGCTCTCGATTGTGCATCTGTAAAAGTATGTGAGTGCTTTTGGTGACAAGCTGAATTTCTTCAGCCTCCTGAGGTTGAAGAGGAGCTGCTGCGCCTTCTTCACCATGCTGTCTGTGTGGGTGGACCAATTCAATTGGTCCGTGATATGTACGCCGAGGAACTTAAAACTTACTACCCTCTCCACTACTGTCCCGTCGATGTGGATAGGGGGGTGCTCCCTCTGCTGTTTCCTGAAGTCCACGATCATCTCTTTTGTTTTGTTGATGTTGAGTGGGAGGTAATTTTCCTGACACCACACTCCGAGGGCCCTCACCTCCTCCCTGTAGGCTGTCTCGTCGTTGTTGGTAATCAAGCCTACCACTGCAGTGTCTTCTGCAAACTTGATGATTGAGTTGGAGGCGTGCATGGCCACGCAGTCGTGGGCAAACAGGGAGTACAGGAGAGAGCTCAGAACGCACCCTTGTTGGGCCCCAGTGTTGAGGATCAGCGAGGTGGAGATGTTGTTATCTACCCTCACCACCTGGGGGTGGCCCGTCAGGAAGTCCAGTACCCAGTTGCACAGGGCGGGGTCGAGACCCAGGGTCGGTAGAAAATGTAATAATTGAATATGTCCGTAAACACACCAGCCAGCAGGTCTGCGCATGCTCTGAGGACACGGCTGGGGATGCCGTCTGGGCCTGCAGCCTTGCGAGGGTTAACACGTTTAAATGTTTCACTCACGTTGGCTGCAGTGAAGGAGAGTCCACAGGTTTTGGTAGCGGTGGCACTGTATTGTCCTCAAAGCGAGCAAAGAAGTTGTTTAGTCTGTCTGGGAGCAAGACATCCTGGTCCGCGACGGGGCTAGTTTATTTTAGTAATCCGTGACTGACTGTAGACCCTGCCACATACCTCTTGTGTCTGAGCCGTTGAATTGCGACTATACTTTGTGTCTATACTGACTCTTAGCTTGTTTGATTGTCTTGCGGAGGGAATAGCTACAGTGTTTGTATTCAGTCATGTTTCCGGCCACCTTGCCCTGGTTAAAAGCAGTGGTTCGAGCTTTCAGTTTCGCGCGAATGCTGCGATCAATCCACGGTTTCTGGTTTGGGAATGTTTTTTTTTCTTTAAATTTAATTTAGTTTTATTAAGTTTTCTTGTTTTTCAATCAACCAACAAAACACATTCAACATTCACAGATGTGACAGGCTTAAAAAAATATAGAAAATAAGAATAATAATATATTTAAAATAAATAAATAATAATAAATAATAGTTAAACAAAAAAAATATATATATGTACATACATACACACACACACACATATCCTACATACATGTACATACACATACACACAAAGAACAATTAAAAAATAAACATATATTATAACTTGCAGCAGCACTATCAAGGTTCTTATTAGCTATTTCCAGCCTTAGCTGAGACGACGAGCGAATAATTCGTTTTTAGATTTTACATCACCTTACACAACATGTATCTGCTCACTTCCCTAATCACCCCATTCACTCTGTCCAATTTGAAATATAGTTGAGTAGTGGAGACCAGAGTCTATCAAACTTGGGCTGTCTCTTGTGGAGGTCATAAGTGAGCTTTTCAAGAGGGAGAAAGTCAACAATCTGGTCAATCCACATTTTAAATGTAGGAGGGGTATTAGAGGACCAGAATAGAAGAATACATTACTTAGCAAAGTATGTAATAGTCATAAGCAAATTTTCTCTGTCAGGATCAAGAACAAAGTCCTGCTGGGCATTAAGAAGATAGATACACGAGGTCATATCAAACTGTACCTCTAGTATTTTCTGTGCAGCAGTATGTACAGATTGCCAGATTCTGGCAATCTCCCTACAGCTCCAAAATACATGCATATAGGTTCCGCTTTCAGAGGTACATATTTTACAGTTAGGAGACATATCTGTTTTCATTCTATGGAGTCTCAAAGGAGTATAATAAAATTTGTACAAAAATTTGTAATTAGATTCTTTAATTTTTACATTAGTAGAGGAGCAGTATACCTTGTTGCAAACCTCCGCCCATAACTCATCACTGATAGTCAGACCAAGGTCCTTTTCCCAGATTATTTTCAAAGGAGTAAAGGAGGAGCCTCCTTTCTCAGAAAGGAGTCTATAGATATAAGATATTTTGCCTTTAATGGATTGTGCTGTGACAAGAAGGGTTTCAACTTCCTTCAACTGAGTTCTAAACCTCCTCTTGGAAGTAAATGAGGAAATTACATGTCTAATTTGAAGATATTTAAGAAAATGGGATCTTGGCACATTGAATTCACTGCAGAGCTCTTGAAAGGATTTCAGTGTAGTGGTTTTCTGATGAAATAGGTCTGAAAAGGTTCTGATTCCTAGAGTATGCCAAAGATTAAAGTTGGCACCCTCAGGGCTTTTGGCAAGTCTGGGTTGCCTATTATAGGCGAGTGAGACCATATTTGGGAGGAAATGCCCAGGTATTTCTTACAGTCCCTCCACGCTAGTAGGGTGCTGTAAATCACAAAGGTTTTGGCTATGTTGCCCACTTCACTAAAGTTATTAATGAATATAATTCAGTTTAGGGGCAAAGAACCACAGGATTGGGCTTCTATCTGAATCCACGTTGACTCTTGTCTGTTTGTGATCCATGTTAGCATGTTACGGATTTGGGCAGACCAGTAGTACAATTGAAGGGAGGGAAGGGCAAGACCATCCTTAGATTCAGGTTTCGATAGAGTGGAGAACTTGATCCTAGGTTTTTTATTGACCCATATACATTTGGTGATGCTTTGGTTAGTTGTTTTGAAAAAGGAATCTGGGAGATTTTTATTTTTTTACCTTTATTTAACTAGGCAAGTCAGTAAGAACAAATTCTTATTTTCAATGACAGGCTAGGAACAGTGGGTTAACTGCCTGTTCAGGAGCAGAACAACAGATTTGTACCTTGTCAGCTCGGGGATATGAACTTGGAACCTTTCGGTTACTAGTCCACCAGATAGCATGGAAGCATCTGAAATAAATAGTTCAGTCTAGGGAGGATGTTGATACGGATGACATTAATTCTTCCTAGTAAGCTAATTGGGAGGGAGATCCAGGTTTGGAGATCGTTCTTGATTCGATCCAGGAGTGGAAGACAATTTTCCTTGAAAAGGTTATTCAGATCTGGTGTTATGAAGATCCCAAGGTATTGAAACCCCTGTGTCTTCCATTGGAATGGACATAGTGTCTTCATAGAGCTGGTGAGTGTAGTATTGAGAGGGCAGACAGTGGATTTGTTCAAATGTATCTTATAACCTGAAAACTTGCCATACTGAGCAATTGTGTCTAAAATGGGAGGGATTTCTCAGGGTTGGATATGTAGAGCAAGACATCATCCGCGTAAAGCGAAATCTTGTGCTGCAGGCCGCCTGCAGAAACACCCATAGTAGTTGGATTGCTCCTTCAACTCTGCCAGAGGCTCCGCCTCCAACAAGTAGAGCAGGGGGAACACCGAGCACCCTTGTCTTGTGCCCCGTTCCAGAGGGAATCTGTCAGAGTTCAGTCCATTAGTAGTCACCATGGCATTTGGATGAGAGTATAGTGATTTGATCCATTTTATAAAATTTGGGCCCATATTGAACTTTTCTAAGACTGAAAACAGAAAGCTCCACTCCATCCTGTCAAACACCTTCTCAGCATCCAGTGAAGCCAGCAGGACAGGGGTCTTTTGTGCGTTTACTTGATCAATAATATCAAAAAGACGGTGAATGTTATCAGAAGAGAATCTGTCTCTAATAAATGCAGTTTGGTCCGCTTTTATTATTTTGGGAAGAAGAGTGTTTAGTCTTTTGGCGAGCAATTTGGTAATTATCTTGTAGTCGAAATCCAACAAGCTTATGGGCCGGGAGGACGAGCAGGATAGAGGGTCCTTGTCTTTTTTGAGCAACACTGTAATGCGAGCTGTGTGCATTGAGTCTGGGAGAACTCAGTTTTTGCAAAAATCCTCCAGCATTGGCATGAAGATAGGGCTGAGCTGGGGCCAAAAAGCTTTGTAGAACTCTCTGGGGAATCCATCTGGGCCTGGGGACTTATTAGGTGGCATGGAGGTAATTTCCTCCAGAATCTCCTCAGGAGTAAAGGGGGAGTTGAGATCTTCTTGGTCGGTCTCTGATAGTTTAGGTAGCGAGATTCCCCATAGGAAAGAGTAAAGTTCTGCCTCTGTGTGTTTTCTCTGAGGTATATAGTTTGCAGTAAAAATCATGAAAAGTTAAATTGATATTTTTTGCGTCATATGTGACCTCGTCCTCTGCTGTTCAGATAGCCATGATTGTATGCTCTGACTGCTCTTTTTTTAATTGGTAAGCAAGCATTCTACTAGGCCTTTGCTATACTCATGGTATTTCTGTTTAGTAAAGAAACATTTTTCAGTCCAAATTCAGTTCGGCTTTGGCTGCTTTAAGTTGACTCCAGGAGGTGCTGTCTGGGGATTGTTTATGTACTTTTTCACAGCCTTCAAGCTCCCTCTCAAGATTTAGCCTGTGTGCTTCGATTGCTTTTTTCTTAGAGGAAGCATATGCTATTAGATGACCTCTTAGTGTGGCTTTAGCAGCATCCCACATTGTGGCCGGAGAAACAGGAGAATCTTTGTTGTCTTGTGTGTAGTTGTCTATCCATGTAGTTACCAATGTATGGAACGCTTCATTTGATAACACGGAGGTGTTGAATTTCCAGCTCTTTGACCTCGGGATGTTTTTGCAGAGGTCAAAGCGAAGGAGGACAAAGGCGTGATCTGAAAGTGCTATGGGTCCGATTGTACACGTGGCTGAATATATGAAACTCTTTGGGATAAAAATGTAATCTATACGGGAGTAGGTGTTATGGACATTAGAGTAGTATGTATAGTCCATAGATGAGCTATTATTCTCTCTCCAGATATCTATCAGTCCCATCTCTTTAGTAAGAGAGTTCAACATCTTTGCAGACCTAGGATTTGTGGTGGGGACTTGAGATGATTTGTCTAGGGTTGGGTTAAGGGTACAATTAAAATCTCCGGCCACGGCCTCCCGGGTGGCGCAGTGGTTAAGGGCGCTGTACTGCAGCGCCGGCTGTGCCATCAGAGTCCATGGGTTCGCGCCCAGGCTCTGTCGTAACCGGCCGCGACCGGGAGGTCCGTGGGGCGACGCACAATTGGCCTAGCGTCGTCCGGGTTAGGGAGGGCTTGGTCGGTAGGGATGTCCTTGTCTCATCGCGCACCAGCAACTCCTGTGGCGGTCCGGGCGCAGTGCGCGCTAGCCAAGGTTGCCGGGTGCACGGTGTAGCCTCCGACACATTGGTGCGGCTGGCTTCCAGGTTGGATGCGTGCTGTGTTAAAGAAGCAGTGCGGCTGGTTGGGTTGTGTATCGGGGGAGGCATGACATTCAACCTTCGTCTCTCCCAAGCCCGTACGGGAGTTGTAGCGATGAGTCAAGATACTACAACAATTGGATACCACGAAATTGGGGAGAAAAAGCTTTTAAAAAAATTTTGTTAAAAAGCTATGCTTGCAGTTAGCCACTGATTCCTTGTAAACCACTCATTGTTGAATATGCAATTTCTAACTTGTTGTGTAATGTTTATGTTGAATGGCCGATGAGCACAGGAACGCGTTCACCGGCCAAGCACACGCACATGCAAGGTCCGATCCAACTTCCAACTGACACCAATGTAATGGGAGCAGGTCTCGAACCCGATATCGACTATGCTGCCAAAGCATGCTCGAACGGCAGAGTCGTTTATAAACCCAGGGTGTTACAGAAGAGCATTGTCATCCCCAGGACTTCTTGGTAACTTAGGCAACTTTCGAAGGTTGCCACAGATGGTGAAATAATGTAACGTTAGTTAGCTCACAAATATGAGCTGGACTAACGTTAATTAGTTTGCTCTAATGAGTGGTCATTAGCCAGATAATGAATGAAGAAGCTGTCAGGCTGCTGTAGTTTTGATATTACTTTGAAATGTGAGGATTAATATGCTGTTATCCATGATTGTACTTATAGTTGTCTAACAGAGATGGTGTGGGTCATGCAAGGCTGTTCAAACCATCTTCAGAAAATTGAGGAGCGAATATTGAGATGACGTGTTGCACTTCAAAGTGGTAAAGGCTTTTTCAGCTACAGTCACTATCTGATTATGATAATGGTGCACTTTTGGTACCCCAATTGGTAACCCTCCATTAAAACTAACCCTAGCCCAAAATAATTCCTGCCTGTGTGTGCTCGGTTCATGATCTTGACCCTCATACCAGACCAGTAGCCTGGTCCTAGATCTAAGTGCCAACTTGCCAGACAGCTGGGGTTTAATGTCACAACCTATGTCCTGTTCATTTGGGCATACAACTGAAAATATTTGAAAAAGATTTGCAACAGAAAATGAAAAAAGGGTGTTTCCAGGTTGTCCCTCCATGTTTGTTTTCTTCCTTTTGGTGTGTAATGAAAGAACACAACTTTTGTGTGGGGCTCTGGAGATCAATACCCTTTTCGAAAAGGAAACTGCAGTAAATTGTATTAAGTGTCCTGTTTAATTCACTTTCAGGGGGATGCTGACTGTTTGCTTGAGATAAGTTCATTTGAAGGGAAATGTCAACCGGTCTTCCTTTTCTACTTTGTAAGCATTGTGCTGTATAACAGAATCATTTTATTATCATGTCATGATCTTATATCACTGAGAGTCAAGTTACAGACAGTGTCATTTTTCATGCATCGGAACCGTTTGACAGGTGTTATGACATGTCACTTACCCACTTAGGCTGTGTTAGGACACATGTCATACATGTGTCATAACCATGAGAAGTGTCCAAAAATGTCCTGATGTTTGTTAGTGATATACTATTTTGACATTTTTGCACAGAGTAAACCTTTCATTTGGCTTTGTGGCCTGCTGTGCTGTTTCAGGGTGGTGCATTGGTGTCAATAGTAAGACGAGTCAATGGGCCTCTTCTACAAAAAACTGTGTTTGAACTGGTGGATCAAGAGAATAAACAAGAACTTGGCTCAAAATGTAAGTCGTTCAGCAGTAAGGGATCTGCAGTCTGGTATACTGATTTGCATTTTGTTCCCAACACCAAACTTTCAAATAGTTTCCAATAACTTTTCTTAGTCGACTATCATCAAGCAAGAAAGAAGCTGCCATCCAGCCAGTCAAAATGACAACATAGAAATTGACGGTAGGATGCTAGGATGCTGCTACATCGGTCTCCTTACCCTACAGACATATTTTAGTTTTGAGCTTTTCATGATATGAAATGGTTTGGGTAAGTTTGAATGGATGGGAATTCGAGGAAGTATTTTCTGTGTGTAATTACTAACCCGTTCATTCTCTCTTTCGTATCATCTGAGATCCCTAAAGATTGGAAAGCTGCCGCGGTCATCCCCCTCTTCAAACGGGGAGTTACTCTAGACCCAAACTGTTACAGACCTATATCCATCCTGCCCTGCCTTTCTAAATTCTTCGAAAGCCAAGTTAACAAACAGATCACCAACCATTTCGAATCCCACTATGCAATCTGGTTTCTGAGCTGGTCATGGGTTCACCTCAGCCACGCTCAAGGTCCTAAATGATATCATAACCGCCATCGATAAAAGACTTCAGCAGTAGCAGTCTTCATCGACCTGGCCAAGGTTTTCGACTCTGTCAATCACTAACTACTTCACAGATAGAGTTCAGTGTGTCAAATTGGAGGGCCTGTTGTCCGGACCTCTGGCAGTCTCTATGGGGGTGCCACAGGGTTCAATTCTCAGGCCGACTCTTTTCTCTGTACATATCAATGATGTCGCTCTTGCTGCTGACACCATTCTGTTTACTTCTGGCCCTTCTTTGGACACTGTGTTAACAAACCTCCAGACGAGCTTCAATGCCATACAACACTCCTTCCGTGGCTTCCAACTGCTCTTAAACGCTAGTAAAACTAAATGCATGCTTTTCGACTGATCACTGCCCGCACCGGCCCGCTCGACTAGCATCACTACTGGACGGTTCTGACTTAGAAAATGTGGACAACTATAAATACCTTTCACGTTCTGACCTTTATTTCCTTTGTTTTGTATTTATTTAGTATGGTCAGGGCGTGAGTTGGTTGGGCAGTCTATGTTTGTTTTTCTATGTTTTGGGGTATTTCTATGTTTCGGCCTAGTATGGTTCTCAATCAGAGGCAGGTGTCATTAGTTGTCTCTGATTGAGAATCATACTTAGGTAGCCTGGGTTTCACTGTGTGTTTGTGGGTGATTGTTCCTGTCTCTGTGTTTTGCACCAGATAGGGCTGTTTTGGGTTTTCTCATTTCATTGTTTTGTAGTTTATTCATGTATAGTTTTCCTTTATTAAACAAACATGAATCATCACCACGCTGCGTTTTGGTCCGCCTCTACTTCACCTAAAGAGAACCGTTACATACCGTACCTAGATTTTTGGTTAGACTGTAAACTCTCCTTCCAGACTCACATTAAGCATCTCCAATCCAAAATTAAATCTAGAATCGGCTTCCTATTTCGCAACAAAGCCTCCTTTACTCATGCTGCTAAACATACCCTCGTAAAACTGACTATCCTACCGATCCCGGCGATGTAATTTACAAAATAGCCTCCAACACTCTACTCAGCAAATTAGATGTAGTCTATCCCAGTGCCAACCGTTTTGTCACCAAAGCCCCATATACTACCCACCACTGCGACCTGTACGCTGTCGTTGGCTGGTCCTCGCTACATATTCGTCGCCAAACCAACTGGCTCCAGGTCATCTACAAGTCTCTGCTAGGTAAAGCCCCACCTTATCTCAGCTCACTGGTCACCATAGCAACACCCACTTGTAGCACACGCTCCAGACTCATATCTCCCTCACTAATTTTAAGCGTCAGCTGTCAGAGCAGCTCGCAGATCATTGCACCTGTACATAGCCCATCTGTAAACAGCCCATCCAACCTACCTCATGCCCATATTTTTTTGTTTTTGTGCTCTTTTGCACACCAGTATTTCTACTTGCACATCCTCATCTGCACATATATCACTCCAGTGGAAATTGATAAATTGTAATTACTTCTCCACTATTGGCCTATTTATTGCCTTACCTCCTTACTTAATTTGCATACACTGTATACAGGTTTTTCTATTGTGTTATTGACTGTATGTTTGTTTATCCTGTGTGTAACTGTGTTGTTGTTTTTGTCGCACTGCTTTGCTTTATCTTGGCCAGGTCGCAATTGTAAATGAGAACTTGTTCTCAACTGGCCTACCTGGTTAAATAAAGATGAAATAAAAAAATAATCAAACACATTGCGAGCCTACTATAAATCAAACAACATTTTATTGGTCACAACACATATTTACCAATGCTATTGCTGGTGAAGCGAAATGCTTGTGTTCCTAGCTCCGACAGTGCAGTAGTATCTAACAATACACCACAACACAAATCTAAACGTAAAATAATGTAATTAATAAATATATAAATATTGGGATGAGCAATATCAGATTATTGATTAAAATACAGTAGAATACAGTATATACATACAAATAAGATCAAAGTTGTGTTTTCAACAATGAACATTGGCATGTTTGTTTGCATGCAAGACAGATTTTGTGGCTGTTAATTTGGGGAATCAGTTTTCCCCTGTTCAATGCGTCATGAGCTTTCTGCATCCTGCTCTACACCTCTAAGAAATAAACACCTGAGGGCGCCAAATACTTAATACTGTGGGATATTTTTCATCTCCGCCAACAGAAACACTTTAGAATCTCATCCTTATTATTTAAAAACAAAAACAAATGGATGAAGAATGGATGCATTTATCTAATCCATCCCATCATTGTGGATGTATAAATGTTTTGTCATTTTTGTTCCTCATATCATAACATTGTGAATGCCTGTCTGAAGACACCTACTGAAACTGCTGTACATGCCACAATATTTTGTTCAACTTGCAGGTATTATATAGAATAGCCGTTCATATGTGAGATTAGCTGATATATACATTACAATTATGATATTTAACGTACAGTCCAATCACAGGTGGTTGTGGCACCTTACTTGGGGAGGGGCTCATTGTAATGTCTGGAATGGAGTAAATTAACTGGTATCAAACACATGACACACATGGTTCCCATGTGTTTGATACCATTCCATGGTTTCCATTTCAGACATTATTATGAGCCGTCCTCCCATCAGCCTCCTGTGAGTCCACTATATTTAAAAAGTAATTGTAAATTAGGTGAGGTCTTATTTTTTTGTATTTTCAATTAACCAACACTTTTAGAACAATGAAATATATTGTTATTTTCAAGTTGTATTGAAATGTCAATGTGATTAAGGTTAATGGGCACTTTTAGAAGATAGAGAAAAAACTAAAACCTGTCCTCTACAGTTTGAGCTTTTATTTTGAAGGCTGAAAACGGTAATGTCCATTTTATTATGCTGCCAGTAAAAACATGTGAAACGTTTTTGTAGCAGGTTGTTTTAGGATAATTTGCGCAGTAGTTTATGATCATTAATGTAGCAGGAACATTGCCTTTTCTCATTTGGTTATGTCCCTCCTCCACTGGCTCTCCTTCCTCTCCTCAAACCCATTGGATGATAAAGCCAAAGGTCCCACCCCTCTGACCTTCTCCAATGGGTTTTGAGAAAGAGATGAGGACGCCAGCTCTATGCAATTGAGCTCTTCCTCGTGAGAAACATAAACTGTATGCAACCTATAGCAATGTACTAGTTTCCAGTGTCATCAAGTCATCTTTAGACGGAGAAGCTCGTTAAATTTTTTTACAATACCAATTTGATCCACACGTGGAAACACGTTTCGGAAATGAGCAATTTTG
Source organism: Oncorhynchus mykiss (assembly GCF_013265735.2). Classification (NCBI taxonomy): domain Eukaryota; kingdom Metazoa; phylum Chordata; class Actinopteri; order Salmoniformes; family Salmonidae; genus Oncorhynchus; species Oncorhynchus mykiss. Next base: position 16,716,362 of record NC_048579.1, read on the forward strand.
CCCTACTGTTTTGTTTTGGTTTCTCAACTTTGTCCTCGTGCACAGCGCTGAAGAGGAACGACGAGCCTATTATCGGTGAACTTCTGCATCACATGACTAAGAAACTAACGTGTTACATCATGTATTTATTATAAATAGTTCCCTATATCATTAACACTGCCTAATAGATGATTATGTGAGATTAGAACTTTGCATAACTAGTTCGACCTCTTCAAAGTCCGGTCTGATATCAAAAACATCAACCATATGGCTACAATTAGTCCTCAGAATGATAGGTACTATTCTATAAATGTAACCCATTCGGAGTAGGCCTAATTTACCGTACAGGTTCTTCTTTCCAATCAAATTAATATTTTATTACATTAAATATTTTTGTAGCTTTACTGGAAATACGTTAACTTTATTAAACTCATTGTAACTCACTTCCAAAACTATCTGCGATTTCCTAAGGTGTTTTAGCGCAGGAGGTATACTCGCCTCGACCGCAGAATGCGTCTTATATAGCCGCATCGTATGTCAAGTTCCTGGAGTCTGCTGGAGCAAGAGTCGTCCCTGTGATGTAAGCTTCATGCAGATTGATAATGAACTATAGTTGAGCACTTAACAGCTTTTCAAATATTGTTCTGAATATCTCATAATATTTGACTGAATATACCTAATGTTAATTACCCAACTACTTTATTATGAACCTCTGACACACTTTTCTGTGATTTCTACAGGATAAATAAGACACTGGAAGAGTACAAAACACTGTTCAACTCCATTAATGGGTAGGTGTCAACTATGCTATTTGCAGTACAAGACCCACTGTTGTGGTGTTTTTGTAATCCTTATCCCACTTTTATTTCTTTAAAAAATATATATATTTCCCCCCTGTAGAATACTCTACCCTGGTGGTGGTGTTAGCATCCTCACATCTGGGTATGCAAAGGCTGCTAGAATCTTTTATGAGCTTGCCATAGAGGTATGACATGCTCCTTTTGATACTTGCACATATTGTAGTAGAGCTTCATTTTACCTTACCAAATATGTGGGGGGGAAAAACCTGTTCTTAATCATTTTTTGTTGTTGTTGACTTTTTAGGCCAACTCAAGGGGTGACTATTTCCCTGTATGGGGCACGTGTCTTGGATTCGAGGAACTGACGTACCTGACCAGTGGAAAGATGCTTCTGTCCCACACCAATACCAGTGGTGTGGCATTGCCACTGGTGTTTACTAACAGTATGTTTTATATGTACTTGCGTGTATCGCCATGATGCAGACATAAGAGAAAAGCATCACTCATCAGATTTGACCAGAATTAAATTTCCCAAATGATCACAAATGGAACCGGTTCACTTATTCAAATGCTGCAAGAATGCACACAGCCTCACCGAAACAATAATCTGCAACTTGAAGTAATGTGAAATTCTTTCATTTTCAGGATCAAGAGAGAGTAGGATGTTCAAGGGCTTCCCATCAGAGGTCCTGGATGCCCTGGCCTCTGAGCCAATCACTGAAAACTCCCATAAATGGAGTCTCACTTTGGCGGTATGTGCATTGTGTCTGTGTACAATCACCAAGTGATAGGCTTTTATGTATCCTCTGTAGCATTAATTGTGAACTATTCGTGCAACATTGCAATCCAGATTTATAACAGCAATGCAGACCTTAGGAAGTTCTACAAAGTCCTGACCACAAGCAGCGATGGGATAAACGAGTTTGTGTCAACTATGGAAGGTAAAGCACATTGTTATAACTTAGCAAACAGTAGTATATATACAGTAACGTATACTGGAACATGTACTTGCATAATATAATTTTCAATGATAGGTTCATTTTTTTCTCTGTAGCATATGGCTTCCCCATCTATGGAACCCAATGGCACCCTGAAAAGAATGCATTTGAATGGACAAAGACGTACATTCCACACTCTCCATTGGCTGTAAAGGTTACTTTCTTCATGGCCGATTTCTTTGTCAATGAAGGTAGTTATAGTAATGTGTTGCAAAATGTCACTGAATCTATCGTGTTTGTCTCAATATGTAGCTTGATGTTATTGTAACATGGAGAGTTCTTGAATGTGCCCCCCTTGACTGAACCATGAAGGGTGTGGTCAAGATCGAACTCCACCTGTTACAATATGTTTCAACCACTAATCTATGCCACTGCTTTTTCATTAACAGCTAGAAAAAACTTTCACAAATTTGAGGATGAGGAGGTGGAGAAGAGGGCACTGATATATAACTACAATCCTGTGTACATTGGAATCAAGTCTGCCTTTGAACAAATATATTACTTTTGAAATGAGTGTCTTTTTGATATTTTAAGTAGAAATTGTGGACAAATATTGAATTTTAAAAGCCTGTTATTAATAACTATTGATTTTTTTATATTAATAAAGACTTGCTGAATTGCCAAAGATGCCCTCTGTGCATCCTCTGTGACTTCTAGGAAGATGTTAATCCACTTAACCCCAACATTTCTCCAAGTTCACCATCATTGTAAAGCCCTAGTTATTTTGTTGCTTGAGTCATTTCTGAAGATTATTTATTTAATGTTATTAGTAATTTATTTTAAGGTGAAGAAAGGAAAAAAAAAACTCCCACATTTTCAGGTCAACTCTGTTACTTGAACTGAACTCTTGATTTCCCCCCCCCCCCGAGACATTGCATATCTCATTGTCAAGTCAGTGTAAAAGCAGGTGAGCTGGTTCTACTCTTTTAACCCATGTTCTGGTGTTTGGTGGTGAAAAACTGAGCAGGTCGAGCACAACACTTCAAACCTGTTACCCATAGATGGTCAGGCTGGAAAGGTTATAACAATGTTTTTTTGTGAAGTTTGAATTCAATTGCCCCTCCCTGTTGTACACAACAAGCTTCCATTCCCCCTGTCACAAATAAATGTATGGCTGATTTAAGATAAGGTAGTCAACCCTGTTACTTTATTTGGCACTATAGTTTTTTATTTAACCTCTTGAGATGGGGAAATATGTTTCATTAAGTTGAACATGTGCTCTTTATGAAATAAGTTAAATAAGTTAATAAGTTAAAATAAGTTAAATAAAATAAATCAAACTACTCAAAACGAACCTAATTGGTGGAACGACCCAAATTATTGTTCTTAATGGTACTGATATAAACCTACAATCCTGTTCACTGGAATCAAGTCTGCCTTTGAACAATATTACTTTTTTGTGAGTATGTAATTTAACATTTTTATTTCATTCATTGTAATGGTATTTTGCAGCAACACTTCGATGTACATTTCTGTAAATTAAAAGCTTAATGTTTGATTTGTATATTTTGGATAAAGGTTTTACAAAGAAAGTAGGCTAACTGAGAACAATAAAGTTGTTTGTATGACTATGGATGTCTATGTTTTTGAACAAACCTAAAACAATCTTATTCTTATATTATCCAACAAAACAGTTGGTTGATTAGTGTAGCTCGAGGATGAAATGTTTTTCTATGAAACACAATTCAAAGCAGAGAGAACATTCACAATTGTGCAATAAGAACCAAAATAGATAAACTACTTTTTATTCTAATATTTACCCCCATGCCACAGTTGTCTCTTGTACTATTTTGGGTCACTTGACAAAAGTCCATCTTCACGTTCAATCGGCAGTGTTAGAAAGTTCACCAGAGCCACTGACGATAGCAAAGTCCACTTTAAACTCAACCCAAGGACAGAAACAGGAGAACAAAAATACATTTCAAATGTAACTTTCAAAATGCATTTATGCACAAATAACACTCAGATATTAAGAGACTAAAATGACATTTGAGTAACATTTACACATCAAGCTGACGAGACTGGGATCTCAATCACGATACTACTGTAAATGTAATGCCAGTATGGAACATTCAAGATGTCAAAAATACTACTTTGAAATGGAGCTATCGAAGATCGCATTGAGTTGCAAATAACTTGATAACATGCATTGACAAAGTAACAGGAATGAGCATTCACATAAAATGACATAAAAAATGCAGACTCGTGCCTCAAGAATTCAAATTTTTAGAATTCCTTTGTATTTCATAGTGTAAAGATTGTGATAATGATTCTAAGCTATTAATGACCTTATATACACAAATGTACTACTACTACTTTTGGCCATACAACACCACCAATTTTAAAGTGGCACCTCAAACCCACCCATGGGTTTGAATTGTAATACTGAGAGGGGTTGGAATGCCACAACATTTACTAAAACATAACCATTTTATGTGGTCGTTAGCCAGACAAACAATTTCATTACCATTTCAACATCTGCAAAATAATGTAAGGATACATGCAACTACTACTGTTTACAACCATTTTGGAAATTGGTTATATTTGGAACTAGAGAAGACCATTTCTTACTTGACATAATTCCATACATACTCTATGACAACATTACAAAGTGTTCAAAGTTCAGAGTGAAGGTTTAACCATCAGTAGTTGGTGCCATGGTCAACAGAACATTTCTTTGCAATGATCCATGTTGTTTTTTGTTTTGACAAAAGGAGTCCATAAAAAGGACCGCTTGCTCCCAAAGTAAGGCACAGTGACTAAAATATATTATGCTTTGAATTTCAAATGACTGGAGGAGAACGATTTGCAACAAAACCAAGACAAAGTGAATCAAGAACAAACCTGATTCGGTTTACATCCTTTTCATGACATGGAAAAATGAAGACTACACCATTTAAATACATACTTGAGGCTACAAGAAGATTCCAAGATAAACTTGAACACTGAAAAAACAAAGTATCGATGTCCAAAGAAGGGAATGTTTAATGTGCTACTTGACAAAGGGACAACAGACACAAGCACAGTCCGACATGAAAAGGTCTCTTCACGATTTTCAAAATAGGAGCATTCCCTTCCCCACAGACACCCACATCCCAGACACTGGGCTGGAGCCAGTTTGACCCGTCAGATACCATGTGGAGTCTGTATCTTCGACCACAAGTTTGTGCTATTAAGTCTCCCCTCCTCACTGACTGGTAAAGTTTGTGCTATAGAGTCTCCCCTCCTCACTGACTGGTAAAGTTTGTGCTATAGAGTCTTCCCTCCTCACTGACTGGTAAAGTTTGTGCTATAGAGTCTTCCTTCCTCACTGACTGGTAAAGCTTGGGTGTGGATTTTGATGTTCCTTCCCTCCCACCAGTTGTTTGGAATCCAAGGAGCTTGTCCTTTTAAACATAAAATGACCAGAGAATGCCTATTCCTGGCACAACCGCCTTTTCAACACGCTCCAGATATGACATCAGCTAGTGGTCCTTCATCGTAATGTATTAATTGTGTCGATGTCAAAAAAATGGCTGCCGATAGTCTCTTGTGGAGTCGTGCTGAATCAAAAGGTGAGGGAGAGGAGGAGAAAAACTGAGGATGAGGAGATTGGTTGATCTGCAACGCGGCAGTCTCAGGGTTGATCTGCAACGCGGCAGTCTCAGGGTTGATCTGCAACGCGGCAGTCTCAGGGTTGATCTGCAACGCGGCAGTCTCAGGGTTGATCATGTGGAAAAGCAGGGGAAACACAGAAGGTGAAAATTGAAAAAAAAAGAACTAAAGAGGGTTGAAACCAAGAGAAGGTTGCATATTATGTGGATTGTGAAACCAAGTATGGGGGCTGGAATTGTGCTTAGGCGTAGACTGGAGCTCTGTTTTGGGGGGTTGGTTTTGTCTGGGCTAACCCTCTTCCTCAATCTCCTCCTCCTGTCTCTCCTCGAACACCTTCTCCGGTAGCCGGAAACACTCCTCGAAGAAGTTGACCAGTGACTGGCTGAGGTGCTGCTGCGTGGCCTCGCTGTGGATGAAATGGCCCTCGTCTGGGTAGATCTGAGGGGGAACACAACACACTGGTCACCACACATCCATTCATATTGCTCTGGATGTACATGCTATGTAGATGCTATAATAAACATGTTATTATTATCATCATCATCATCTAAGCCCCTTCAAAGTACACTATATACAGTGCCTTGCGAAAGTATTCGGCCCCCTTGAACTTTGCGACCTTTTGCCACATTTCAGGCTTCAAACATAAAGATATAAAACTGTATTTTTTTGTGAAGAATCAACAACAAGTGGGACACAATCATGAAGTGGAACGACATTTATTGGATATTTCAAACTTTTTTAACAAATCAAAAACTGAAAAATTGGCCGTGCAAAATTATTCAGCCCCTTTAAGTTAATACTTTGTAGTTACCACTTTTTGCTGCGATTACAGCTGTAAGTCGCTTGGGGTATGTCTCTATCAGTTTTGCACATCGAGAGACTGACATTTTTTCCCATTCCTCCTTGCAAAACAGCTCGAGCTCAGTGAGGTTGGATGGAGAGCATTTGTGAACAGCAGTTTTCAGTTCTTTCCACAGATTCTCGATTGGATTCAGGTCTGGACTTTGACTTGGCCATTCTAACACCTGGATATGTTTATTTTTGAACCATTCCATTGTAGATTTTGCTTTATGTTTTGGATCATTGTCTTGTTGGAAGACAAATCTCCGTCCCAGTCTCAGGTCTTTTGCAGACTCCATCAGGTTTTCTTCCAGAATGGTCCTGTATTTGGCTCCATCCATCTTCCCATCAATTTTAACCATCTTCCCTGTCCCTGCTGAAGAAAAGCAGGCCCAAACCATGATGCTGCCACCACCATGTTTGACAGTGGCGATGGTGTGTTCAGGGTGATGAGCTGTGTTGCTTTTACGCCAAACATAACGTCTTGCATTGTTGCCAAAAAGTTCAATTTTGGTTTCATCTGACCAGAGCACCTTCTTCCACATGTTTGGTGTGTCTCCCAGGTGGCTTGTGGCAAACTTTAAACAACACTTTTTATGGATATCTTTAAGAAATGGCTTTCTTCTTGCCACTCTTCCATAAAGGCCAGATTTGTGCAATATACGACTGATTGTTGTCCTATGGACAGAGTCTCCCACCTCAGCTGTAGATCTCTGCAGTTCATCCAGAGTGATCATGGGCCTCTTGGCTGCATCTCTGATCAGTCTTCTCCTTGTATGAGCTGAAAGTTTAGAGGGACGGCCAGGTCTTGGTAGATTTGCAGTGGTCTGATACTCCTTCCATTTCAATATTATCGCTTGCACAGTGCTCTTTGGGATGTTTAAAGCTTGGGAAATCTTTTTGTATCCAAATCCGGCTTTAAACTTCTTCAGTATCTCGGACCTGCCTGGTGTGTTCCTTTTTCTTCATGATGCTCTCTGCGCTTTTAACGGACCTCTGAGACTATCACAGTGCAGGTGCATTTATACGGAGACTTGATTACACACAGGTGGATTGTATTTATCGTCATTTAGGTCAACATTGGATCATTCAGAGATCCTCACTGAACTTCTGGAGAGAGTTTTCTGCACTGAAAGTAAAGGGCCTGAATAATTTTGCACGGCCAATTTTTCAGTTTTGGATTTGTTAAAAAAGTTTGAAATATCCAATAAATGTCGTTCCACTTCATGATTGTGTCCCACTTGTTGTTGATTCTTCACAAAAAAATACAGTTTTATATCTTTATGTTTGAAGCCTGAAATGTGGCAAAAGGTCGCAAAGTTCAAGGGGGCCAAATACTTTCGCAAGGCACTGTATATACAAAGGTATGTGGACACCCCTTCAAATGAAATGGATTCGGCTATTTCAGTCACACCCGTTGCTGACAGGTGTATACTATCGCACACACAGCCATGCAATCTCCATAGACAAACAATGACAGTACAATGGCCTTACTGAAGAGCCCAGTGATGTTCAACGTGACACTGTCATAGGATGCCACCTTTCCAACAAGTCAGTTCATCAAATTTCTGCCCTGCTAGTGGTGCCCCAGTAAACTGTAAGTGCTGTTATTGTGAAGTGGAAACATCTAAAGAGCAACAACGGCTCAGCCGCAAAGTGGTTGGCCACACAAGCTCACAGAACGGGACCGCCTAGTGCTTAAGCACGTAAAAATTGTCTGTCCTCGGTTGCAACATTCACTACTGAGTTTCAAACTACCTCTGGAAGCAATGTCAGCACAATAACTGTTCGTCGGGAGCTTCATAAAATGGGTTTCCATGGCTGTGCAGCCACACACAAGCCTAAGATCACCACGCGTAATGCCAAGCATCGGTTGGAGTGGTGTAAAGCTAGCTGCCATTCAACTATGGAGTAGTGGAAACGCTTTTTTGGAGTGATGAATCCCACTTCATCATCTGGCAGTCGGACAGACACATCTGGGTTTAGCGGATGCCAGGAGGACGCTACCTTCCACAATGCATAGTGCCAACTGTAAAGTTTGGTGGAGGAGGAATAATGGTCTGGGGCTGTTTTTCATGTTTCGGGCTAGGCCCCTTAGTTCCTGTGAGGTAAATCATAATGCTACAGCATACAATGACTTTCTAGACAATTCTGTGCTTCCAACTTTGTGGCAACAGTTTGGGGAAGGCCCTTTTCTGTTTCAGCATGACAATGCCCCCATGCACAAAGCAAGGTCCATACACAAATGGTTTGTCAAGATCGGCGTGGAAGAACTTGACTGACCTGTACAGAGCCCTGACCTCAACCCCACTGAACACCTTTGAGATGAATTCGAAGGCCGACTGTGAGCCAGGCCTAATTGTGTGCCCGACCTCAATGGATGAATGGAAGCAAGTCCCCGCAGCAATGTTCCAACATCTAGTGGAAAGCCTTCCCAGAAGAGTGGAGGCTATAATAGCAGCAAAGGGGGGGACCAACTCCATATTAATGCCCATAATTTTGGAATGAGACGTTTGACGAGCAGGTGTCCACATACTGAATTACTGATGAGGCCTACTCAGTCAACACACAGTAGAGAATATAAGGGTAAGGGGACCTATGACGCAGCGATGACCTAAACTCTGACTTCTAAATGCTCCATGTATTAATGGGATTAGTTGACCCTGTTAAAGCAAGCCTCGTAAAAGGGGAGTATAATCTCATTAAGTGAGATGGGGGGGGGGGGGGGGGGGGGGGTCATTGTGAGGTGTAATCCCTCAGCTGGTGTGGGGTTACACAACTCCTTGGTTTAACAGTTCTAGCCCAAAATATGCCCCCAGAGAAATAGAATGCCTAGAATGGCCAAATCACTGGGATGCATTTTGGATTAGCAAATGAGCAATATATCTGCTTCCCATGACACATTGGCTTGTCTGTTCCAGTTAAATTGGTGCACCTTATTGATGGTAGCCATTCTACACATCCCATTTCTACGTGTCATTCTGGGAAGTACCTCTCACCTGCAGAGTGTAGTTTGCTTTTTCATTGATCAGCTGGGAGATGAATTTAGCTGTGTGCTGGAAATGTACTTTTTCTGGTGAGAGAAAAGGAGACCAACACATACCATCTTATTGTTAAAAACATAAAAGCATTTTGTTAGGCTATAAAGGTTTTCAAGGATCTCATACCATCTGCTGTTGGATGAACAATCAGAAACTTCTTGTCTAGGAACTGTGATGCCCTGTGTGCTAGATTTGCCATCTGTGGAGAAATTACATAGATATCATATTTTATGATACACAGTATTACACTGATGTTATATTACAAGCCAATAGAAAAACACAGCTCATACATGAAGTTCAAGTGAAGGCTGAATAAAGAAGGCATACCGCATATGCTCTTGGGTCAGGCTTGGGCATTCCCAGGTATCTCTCTGAAAAAGCTGATGCTGGAAGAGAGGTTGTCAAAAGGAATCAATTCATTAGATCCTATCAAGGGACGTAGTGGTTTCAAATAAGGTGGGGAAACGCTAGTGCTAATAACCCTCATTTAGCATGATAAACAGTGGGGCAAAAACATATTTAGTCAGCCACCAATTGTGCAAGTTCTCCCACTTAAAAAGATGGGAGAGGCCTGTAATTTTCATCATAGGTACACTTCAACTATGACAAACAAAATGAGAAAAAAAATCCAGAAAATCACATTGTAGGATTTTTTATGAATTTATTTGCAAATTATGGTGGAAAATAAGCATTGTAGTGTTGGCGTGGGAGGGGTGTCTGCTCCATCATGTTGATAAGAAGCATTTACACACACACACACACACACACCTTACCGTATAGGTCAAAGTCTGTGATGGGTGAGAGGGCTACACCACATTTCACCGGGGAATCCTCGGCGCTGAGTAACAGGCTGGTCACATAGCCTCCATAAACCTGAGACAGACAGACAGACAGACAGACAGACAGACAGACGGAAAGCAGAAATCCTATATCAACACAAGGTTTCTCTAACTGCTGCCTACAGACAGATACCCATTTCAAGCTCAGTTTAAAGATTGAGTTTGGAGACCCAAGAGCAGTAGATCATTAGCCTGGTCACAGATCTGTTTGTGCTGTCTTGCCAACTCCTATGGTCATTGTCATGCTATTCAACACATTGAGCACAAACAGATCTGGGACCAGGCTATTTGGCAATGCCCCTGATAATGAGTAATATGAAATATCCCATGTCCATTACTGCAAGTTGCAGCTTCCTCCATAATGCGTAGCCTAGTGGTTAGAGTGTTGGACTAGTAACCGAAAGGTTGCAAGTTCAAATCCCCGAGCTGACAAGGTACATATCTGTCGTTCTGCCCCTGAACAGGCAGTTAACCCACTGTTCCTAGGCCGTCATTGAAAATAAGAATTTGTTCTTAACTGACTTGCCTAGTAAAATAAAGGTAAAAAAAAAAAAAAAAAAATGTTATGGATGATTAGTTTCAAATAATTTTTGGCCTTCTGGACTCTCTAATACATCAGCAGCCAGTAGGAGGACTTGGCCAGAGGCAACAGAATTAAGCTTCTCTTCATGAACATCCTATCAGAGGTGTCAGAATCTATTAAAACTATATCTATTTGGTCCAAAGGTAAATGTTGAGCTCGCAGCACACATCTGATCTGTCTTTTTCCTATTTATTTTCAACACACAATTCCAGCAATGCAGTACATAAGAAAAACACACAGAGTAGGCATAAACACTGTAGCTGTCATTGACAGCTTGCACTTCAGTTGAAGAGTGTAGCTGGCAATTTTAATATGACACTCAATATGTTGATATGAACGAGCAAGATTCAAGAGCCTCCCTAGTGATTTCTATACTTAAAACAAGGGTGGTTAGTTAGCACATCAGAGTTGGCAGATAGATACTGAAAAATACAAGGGGTTCAAGGGAACATTATCCACTTCAGATGTAACTACATGCAACCAATTAACCTCATAATTATCAGGAGAAAAAAAGTATCTTACTTTGCCGAAAGCTCCAATCCTGGTCTTGTCAACGTAGGGCTCTTTAGATATTATACTGAAATGCAAGAAATACGATGTGGATTACTTCATCTCAGAATGAAGATTCCTGATCCTGAGTACCCCTTCCAAGTGTTTCTGCTCAGTTATTTTGCTAGCTGTCCATGTCATAGCTCGTTAGCACCCGGCTGTAATATAGAAAGGAGAAAATCCTGATTTGGCGAGGTACAGGCTGGCGGAACATAACAATAATTTAGCCACACACTTTATAGCCTCAGCTGCCTAAACGTTAGTTACCTAAGAGTGTGTGAATAAATTATTTTTCCTTTACACATGTCAAATCACTACACATTTCCAGACCTCTGCCGATTGGCTGCTCTTCAGTTCATATGACAGTGTTAGGGTAGTCTGTCTTGTGACAGAGAAGTCCAAGGCCTCACACTTCCCATCATGGATTTAACAATAATGGAAACACCCTCCAGCAATTATTACACCAATCCAATGCTTTTAAATCCATGACTGCAAGCGCACCACTTAGGAGAAGGGTGGAGAATCAGGCCGCAGTTGAAGGTACCTACCTGAGGGCCTCCAGCTGGTCCCTCTCCTCGAACACGCCCAGCTTCCTCTGGACGCGGTGCAGCAGGTTGGTCCCCTGGAAGCCGCTGCCCCGCCCGTCGAAGCGTAACACCATGGCCCCGAAGCTGCTCACCAACACCGTGGCCCAGTCCATTTGGAACAGCTCTGATACCATCTGACCACCAGGGGTGCTGTCACTGGTGACGACGAGGGAAGGCGGCATGTTTAGTCCTTATTAACCCATCATTCTCACTCACTCACTCCCTAAAATAAATAACTACACATGCACACACACACCTCTCACGGTCCCTTTTAAACTGGAGGTGTGTCCTCATACAGCAGATATAGAGAAAATGACACATTGTCTTTATAGTAATGCCACTTCATCCAGAGGTGAGCCAGGGTGAAAAGACTAGAGACAGGGACTGAAGAATCTAGTCTAGTGTGTGTTTCACCAACCTGCAGGCAAGGGCATGGAGTGAGATGGTGTGATAGTGGAGGAAAGGAGAGGAGGGTTAATTAAAGGGGGAATGGAGACCTTTTCATTGGCAGCGTAATTACTGGTAGTGCGAAGGAGAGAGAGTTGCCACATCTCTGCCTTAGATGAATAGCCCTGATTAAAGCACTGAGTCGGAGGGTAATTATCTCTCCTGATGAGGCAACCTGTTCATGGCACAGAGGAGGTGAAGACCTCTGTGTCAACGGCTGATGAGAAACTGTGGAGATGGATAGCTAGCTTTTATAGTAGAGCAGGTGTGTGTGTGTGTGTGTGTACTCACACGAGGAGGAGCAGAGGATAGTGAGATGAGTCCACAAAGCTGGCAGGTTTGAGGATCTGCATCGTTAGTGCTACACAACAACAAGAGAAAGTGATCAGTATGTGTCACGCCCTGATCTGTTTCACCTGTCCTTGTGCTTGTCTCCACCCCCCTCCAGGTGTCGCCCATCTTCCCCGATTATCCCTTGTGTACAGTGAGGGAAAAAAGTATTTGATCCCCTGCTGATTTTGTATGTTTGCCCACTGACAAAGAAATGATCTGTCTATAATTTTAATGGTAGTTTTATTTGAACAGTGAGAGACAGAATAACAACAACAAAATCCAGAAAAACGCATGTCCAAAATGTTATAAATTGATTTTAATGAGGGAAATAAGTATTTGACCCCTCTGCAAAACATGACTTAGTACCTTGTTGGCAATCACAGAGGTCAGACGTTTCTTGTAGTTGGCCACCAGGTTTGCACACATCTCAGGAGGGAGGCTGACGTTTGGCAACGCGAACCTTCAGCTCCCTCCACAGATTTTCTATGGGATTAAGGTCTGGAGACTGGTTAGGCCACTCCAGGACCTTAATGTGCTTCTTCTTGAGCCACTCCTTTGTTGCCTTGGCCGTGTGTTTTGGGTCATTGTCATGCTGAAATACCCATCCACGACCCATTTTCAATAACCTGGTTGAGGGAAGGAGGTTCTCACCCAAGATTTGACGGTACATGGCCCCGTCCATCGTCCCTTTGATGCGGTGAAGTTGTCCTGTCCCCTTAGCAGAAAAACACCCACAAAGGATAATGTTTCCACCTCCATGTTTGACGGTGGGGATGGCGTTCTTGGGGTCATAGGCAGCATTCCTCCTCCTCCAAACACGGCGAGTTGAGTTGATGCCAAAGAGCTCCCTTTCGGTCTCATCTGACCACAACACTTTCACCCAGTTGTCCTCCGAATCATTCAGAAGTTCTTTGGCAAACTTCAGACGGGCATGTATATGTGCTTTATTGAGCAGGGGGACCTTGCGGGCGCTGCAGGATTTCAGTCCTTCACGGCGTAGTGTGTTACCAATTGTTTTCTTGGTGACTATGGTCCCAGCTGTCTTGAGATCATTGACAAGATCCTCCCGTGTAGTTCTGGGCTGATTCCTCACCGTTTTCATGATCATTGCAACTCCACGAGGTGAGATCTTGCATGGAGCCCCAGGCCGAGGGAAATTGACAGTTCTTTTGCGTTTCTTCCATTTCCGAATAATCGCACCAACTGTTGTCACCTTCTCACCAAGCTGCTTGGCGATGGTCTTGTAGCCCATTCCAGCCTTGTCTACAATCTTGTCCCTGACATCCTTGGAGAGCTCTTTGGTCTTGGCCATGGTGGAGAGTTTGGAATCTGATTGATTGATTGCTTCTGTGGACAGGTGTCTTTTATACAGGTAACAAACTGAGATTAGGAGCACTCCCTTTAAGAGTGTGCTCCTAATCTCAGCTCGTTACCTGTATAAAAGACACCTGGGAGCCAGAAATCTTTCTGATTGAGAGGGGGTCAAATACTTATTTCCCTTTAAAATGCAAATCAATTTATAACATTTTTGACATGTGTTTTTCTGGATTTTTTTGTTGTTATTCTGTCTCACTGTTCAAACAAACCTACTATTAAAATGATAGACTGATCATTTCTTTGTCAGTGGGCAAACGTACAAAATCAGCAGGGGATCAAATATTATTTTCCCTCACTGTATTTATACCATTTTTTTCTGTCTGTTGCCAGTTTGTCTTGTTTGTTCAAGCCTACCAGCGTTTTGTCTCAGCGCCTGGTTTTCCCTAGTCTCTCTTTTTCTCGTCCTCCTGGTTTTTTACCTTTACCTTTGCCTGTCCTGACCCTGTACCCGCCTGCCTGTCTCTGAGCCTGCCTGTCTCTGAGCCTGCCTGCCTGTCTCTGAGCTTGCCTGTCTCTGAGCCTGCCTGCCATCCTGTACCTTGACCTCTGCTCTGGATTATTGACCCCTGCCTGCCTTGATCTGTCATTTTCCTGCCCTGTGGTTACAATAAACATGGTTACTTCACACAGTCTGCACTTTGGTCTCATCTTGATTCCTGATAGTATGTGTAATGATATGATTATACTGCCACGACACAATTCTCATTTGTTCATCAGCTTCATTATCTGTTCATCTGAACAAAACAGACTTTAAAAGACAGCTCTGCTGTTGAAATCTCCCTTAGCGTTAGAGTGGAACATAACATACTGTAATCCTCCATGGTGATCTCCTTGTATTCCACGTGGGGCATCTGCATGGAGTCCAGCCTAATCCTCAGATTCTCATTGGTCTCCAGGTCAAACACCTCTGCAGTGACAAACATCATGGCCTTAGTCTATGGCTGAGGTTGCTATGGCTACCATGGTCTAAGGGCACGTACTGTAGATGTTCAAAGGGGGTTGTGGAAGAATGTTGGTCTGGAAGTTGTGATGAAGCCATGCTTACAACAAGAGACATTACAGAGGACAGAAGGAAATTGCCAGAATGTAGAGACATCCCTCCCTCCCTCCCTGCACTGACACACCGTGATAAAGACAGAACAGCAATGTAGGCTGTAAATATCAATGAAGACTTCAGAATGGCTGGCTACAGAGAGACGAGCCTTAAAGAGGCTTATCTTGGCATGCTGAGACTGAGATTGGACTAGTAACAAAATGAGTGGGTGTTTTGGTCGGGGAGAGAGTTCTCTCCTGACTGTCTGACTGGTTGTAAGAGGTATTTCTCTTTGACCTTGTCTGTGTGTGTGTGTGTTCGCTGCAGAGTACACAGTTTACAGAAAATGCATCCAGGTTGTTATTCCCCCCACAACAGCATGTACATTTCAGAATAACTTTTAGGGCTCCAGTTAGAAAGCAGAGTTCCTGCCAAAAGTACCTTTAGTTTTCTCCCTTGGCCTCTAAACTGAAATATATGCAGTAAAATATGACTGCAGAGTAGGCTATCTAGTCCCCTTTGTACACATAGTTGTGGCTATTCTTCCAAGTGTACATGCTGTAACCAGCAGTAAACAAACACGGTATAGTCTTTCATTACAGTGGGAAGGTCATGTTGTTATGAGGACATCCATCCAGCTAGGTAATGTAATCAGTATGGCTGCCAACACACTGGGCAAAGGCTGTAAACAGTGACTCAGCAGAAAGCAGAGGTGGCCTTGCTGTGCTGTCAAAGTCTTGGTATGCTGTGCCTGTTTGATGAGGTCACATGGCTGTGGGTGGTCATATTGTGAATCAGGAATGGAGGGGAGGGCATTAATTCTGTGGTCTGTAAATGCTCGGTAAACAGAGATAGATACAGATGTTTACTTTCTACGGTGTTAATAAAGAACTGTATTTCCGGGATGATGTCTATTCATGAAGAGGAGTGGATGTCCTAGGTGTGTTTGTGAGTGTCCCGCCCCCCATGGTGTCCCTCTAATGCTGAGTGTCCACTACGCCACTTTCAAAATCCTAACATCGCTGAGCCTCTCACATTAAACAACCATTTGTATTTTTGTCTTGCCAACGCAGTGGTGTGCACACTTAACAAAGTGGCAAAGACGGGGGTCACACACTACCAGATTCTTCAGTTGGTCGTGAGGATTCTCCATACCGCCACATTCTCTTGCCAAAACAATGATGTGATTAGATTGTTAACATACCGTAGCTAGAACGAGCTGTGGCTCAAAGCTGCCTCATAAGTTTCCAGTCAGACATTCCCACTTGCCATATAGAGTTGAAATATCTAGCAACATTTTTAATTGAATAACATTGCTGGTGAACTTTAGAGCTGTAACGATTTGACACTTTGGGGCTTTGGTTAAAGACAAATACAAACCAGTAGTAGTCATTGCTCCTGCTCGAGAGTCTACACATTTTGAGTGATGTGAAACAACGTCATCTCACTGGCTTCTTCTCTGGCGAGCTCTCATTGGCTATTTCTGATCGTCGTTCACAAAACATGACGTTGCACATCTCACACTACAAGAGCATCGCAGATTCTGTGCCGATAAAATCAAACATGTTTGAAAATATCGGGACATCTCGGACAGCTAAAAGACGGGATCGGTAGCCCTCAGATTGCATCTCTGACCCGCTCACCTCTCCAATCTCAAAAAACTTGTCTGGGACAGCTAAATCAGGGCTAAAATTGTGTAGTGTACACCCCACTTAGCAAGTATCATCTGCTTCCTGACAGTTACATGGCAAGTCAGAAATAAGATCTCAGTATAATGGATCTAGTGTATGTGTTTGTGCGTGTGTGTGTGTATGCTGGATATTAACAATAGAGGAAAGAAAGAGGAAGATCATGCAGTGTGTGTATGTGTGGTGGGTGTATGTGTTTGTGTGTGTGTGTATGTGTGGTGGGTGTATGTGTTTGTGCGTGTGTGTGTGTGTGTATGCTGGATATTAACAATAGAGGAAAGAAAGAGGAAGATCATGCAGTGTGTGTTTGTGTGGTGGGTGTTTGATAGATAAACAGGGTGTGAATGATTTCATTTGATGACCAATTATTTATTTGAAAGAATCCAAACAGAATCCTAACTGGAAGACTCACTCTGTCTGTCCTGTGTGCTGTACACGGCTACAAACGGGACATCAGGGCCTGGAGAAAGACCAAAACAAAAACAAAGAGGACAAAAAAAGACATCAGCATCAGGCATTTCTCTTGCATTGAAACCAAGATACGTGTCCATTAGTTTGTGGTGGCACTACTCTGTCTCATCTCTGTCTGGGTTTATGAGTACATTCTGTGGCTCCATCTTATGTACAAATGACTGCATGTTTCAAAATGTATCCCCACTGTCCACAGTTCTAGGAAAAGCGAGAGAACGGGAAAGGATGATTTAATTATCCATTTCTATCTAGACTTGCAAAAAGACTTGCAAAAAAATTCAGAATCGAATCATTTGAACTCAATATTAAGGTGCCATTTGACGATAGAAGACTGAGACACAATATAGTCCAGCCTCAAAGTTTCTTTTTTCTTTCAAAACCCCAAACCCATGGTTTACGCCATTGGAAAAGTTCAGACACAACATCAAAACATAATTGATTAAAGTCTGAAAGCCTGACATTATCTGCTTGCAGAGAACAGACTCAAACCTCTACAAATAATGTTTTACTTCACATGTTTTCTACAAGCACAAACTATGTAGTCCAGACCTGCTTGTTATTGTTAGCTTATCCAATTAATTGAACACAACCCAAATAATTTCTGCAGTGTTCAGGAGCTGGCTTCCAAACAAACAAGCCCTTGTAGAAACACTCACTCTCGGTCTCCTAAACACAGCGGTGCACTAGGAAGGGACACATAATGAAATGATAGATGCACTTAGCAAATTGTGAACATTCTAGAAACAAACATTTGCGGCTCCGAGTCTGCAAAGTAGGCCAGGCAATCTCTCACAGAGCTGTAATCATATCACAATCCCGTCAAATAAATGAAAGCGGGCAAGAGGCAGTAGGGGAATGAGGGATTAAAAGTGAATGAGGTAGAGACAGGTTCAGAAAACCCGGCTGTCCTGTGTGGTTCCAGGGAGTTCAGTGAGAGGATGACAATCTTTGGGATGCTGCTATTGGACCCGTAGCCACATGTTGAAATAATGCAGGAGTTCTGGTAGAGGCATTAATACACTGCACAAATGATTGAGTTTGTGACCAAATATCATCCGTCACCAACACATGCATTGAATTCATTGTGTCTTTACTAGTGCGTCTCTCAGAAAGAAGTGAGAGGCCAAAGGTTCACTTGGGGAGAGACAGACAAACCAACCCATGGACAGACTGACCAACCGGTGTCTCCCACCTTTGCAGCTGAGGAGGAAGAGGCTCATGTTGTGGCTGAAGGAGCCTTTGACGTAGCCACAGCTTTCGTAGAAGTCACAGGAGAGACAGCGTCTGTTGAAGGGGCCCACCGTGTCCGCACTACAAACACAACAAGAGGACACTCAGCCAATCCCATTTTTTGGGGGGTCATTTAGCAGACGCTCTTATCCAGACCGACTTACAGGAGCAATTACGGTTAAGTGCCTTGCTCAAGGGCACATGTACAGATTTTTCACCTAGTCAGCTTGGGATTTGAACCAGTGAACCTTCGGTTACTGGCCCAATGCACTTAACCGCTGGGCTTACCTGCCCCGCATCCCCCCCTTCCCCAAAACACATGTAAATATTGGACTATAAATTGTGCTTTCCTGTATTATACTTATGCTAAAATGTTTATTATATTCTACTGAGCCATTTACTTTATGCTCGTATTCTTATCTTTTGATATTTCTTATTGTTGTTGCGTTGTCGAGAAGGAACATGCACATGAGCAATATGTTGGACCATGTGAATCCTGTACATACGACTAATACAATGTGAATCTTGAAGTCTTTCTCCTAGATTATTATTCAGACGTGGAGCAAAGCCCCTCAAAGCCTGCAGGCCAAAAGCCACCGAAATTGTAACCAAGTGAAACCAAAAGAACCCATGTCTTTTGGGTGGTGGGCAACAGAGCTAGGCACAACAGAAGAGAACAGCATTACAGACAGTTACATTACAGAGCTATGTATGTGTTACCTGTAGAGGTGCCTTCGCTTCGGATCATCCTCAGTACTCAAGAAGTATCTGCAAGATACATAATAAACATTTAAAGTTGGATGTGCAAGAAACACGAGCAAAGGACATTCGACCGGTGGAAATCTGTCCTTTGGGCTGAGTCCAAATAAGAGATTTTTGGTTCCAACCGCCGTGTATTTGTGAGATGCAGAGTAGGTGAACAGATGATCTCCACATATGTGGACGCCAAGGGTGTGCAAAGCTGTCATTAAGGCAAAGGGTGGCTACTTTGAAGAATCTCAAATATTAAATATATTTTGATTTTTTAACAAATTTTTGGTTACTACACGATTACATATGTGTTATTTCATAGTTTTGATGTCTGTCTTCACTATTTTTCTACAATGTAGAAAATAGTCAAAATAAAGAAAAACCCTTGAATGAGTAGTTGTGTCCAAACTCTTTACTGGTACTGTATGTTAAACTAATATATAATATAACAAATGCATGTGTGCACGCAACATTACATCACTGAAACATTGCATTAGTCACAAAGTGTAAGGAGTCTATGAAGTGAGATTGAAAGTAGGTTAGTGTAAAGATTCCAGCAGTACAGTTCAACAGAAACATGTCGGCTTGGGTAGGTATAAGCAGCTAGAGTGCAGACAGTTCCAACAGTAGCATAGTCTTGCCACTCGAAGGGATGTAACATAAATTAAATATGATGTCAGAGAGATGCAGAGGCTTTGCATTTTTTTGTTACTAAAGTAGGCCAGGAACAAATCTGGCAGAAACAAGTTCACACCTCAAAGTAACTTTTGTAGGTGAGCTGTAGCTGAGCTAGCTTTGGTTACAGAGAGAGAGAAGAGAGAGGGGGGAATGGAGAGAGTTGGGGAGGGGGGAGAGGAGAGGGGTCGAGAGAGAGGAAGAGAAAGGGTGGGGAGAGAGAGAGAGACCTGACCACTGTGACAGACCCAAACTTAAGGAAAGCTTTGACTATGCACAGACTCAGTGAGCATAGCCTTGCTATTGAGAAAGACTGCCGTAGGCAGACCTGGCTCTCATGAGAAGACAGGCTATGTGCACACTGCCCACATAATGAGGTGGAAACTGAGCTGCACTTCCTAACCTCCTGCCAAATGTATGACCATATTAGAGACACATATTTACCCTCAGATTACACAGATCCACAATGAATTCGAAAGAAACCCGATTTTGATAAACTCCCATATCTACTTGGTGAAATACCACAGTGTGCCATCACAGCAGCAAGGTTTGTGACCTGCTGCCACAAGAAAAGGGCAACCAGTGAAGAACAAACACCATTGTAAATACAACCCATATTTATGTGTATTTATTTTCCCTTTTGTACTTTAAAACCTGTTAAAGAGGCTGCACATTTTTGCAGCTTTTAAAAAAAAATCGCGCAACATTTCAACGTCCTGCTACTCATGCCAGGAATATAGTATCTGCATATGATTAGTATGTGTGGATAGAAACCACTCTGAAGTTTATAAAACTGGTTAAATCATGTCTGTGACTATAACAGTACGCGTTTAGCAGAAAAAATCCCAAGGAAAACTGTTCACAAAAAACCCCCCAAAAATATCCCTCCGCCAGTCTCTGTATTGTCTATGACAAGGGAAAATAGATGGGGCCCTGTTTACAATGCCTACAGCTTCCAGTACTGTCAATTGATTTTAAATTAATCCTTGGTAAAATGAGGAATAGGCACTTCCTGTCGTCGAGCACACCACAGGAAGTTATGAAAGAGAGAATGTGGACCATGATTTCAAAACGTGCTGCTATTGAAAACAGATCGCCCCGTGATCAATTTGATCGATTATTAACATTTACTAATACCTAAAGTTGGATTACAAAAGTAGTTTGAAGTGTTTTGTCAAAGTTTATAGGTAATTTTTTTTAATAAAAAAAAATGACAGTGCGTTTTGGAACGGTGCTTTTTCATGGATGAGACGGGCTTCATAAATGGACATTTTGGGTATACGTGGACGGATTTAATCGAAAAAAAGACCCAATTGTGATGTTTATGGGACATATAGGAGTGCCAACAAAGAAGCTCGTCAAAGGTAATGAATGTTTAATATTTTATTTCTGCGTTTTGTGTAGCGCCGGCTACGCTAATTATTTTGTTTACGTCCCCTTTGTGTATTTCGGGGGTTGCATGCTATCAGATAATAGCTTCTCATGCTTTCGCCGAAAAGCATTTTAAAAATCTGACATGTTGGCTAGATTCACAACGAGTGTAGCTTTAATTGAGTACCCTGCATGTGTGTTTTAATGAAAGTTTGAGTTGTATCGAGTACTATTAGTTGTCACTCTGAAATTTCTGATTCTGATGTCCGCTGATGTTGATCCCTGTACAGGGACAGCAGCCGTTACAACATTGTATATATTCATAATATGACATTTGTAATGTCTTTATTCTTTTGTAACTTCTGTGAGTGTAATGTTTACTGTTTATTTTTATTGTTTCTTTCACTTTTGTATATTATCTACTTCACTTGTTTTGGCAATGTTAACATATGTTTCCCATGCCAATAAAGCCCCTTGAATTGAATTGAATTGAGAGAGAGAAAGATACGGAGTGGGGAGAGAGAGAGAGGGAAAGGGGAGGGGGAGAGAGAGAGGGGAGAGAAAGAGAGGGAGGGGAGAGAGAGTGGGAGGGGGAGAGAGAAGGGGAGTGCGGAGGGGTAGAGAGAAGGGGAGTGCGGAGGGGGAGAGAGAGGGGGGAGGGGAGAGAGAAAGAGAGCAAGAGAGAGGGGTGAGGAAGCAAGAGGTGGGTGAGAGAGATAGGGAGAGAGAGAAGGGGAGAGAGAAAGGGGAGGGAGAGAGCGAGAGGGGAGAGAGATGGGGGAAAGAGAGATTTAGGGAAGAGAGAGATGGGGGGAGAGCGAGTGTTAGGAATTTTATGAATAAATGACAAAACAATGTCCCCATTTTAAATAGAACTGTAACTAAGTAAACTTATACTCTGTTTTATTATATCTGATTAACAATATGAATTCATAAGTGAGGGATTGTGGAGCCTGAAACAGGGGGTAATTAAATAAGATATATACCATTCTAGTCAGGTTGGAGAATATTGGAAGTGGGGGTTTTTCAGTAAACAGAAAAGGTCTTTAACCTATGGTTGAACCAACGAAACTTAGCTCTGGGGTATTTTAGATAAGGCAGTGAGTGCATTCCCAGGTTTTCTGTTAACTAGAACTGTCATCTAAGTGGTGATCGATAATGGTGAGGGGTCAAGAGTTAATTCAGTTTTATTGTGTGTCCTGTGTGTGCGCTAGTGGGTCGGAATGAACTTCTAAACTTGCTCTGTCTTGGTCGGGAGGAGGACATTCATTCTAGAACTTGTGATGTCATATTTTGTATATAAACTGTTGTTCGTGGTTACACGGCAGCGCGCTCCGATAATAAATACTATTATCTAATTTTGATAAGACTGGTCTCCGTCTATTTTATGCAAATAAGAATCTTACAAATTCTCATAAAATAGACTAAGTGAATTCAATTAATGAAAACAAATTGGAAATAATGAAATTATACCAACAGTGAGATAGTGGGGAGAGAGAGATAGGGGGAGAGAGAGATAGGGGGAGATAAAGGGGGAGGGGAGAGAGAGAGAGAGATGGGGGAGAGGAGAGATATAGGGGGAGAGAGAGGGTGGGGGGGTTGAGAGAGAGAGAGGTGGGAGGGGAGAGAAAGAGAGAGAGGTGGGAGGGTAGAGCGAGAGGGTGGGGGAGAGAGAGAAAGAGGGGAGAGGAAGCGAAGGGGGAGGAAGCGAGAAGAGGAGAGAAAGAGGGGGGTGAGAGATGGGGGAGAAAGAGAGGGAGAGCGAAAGAGAGAGAGGGGAGAGAGGGGTTTGTTGAATTGTTTGCTTTAGGTTTTGTGGGTGGGTGTTTGTTTCATAATTACAGCATAAATGTGTGTATATACTACATGCGAGTGCATGTGTGTGTGTGTGTGTGTGTGTGTGTGTGTGTGTGGCCCAGCTGGGTCAGGGAGCTCACATTAGCTGGCTGTCCTCGTTGTAGGCTAGGACCTGGGTGACATCCCAGTCTCCAGACGTGATTGACTGCAGCGTGTCTGTGCTGGTGTTGGGCTGGAGAGAGAGGGGGGAGGAGAGGAACGGGGAGTTAGAGGGAAGGGGAGAGAGAGGAGAGGGAGTGGGAGAGAGAGGGAAGGGGAGCGGGAGAGAGACAGAGAGAAGGAGAGGGAGGGGGAAATGGAGAGGGAAGGGGAGAGGGAGAGAGAGGGAGGGAAAGGAAAGGGAGATACATATACTGCATGTTAAAAATCACTGGACTCAATGTCTTCTTGTCATGTTAGGAGTGCACACTTAGTTGAACTGACTTCTGTGCTACTTGTGATGGAAGATATTACGGAAGTGGCTGTTGTCTATGCTATGCTATAGGCAGCAATTCTAGTGTATGGAAGCCCTCGTGCAGAACACAGAAGAGAGTGTGTAGAAGGGGAGTATACAGTACCTGTGTGATGGACATGGAGATGTGGAAGAACTTGCCCCTGCCTCCCTGTGGGATGGCTCTGGTGAAGAACAACTTCAGACCATCTTTGGAGAACAGCGGCTCCTCATTCTGCACACCAGTCATATAACACACATAGAACACACAAACTCAGCAGAAAAAAACATCCCTTTTTCAGGACGCTGTCTTTCAAAGATAATTCGTAGAAATCCAAATAACTTCACAGATCTTCATTGTAAAGGGTTTAAACACTGTTTCCCATGCTTGTTCAATGAGCCATAAACAATTAATGAACATGCACCTGTGGAACGGTCATTAAGACACTAACAACTTACAGACGGTAGGCAATTAAGGTCACAGTTCTGAAAACTTAGGACACTAAAGAGGCCTTTCTGCTGACTCTGAAAAACACCAAAAGAAAGATGTCCAGAGTCCCTGCTCATCTGCGTGAATGTGCCTTAGGCATGCTGCAAGGAGGCATGAGGACTGCAGATGTGGCCAGGGCAATAAATTACAATGTCCATAATGTGAGACGCCTAAGACAGCGCTACAGGGAGACAGGACAAAGATCGTCCTCGCAGTGGCAGACCACGTGTAACAACACCTGCATAGGATTGGTACATCCGAACATCACACCTGCGGGACAGGTACAGGATGGCAACAACATCTGCCCGAGTTACACCAGGAACAATCCCTCCATCAGTGCTCTGACTTTCCGCAGTAGGCTGAGAGAGGCTGGACTGAGGGCTTGTAGGCCTGTTGTAAGGCAGGTCCTCATCAGACATCCCTGGCAACAACGTCGCCTATGGGTACAAACCCAAATTCGCTAGACCAGACAGAACTGGCAAAAAGTGCTCTTCACTGATGAGTCTGGGTTTTGTCTCTCCGTGTTTATCGTCGAATGAATGAGCGTTACACCGAGGCCTGTACTCTGGAGTGGGATCGATTTGGAGGTGGAGGGTCCGTCATGGTCTGGGGCGGTGTGTCACAGCATCATCGGACTGAGCTTGTTGTCATTGCAGGCAATCTCAACGCTGTGCATTACAGGGAAGACATCCTCCTCCCTCATGTGGTGCCCTCCCTGCAGGCTCATCTTGACATGACCCTCTTGCATGACAATGCCACTAGCTTTACTGCTCGTTCTGTGCTTGATTTTCTGCAATACAGGAATGTCAGTGTTCTGCCATGGTCATCGAAGAGCCCGGATCTCGATCCCATTGTTCACGTCTGGGACCTGTTGGATCGGAGGGTGAGGGCTAGGGCCATTCCCCCCAGAAATGTCCGGGACCTTGCAGGTGCCTTGGTAGAAGAGTGGGATAACATCCCACAGCAAGAACTGACAAATCTGGTGCAGTCCATGAGGAGGAGCTGCACTGCAGTACTTAATGCAGCTGGTGGCCACACCAGATACTGACTGTTACTTTTGATTTTGAACCCCCATTTGTTCAGGGACACATTATTACATTTCTGTTAGTCACATGGCTGTGGAACTTGTTCAGTTTATGTCTCAGTTGTTGAATCTTATATTCATACAAATATTTACACGTTAAGTTTGCTGAAAATAAACGCAGTTGGCGGTGAGAGGACATTTCTTCTTTTGATGAGATTATATATACACATGTATAAACATATTTCTAACATATCTAGAAATGATGGAGTGGCATTCCACTCTGTAGCACTGCGAAAAAGATCTAGAAGATAAAAGGTAGAATCAGCGATATGACGTGGATGCAGAAAGTAGACAGCATAGTGGGTCAATTTTCTCAACAACTAAGACTGTTGAAGAGTGAGGCTCAACTTCTCCACTGTTTTGGTCCCGTGGCTACTGCGCTGTGAAGAGCATGAAGCGAACCCGTGGCCATGCAACGACACTGTGTGTGACTGTGTGAGAGTGTCTTGCATCTCGCTCATCTCAATATCTGCGGTGCTCCTTGTTGTGACGTCATTTCGCTCTACCTTTAAGAGCACTAAGACATTGTTTGTATTGAATCTTGTTGGTTTCTTACCTGCCTGTGTAGCCAACTTTCGCTCTCGTCCTCGTGTTTCTAAACAGACAATTTGAAAGAAAAGTCAATGAAAAGCAGATGAAAAGTCAATGAAGTGGGCTGAAAAACAGACGCACAGACACACACCTTGGTGCAGACGCCAGTGGTGGCCTGACACAGAGTCAGCATGGATATGTTCTGGGCTCTGTTTAACCAGTTCACTGCCAGTTTGGTGGTAGTCGCCCATTTCACCATGGTGACATAGTACTCTCTGTCCAACACAAAACAAAACAAGAGTGTTATTGTGACTATGCATTTATTCATGCAAATACAATGTCTAGAATAAAGGAGTAGGAATGTCTTACTGACATATTGCATGTGTAACAGAGCTCATCCCTTTGAAAGCCATAAGGGTATATAACCATGTTATATATAGTAGTAGTAGCAGTATTAGTAGTGGGGAGGCAGGTAGCCTAGCGGTTAAGCGTGTTGGGCCAGTAAACCGAAAGGTCACTGGTTCAAATCCCCAAGCCGACTCGGTGATAAATCTGTTGATGTGCCCTTGAGCAAGGCACTTAACCCTAATTGCTCCTGTAAGTCACTTTGGATATGAGTCTGTTAAATGTCAAATGTATTAAACCTATCTACTGTTAGCAGTTGAGTAGTATTGTATCTGAGGTTGGTGTTGTGTGTTGTGCTGTGTGGGGGGGTGTACCCCATCCTCTGGTCCTCAGGCCTCCTCATCTCCATGGTGTGCAGGGGCCCATTCAGGTTGACCACATACAGAGAGATGACTGGGTTCTCCTCCCCAGCCTGCATGGAGGAAAAGAGGACAGAGAGACTATATGAGTTCAAATTCCATCAATAACTCCATGCTGGTATATTTTCCCATTTCCCAAGATAGTTTGTTTTACCTTTATGTGTGTTTAATGATAACGTACCTTTGAGCGGTGGTACAATTTTCTGCAGTGTAGTGTTGCACAGTAGAGTGCATGTTTTCAGTCAGTAATAGGTTAGTAATCATACTGCTATAACCTTAGTGTTGTGAAGGGTCACGGCAACCACAGGACCAATTGCTTCCAATTATCCTAGGCCACGCCCCTTCCCTCCACACCTGTTCCCACTCCCTAATCACCTCTCCTCACTCTTCTGTTTCCCACAAAAGCAGCATGCTCCTCTCTATATACTAGTAATGGTTCATGTTTGGTGATGGTACGGCGCACCCTTCCTTCCTTTGTGTGTAATATGAGACAGCCACCACATCCTAAAACATTTCCCAAACTCAGTCCTGGGCCCCCACACCCCCGGGTGCATGTTTTGTTTTTTGCCCCAGCACTACACGGCTGATTAAAATAACCAGCTCATCATCGAGCTTTGATTATTTGAATTCCATCCAACTCCTAACCCCCCCCCCCCCCCCCCCCCCATGTGCCTCTGTTGTTCACTGTGTATAATAAATACCCCTAACCCTGGACTCCTCATCTCCATCTCCTTTTGCATTCTGACCGATGCACCACGGTGACAGCAACAGTCCTGACCCTAACTTACAGCCCATTCCTCCTAGCCCTAGTCCCTTTGTTCACTTAGAGTAGTGGGTTTCAGTCAGTACTAGGTTAGTAATTATACTGTTCTATTGTGAAGGAAGTTGTCAAGGAAGTGAGTTTGTGTTTATACAGGACGTACCGTCCCCCACCTACCGTCAACCAATCATGTCAATGCGGAGCTACGCAGCCATTATTACAACATGTAAGAGGTGCATGGCAATGAGGTACGGAGCTCGATGTGGCCTCTGCATGCCTCCAGAGGCTCCGCAATTTTGTCACACACTCTACACGAAGGCTCCGACCACTTTTTCGGATCAAGCATAAATTGGCTTTTAGGGTAGTGGTTTTCAGTCAGTACTAGGTTAGTAATCATACTGTTCTAACCTTAGGGTAGTGGTACTCCCTCCCAGTAGGGTAAGTAGTTCCTGTGAACATGGGGATCTCCATCTTGGGCACCATGGTGTCGTTGATGGTGGCATATGCCAGCCGGGCACCGTCCGGAGACCACCAGTGGGCAATATGGGTCTGGAAGATCTCCTCTGGAAAATAATCGGAGAGAAATGTCCTTTCGTTTTCAGTAATAATGAAAATGATGAAACCCTTACAGAAACCTACTCTGTGTTTCAATGGAATCACATTTCAAGGCCCAGTGCAGACCTACATCAGATACGTTGGTTATATTAAATACTAACCCAAACATTAATTGCAATGCAGAGTCAGTTTGGCTCAACGCTGTCATAACATCCCTAAAATGAGGAGTACTGTATGTTCCGGCCATAAATCAAAACACTGCTTTTAATCTCACAAGCGAGGAACATCGACCAATCGAGAGCCATACCAGGAAAGGGAACAGGAAAAGTAATTTCCCAGTCAGGTGCAACAGTGTGTTGTATGCAGGGAAATTGGAGTGTGGTTGTTTGTGTGTAACCCCTTTTCTGCTGCTGAGGCACATAGAAAGAATGCTGTTGGAACTTGGCTTACTTAATCAAAAACCTGAGACCTCTGTGCGTCCCTACAGAGCATGTGTGTGTTTGAAATTGTGCAGGTTGATATGAATGACAGGACACACACTATATACCAGAGGGGGCTCTATTGATATGTAGTTCCAGGTGAAGACACACACACACAGGCACGCCCACGTGCAGAAAAACACTGAATCTGTAATCTTTTCTGCATCAATCCCCACCCAGATGATAAAGTGTGGGTGTGTGTGCGTGTGCATTAATTGCATTTAGCTTGAGGAGGAAATTAGTGGTCTGACACAGCGCTACATCTCCTGTGTGTATGTGTATCCTTGCATCCTTCAGTGTCTATCTATCCAAAACCTTCTTGATGTAATGTGATTTGTGGATTCAAATAAAGTATTTCAAATGTGTGTGTGTGTGAACCCACCTTTGTTTCCATGTCCTTTGAGAGCCGTTTCTATCTCCCTAGCTATGATTACCCAGGTGAGAAGTGTCACACTCCTCCATTCTCCCTGGTTCACAGACTCGCTGTTCTGACTCTAAATTATTCACTGCCTAACACAGATATGACTTATGCATGAGCCGCCCTGTTACTTAGGCAGGTGGGCAATAGAAGTTAATGAATGTAATGTGACAGAATCAGGTGGGCCAAACTAATGAGGAGGAGAAGGAAGGACATATCTTTCTTCACCGGGACACAATTCAACAACCATTAACTGATCAAAAATAATATGCTATGATAAGAGTAGTGCTTCCTATGTTGAGACATTTTGACAAAGACAAGGTGTGATAGGACTTGGTGAGATTCAGAGGAATGTCAATTGAGGCAAAGAACACGTGGTGCAAGATGAGTCCCGTCCAATAGGGGGGGTGGTGATACGTATTAGAACTAAGCCCCACTGGTATATGACAGTTGAAGCACGAGAGATTCAACTGAACTGCCTGCCTGAGAGCATAGATAGGATATCACGCACGCACGCACGCACACACACACACACACACACACACACACACACACACACACACACACACACACACACACACACACACACACACACACACACACACACACACACAGTTGTTTACTGCTATATTTTTCAGAAAATAAGCGTACGTACCACCGTAAACAAATACAAACAAAAGCGTCTCAGTGTGCAAAAAGTGCAATACCAGCTAAAACTCCAGAGGCCATACACACACAGCTCCTATCAAGAGTGCCAGACACTGGTCTGGTTCTATTCCTGGGCCACATCATAATTCAGAATGTTGTCTGCTTCAGTACCCATTCTATACCTGGGCCACATCATATTTCAGGATGTTGTCTGCTCCAGTACTGGTTCTATACCTGGGCCACATCATATTTCAGGATGTTGTCTGCTCCAGTACTGGTTCTATACCTGGGCCACATCATATTTCAGGATGTTGTCTGCTCCAGTACTGGTTCTATACCTGGGCCACATCATATTTCAGGATGTTGTCTGCTCCAGTACTGGTTCTATACCTGGGCCACATCATATTTCAGGATGTTGTCTGCTCCAGTACTGGTTCTATACCTGGGCAACATCATATTTCAGGATGTTGTCTGCTCCAGTACTGGTTCTATACCTGGGCCACATCATATTCCAGGATGTTGTCTGCTCCAGTACTGGTTCTATACCTGGGCCACATCATATTTCAGGATGTTGTCTGCTCCAGTACTGGTTCTATACCTGGGCCACATCATATTTCAGGATGTTGTCTGCTCCAGTACTGGTTCTATCCCTGGGCCACATCATATTCCAGGATGCTGTCTGCTCCAGTACTGGTTCTATACCTGGGCCACATCATATTTCAGGATGTTGTCTGCTCCAGTACTGGTTCTATACCTGGGCCACATCATATTTCAGGATGTTGTCTGCTCCAGTACTGGTTCTATACCTGGGCCACATCATATTTCAGGATGTTGTCTGCTCCAGTACTGGTTCTATACCTGGGCCACATCATATTTCAGGATGTTGTCTGCTCCAGTACTGGTTCTATCCCTGGGCAACATCATATTTCAGGATGTTGTCTGCTCCAGTACTGGTTCTATACCTGGGCCACATCATATTTCAGGATGTTGTCTGCTCCAGTACTGGTTCTATACCTGGGCCACATCATATTTCAGGATGTTGTCTGCTCTAGTACTGGTTCTATACCTGGGCCACATCATATTTCAGGATGTTGTCTGCTCCAGTACTGGTTCTATACCAGGGCCACATCATATTTCAGGATGTTGTCTGCTCCAGTACTGGTTCTATACCTGGGCCACATCATATTTCAGGATGTTGTCTGCTTCAGTACCCATTCTATACCTGGGCCACATCATATTTCAGGATGTTGTCTGCTCCAGTACTGGTTCTATACCTGGGCCACATCATATTTCAGGATGTTGTCTGCTTCAGTACCCATTCTATACCTGGGCCACATCATATTTCAGGATGTTGTCTGCTCCAGTACTGGTTCTATACCTGGGCCACATCATATTTCAGGATGTTGTCTGCTCCAGTACTGGTTCTATACCTGGGCCACATCATATTTCAGGATGTTGTCTGCTCCAGTACTGGTTCTATACCTGGGCCACATCATATTTCAGGATGTTGTCTGCTCCAGTACTGGTTCTATCCCTGGGCCACATCATATTTCAGGATGTTGTCTGCTTCAGTACTGGTTCTATACCTGGGCCACATAATATTCCAGGATGTTGTCTGCTCCAGTACTGGTTCTATCCCTGGGCCACATCATATTTCAGGATGTTGTCTGCTCCAGTACTGGTTCTATACCTGGGCCACATCATATTTCAGGATGTTGTCTGCTCCAGTACTGGTTCTATACCTGGGCAACATCATATTTCAGGATGTTGTCTGCTCCAGTACTGGTTCTATACCTGGGCCACATCATATTCCAGGATGTTGTCTGCTCCAGTACTGGTTCTATACCTGGGCCACATCATATTTCAGGATGTTGTCTGCTCCAGTACTGGTTCTATACCTGGGCCACATCATATTTCAGGATGTTGTCTGCTCCAGTACTGGTTCTATCCCTGGGCCACATCATATTCCAGGATACTGTCTGCTCCAGTACTGGTTCTATCCCTGGGCCACATCATATTTCAGGATGTTGTCTGCTCCAGTACTGGTTCTATACCTGGGCCACATCATATTTCAGGATGTTGTCTGCTCCAGTACTGGTTCTATCCATGGGCCACATCATATTTCAGGATGTTGTCTGCTCCAGTACTGGTTCTATCCCTGGGCAACATCATATTTCAGGATGTTGTCTGCTCCAGTACTGGTTCTATACCTGGGCCACATCATATTTCAGGATGTTGTCTGCTCCAGTACTGGTTCTATCCCTGGGCCACATCATATTTCAGGATGTTGTCTGCTCCAGTACTGGTTCTATACCTGGGCCACATCATATTTCAGGATGTTGTCTGCTCCAGTACTGGTTCTATCCCTGGGCAACATCATATTTCAGGATGTTGTCTGCTCCAGTACTGGTTCTATACCTGGGCCACATCATATTTCAGGATGTTGTCTGCTCCAGTACTGGTTCTATACCTGGGCCACATAATATTCCAGGATGTTGTCTGCTCCAGTACTGGTTCTATCCCTGGGCCACATCATATTTCAGGATGTTGTCTGCTTCAGTACTGGTTCTATACCTGGGCCACATAATATTCCAGGATGTTGTCTGCTCCAGTACTGGTTCTATCCCTGGGCCACATCATATTTCAGGATGTTGTCTGCTCCAGTACTGGTTCTATACCTGGGCCACATCATATTTCAGGATGTTGTCTGCTCCAGTACTGGTTCTATCCCTGGGCCACATCATATTCCAGGATGTTGTCTGCTCCAGTACTGGTTCTATACCTGGGCCACATCATATTTCAGGATGTTGTCTGCTCCAGTACTGGTTCTATACCTGGGCCACATCATATTCCAGGATGTTGTCTGCTCCAGTACTGGTTCTATACCTGGGCCCCATCATATTTCAGGATGTTGTCTGCTCCAGTACTGGTTCTATACCTGGGCCACATCATATTTCAGGATGTTGTCTGCTCCAGTACTGGTTCTATACCTGGGCCACATCATATTCCAGGACGTTGTCTGCTCCAGTACTGGTTCTATACCTGGGCCACATCATATTCCAGGATGTTGTTTGCTCCAGTACTGGTTCTATCCCTGGGCCACATCATATTTCAGGACGTTGTCTGCTCCAGTACTGGTTCTATCCCTGGGCCACATCATATTTCAGGATGTTGTCTGCTCCAGTACTGGTTCTATCCCTGGGCCACATCATATTTCAGGACGTTGTCTGCTCCAGTACTGGTTCTATCCCTGGGCCACATCATATTTCAGGATGCTGTCTGCTCCAGTACTGGCTCTATACCTGGGCCACATCATATTCCAGGACGTTGTCTGCTCCAGTACTGGTTCTATACCTGGGCCACATCATATTTCAGGATGTTGTCTGCTCCAGTACTGGTTCTATCCCTGGGCCACATATTTCAGGATGTTGTCTGCTCCAGTACTGGTTCTATCCCTGGGCCACATCATATTTCAGGATGTTGTCTGCTCCAGTACTGGTTCTATACCTGGGCCACATCATATTTCAGGATGTTGTCTGCTCTAGTACTGGTTCTATACCTGGGCAACATCATATTCCAGGATGTTGTCTGCTCCAGTACTGGTTCTATACCTGGGCCACATCATATTTCAGGATGTTGTCTGCTCCAGTACTGGTTATATACCTGGGCAACATCATATTTCAGGATGTTGTCTGCTCCAGTACTGGTTCTATACCTGGGCAACATCATATTTCAGGATGTTGTCTGCTCCAGTACTGGTTCTATACCTGGGCCACATCATATTCCAGGATGTTGTCTGCTCCAGTACTGGTTCTATCCCTGGGCCACATCATATTCCAGGATGTTGTCTGCTCCAGTACTGGTTCTATACCTGGGCCACATCATATTTCAGGATGTTGTCTGCTCCAGTACTGGTTCTATACCTGGGCAACATCATATTTCAGGATGTTGTCTGCTCCAGTACTGGTTCTATACCTGGGCCACATCATATTTCAGGATGTTGTCTGCTCCAGTACTGGTTCTATATCTGGGCCACATCATATTTCAGGATGTTGTCTGCTCCAGTACTGGTTCTATACCTGGGCCACATCATATTTCAGGATGTTGTCTGCTCCAGTACTGGTTCTATACCTGGGCCACATCATATTTCAGGATGTTGTCTGCTCCAGTACTGGTTCTATCCCTGGGCCACATCATATTTCAGGATGTTGTCTGCTTCAGTACTGGTTCTATACCTGGGCCACATCATATTTCAGGATGTTGTCTGCTCCAGTACTGGTTCTACACCTGGGCCACATCATATTTCAGGATGTTGTCTGCTCCAGTACTGGTTCTATCCCTGGGCCACATCATATTTCAGGATGTTGTCTGCTCCAGTACTGGTTCTATACCTGGGCCACATCATATTTCAGGATGTTGTCTGCTCCAGTACTGGTTCTATCCCTGGGCCACATCATATTTCAGGATGTTGTCTGCTCCAGTACTGGTTCTATACCTGGGCCACATCATATTTCAGGACGTTGTCTGCTCCAGTACTGGTTCTATACCTGGGCCACATCATATTTCAGGATGTTGTCTGCTCCAGTACTGGTTCTATACCTGGGCCACATCATATTTCAGGATGTTTTCTGCTCCAGTACTGGTTCTATACCTGGGCCACATCATATTTCAGGATGTTGTCTGCTCCAGTACTGGTTCTATACCTGGGCCACATCATATTTCAGGATGTTGTCTGCTCCAGTACTGGTTCTATACCTGGGCCACATCATATTTCAGGATGTTGTCTGCTCCAGTACTGGTTCTATACCTGGGCCACATCATATTTCAGGATGTTGTCTGCTCCAGTACTGGTTCTATACCTGGGCCACATCATATTTCAGGATGTTGTCTGCTCCAGTACTGGTTCTATACCTGGGCCACATCATATTTCAGGATGTTGTCTGCTCCAGTACTGGTTCTATCCCTGGGCCACATCATATTTCAGGATGTTGTCTGCTCCAGTACTGGTTCTATACCTGGGCCACATCATATTTCAGGATGTTGTCTGCTCCAGTACTGGTTCTATCCCTGGGCAACATCATATTTCAGGATGTTGTCTGCTCCACCACATCAGTTAATCTGACAGACAGGCCACTGATGACAAAGCGTTCTATAATCGCCTTGGGTGTCTGTCTGACTCCCCTTATGCAAGACTGTCAGTGTACCACACACACAATGATAATGTAATCTGGTTTTTAGACGGTTACTACAAAATTAGACTGCAAGCGTGACGTTTTTCCTCCAGGGAGAGATTTCCTCCCCATATCTGACACTGTGATTGACCATGCTGTCATCTGGTGCAGATCTAAACAGATGTTACACAACCTGGCAAGGTCTCTCTCCCCTTCACGGCTTATGTCACCACTAAACAAAAATACACACACACACATTGAATGTGTTATTGCTGAAAGACCGCAGTCTGTCAAAGAGATCTCCACTGAGAGACATGATACGTGTGGTAGGTCTACGTTGTGGGGCCTCCCATCCCATCAAAAGATTCATCTTCCTTAATAAATTATCAATGAAAATTGCCAGGCCCTCAGCGCTTCATAATTATGTGGCAGGGGTCAGACAGTGATTAAAGTTTCAATGGACTTAGACTAATATTGCTGTTGGAAGAGCTCCACTGCACAGCTTAAAATCTCAGTCAAACTAATCTGGGGTTACACACTTTAACAGTTAACAAAGAGTTAGTGTAAAACACTCCTGCCTCTCTTTCTCTATCCGTGTGAGTGCAAGCAACCTTGCACTCACACACACAGACATGACCGTTGCACACAGATGCAGACATGACGGTCGCAATCACGCATGTGCAGAATTCAGCCTTCATACGGTAACATTTGTAATATTGTTGCCAGTTTACGATTACTCTTGGAACTCAGAATCACATCTAGCAGTGTTCTGGCAGTATGTCACGAGACACCTAGCGAAAGGTTGGCAGGTGCCGCCCCACCCATTGATGAGCACTACACCAGGCCCTAACTAAGAGACAGCCATCCAGGCCCTCCCTGACACTCCTACCTCTCTTTCTCTATTTGTGTTATTAAAAGCGAGAAGTCTTGGAGCAGACAGCCAAACACACGGGGAGCAGAAGAAATTAATTCATTAGTAAAGTTGAACACAGCGAGGCAGTCTGTTCCTCGGGGGACGAGGCAGAGGCACTGAGGTGGAGTCAGAGCTTGGATCGGTCGAGTCAAAACAAACAGGGAGACATCTGTATCAGAATGGAGAACAGACGGCGAAGATTAATTCTGCTGAATTAATGCTAATTTACCTATGTCGAACAGCCGCAGTGAGAACTCAGGGAAATTGAAGCAAATTGGGCACTTTTCCTGTTTTTAACTACATTTTGGTATCACTCTAAATCAATTGTTTACTGCACCTATGACTAGCCTTAATACCAGTTCTGTTGTGTTTAAAATTTCAAGACAAGAATCATTTTGACTCAAGTGCCACATTCTCTGGGGACGACAATGCAATGGGACAGATGCGCCATTAGACTACCACCAAGAACACCAATAATATTCACATCAGCCAATAAAAGTGTTAGCTCACCTTCATACAGCCAATCGCTGAGCCCATTGAAGATGACTCCCTCCTTGCCGGTGGAGACTAGGCGGATCGATCGGCTCTCCACCGTCGAACGGTAGTAGATGTTATTCTCAAAAATGAAAATCTAAGGGAAGGGGGAGATGTGAGAATAAAATATGAAAAAACTGAGGTGATCAATATGGAAGGAAGAAAGGACCTGTGTTCTGCATGACTAAACTTGACCTGTAGGTTGATGGAAGGATGCTTTAACCAGATGAGGAATTTGAGCTCAAAAGGTTCTATCGAAATGTTTGATCCTCTCCTATTCACTGCAATATTGAATCATGAACATTTTGCAGCAATATTGGCTTGTTTGACAAGCCACGATATAGCAGGCCTTGTTGAATAAACACATATCGCGTGTTTTGAAGTTCACAGTCACCTGCCAACATGGCAGTCATGTTTGCTACCTGCACAATCTAGTAAATAGCCTCAATTTACCCTTCTGCCTCCTCGCTATTGGATTATACTTTCATCATGTAATGGACATAATATTGTCTCCATATTACTGCGTGTCTAAGTATTGATTGATAACTCCGGCTCAGGAGAGAGAAAGAGAGAGAAAGGACAGAGAAAGAAGGAGATCAAGAGAGAGAAAGAATGTACTGCATAATGAATCCTTTACCTCACCACATTGAACAGAAATACTGTACATCAATATCAATAAGTCCTAATTGCAGATTGATCCTTTACTGGGCTACAGCATTGCCCTCCTCTCTGTCCACTGTTAGTAGTAGCATATTATAGTTCCTCTTCACACATTACAGATTCTCTACCCACAAAAAAAACTTAAAAAGTTCTATCTAAAAATATAATGCTCATGTTATTAAAGGCTCTTAACGGGTCGGTTTCAGTTGCAGAGTTCGTAGGGCTTATATTGAAATCAATAGAAGGTAACTAAGGATAGCTCAATAACTTTGGCCTTGAGCTTTTCGTTGGTTCACGTGTAATCTCTGTTACTGACATGGACTGAAACATGCTATGTAAACACAGTCTGAAAGATATTCTCTTTTAAATAAAGAAATACTTCAACAATAGTTGACCTCTTCTCAGGGATGATAGGGTATGTTCCCTCTCCTTGCAGCAGTTGAGGCAATGCAATAGCATCACAATGCCCCCATCAAAAAGGATGCAATGTTCCTTATGTGGCTAGGTAGGCCAGGGGAACACAGGTGTGTTTGAATTCACCTCTGTGCAGATGGACTGAGGGCCCAGTTTTATAACAGGATCTAGCCCAGGGCAGGGAGTAACACGGTGAGCTTGGCCCACTTCTGAAGGAGGTAGAAACACTGCCCAAGTTACCTCCCATTAGGGCTGGGAGATATGGCCAACATTTCATATCAAGGTATTTGAAAAAAATTGGACGTTGTGACGGTATTTCATGTTTATGAATAATAAAAGTTCTAAATTTGCTATATGAGTAGTGCGTGACCTTAGGGTGGCAACACACATTCTAAGTGATTTCAATGGATCTTTCTCCATTATGATTGTTTTATGCTGTTCAATTCAACCAAAAATAATTTTCAACATTTTCATCAATTTCTGCACTCATTTGCGATCATTTCCACACTGCCACGTAGGGCTGCACAATATGGGCAAAAAAACTAGGCAAAATGTTTAACCAAATGTTGCAATTGCTTGCAATTTAGAGCAAAACACTTGGGTGACCTGTTGGAATCATTGGAAATAGAATGATTGCTTTAATTCTAGTTAGTATATAATAGTGGGCACTTTGAAAATGAGGCCTAGTTTGACATGGCAACAAATTAAAACGCCAGGGAGGAGTTGTGACAGGGTAGGAACCAAAGTGTTGACAAGTGTTTCCTAGGGGACCCAATAATCTTTAGCTACATTGAATGTTTTCTTTGATTTGAGCCTGAACTCAAATGCCTCGTGGTTGAGGAACAACAAAGGCGCTTCTTGAGTGATGGGGGCAGTGACAGTTCTGTGTGAAAAGCGGCATGGAGAGAGAGAGAGAGCGGTGAGTGATGACTCAAGTAGCGAAGTAAACTATAAAAATGAACGTTACACATGCCGTATCCCATTTAACAAACCCGACATTCATTATAGAAGGTAAAGTGAAATCCCAAACCGGTCTGTGCATCAAATACGGTATACCGCCCAGCCCTACCTCCCATATACACACACAGAGTCTGGGGAGATGTGTGGTCATATTGTGGGCTGGTTGACAACTCTGGAGATTAGCCTCACAAAGAGAGAAAAGTAGGGCGAAGGAGGGGGAGAAAGCGCGAGGGAGACAGGGAGGAGAGCATGCAAAGCTCAGCGTCTCAGTGGGGGATTGAACTCCAATTTAAAGGAAGAGGACCACTTACTGCTAAAGCTGGAGTTATATGTTCATCCACACAGACAGAGCTGCCTGTCCTCTGAATAATGTGTATTTAACCCAATTCTACTACTTTTCGACATGGGACAAGAAAGCTGTGTGTGTTTGTGTGTGTTAAAAAGAGAATCAAGGGGAGGGGCTTGAGAAATTAAAGTGAGGATCAAGAGGGGAGGGGCTTGAGAAATTAAGGTGAAGATCAAGAGGGGAGGGGCTTGAGGAATTAAAGAGAGGATCAAGAGGGGAGGGGCTTGAGAAATTAAAGAGAGGATCAAGAGGGGAGGGGCTTGAGAAATTAAAGAGAGGATCAAGAGGGGAGGAGCTTGAGAAATTAAAGTAAGGATCAAATGGGGAGGGGCTTGAGAAATTAAAGACAGGATCAAGAGGGGAGGAGCTTGAGAAATTAAAGTAAGGATCAAATGGGGAGGGGCTTGAGAAATTAAAGACAGGATCAAGAGGGGAGGGGCTTGAGAAATTAAAGAGAGGATCAATAGGGGAGGGGCTTGAGTATTGTGATAACAGATAGGCTGATGTTAGAGTGTGTGTGTGTGTGTGCGCGCGGACGCATAATATACACACATGAGAGAGAGAGGAGAGAGAGAGGAGCGTTCACATATTATATGAATGCACATCGGCAGACACCTTCCTCTCCCGCCCATGCATCCTATCGTTGACAACAAGCATCACAGCTCAGAGGGCAAGCATCTGTTGCTGGGAGGGGAGCTCCTTAAAATGAAAGCGACTGTTGGAATCAGGGCTGTTTGATGATTAATACTGGGAGAGAGTGTGTGATATCAATCCAGTGACTTCACTAATTAATCCGCTGAGGAGATTACAGGTAATTAATTGCATTGTGCTGGAGGATGTAATCACTCACAGTCTGTCTGCTCCGAGAACCACTAGACTGATGCTTATTAATGTTCTCTCGGTGGCTAGACTGCCTGGTAGCTTGTGATAGTTTAACAGACATACATGGCCATAGGAAAGGTTATTGATATTGTACTCTCAGTTTAGAA
This sequence comes from Oncorhynchus mykiss, assembly GCF_013265735.2. NCBI lineage: Eukaryota > Metazoa > Chordata > Actinopteri > Salmoniformes > Salmonidae > Oncorhynchus > Oncorhynchus mykiss. Next base: position 16,755,550 of record NC_048579.1, read on the forward strand.
ATACATTATAACTAGACATGGTTTGCCAAATGGGAGTGACATTGGGTAGTTGTAGTTCTTACCAGCTGCTGGCCCGTGGGTCCCCAGCCTGCGTACTGCAGTTGGGCGTTCCGCACCTCTGGAGGGTTCAGGTTCCATGTCTCCCTGCAGCACAGAGGAGAGACCACATTCAGACTACACACACCCACACTACATACTTTTTATTTAACCTTTATTTAACAACACACACCTTTAACTGCCCCCCATTAAATGACTGAGCACCTTCTTTAAAAATAACATCTTACTTAGTGGCTCCTCAAACCACAGCATTATAAAAAAAACTCCAGTGCACCACACCAGCAGCCTGCTCTGCTCCTGCCCAGATATACCAGTGTAGTACAGCTTAGGCCAAGAGGTTTACGAGCACCTATAAATACTGGTGCTTTATATATCGCTGCCACTTTCTGTTCATTTAGAAAAGTGCTGTGTGCTGCAGGACAGAAAATTAGAGGTGTCACAGGCCCTTTGTCTTAGTCTGGAGGTGAGGATGAATGAGGTCATCAAGTCCCCTGGCCTGCAGTTCTCCTCGTCTTCACTGGGTGGCAGCGCAGAGACTTGACTGACTGGGCCGAAGAGAGTAGAGGAGAGTGGAGGGGAGAGGAGGGGAAGCATTGGTTGGTTTCAGCTACTTACGGAGTCTCCAGGCTGCAGATGATGTAGAAGGCAGTGAACGAGTGCTGGTACACCTAGAAGAAGAATGATTGAAGACTATCATGAGGTACTTGGCCATTGAACCATGTTTTAGTAGCTAACTGTCACCAGAATGTACATGCATTTGGTTGGGATGTTATATTGTATTCTACAAAGTCATTCTGTATTTGCTCAAATGTAATATTCCTTGTCAATGAGTCACTAAGTCCAGGGCACAAATGCAGTGTTCATAATATATGCCATTTAGCAGACCCTTTCATCCAAAGAGACTTACAGTCAGTCATACAAGCATTCATTTTTCGTATGGTTGGCCCCAGTGGGAATCATGTCTGCACTGCATTCTACTAGCAGGCCCTGGACTGAGAGATGACATGTAGAATGCTTCTTAATGTAGCAGGAGTTAATTATGGATCCCCTTGTTACAGTAGTCCGTCTGAATACCCCCCTTAGAGTTGGGGGAGAGAAAGAGAGGGATTGACAAGCGAGAAAGAGAGAGATAGAGAAAGAGAGGGATTGACAAGCGAGAAAGAGAGAGATAGAGAGAGAGATAGAGAAAGAGAGGGATTGGCAAGCGAGAAAGAGAGAGATAGAGAAAGAGAGGGATTGACAAGCAAGAAAGAGAGAGATAGAGAGAGAGATAGAGAGAGAGAGAGGTGGGGCTTCTATGAAGGGCAAGCAGCAGCATGACAAATGGAGAGAGTGCAATGACAGCCGGGGGACGGAGCTGTCATCTACCAGGGCTATGGAGGGATGATTAAAATAACAAATGCACTGTCTAACACACACACACACACACACACACACACACACACACACACACACACACACACACACACACACACACACACACACACACACACACACACACACACACACACACACACACACACACACACAGTGCCTCCCTACTGTGCCATTACACTTTCCCAGTCTTGCACCTTTGGTGACACTTCACTGTTCCTGATAGCACACTGTTCCTGATACCACACTGTTCCTGATATATATGGCAAGGTTAACCCAGGTCTACACCTTTTCCTCCCTACTGTAACAGTGTCTACTCTCTCTCTGTGTCTTTCTGAGCCAATGGGATTCTATTCCCTGACATCCTGATTCTTTTTCAGACTCTGTGTCCTGGATCTCACATTGCAGTAATCTTCCAGCTGAGTTAACTACCTGAGCCATTACATAATGCAGTAACCGCTGTAGCAGAAAAACCTCCCATCCCTCTCTTTATCCTTTCCTCCCCTCCCTCTCTCACACTCTTGCTACCCCAAATCTCTCTACTCTCAGGCTTGCCCCATTCCCTCCATTTGTTTTCCCATTCCCTCTCTTTGTTTTCCCATTCCCTCCATCCCTTCCTCATCCCCCTTTCTCAGCTGTGTTATGGGGTTTGTTTGTGTTTTGGCCCCTCTCTGAAGAGTACAGTTCAACTCAGCTGTTCTCTCTCTATAGTGGCTGAGAGGTAGCGGGGTGTGACAGTCCTCTATCCGGACGCCATGATTACTTTTCTCCCCCACCGCCTCGCCACGTTTCCCCTCAGAGCCCGCTGAAGTATGTGCCTGTCACTCTGCTAATTCAAAAAACAAGCAAACAAATGAAGGAGCTCACTGGTGCCATGTTGTAGGCGAGTAGCACATGCTTCATGTCAGGAGACACTTCATACTTGCTGGCTTTGTACATTTCCTGTAAAGCAGAGAGAGATAAAACACAAAAGATGAGACCTTTAACCATGCGTAGTGTTTTTTCATTAAGGCAATCCTTAAATGACTGCATTTGACGGATTGCTCGGTGCGGACTTGGTCGGCAGACGCATTAATCTTGTTGCGGCTCTTTCTGATTTCGGAGGGACGAACATACTGTGCGTCGTCACCTCGGCCGTTTTGACACTGATGTTGCATTTTTGTCAAAAACATTTGATGCGTAGCGAACCCAAATGATAACGAGCCAGATCAAACGATGTGCTAATGATGTATCGTTTCAGTAGGCTTCACAATAAGAGCTTTGGGTGCTTTGATATGCTGACGCAAAAGAAAAGTTTGAATTCAATTCATGCAAAAACCACAGTCTGTTCTTTGGCCTATTGGGATGCATCTACTGTGGAAATATGAGAAAGTTGGAGAGACTCACAAACTTTTTGTTGTGCACCAATACCGTCCTCTCGTATGTCTCCATGTTGAACCTGACAACATCCCCCTCACGTGTGCGATAGAGTAGCTCATTACCTGTACAACAGAGGGAGAGCAAAGAAACAGAGCAAGAAAGATGATTTCACAAATGCTAGTTCAAGATTTTCATAATGCCTGATAATAGTCCTATGTGCAATATCCTTGCGATCGTACGTAAGTTGGACACTTGCAAAAATAAAATATCAGAGACAAAGTGTTTGGACATTGACGTCAGAAGTGGGATTCTCTACATTGATGTCAGAAGTGGGATTCTCTACATTGATGTTAGAAGTGGGATTCTCTACATTGATGTCAGAAGTGGGATTCTCTACATTGATGTCAGAAGTGGGATTCTCTACATTGATGTTAGAAGTGGGATTCTCTACATTGATGTCAGAAGTGGGATTCTCTACATTGATGTCAGAAGTGGGATTCTCTACATTGATGTTAGAAGTGGGATTCTCTACATTGATGTTAGAAGTGGGATTCTCTACACTGATGTCAGAAGTGGGATTCTCTACATTGATGTCAGAAGTAGGATTCTCTACATTGATGTCAGAAGTGGGATTCTCTACATTGATGTTAGAAGTGGGATTCTCTACATTGATGTCAGAAGTTGGATTCTCTACATTGATGTCAGAAGTGAGATTCTCTACATTGATGTTAGAAGTGGGATTCTCTACATTGATGTCAGAAGTGGGATTATCTACATTGATGTCAGAAGTGGGATTCTCTACATTGATGTCAGAAGTGGGATTCTCTATATTGATTTCAGAAGTGGGATTCTCTACATTGATGTTAGAAGTGGGATTCTCTACACTGATGTCAGAAGTGGGATTCTCTACATTGATGTCAGAAGTGGGATTCTCTACATTGATGTCAGAAGTGGGATTCTCTACATTGATGTTAGAAGTGGGATTCTCTACATTGATGTCAGAAGTTGGATTCTCTACATTGATGTCAGAAGTGGGATTCTCTACATTGATGTTAGAAGTGGGATTCTCTACATTGATGTCAGAAGTGGGATTATCTACATTGATGTCAGAAGTGGGATTCTCTACATTGATGTCAGAAGTGGGATTCTCTACATTGATGTTAGAAGTGGGATTCTCTACATTGATGTCAGAAGTGGGATTCTCTACATTGATGTCAGAAGTGTGATTCTCTACATTGATGTTAGAAGTGGGATTCTCTACATTGATGTCAGAAGTGGGATTCTCTACATTGATGTCAGAAGTGGGATTCTCTACATTGATGTTAGAAGTGGGATTCTCTACATTGATGTTAGAAGTGGGATTCACTACATTGATGTCAGAAGTGGGATTCTCTACATTGATGTCAGAAGTGGGATTCTCTACATTGATGTTAGAAGTGGGATTCTCTACATTGATGTCAGAAGTTGGATTCTCTACATTGATGTCAGAAGTGGGATTCTCTACATTGATGTTAGAAGTGGGATTCTCTACATTGATGTCAGACGTGGGATTATCTACATTGATGTCAGAAGTGGGATTCTCTACATTGATGTCAGAAGTGGGATTCTCTATATTGATGTCAGAAGTGGGATTCTCTACATTGATGTTAGAAGTGGGATTCTCTACACTGATGTCAGAAGTGGGATTCTCTACATTGATGTCAGAAGTGGGATTCTCTACATTGATGTCAGAAGTGGGATTCTCTACATTGATGTTCGAAGTGGGATTCTCTACATTGATGTCAGAAGTGGGATTCTCTACATTGATGTTAGAAGTGGGATTCTCTACATTGATGTCAGAAGTGGGATTCTCTACATTGATGTTAGAAGTGGGATTCTCTACATTGATGTTAGAAGTGGGATTCTCTACATTGATGTCAGAAGTGGGATTCTCTACATTGATGTTCGAAGTGGGATTCTCTACATTGATGTCAGAAGTGGGATTCTCTACATTGATGTCAGAAGTGGGATTCTCTACATTGATGTCAGAAGTGGGATTCTCTACATTGATGTTAGAAGTGGGATTTTCAGTGGGAGCAGTGGCGATCCGTCATTCAGGGCATTTGGGCTTATTATTTTGGAATTAATAGGTGTCACATATCAGTTTGCAAACAATTTATGAATAATATACAGTATATAATTGTTTTCTTGAGTAAGGCAGCTCCAAAAGGCAGGTGTTTCAGCCTAACTCAGTGCTTTCTGTGGTGGTAGGGCAAGCCAGCAGAAAATACGGAGCTTTGTGCCGTGATTGGCTCAGTGTTCTGTCACTCATGGAGACTTTACGTCACTGCCAAGTGTAAGAGGAGACATTGGAAATTCTAGCCCTTTGGCTGTTGCCATAGAAGTGCCCATCCAAGAAGGCTCAAGGTCATTGGCCACAGATAAGATGACGTCAAATCACGTTATATGTACAGAGGCTTGGACTGATCATGTCAACATTATTCTTTCACAATCTTAGCTAGCAGTCATCATCATGAATCAAGTCGACAGTCAGGCAAATAATTTTTAAGAAAAAATGAAGAGAAATTATAGATAAAACGTATCTGTGCTCATCGGCCATTGGACATAAACTTTTTACAACAAGTTGGAAATCGCAAATTCAACGAGTGGCTTGGAAGGAATCAGGGACAGTGGCTGTGTGTTCCCAAATCTGGGATTAAGGGGATCTTTTCAAGTTTAAAATGATAAACATCCAACATTGGCCATGCTGTCAATGAAGTATGATTTCTGTCACGCTCAAAACAACTGTTAACCTGGAGAACCGGCCAAGCCACCTTCGTGTTCAAGTGAGCCGAGCACAACAACGTGAGTCCAAAAATGTATTGTATGCGGCTTCATAAATTATGTAAATTGCCAGGGAGATATGTATACTGTAGCTAAGAAAGTAATACTATGTGTATGTTGTGTAGTAAGCTGTTAGTAGTCCATGTACAATCACACAGATAATTTGGTCTATTTTTTTATTTTATTTTACCAGGCAAGTCAGTTAAGAACAAATTCTTATTTTCAATGACGGCCTGGGAACAGTGGGTTAACTGCCTGTTCAGGGGCAGAACGACAGATTTGTACCTTGTCAGCTCGGGGGTTTGAACTCACAACCTTCCGGTTACTAGTCCAACGCTCTAACCACTAGGCTACCCTGGCGCCCCATTTAACCCTATTAATTTCACCTACTGTTCTGACTGTTCTACTGTAGCCTGTAACCTGTTTTAGAGAAAGGTAATCATTGAATATTGTAAGAGCTTTCATTGTCTGCTTATATACCCCCATTATTTATCCTACGGTTCTAACTTGGTGTACAGGGAGAGCACGGTAAGAACGGCCCATGTTCTGAATTCTGTCACTGTACATTTCAAAAGTACTAAACAAATAGTTATATTGACTACGTCTGTCCTAGCTCCTAGATTCTATACCAAGATGCCTGCAGTCACAAAGGCCCACTCCAGAGAGAGTAGAACATTGCAATAGAGAGATAAAAGTTGTTCTTATCTTCACAATGACTTTGCCCTTTATCGGAAATGGACGATAAAAGCCCATTTTTGAATGTTGTTTCAGTCAAGAGCCATGAGAGCTGAGAATATGGCTCTGGTTGAGTGTTAATTGGGGACAGATTGTTATTGGGAGCATTCATTATCTGCTAGAATAACTAATTGGCCATAAGAGGTGACAAAATTACCACCATAATGACATTCATTCAAAAAGTTGGTGTGAAAGAGTGACAATTCTGGGTTTTTAGAATTCACCGGCCAAATGCTGAGCGCTATGCTATCGATAGCACTTCCCTTCACTGCAATATTCACAGCCTTGTATCAAGATGAAAGATTGAAAACTACCGCATTACTGTGGATCATTTTGCAATAGTAATGAACAACAATCAGGACGTTACATGCTCAATTGCTTCTCTCTGCACTTTAATATATTCCTTTGACCTTGTTTAGCACACCTATAAATGATCCTCTTTGCATTTTGAATGTATTCGGTTGATGTTCATTGTTCCAGTTAAAAGTGACCTTCTGTGTCCAGCAATTGGCTGTGTACTCTACACCTGACCTGTCCCCTCCCCAGGTTTATAGACAGGAGTCTCATCTTGCTCACTCCTCCGCTGGAGTTGTCATCGCTCCTGTCTCTCACTCCGTCTTCTCTGTTTGGTCCTTCTGTAATCACTCATTCCCTCTAGGACAGTTTGGGTCTGTCCTCATGTCCTATACAGTCTTTGCTCTTCCACCTCCTATGTGGCAGTCTACCATTCAGACTCTGTCCTGAATATCTACCTCTTTTGCCTCACTCCATACCTACTTTTCTTTTTCTATCCTTTGCATCAGCACATTTCCATCATATCAATGTAAAGCACTTAAGAGAATCTAGGAAAGCATTCTATAAATCCAATCCAATCTTCTTGTATGCTATTACCTTTCCCTATTTTGCATCCATGTAAAGCTAAACCTAAGGTAAGCTATCCTCTTTCCAACTCTTCTCCTCCTATCCTCTTTCCAACTCTTCTCCTCCTATCTGCGTTCCATCTCTTCTCCTCCTGTCCTCTTCCCATCTCTTATCCTCCCTCCTATCCTCTTTCCAAATATTTTCGTCCTATCTTTCCATCTCTTCTCCTCCTATCCTCTTTCAATCTCTTCTCCCTCCTATCCTCTTTCCATCTCTTCTCCCCCCTGTCATCTTTCCATCTCTTCTCCTCCTATCATCTTTCCATCTCTTCTCCTCCTATCATCTTTCCATCTCTTCTCCTCCTATCATCTTTCCATCTCTTCTCCTCCTATCATCTTTCCATCTCTTCTCCTCCTATCATCTTTCCAACTCTTCTCCTCCTATCCTCTTTCCATCTCTTCTCCTCCTATCCTCTTTCCATCTCTTCTCCTCCTGTCCTCTTTCCATCTCTTATCCTCCCTCCTATCCTCTTTCCAAATATTTTCCTCCTATCTTTCCATCTCTTCTCCTCCTATCATCTTTCCATCTCTTCTCCTCCTATCATCTTTTCATCTCTTCTACTCCCGGTTTTGATCTGTGCTCACCTAATTTCTCCCTAAACAAACACTTGGCTGCCCATATTTTTCAACCATCTGTCCGCCTGTCTTTTTCCCTCCCTCATAGTCCAATCTTTATTCTGTCTCAATGCTGCATTATTTCAGTTGTCCACCCTTCCAGTCACCTGAGATCACTTCCTCTTCTCCTTTCGACCATGCACTGCCTTTATGGTATTTACTGTCCACCCTTCCAGTCACCTGAGATCACTTCATCTTCTCCTTTCGACCATGCACTGCCTTTATGGCATTTACTGTCCACCCCAACAGTCCATCATTTCCACCTTCAACATCCACCACTCCCCCTCTCTCGCTATACAGACCCAAACATCCCCTGTCGTCTTTCTCAGGCCTTTCTCTCTTTCACTGACCCCTGCCATCTATCCCTCCCTCTTTCATACCACCAAGGGCATTTTTAGTCTTGCTTTCTGTCGCTCTACTGTACTCCATCTTGTCCTCCTCCTTCTCCCTCCTCACCTCTCCATCAGGGCTCCCTTCACTGGCTCTGCATTAGCCTAGGGTGCTCGCTTCCCCTTCTGATCCTCACCTCTACTCCTGCACCATGTCTTATTCATTCAGCCTCCTGCTCTGGGCAACATCCCTCCCTCACTACAGATCACAGGAAGACAGGTGTGTGTGTTTGTGCGTGACTGTGTGCATGCATGCGTGTGAGAGAGATTGAATGTTTAGAGTGCAATAGATGTTCCCCTTTCCAACAACACTTCAAAGACCATTTACCTTATGAATATTCACACTTAACCTTTTATGCATACTATGATCTTGTACTACCACTCTTCCATAATCTCTTCTGAACCCTACAGACTGTATGCTTCATACCACTGTGTGCTTAATTGACGCTTCAGGCAAGTTGTTTTTCCCTTTCTAACTGTAGATGACAGCTTCATTAGAATGAGATAATAATATGCACATCCACAGTCAGCGCTACTGTGGCCACCAGGCTAGCTTTCAATGAACTGAAGAAAAGCTTCAGGCTACTTTCCAATCCAAGGATTATTATTGAAACGTATTTATTATGTGTTTGCAATGCTTTTCTCAGTAAGGGATAAAACACCAAGGACAAATCTAAAATATAACTATTTGCTTAAATTATACCTTCTCCTCAAGCTCATTCTTTTATTTTTGTTCTATACTCCAAGTTCAATTTCCTTAAAAACAAGCAAATTCATGCTTTGCACTTTCTGCAATCGCATAGTAAATCTGTCCAAAAAGTGTTTTGATGCCAAATGATTCAGAAATACTAAGTTCCCAGGCCTGTTGGATATTGTAGTCACCCCCTCAACCAGCCATGTTAAGGACTATTCTCTCCCTCTGCATCCATTTCTCACTCTCTCTCCTTGTCCCATTCCCTCCATTATTTTTCAGGGAGCTGCATCAGGCCATTCAGTCTGTTCAGGCTGTTCTGACAATGAGCGAGAGTGTTCCACTTCCTCTCAATCTTTCATCTGTAAGTCCTAAGTTCTGGTACTATGCCACGTTATAGTACCACTGAGTGCCAGCAATGAACATACCAAGAATACTCATACATTTATCCAAATATATACTGAACAAAAATATAAACACAACATGCAACAATTTCAAAGATTTTGCTGAGTTACAGTTTATACAAGGAAATCAGTCAATTGAAATCAATTCATTAGACCCTAATCTATGGATTTCACATGACTAGAAATACAGATATACAGTGGGGCAAACAAGTATTTAGTCAGCCACCAATTGTGCAAGTTCTCCCACTTAAAAAGATGAGAGAGGCCTGTAATTTTCATCATAGGTACACTTCAACTATGACAGACAAAATGAGATTTTTTTTCTCCAGAAAATCACATTGTAGGATTTTTAATGAATTTATTTGCAAATTATGGTGGAAAATAAGTATTTGGTCACCTACAAACAAGCAAGGGCACGAAAGCCCAAAACACACACTACAGGTACTCACACGCACCAACGGACATTGTAATAATTGACAAGACCAGGGAAACCAAAGGGCACGTATATACAAATACTAATCAGTGGGAATAGGGGACAGGTGTGCAAGCCGAAGTTGCGGCATTCCCTCTGTCTTGCTCAATGGTCGATTATTCTGTCACGTTGGTATAAATGATTCGGGAGACAGACGCAGGAATGTGTAATAGTTTTTTTATTAAGCCTAAATTACGGCGTGCCGTGTAAGGGAACGGGGACGAAGACCAAACAAACACGTAACAAAAACACAGGGTTGAAACCCAAACAACAGAGCAAGGAGTACCTCGAATAAATAATACATGCATGCACAATGATTAACACACGGGACGTGACCCATAATCATCTGTGCAATCCACAAGAGCACGAAAGCCCAAAACACGCAGCACAGGTACTCACACGCACCAACGGACATTGTAACAATAATTGACAAGACCATGGAAACCAAAGGGCACATATATACAAATACTAATCAGTGGGAATAGGGGACATGTGTACATGATTCATGTTCTGGAGGGGTCCGTGGCAGAATCCCTAAGCTGACGAGGTAAAAATCTGTCATTCTGCCCCTGAACAAGGCAGTTAACCCACTGTTCCTAGGCAGTCATTGTAAATAAGAATTTGTTCTTTACTGACTTGCCTTGTTAAAAAAAAAGTTTACAAAAATTATTATTATTAAATTCACGTGGTTTGCAGTTGTGAGGCCAGCTGAACGTCCTGCCAAATTCTCTAAAACAACGTTGGAAGCGGCTTATGGTAGAAAAATAAACATTCAATTCTCTGGCAACAGCTCTGGTAGACATTCCTGCAGTCAGAATGCCAATTGCACGCTTCCTCAAAACTTGAGACATCTGTGGAGTTGTGTTGTGTGACAAAACTGCACATTTTAGAGTGGCCTTTTATTGTCCCCAGCAGAAGGGGCACCTGTGTAATGATCATGCTGTTTAATTAGCTTCTCGATATGCCATGCACATGGAATATTTCTGGGATCTTTTATTTCAGCTCATGAAACATGGGACCAACACTTTACATGTTGCGTTTATATTTTTTGTTCAGTGTATAACCCAATAATTGACTACAGAGAGATGTCTTTCTTCCATACAGCTTCTCAGCGGGCAAAACTGGTTGAAATGACACCATTACAACCAGCTTTACAACCTGAACATCATTAAATGACAGGTGAGTTGAGGTTACAATATAAAGCTAGGGGTGAAATATATTTTCCTTGCCTGTTCTGGGTCATTTGTCCTCCTGAAGGCTGAGCGGATGATGGTTAAGACTGATAAAAAAACGATACAAGCCCAGACCTGGCGCCAGGATAAAGTGATTAAGGGGAAGTTGTCTGGGAGAAAGTTAAGCAGCAGGTCTCTGGTCTTATGCATCATGTCATTCAAAAATATATTTTTTTATCCTTTATTTTATCAGGGAGTCATACTGAGTCTTTTTTACAGATGAAATACAGAAACATTACAGAAATACACACGTAAAAATATAAATACAAAATACAAGCAGAAAGAAAGAAAAACACGCCGATAAAAAACTAACACATTCATCAGCAATAAGGTCCTCAATCAGCTTTCTGAATTGCCCTAGAGGCACCAAAACATTTAAGAACATTTTGACGATAGTTCCACAAACACAGTGCAAAATAACTAAAACCTGATTTACCTAACTCTTTTATTTCAGCTCATGAAACATGGGACCAACATTTCACATGTTGCGTTTATATTTTTGTTCAGTATAAAAAAAATTCTCTCACCCATCTAACGATAACTAACAAACTTCCGTACATGACAGTGTTTCATACACGTGACCGTATTTTAGCGGCCACAAAAATGTATACTTCCAGGTCAAGTGTAATATGAATAGATTTGCAAAGCACAATTTTTCTGTTTTCCAGCTAAATCAATGACATGACCTTCATGCTACCTGTCTCTGCATGATTGAAGAATGCAATGGAGCTCCGCCTGGTCTTTTTAAAACTTGTGAGGGGGAAGCGAAGGCTACCGAGTAATAGTGAAAGGGGGAGATATGTCATGTTGGGAAACTGATTTTTTTCACCCGATTTGTCCAACTTATCACCTCTAAAATGTTTATAAAACACTATAAAGAGTTTATATAACGTGTCATTATATACCGAAAAAGGTAAAAAAAATAAAAAATACTACATTTGAAGGTTTGTGTCGAATTTGAATAGGGTTTTTAGGTCGGGGCTAAAGTTAACTTCACAAGTAAACTGCGGCTGTTGCGACTTTTGAGAGTCATGATGGCTTGCAGTGATTACGCGAAAAAAGAATACATTCAGTTGTACAATTGACGAGATATCCCCCTTTCCCTGTCCCTTTCACTTGTTTTTAATCTGCAAGAGAGGCGCTACCCCTGGTGGAAAGACGCTGTACGGCACACAATGTGTTGCATAATGCATGACGTATACAATACGTTGTGACATGTCACAATGTATCGTATAGCGTCAGAGGGGTCAGTATTTTCAACTTTTCTATTGGTCCATTACCATGTCAATCAACGCCCTAGATTTTGATGCCAACACAGTTGCTACAGTCCCATTAGTTTTCATCGCAGCCTCGTTTGAATGCCGCGGTACACAACATCTGTATGGAACAGTGTTAGCTACCGTTACAAACGATATCACATAATGACAAAGTGAAAACATGGTTTTAGACATTTTTGCAAATTTATTTTAAAAGAAATACAGAAATATCTAATTTACATAAGTATTCACACCCCCGAGTCAATACTTTGTAGAAGCACCTTTGGCAGCGATTACAGCTGTGAGTCTTTCTGTGTAAGTCCCTAAGAGCTTTCCACACCTGGATTGTGCAACATTTGCCCATTATTATTTTCTATTCTGTCAAAATGGTTGTTGATCATTGCTAGACAACCATTTCAGGTCTTGCCATAGATTTTCAAGTACATTTAAGTAAAAACTGTAACTCGGCCAGTCAGGAAGATTCACTGTCTACTTGGTAAGCAACGCCAGTGTAGATTTGGCCTTGTGTTTTAAGTTATTGTCCTGCAGAAAGGTGAATTAATCTCCCAGTGTCTGGTAGAAAGCAGACCGAACTAGGTTTTCTTCTAGAATTCTGCCTGTGCTTAGCTCCATTCCGTTTATTTTTTATCCTGAAAAACTCCCCAGTCCTTAACTATTACAAGAATACCCATAACATGATGCAGTCATCACTATGATTGAAAATATGGAGAGTGGTACTCAGCCATGTGTTGTATTGGATTTGCACCAAACATACGTAACACTTCAGGACAAAAAAGTGAATTGCTTTGCCAGATTTTTGCCAATATTACTTTAGTGCCTTGTTGCAAACAGGATGCATGATTTTGAATATTTTTTATTCTGTGCAGGCTCCTTTTCATTCTGTTACGTTAGTTTTGTGGAGTAACTACAACGTTGTTGATCCATCTTCAGTTTTCTCCTATTATCACAGCCATTAAACTCTGTAACTGTTTAAAAGTCCCCATTGGCATCATGGTGAAATCCCTGAGCGGTTTCCTTCCTCTTCGGCAACTGAGTTAGGAAGGACGTCTGTATCTTTGTAGTGACTAGGTGTATTGATACACCATCCAAAGTGTAATTAATAACTTCACCATGATCAAAGGGATATTCTGTAAAGTCCATGAATAAGAGCACCTCCTCCCAGCTGCCCACTGCTCTGAGGCTAGGAAACACTGTTACCACCGATAAATCCATGATAATCGAGAATTTCAAGAAGCATTTCTCTACGGCTGGCCATGCTTTCCTCCTGGCTACCCCAACCCTTGCCATCAGCTCCGCACCCCCTGCAGCTACTTGCCCAAGCCTCCCCAGCTTCTCCTTCACCCAAACCAGATAGCAGATGTTCTGAAAGAGCTGCAAAACCTGGACCCGTACAAATCAGCGGGGCTAGACAATCTGGACCCTCTCTTTCTAAAATTATCCGCCGCCATTGTTGCAACCCCTAATACTAGTCTGTTCAACCTCTCTTTTGTATCGTCCGAGATTCCTAAAGATTGGAAAGCTGTCGCGGTCATCCCCCTCTTCAAAGGGGGTGACACTCTAGACCCAAACTGTTACAGACCTATATCCATCCTGCCCTGCCTTTCCAAAGTCTTCGAAAGCCAAGTCAACAAACAGATCACTGACCATTTCGAATCCCACCATACCTTTGCTGTGCAATCCAGTTTTCGAGCTGGTCAAGATTGCACCTCAGCCATGCTCAAGGTACTAAACGATATCATAACCGCCATCGATAAAAGACAGTACTGTGCAGCCGTCTTCGTCGACCTGGCCAAGGCTTTCAACTCTGTCAATCACCGTATTCTTATTAGCAGACTCAACAGCCTTGGTTTCTCAAATGACTGCCTCGCCTGGTTCACCAACTACTTCTCAGATAGAGTTCAGTGTGTCAAATCGGAGGGCATGTTGTTCGGACCTCTGGCAGTCTCTATAGGGGTACCACAGGGTTCAATTCTCAGGCCGGCTTTTTTCTCTGTATATATCAATTATGTCGCTCTTGCTGCGAGTAATTCCTTGATCCACCTCTACGCAGATGACACAATTCTGTATACATCTGGCCCTTCTTTGGACACTGTGTTAACAAACCTCCAAACGAACTTCAATGCCATACAACACTCCTTCCATGGCTTCCAACTGCACTTAAACGCTAGTAAAACTAAATGCATGCTCTTCAACCGATCACTGCCCGCACCCGCCCGCCCGACTAGCATCACTACTCTGTACGGTTCTGACTTAGAATATGTGGACAACTACAAATACCTAGGTGTCTGGCTAGACTGTAAACTCTCCTTCCAGACTCACATTACGCATCTCCAATCCAAAATTAAATCTAGAATCGGCTTCCTATTTCGCAACAAAGCCTCCTTCACTCTCGCTGCCAAAACTGACTATCCTACCGATCCTCGACTTTGGCGATGTCATTTACAAAACAGCCTCCTACACTCTACTCAGCAAACTGGATGCAGTCTATCACAGTGCCATCCGTTTCGTCACCAAAGCCCCATATACCACCCCCCACTGCGACCTGTATGCTCTTGTTGGCTGGCTCTTGCTACATATTCGTCGCCATGACCACTGACTCCAGGTCAACTATAAATCTTTGCTAGGTAAAGCTCCGCCTTATCTCAGCTCGCTGGTCACCATAACAACACCCACCCGTAGCAGGCGCTCCAGCAGGTATATCTCACTGGTCATCCCCAAAGCCAACACCTGCTTTGGCGTCCTTTCCTTCCAGTTCTCTGCGGCCAATGACTGGAACGAATTGCAAAAATCGCTGAAGTAGGAGACTTATATCTCCCTCACTAACTTTAAGCATCAGCTATCTGAGCAGCTCACCCATCGCTGCAGCTGTACACAGCCCATCTGTAAATAGCCCATCCAACTACCTACCTCATGCCAATATTGTTTTTATTTACTTTTTTTGCTCTTTTGCTCACCAGTATTTCTGCTTTCACATCATCATCTGCATATCTATCACTCCAGTGTTAATTTGCTAAATTGTCATTACTTCGCTACTATGGCCTATTTATTGCTTTACCTCCTTACTTCATTTGCACCCACTGTATATACATTTTTCTATCGTTATTTACTGTACTTTTGTTTATCTCATGTGTAACTCTGTGTTGTTGTTTTTTGTCACACTACTTGTAAATGAGAACTTGTTCTCAACTGGCCTACCTGGTTAAATAAAGGTTAAATCAAATTTTAATATTCAATGTCTTCTTTTTTTAACCTATCTACCATGAAGTGCCATTTTTTTGTCTTTGTGGTTGAATCTGTGTTTGAAATGTACTGCACCTCTGTACCTTACAGATAATTGTATGTGTGGGGTACAGAGATGAGGTAGTCATTAAAAAAAGCATGTTAAACACTATTATTGCACACAGAGTCCATGCAACTTATGGGACTTAAACATTTTATGTGAATTTTTACTCTTGAACATATTTAGGCTTGGCATAACCAAGGAGTTGAATACTTATTGACTCAAGACATTTCAACTTTTATTTTTTATTTTATTTTTTATAAATAAAAATTGTAACACAACAATGTGGAAAAAGCCAAGGGGTGTGAATACTTTCTGAAGGTACTGTATTTAGCCTATGCCAGTAAAGACAATTTAAAAAAGTTAATTAGTGTAGTTAGTTTTGCCAGCTATCTAAACTTGTAGTAATCATGTCCAGATTACCGACCTGGCATGCAGCGCACGCGCCCAGGGGCCCACATTGATTTTGTTAGTCACTCTCATTCAGATATCATATTAGCATGGCTTAAGTCATGGCAAAATGTTTAGAATTGCAGGAAATTTGCTTTTAAAACTGAGAAACCGTCTCCCCACCCCATGGCAAAATTATCTGTAAAGCAAACCTATTTGTTTACCTTTTGTTAATACAATATTTGTTGTGCTACCAGGTCCCTCTGTATGTGTTAGATTATAGTTTTTAATCCCGGTGCTGAGTTACTGTGAGTATAGCAGCTATTTGTATAGCTAATGGGCTATTAACACCCCCCCAAGACATTTTAAGAAAGTTGAAGCAATTTTACTGCATTTCTATACAATTTAAAAACTAAAAAATGCTATTTGGAGATCAGCAAAAACAAGCAAAATGTATCCCAGCCATTATCACCTTGGCTGCCGTAGGTTGATTCACTTCAGTCAATCCACAAACACATAGCTTATAAGCGTGGGGGCAAACTATAATTTAATACGTACAGAGGGATCTGTTAGCATAAAAAAATGTTTGATTTGTTTTTCTGTAAAACAATGAAGGCAGACTGTAGTTCAAATAGAGCCTGGTCAACAGTGAGGGCAATAGTATACACAACAGTATCATCGTTATAAAAGTGCAGGTGACATTTTTCAGTAAAAAGTACAGGACCCAGAATTGACCCCTGCAGGATGTATACCCTGAATTTAAATGGCTTAATTGTAGACATGAATTACAGCTCAGGTTTCTATTTAAGCTGCTCCTTATCCTCTCTGTTTGTACAAATATTATTGATCTTTTAGGATAGAGGTCGGATTGTGAATAATATTCACGCATGTCTTTGTACTGTATACGTGGAGGGAAGCTAACCATCTCTTTGTACTGTATATGTGGAGGGAAGCTTACCATGTCTTTGTACTGTATACGTGGAGGGAAGCTAACCATCTCTTTGTACTGTATATGTGGAGGGAATATTACCATCTCTTTGTACTGTATACGTGGAGGGAAGCTAACCATCTCCTTGTACTGTATACGTGGAGGGAAGCTAACCATCTCTTTGTACTGTATATGTGGAGGGAATATTACCATCTCTTTGTACTGTATACGTGGAGGGAAGCTAACCATCTCTTTGTACTGTATATGTGGAGGGAATATTACCATCTCTTTGTACTGTATACGTGGAGGGAAGCTAACCATCTCTTTGTACTGTATATGTGGAGGGAATATTACCATCTCTTTGTACTGTATACGTGGAGGGAAGCTAACCATCTCCTTGTACTGTATACGTGGAGGGAAGCTAACCATCTCTTTGTACTGTATATGTGGAGGGAATATTACCATCTCTTTGTACTGTATACGTGGAGGGAAGCTAACCATCTCCTTGTACTGTATACGTGGAGGGAAGCTTACCACGTCTTTGTACTGTATACGTGGAGGGAAGCTAACCATCTCTTTGTACTGTATACGTGGAGGGAAGCTAACCATCTCCTTGTACTGTATACGTGGAGGAAATATTACCATCTCTTTGTACTGTATACGTGGAGGGAAGCTAACCATCTCTTTGTACTGTATACGTGGAGGGAAGCTTACCACGTCTTTGTACTGTATACGTGGAGGGAAGCTTACCATCTCTTTGTACTGTATACGTGGAGTGAATATTACCATGTCTTTGTACTGTATACGTGGAGGGAATATTACCATCTCTTTGTACTGTATACGTGGAGGGAATATTACCATCTCTTTGTACTGTATACGTGGAGGGAAGCTAACCATCTCTTTGTACTGTATATGTGGAGGGAATATTACCATCTCTTTGTACTGTATACGTGGAGGGAAGCTAACCATCTCTTTGTACTGTATATGTGGAGGGAATATTACCATCTCTTTGTACTGTATACGTGGAGGGAAGCTAACCATCTCTTTGTACTGTATATGTGGAGGGAATATTACCATCTCTTTGTACTGTATACGTGGAGGGAAGCTAACCATCTCCTTGTACTGTATACGTGGAGGGAAGCTAACCATCTCTTTGTACTGTATATGTGGAGGGAATATTACCATCTCTTTGTACTGTATACGTGGAGGGAAGCTAACCATCTCCTTGTACTGTATACGTGGAGGGAAGCTTACCACGTCTTTGTACTGTATACGTGGAGGGAAGCTAACCATCTCTTTGTACTGTATACGTGGAGGGAAGCTAACCATCTCCTTGTACTGTATACGTGGAGGAAATATTACCATCTCTTTGTACTGTATACGTGGAGGGAAGCTAACCATCTCTTTGTACTGTATACGTGGAGGGAAGCTTACCACGTCTTTGTACTGTATACGTGGAGGGAAGCTTACCATCTCTTTGTACTGTATACGTGGAGGGAATATTACCATGTCTTTGTACTGTATACGTGGAGGGAATATTACCATCTCTTTGTACTGTATACGTGGAGGGAATATTACCATCTCTTTGTACTGTATACGTGGAGGGAAGCTAACCATCTCTTTGTACTGTATACGTGGAGGGAATATTACCACGTCTTTGTACTGTATACGTGGAGGGAAGCTAACCATCTCTTTGTACTGTATACGTGGAGGGAATATTACCATCTCTTTGTACTGTATACGTGGAGGGAATATTACCACGTCTTTGTACTGTATACATGGAGGGAAGCTAACCATCTCTTTGTACTGTATACGTGGAGGGAAGCTAACCATCTCTTTGTACTGTATACGTGGAGGGAAGCTAACCATCTCTTTGTACTGTATACGTGGAGGGAAGCTAACCATCTCTTTGTACTGTATACGTGGAGGGAATATTACCATCTCTTTGTACTGTATACGTGGAGGGAAGCTAACCATCTCTTTGTACTGTATACGTGGAGGGAAGCTAACCATCTCTTTGTTCTGTATACGTGGAGGGAAGCTAACCATCTCTTTGTACTGTATACGTGGAGGGAATATTACCATCTCTTTGTACTGTATACGCGGAGGGAATATTACCATCTCTTTGTACTGTATACACGGAGGGAATATTACCATGTCTTTGTACTGTATACGTGGAGGGAATATTACCATCTCTTTGTACTGTATACGCGGAGGGAATATTACCATGTCTTTGTACTGTATACGTGGAGGGAAGCTTACCCTCTATTGAGTTTTCTAGTCATCTTGAGGACGTCTATTGAAGAAAACAAATACATATACTTCAAATTTTTCCCATGTCTTTTCCTTTATTTCAGGCTCTACACCTCAACCCATGACTTGAAGAAACCGTTTACCATTTGAATAGGACGACCTTATCTCTGAAAGGGGCCATAGTCAAGCCTCCCTAATACAACAATACAATTCCACAGCGGAGAGCCTTGCCATAATATCTATATAGCGTACTGCATGAATCTATTCCCCAAAGTAGGAGATGGGAGGGAATAGTGTGTGAGCTGCCGATGGCTCCTGTCCGGTGGCTGGATAGGAGTTTTTACCTTGATTTATGGTTATCAGCAACACCGATCAAGGTGGCCTCTGAGACTCATTTTTTACCCCCAGCCCATTGCTTGAATCCTACGAGTCCACCGGCCGGCATCAAACCAGCACCATAACTGCAAAATTAAACCTCCTTATCATGGCGTTCACGTTCTTAAACATTTGTATTTTCTGTCTCAGAGCCACAGCACGCCACTCAACGCAACAAGCAAGAGTACAATATACATAGGGCAGCCTCGAGTAAATTACAATAAACATGAAAAGACTAAAAACACACAGAATGTGGTTTTGGTTTAACAGGAATATGTATTGCTATACCTGCTGTGAGGAAACGACTAATACACAACATTGAATGAGGACATAGTGAACCTTCTTACTGAGGACATAGTGAAGCTTCTTATTGAGAACATAGTGAAGCTTCTTATTGAGGACATAGTGAAGCTTCTTACTGAGGACATAGTGAAGCTTCTTATTGAGGACATAGTGAAGCTTCTTATTGAGAACTTAGTGAAGCTTCTTATTGAGAACATAATGAAGCTTCTTATTGAGAACATAGGGAAGCTTCTTACTGAGGACATAGTGAAGCTTCTTACTGAGGACATAGTGAAGCTTCTTACTGAGGACATAGTGAAGCTTGTTATTGAGGACATAGGGAAGCTTCTTACTGAGGACATAATGAAGCTTGTTATTGAGGACATAATGAAGCTTCTTATTGAGAACATAGGGAAGCTTCTTATTGAGGACATAGGGAAGCTTCTTATTGAGGACACAATGAAGCTTGTTATTGAGGACATAGGGAAGCTTCTTATTGAGGACAGTGAGAGTGTTGTGGTTGGTTGAGTTAGCTATGCTCAAATAGTTTCCTATTCAATTACTAGCACTGGTCACTGAGGTTAAAGTGTGCTTCACTTAGTTTTTGTTTTGTTATTGCAGTTTTTCTTTTCAAGAGGGACACAACCACACAGACTACAGAGGAGAAGGCCTGGATTGGTCAGATACTGCTGTATTCACTTCGTGCCATTCTAATGAATTTAGAATTACCTGCTAGCCCAGTGTTTCCCAAACTCGGTCCTTGGGACTCCAAGGGGAGCACGTTTAGTTTTTTGCCCAAGCACTGCACAGCGGATTCAAATAATCAACTAATCATCACGCTTTGATAATTCAAATCAGCTGTGTAGTGTTCGGGGCAAAACATGCCACACTTGGGGTCCCGAGGACCGAGTTTGGGAAATCCTGTGCTAGCCATAGCCGCGGGCAAGTAGGGGTGCTGAGGGTGCTGCAGCACCCCCTGAAAAATCGGAAATCCCAAAAATATTTATACCACTTTATTTGTATTTTTTTCTTCACAAAAGTAGTGCGCTGGATCTTTACTAGTCCTCTATTAGTGGACTGATATAGTTGTCTGTAGCGCGGGCAAAATATTTATTTTTCCCCTGGGCTCCACCTCCAAACATCTTCCCGTGGCTATGCTGCTAGACCAGGCCTAGGCAATTATTTTCCATGTAGGGCCACATTAGAATATATTTTTTGCATTTACAGGATTATACATCATGTGTATGACTGTGTTGACAGATATATCTACTGTAAATCACATCCAGATATGCTACTTATTTTACTTCTTTAACATACACAGAAATAAACCACATCCATGTTCTCTTTTTGGTAGGTATTTTCATTATTAAACATGCAACGAACTACACAGAGGGAAAAGTACACTGTGCATTCAGCACCATGGACAAAACTCTTGTTAACAGGTATACACAAAAACAAACAACAAGAAAGAGGGAAAGCTCAACATTACATTTAAACTACTGAATCAGTGTGAGGAGTGAAGTGTCTGATGGGCATTGACTAAAGCAGTAAAGTCAGGTATAGTTTCTGACGTCGCTATGCGCAGGATTGCTGAGAGTCAGTAAGAGATGATCTGTGCCTTGACTTGTTATATTTCATCACTGAAAATGTCTGTTCACATACATAGGTTGACCAAAACAGTACAAACATCTGAGCATGACTCCTAATCGTTGGAAAGTTTTGTTCATCGAAAGATGCATAGAACCTCGTCAGTGACATTATTTTAAATAGTTCTCCAATCACTGCATCAGACTGAAGATCGATAAGCTCAAGTTGCAGGTCAGTGGGAGTATTATCCACATTGAAGGTGAAAGGAGAGGAAACCAACAGCATGTCATTTTCCAACACTTTGAAATCCTCAAAACGACCAGAACTCACTGTTCAAAGCACGCAGCAGCGATGTATACTTCTCCCACTGGTCATCTGATAGGGAACAGACTAGTGGTGTCGGAAGGTCATCTGATAGGGAACAGACTCGTAGTGTCAGAAGGTCATCTGATAGAGAACAGACTAGTAGTGTTGGAAGGTCATCTGATAGGGAACAGACTAGTAGTGTTGGAAGGTCATCTGATAGGGAACAGACTAGTGGTGTCGGAAGGTCATCTGATAGGGAACAGACTCGTAGTGTCAGAAGGTCATCTGATAGGGAACAGACTAGTGGTGTCGGAAGGTCATCTGATAGGGAACAGACTAGTGGTGTCAGAAGGTCATCTGATAGGGAACAGACTAGTAGTGTTGGAAGGTCATCTGATAGGGAACAGACTAGTAGTGTTGGAAGGTCATCTGATAGGGAACAGACTAGTGGTGTCGGAAGGTCATCTGATAGGGAACAGACTCGTAGTGTCAGAAGGTCATCTGATAGGGAACAGACCAGTAGTGTTGGAAGGTCATCTGATAGGGAACAGACTAGTAGTGTCAGAAGGTCATCTGATAGAGAACAGACTAGTAGTGTCAGAAGGTCATCTGATAGAGAACAGACTAGTGGTGTCAGAAGGTCATCTGATAGGGAACAGACTAGTAGTGTCAGAAGGTCATCTGATAGGGAACAGACTAGTAGTGTCAGAAGGTCATCTGATAGGGAACATACTAGTAGTGTCAGAAGGTCATCTGATAGGGAACAGACTAGTAGTGTCAGAAGGTCATCTGATAGGGAACAGACTAGTAGTGTCAGAAGGTCATCTGATAGGGAACAGACTAGTAGTGTCAGAAGGTCATCTGATAGGGAACAGACTAGTAGTGTCAGAAGGTCATCTGATAGGGAACAGACTAGTAGTGTCGGAAGGTGGGTGAGATTGTTGGCTTCTACTTGGCGGGTCAGGAGGAGTAATATTCCCTTGAAGGTTTTGACAAGGCTGTACATCTGATGTGCAAAAAGGCCCTTCCCTTGTAGTTTGGAATTCAGTTCATTCATGAGGGCCATAATGTTCACGGTGATGGTAAAATCAGTCAACTATTCTTTATCTTGCAGTTGAGGGAAATCCACATATTTTCCTTTCATTTGCAAAAACTCAGCAATCTCTGACTTCTGGTCCCACACCCTTTTAAGAACCTTCCCCAAACTCAGCCATCTCAGACTTCAGGTCCCACACCCTTTTAAGCACCTTCCCCAAACTCAGCAATCTCCGACTTCAGGTCCCACACCCTTTTAAGCACCTTCCCCAAACTCAGCAATCTCCGACTTCAGGTCCCACACCCTTTTAAGCACCTTCCCCAAACTCAGCCATGTCACATTTATGTGGTAGGGGAGATCTACATGACCCGACTCTGTCCCTTCCAACAGTGAGACAAACTGCCTGTGGTTTAAAGAGTTTGCTCTTATGAAGTTTACCACTTTAGTGACTGTATCCACAACATGCCTCATTTTTAGACCACATTTTCAGAGCACCAAATCATTTTCTGATCTGGGTTCAGCTCAGCTACCTGATCTTGTATCCTTTTCAAACGGCCAACATTTTTTCCTGTCAAGTTTGGGCACCCATCAGTGGTCACATTGGATAACTTTTCAAAACTCAGTCCCAGCTTTGCCCCACACTTATTAAACTCCTCCAATAAATCTTTCCCTGTGGTTGTGCTCTTCATTGACAGCACTGAAGCAAGCTCTTCTGTAATTTCAAAGTCTGCGGTTATGCCTCGTAAGAATATCAACAACTGCACCATGTCACGTGCATCACTGCTCTCATCCAGGGCCAAGGAGAAATAGGTGAAATCCTTTACCTTGTCTTTCAACTGTTGGTCCATATT
Source organism: Oncorhynchus mykiss (assembly GCF_013265735.2). NCBI lineage: Eukaryota > Metazoa > Chordata > Actinopteri > Salmoniformes > Salmonidae > Oncorhynchus > Oncorhynchus mykiss. The sequence goes on from NC_048579.1 coordinate 16,779,186, forward strand.
ATCTGTGATGTCCTCAACATCTTGACAGGGAAACATTTTCAAACAACTCTTTCTTGTCGGGGCAAAGTTTTGATGCAGAGTCAATTAAACATTCTTTAATGAATTCTCCCTTAGCGAATGGCTTGCTATGTTTAGCAATTTGGTGGGACAGTACATAGCTAGCTCTCGCAATTCCGTTGTTTGCTGAACACTGCTTTCTGAAAAGTCCTTGCTGCTTTTGCAACTGAGAAAGCAACTCTATCGATGCACTTGCCCTCTGCTCAGAAGACAGATTCCTATATTTCTCTGCATGCTTCGTCTGGAAGTGTAGTGACAAGTTGTAGTCTTTCAAGACAGTGATGCTCTCTTTGCACACTAAGCACACAGCTTCCCTGATACCTCAATAAAGCAATATTTTGACTCTTGCTGGAACACCCTACATTCATTGTCTACTTTCCTTTTCTTTGAAATCTTTGAAAAACTAATTTTTGTGCAATTTCTAGCTAGCTACTATTTGTAACTGTGATACGTGTGCCAGCCTGTCAGTCACTCTCTGTCCTCGTGTAGTTGTTATTTATATGTGCCTTCAAAATAAATGTCCCACAAGCGGTGGGAGCTAAATCATTACACAAAGGCGAGTGTTCATTCAGCTTTTAATTTAAATAACAAATACGTTTTTCAAAACTTTACTATCACAAATTCTTTATGTGATCTGAGCATGATTCCGCGGGCCGTATTGAATCAGGTCACGGGTCACCATTAAAATCCTAATCTGAATATAATGAAAGACTTGCACTGTATAAAATTAAGCTGTAAAATGAAGCTTTGACACTAGGGGGCACTACTTTGCTTGTGGTGCTGCTCTCAGGCAAATCACCACCCAGGTCAGTCATCAGCTCTGATCAAGGTTAAAAGATACTTATTTGGCCAATCATGTCTGTTTGCTTGATGGCGTTCAGCAAATCTCTTCTCCCTACATGTTTAGCATACATCAGCCAGGAGGACAGGAGTGTGTGTGTGTGTCGACCAGTGTGTGGAAGTCAGTATAGCCGTACAAGGTTATACTGCTTCATTCAAACAGAGAGCAGCTGCTAGAAACCATGCAATAATATTGAACCAGATTTACATTTATTATTGCTGGATGAAAATTATGTTGATGCTTTTGCTGCATGCGTTTGATTGTGATTTTTTGCTGGAGATAGACATACACAGAATATCAATGGGCTACACTAATAGAAAAATGATGTAGCGGACTAAATCCAATGATGATGGGCGGTGGATTTGTTTAGAATGGTGATGGGGGTCTTTAAAGCTGAAATCCTTCATGGTGAAACAGCCACGTCTATTTGCAATATTACGACAACAAAGAAGTTACTGCAAACAACGAACAGTTTTTTCCCCTCGGACATCATTGCACGAGCGATAGAGGAGCACAATATGTGCTGCAATTTATTTTAACAACGCTCCTCAGCTCTGCAACAGAAATAATAACAACGGTGGTGAGGTGGCGGCCATGGCGCTATTTCTGCCTACTGTGGATGACATTTTTAAGGGCAAATACATGTATATACAGAAGTAACCTGGTGCAAGATCTCTTGTGCTGTTGCCAACTTCTATGGTCATTTTGGCATGACAATAACCATAGGAGCTGGCAAGAAAGCACAAATAGATCTGGGACCAGGCTAATGTAGGAGAGTTCCATGGAGGCAAACAGTGATGCAAGGTTCCTGTTATAGTTTGTGATGAAACAAGGTTCCTGTTATAGTTTGTGATGAAACAAGGTTACTGTTATAGATTGTAATGAAACAAGGTTACTGTTATAGATTGTGATGAAACAAGGTTCCTGTTATAGTTTGTGATGAAACAAGGTTCCTGTTATAGTTTGTGATGAAACAAGGTTCCTGTTATAGTTTGTGATGAAACAAGGTTACTGTTATAGTTTGTGATGAAACAAGGTTCCTGTTATAGTTTGTGATGAAACAAGGTTCCTGTTATAGTTTGTGATGAAACAAGGTTACTGTTATAGATTGTGATGAAACAAGGTTACTGTTATAGATTGTAATGAAACAAGGTTCCTGTTATAGTTTGTGATGAAACAAGGTTCCTGTTATAGTTTGTGATGAAACAAGGTTACTGTTATAGTTTGTGATGAAACAAGGTTCCTGTTATAGATTGTGATGAAACAAGGTTACTGTTATAGATTGTAATGAAACAAGGTTCCTGTTATAGATTGTAATGAAACAAGGTTCCTGTTATAGATTGTAATGAAACAAGGTTCCTGTTATAGTTTGTGATGAAACAAGGTTCCTGTTATAGATTGTAATGAAACAAGGTTCCTGTTATAGATTGTGATGAAACAAGGTTCCTGTTATAGATTGTGATGAAACAAGGTTACTGTTATAGATTGTGATGAAACAAGGTTACTGTTATAGATTGTAATGAAACAAGGTTCCTGTTATAGTTTGTGATGAAACAAGGTTCCTGTTATAGTTTGTGATGAAACAAGGTTCCTGTTATAGTTTGTGATGAAACAAGGTTCCTGTTATAGTTTGTGATGAAACAAGGTTCCTGTTATAGATTGTGATGAAACAAGGTTCCTGTTATAGTTTGTGATGAAACAAGGTTACTGTTATAGATTGTAATGAAACAAGGTTACTGTTATAGATTGTAATGAAACAAGGTTCCTGTTATAGTTTGTGATGAAACAAGGTTCCTGTTATAGTTTGTGATGAAACAAGGTTCCTGTTATAGTTTGTGATGAAACAAGGTTCCTGTTATAGTTTGTGATGAAACAAGGTTACTGTTATAGATTGTAATGAAACAAGGTTACTGTTATAGATTGTAATGAAACAACGTTCCTGTTATAGTTTGTGATGAAACAAGGTTCCTGTTATAGTTTGTGATGAAACAAGGTTCCTGTTATAGTTTGTGATGAAACAAGGTTCCTGTTATAGTTTGTGATGAAACAAGGTTCCTGATATAGATTGTAATGAAACAAGGTTCCTGTTATAGATTGTGATGAAACAAGGTTCCTGTTATAGATTGTGATGAAACAAGGTTCCTGTTATAGATTGTGATGAAACAAGGTTCCTGTTATAGATTGTAATGAAACAAGGTTCCTGTTATAGATTGTAATGAAACAAGGTTCCTGTTATAGATTGTAATGAAACAAGGTTCCTGTTATAGATTGTGATGAAACAAGGTTCCTGTTATAGATTGTGATGAAACAAGGTTCCTGTTATAGATTGTAATGAAACAAGGTTCCTGTTATAGATTGTAATGAAACAAGGTTCCTGTTATAGATTGTGATGAAACAAGGTTCCTGATATAGATTGTAATGAAACAAGGTTCCTGTTATAGATTGTGATGAAACAAGGTTCCTGTTATAGATTGTGATGAAACAAGGTTCCTGTTATAGATTGTGATGAAACAAGGTTCCTGTTATAGATTGTAATGAAACAAGGTTCCTGTTATAGATTGTAATGAAACAAGGTTCCTGTTATAGATTGTGATGAAACAAGGTTACTGTTATAGATTGTGATGAAACAAGGTTACTGTTATAGATTGTAATGAAACAAGGTTACTGTTATAGTTTGTGATGAAACAAGGTTCCTGTTATAGATTGTGATGAAACAAGGTTCCTGTTATAGTTTGTGATGAAACAAGGTTCCTGTTATAGTTTGTGATGAAACAAGGTTACTGTTATAGATTGTGATGAAACAAGGTTACTGTTATAGATTGTAATGAAACAAGGTTACTGTTATAGATTGTAATGAAACAAGGTTACTGTTATAGATTGTAATGAAACAAGGTTCCTGATATAGATTGTGATGAAACAAGGTTACTGTTATAGTTTGTGATGAAACAAGGTTCCTGTTATAGATTGTAATGAAACAAGGTTCCTGTTATAGATTGTGATGAAACAAGGTTACTGTTATAGATTGTAATGAAACAAGGTTCCTGATATAGATTGTGATGAAACAAGGTTACTGTTATAGTTTGTGATGAAACAAGGTTCCTGTTATAGATTGTAATGAAACAAGGTTCCTGTTATAGTTTGTGATGAAACAAGGTTCCTGTTATAGATTGTAATGAAACAAGGTTCCTGTTATAGATTGTGATGAAACAAGGTTACTGTTATCCATGGGTTGCATGTTTCGTCAAAATATTGTTTTGAACCGTCGTTTTGGACTGATGCCAGACTGAGCATTCTACTCAATGCATCGTCAATGCATCGTCGATGAAGATTTCATCAAAAGTGCATTACAGTGGCTTGGAAATATAATTAGTAGGTAAAACTTGTGTCATTTTGATGTCACCAGATTATCTTTAGATGCAGTATAACGTTAGATAGCTAGCTAAGATTGAGGGGAGGCCACAGGATTTTTGCTTGCTAACGTTAGCATTGCTGGCTATTTTTGACTAACTTTGCTAGCAAATGACAACATTGGCATCTGTCTAAAGTAATTTTGACGACATAATAATGCTGGAAAAGTTGTCTCCTACTAAATATTTTACTACTTTGGCAATGTCATTGTATTTCCAGGCAATATAGTGTAATTTTAACATTAGTTAGCATCCGTCCAGAATGACTGGGCTTATCACCACTTTAGGGCACCACTATGGCGCCGCTGATAGAGGATGGATTGAGAACGTTCATAACAATGGCATGACGCAACCGAGTGACGGAGGTGCAACCTATTAATAGATTGTGATGAAACAAGGTTACTTTTATAGATTACTGGGATAAACTTGTGTTTAGTAAGGCTGCTAGATCAGCGGCAGTAGGGATGACCAGGGGTGTGCTCTTGATAAGTGCGTGAACGGACAATTTTCCTGTCCTGTTAAGCATTCAAAATGTAACTTTGGGTGTCAGGGAAAATGTATGGAGTAAAAAGTAGATTATTTTCATTACAAATGTACTGAAGTTAAAGTAAAAGTTGTCAAAAATAGTAAAAAAAGAGAAAAGACACTCCAAAAAATGACTTAAGTGGTACTTGAAAGTAATTTTACTTAAGTACTTTACACCACTGGTTACTGTTAAAGATTGTGATAAAACAAGGTCGCAGGGGTATTCAATGAGTATCTTGTGCTGTCTGAATTCATAATGAACTCAGCTTATATTGCCATAAAATACCCCAAAAGGATTTGGACTTATCAGCAACAAAATAAACAAAACTCATTGACTCATTATAAATTCTAGAGGTGAAATTACAAATGTCTCCCAGGAAATTGATTGATGGCTCAACAATGTCGAAAAATATATAATTCCAGGTTAAATTAGGTTTACAAAAAATGTAAATTCCAGACCTGTCATCGAAAGCTAATAATTGCAAGTTCTGAATGCTCGGCGTTCTGCACATCGCTAAATGAATATGACATGCTAACGAACATCAAATAATCAGTCGATAATGAACCTCTAGTCTCTTTCCATCTTTGGCAGCTGCATCTACAGGGTCCCTAAGAAGACTTTCTCTGCAGGCAGGTTGCTGTCTGTCAACCATAAACAGCTACAGTAGAAAAGCATATCTTTAAGATGACTCCCATTTCATGCTTGCCACGTAGGCTACAGTATGGAGGACGTATGGAGGCTATTATTAATCAGCTTATCAAAGTGACAGAACGCAGCATTCTATTGACACAGGAAAATACTATAGTATTAATTGCTTGGTGTTTCATGCAATGAGGAACATTTCCTGAGGAGAATGACTTTTAAAGAAGCAAAGATGTTAACATCCAAACAGTGCCTACTTTTTTTGCCGTTTACTGCAACTCATTCACTTTCATAGATTTGTTAACCATTTTATGTGTCCCAAAAAACACTGGGTGTAAGACAGTCACTAATGATCAGATGGTACTGAATTGGTGAAAGCAGTATGTTTAGAGGCTTTTGATCTCAACCGCCAAAATGTGTCAGATCAGTGATTATATCAAGGACGGGGAAGGGAAGAATAAAGAAAGGAAGCGTTGTACAGTACTTGAACAGGCCTGGGCATACTCAGTGTACTCTCTCCCATCTGCACCCTCTTTAGGCGAGACTATTGGCTGATAGGAGAAGACAGCTTCATTAGGCATGAGTTATATCAAAGTTGCTTCATTAATCCTTTGGCTGTAAAGTGCCTCTAGGAGTCAGGCCCTGATCATTCTATTAAAACCAGCAGTTGGTTAATATAATGTGTCTTGCAGTCAAAGTTTTCTTTTCTTTCACAGGCAACATTGCAATGGTGTTGTCTTAGGTCTCTCTTTGTGTAGAGTTGTCTATCTTGTTGTGATGTGTGTTTTGTCCTATATTTATATTGTATTTATTTTAATCCCAGCCCCCATCCCCGCAGGAGGCCTTTTGCCCTTTGGTAGGCCGTCATTGTAAATAAGAATTTGTTCTTAACTGACTTGCCTCGTTAAATAAAGGTTAACTAAAATAGAAAATTACAAAAATTAAATTAAAACTAGAAAACACACTTCACTTTCATGTGATCGACTGGAGACTTCACGCACTCTTTCACTGTTTTACACAAGAGGATAGAGCAAGTCCTGTCAACCCCTGTAATCCTTGACATTTTTTTGACTATACTGACTCCTACACACTGGCTGGCACGCACACACGCAGGCACACGCAGCTAGTTCTAATTGCTGTCATCTAAGGCTTGGCTGAGAAAGTGGTCTCAGAAACACACTGGTTCCATTTAATGTAACCCTTTTAGGCAGTCGGTAGAGGACTGAGCACATGCATTGGGAATCTCTAACTCTGTTCAACACTGACTGAAAAAAATCTGCTTTTTAATAATTTGAGTTGGTCAGATCACCCATAGTATCACCCCTCTGTATTATATAACAGAGCACCATATAACAGAGCACAGAGCTCCTTACTAACGTTGATTCAACACTGTAGCATACATTATTACAGCATGGTTGTTAACATTGAGAGATGAGCTGGTGTATTCGATTCACTGATCTGAGAGTGGTAAAACCACCCCTATCAAGATAGTGAGATGAGCCGTTTCACATGACATTGATTCAACACACACTCATTACATTGTGTTTGCTAACATCTAAAGATGAGCTGATTCACTGATGGGCAATGAGATCATTGGTGCAGAAGGTGTTGTTAGTAGAACAAAGGGCTCAATCAATGTTTTTCACACCATTGCAATAATGATTCCAAATCGATGCTAGCAGTGTAGGAAGTGGAAGTGTTCTATTCAATTCAATGGAACTCCGTGTTGAAACTTTCCTGATGTTCAGTTAAACCTATACATCAACCAACTGAAAACAGAGTTCCTACTATATAGTCACAATTGCCTTAGTTATTTGACTGCCAACCCCAACAGATTATTCAATATGTGTCTTAAACTCAGGTTAATTAGCATAACTTTACCTTTTGGTGGGAAATGTATGACCCTGTTTGAATGTCCACAGTGAATACATGACGTATCACCCATATGGATGTCTCATGACCACCCCTCTACGACATCAATAGAGTACTCACTGTTGATCCACTTGGCCTCAGGGTCGTGAACCTTGAAGTTCTTCCTGAAGATGTCCCCCACGGTCAGTTTCCCCTTGAGGGCCAAGCTGTCATCCTCGCCTGCAAAGGAACAAGTGAAAACACATTTTAAATACATTTTAATAATAATTAATAATAGCAGAGGGTCATTTCACAATGAACGCATATTTACTTGAATTAATTACAGAAACACAACGCACAACTGAAGAAGCCATTTGGGGGAAAGTCAGTATATGGTTATTTGTGTCAGTGACTCGATGGTAGTACTGGTACTGAGCTTGAGGCCAGAAACAACAGTTGTATCCTAACATGCTGCTTTTACGGTCAGGCCTCAAGCCAAGCAAGCTCATTATCTGCCTGAGACGACTGTGTGGAGGACATAAAGTTATACAAACCAGAAGGGGTTACATCCCATCTTTCCTCTAGTGTTTTTAACTATCTGTCCTCTAGTTTTTATAACTATATTTCCTCTAGCGTTTATAACTATCTTTCCTCTAGTGTTTATAACTATCTTTCCTCTAGTGTTTATAACCATCTTTCCTCTAGTGTTTATAACTATCTTTCCTCTAGTGTTTATAACTATCTGTCCTCTAGTTTTTATAACTATCTTTCCTCTAGTGTTTATAACTATCTTTCCTCTAGTGTTTATAACTATCTTTCCTCTAGTGTTGATAACTATCTTTCCTCTAGTGTTTTTAAGGCCAGGCACCACAGGCAAAAATTGTGATTTTGCTTCCATCGGTCAATTTTCAAATTTTGGGATATTTTGCAACCATAACTTCCCTACTTTCATAAAATGTACAAATAAATAGGCAATAATGTATAGAAATACTGTAATGACCCTGGGTTTATAAGCACAATACTTTATTTGTATAATTTTATCTCAACTCCGTCAACTACACCTAACATAAATGTTGTTCTTGATAGCATGTTTCATGTAGAACTTCAACCGCTATTTTTAAAACTCTCCATGTTAAATCGTATATCATTCAAAAGCTTTTTTTCCGGAGCATATCGTTAGCTAGTCCATACATGGCTATATCCTTTGTAGAAGTAGTGCTTCGTGCTGAAAGATGAGTCTTTTCGTGACATCCGATTGGTCACTGGCATTTAAAGGCCCTTTCCGGCAACCTGATTGGTGAAAATGCCTCACGTGCTGCGCAGCACTTCCCTGTTTGAAAATATCTCCTGCAAAGAATCAACGTAAAGAGAGAGTAAATGAGAAAATCTCGAAGAATATACCTACAGTATGTGCATAAAAATAGACGACCTCACTTAGCCAATGCGAGAAAAGCAGTGAATGACAGAAACAATGTGCCTGATCCGCCGATCGAGGCAGTGGCAGTACAGGTAGAGCAGGAAAAGGAAGTAGCCCGCAGCAGCGCATTGAGACGCAAATTAGTTGAAATGAAGAAGACAACTAGCAGCGATCAACCAGACAGCAGCCAGCCAGCAGTGGCTTTTATTCCACGTCTCAAAAAAAACAACTTGTACATGATTTGAAGTGTCTAAACACTGGACTGAAAATCACCATAGACTTCATCAACCAGTGATTCTGTAATTCTGTCATGATAGAATGTGCAGACTGTGAAGGTGATCGGGATGCATTTAGGAGGAGTGTTTACATTTCATCCAGGCTGCAGGAGTGCTCCAGGGGAGATGTGGTATTTGATTTAAATGTGAGGATGGTTCTTCTAGCCCACAAACTTGGACTTGGTTATGCAGCTCTAAAGAAAATAAGCAAAGTCCTAGGGATTCCTTCCCTGCGTCTCAGCTCATATCAGAGACATGAGAGGAGAATGACAGGTAAATAAAAAGGGAGAGTGGCCCAGTATTGCCAGGTGACTTGTTGTGTAAATATATTCATTTCCTTGCTCCAGCAAATGTATTCAAAGTTAATAAAACAGAGTGACAGGAAAACATAACTATACAATGAGACTCACATAGGCCTACAGTCTCATTGGGCTGTAGCCAAATGTGATAAGTGAGAAATTAGCTTTACATAAAGTAAATACATGCTCGTATGTTAATATTTAGTCCTGCAGTTATGTCTGTAATGTCGACAGACATAAGTACTTTCCCCCCCACTTTAGTTGCAGAGATTCAGAGAGGGCTACAGTCAATGGAGAGCGCTGCAAAGATAATTAGAAGAGCATACGCAGATATAGACCCAGACATAGCAGAGTTTCTGAAGGAGGATGAGGATGCCATTATAGACATTCATGTATCCTTTGATGGCACTTGGCTCAAGAAAGGATTCACTTCCAACTACGGGATAGGTGTGTGCATTGGTGCTAGTACCAGTGAGCCATAGAAAATGGTAAAGATTCACCCTGTCACAAAAACCTTGGAGGCCATACATTTTTCAATATTGAGGTTGCACAGAAAATGGTACCTGTATATCATAGGATGTCAAATGATAACGTCCTCAAAAGAATGTAGCACGGAGGAACCCAGAATGCAAATAAATGTCTGTAATATGGTCGTGATGCCCCAAAACTGTCTTCATGGGCATAAGCCGCATTGACGGAGCAGCCTCTATGGCAGTAGCCACATTCAATGAGGGAGCCACTGCTATAACAAATGTGATGAACAAATTGTGGATTGATAGCACTTTGGTGACACTGGAGCAATCAGAGATTGTGAGAGTTGTGATAGCTGATGCTGCTTCAATGGAGTGTGCCAAGCGTGGGCACAGGTCCCATGACACAGTCAAGAAAGTAAAGCGTCACCAGCAACAGCTCAAAGAGGTCCTTACATTTGTGGCAGGCATAGCTTATTTCTGTTCTGCACATTTCAACAGCCATACAAAATTCTTGTATGTGACAAATTGAGTAAAGTGATATGAGAATTTGCCCAAAACTGAATATTTGGCCCAAAACTGAATATTTGGCCAACAGACCAGTATTCAAAGCATATGCTCTATTGCTTGAAACAAATGTATTAAACATGCTAATGTATTTGTAAAAGGTAGATTTGATGTTTATTTTTCAGTTTCGAAGTGATTTATGCACACTCTCCCAAGATGGCATAGCAGTTCAGACGTATTTTTGTCCTCGTCCTGTCGTGTCCCGTATATATATATATTTACAACTTTTTTTTCACATACATTTTTAATTTTCCAAAAACTCATCTTCAGAACACTCTCCTGCAATCCGTTTCACCAATTTATATTTATATAAAAAAGTATTATTTACCTCAGATCTGTGATCCTCCGAGAGGCTAGCCAGAAATTAGCCAGAAGCTAGCCGGGAGCTAGCCAGAAGCTGGTCCAGAAGCTACTCTGAAGCTGGTTCAGGGGCTAGTTCAGAAGCTAGTTAGCTTATTTACTGGCTAATCGTTGGTACTCAGCTGACCACGGTTTGTGGTCATCGGCTGTCCTTTGGCTCGAGAATCTATCGCCAGTTTTGTACGGCGCGGTGCAGCGCAGCGCGGCTCGGAGCGGAACATATCGGACCAATTTTTCTCTCCATGTCCCTGGATTTCGGCCGCTGGCTCTGGACGTCCATGCCTGGATCTCGCAGCTAGCTAGCTGCTATCCGTGTGACTATCGGCTTTCGTCGATTCCGGAGCTAACATCAATTGTTCCGGAGCTAGCCAGCTGAAGAGTTCCGGCTTTCGTCGATTCCGGAGCTAACATCAATTGTTCCGGAGCTAGCCAGCTGAAGAGTTCCATCAATCACTCCTGGGCTGCAGTCACCTATCCGGACCCGTTTTGCTGCCTACGCGGAGCCCCACCGGGCCTTCACGGCTAGACTGCGGACGTTGTCTACCCGAGGGAACTTTCCGGCTCCTCCGGCGCAACGTTGCCTGGGTGCTCATCTGCGGCCTGCTAGCCGTTGGCTATCTTATCGGCTGCTATCTGAATAGACAATCGGACAATTTTTATTTTATTTTTATTTATTGATTTATTTTTCTTCTTGGGCCTCTATAACTATATCTATTGTTTTTATTTTTGTTGTTGTTGTGTGATTTGGATTCATCCCCTCTACCACACGGAAACCCACTAATCTACTGACGGAACGCAAGAGTTGGCTAATAACAGACCTCCATCTTATGCTAGCTTGCTCCTATGCAAGCTTGCTACCGATTTAGCTGTCTAAATCGCCGTGACCCCCAACCAACCTCTCCACTCACTGGACCCTTTTGATCACTCGACTGAGCATGCCTCTCCTTCATGTCAATATGCCTTGTCCATTGCTGTTCTGGTTAGTGTTTATTGTCTTATTTCACTGTAGAGCCTCTAGTCCTGCTCATTATACCTTATCCAACCTACTAGTTCCACCACCCACACATGCAATGACATCTCCTGGTTTCAATGATGTTTCTAGAGACAATATCTCTCTCTTCATCACTCAATACCTAGGTTTACCTCCACTGTATTCACATCCTACCTTACCTTTGTCTGTACATTATACCTTGATGCTATTTTATCGCCCCCAGAAACCTCCTTTTACTCTCTGTTCCAGACGTTCTAAACGACCAATTCTTATTGCTTTTAGCCGCACCCTTATTCTACTACTACTCTGTTCATCTGGCGATGTAGAGGTGAATCCAGGCCCTGCAGTGCCTAGCTCCACTCCTATTCCCCAGGCGCTCTCTTTTGACGACTTCTGTAACCGTAATAGCCTTGGTTTCATGCATGTTAACATTAGAAGCCTCCTCCCTAAGTTTGTTCTATTCACTGCTTTAGCACACTCTGCCAACCCGGATGTTCTAGCTGTGTCTGAATCCTGGCTTAGGAAGACCACCAACAATTCAGACATTTTAATTCCAAACTACAACATTTTCAGACAAGATAGAACTGCCAAAGGGGGCGGTGTTGCAATCTACTGCAAAGATAGTCTGCAGAGTTCTGTCCTACTATCCAGGTCTGTACCCAAACAATTTGAACTTCTACTTTTAAAAATCCACCTCTCTAAAAACAAGTCTCTCACCGTTGCCGCCTGCTATAGACCACCCTCTGCCCCCAGCTGTGCTCTGGACACCATATGTGAACTGATTGCCCCCCATCTATCTTCAGAGCTTGTGCTGCTAGGCGACCTAAATTGGAACATGCTTAACACCCCAGCCATCCTACAATCTAAACTTGATGCCCTCAACCTCACACAAATTATCAATGAACCTACCAGGTACCTCCACAAAGCCTTAAACACGGGCACCCTCATAGATATCATCCTAACCAACTTGCCCTCTAAATACACTTCTGCTGTTTTCAACCAATATCTCAGCGATCACTGCCTCATTGCCTGCATCCGTAATGGGTCAGCGGTCAAACGACCTCCACTCATCACTGTAAAACGCTCCCTGAAACACTTCAGCGAGCAGGCCTTTCTAATCGACCTGGCCGGGGTATCCTGGAAGGATATTGATCTCATCCCGTCAGTAGAGGATGCCTGGATATTTTTTAAAAATGCCTTCCTAACCATCTTAAATAAACATGAAATTTGCTTCCTGCAACACTAACTCAAAAAAGTTCTGGGACACTGTAAAGTCCATGGAGAATAAGAACACCTCCTCCCAGCTGCCCACTGCACTGAAGATAGGAAACACTGTCACCACTGATAAATCCACCATAATTGAGAATTTCAATAAGCATTTTTCTACGGCTGGCCATGCTTTCCACCTGGCTACTCCTACCCCGGTCAACAGCACTGCACCCCCCACAACAACTCGCCCAAGCCTTCCCCATTTCTCCTTCTCCCAAATCTGCTCAGCTGATGTTCTGAATGAGCTGCAAAATCTGGACCCCTACAAATCAGCCGGGCTAGACAATCTGGACCCTTTCTTTCTAAAATTATCTGCCAAAATTGTTGCCACCCCTATTACTAGCCTGTTCAACCTCTCTTTCATGTCGTCTGAGATTCCCAAAGATTGGAAAGCAGCTGCGGTCATCCCCCTCTTCAAAGGGGGTGACACTCTTGACCCAAACTGCTACAGACCTATATCTATCCTACCATGCCTTTCTAAGGTCTTCGAAAGCCAAGTCAACAAACAGATTACCGACCATTTCGAATCTCACCATACCTTCTCTGCTATGCAATCGGGTTTCAGAGCTGGTCATGGGTGCACCTCAGCCACGCTCAAGGTCCTAAATGATATCTTAACCACCATCGATAAGAAACATTACTGTGCAGCCGTATTCATTGATCTGGCCAAGGCTTTCGACTCTGTCAATCACCACATCCTCATCGGCAGACTTGACAGCCTTGGTTTCTCAAATGATTGCCTCGCCTGGTTCACCAACTACTTCTCTGATAGAGTTCAGTGTGTCAAATCGGAGGGTCTGCTGTCCGGACCTCTGGCAGTCTCTATGGGGGTGCCACAGGGTTCAATTCTTGGACCGACTCTCTTCTCTGTATACATCAATGAGGTCGCTCTTGCTGCTGGTGAGTCTCTGATCCACCTCTATGCAGACGACACCATTCTGTATACTACTGGCCCTTCTTTGGATACTGTGTTAACAACCCTCCAGGCAAGCTTCAATGCCATACAACTCTCCTTCCGTGGCCTCCAATTGCTCTTAAATACAAGTAAAACTAAATGCATGCTCTTCAACCGATCGCTGCCTGCACCTGCCCGCCTGTCCAACATCACTACTCTGGACGGCTCCGACTTAGAATACGTGGACAACTACAAATACTTAGGTGTCTGGTTAGACTGTAAACTCTCCTTCCAGACCCATATCAAACATCTCCAATCCAAAGTTAAATCTAGAATTGGCTTCCTATTTCGCAACAAAGCATCCTTCACTCATGCTGCCAAACATACCCTTGTAAAACTGACCATCCTACCAATCCTCGACTTTGGCGATGTCATTTACAAAATAGCCTCCAATACCCTACTCAACAAATTGGATGCAGTCTATCACAGTGCAATCCGTTTTGTCACCAAAGCCCCATATACTACCCACCATTGCGACCTGTACACTCTCGTTGGCTGGCCCTCGCTTCATACTCGTCGCCAAACCCACTGGCTCCATGTCATCTACAAGACCCTCCAAGGTAAAGTCCCCCCTTATCTCAGCTCGCTGGTCACCATTGCATCTCCCACCTGTAGCACACGCTCCAGCAGGTATATCTCTCTAGTCACTCCCAAAACCAATTCTTTCTTTGGCCACCTCTCCTTCCAGTTCTCTGCTGCCAATGACTGGAACGAACTACAAAAATCTCTGAAACTGGAAACACTTATCTCCCTCACTAGCTTTAAGCACCAACTGTCAGAGCAGCTCACAGATTACTGCACCTGTACATAGCCCACCTATAATTTAGCCCAAACAACTACCTCTTTCCCTACTGTATTTTATTTATTTATTTATTTATTTTGCTCCTTTGCACCCCCATTATTTTTATTTCTACTTTGCACATTCTCCCATTGCAAATCTACCATTCCAGTGTTTTACTTGCTACATTGTATCTACTTTGCCACCATGGCCTTTTTGCCTTTACCTCCCTTATCTCACCTCATTTGCTCACATCGTATATAGACTTGTTTATACTGTATTATTGACTGTATGTTTGTTTTACTCCATGTGTAACTCTGTGTCGTTGTATGTGTCGAACTGCTTTGCTTTATCTTGGCCAGGTCGCAATTATAAATGAGAACTTGTTCTCAACTTGCCTACCTGGTTAAATAAAGGTGAAATAAAAAAATAAAATAAAAATTTATGAACAAGAGTTTAATTCCTGTGAAACAAATGGTCATATTTATGGAACGTACATTTTAATTGCATTAGCCTATCTTCATCTGCCATTTTCTCAAAATGACATGTGTTTATAACTATCTTTCCTTTAGTGTTTATAACTATCTTTCCGCTAGTGTTTATAATTATCTTTCCTCTAGTGTTCATAACTATCTTTCCTCTAGTGTTTTTAACTATCTGTCCTCTAGTGTTTTTAACTATCTGTCCTCTAGTTTTTATAACTATCTTTCCTCAAGTGTTTTTAACTATCTTTCCTCTAGTGTATTTAAAACCTCTTAAGGAGCCACCCCTTTTTTTCAATTTTCGCCTAAAATGACATACCAAAATCTAACTGCCTGTAACTCAGGCCCTGAAGCAAGGATATGCATATTCTTCATACCATTTGAAAGGAAACACTTTGAAGTCTGTGGAAATGTGAAAGGAATGTAGGAGAATATAACACAACATATCTGGTAAAAGATAATACAGAGAAAAAAACAACCATTCTTTTGTATTATTTTTTGTACCATCATCTTTGAAATGCAAGAAAATTGCATTTGGGCTATTGCAGCGGGGCTATAATGTATTATTCCAGCACCGCTGCAATTTAGATTTTGGTCACTAGATGGAGGCAGTGTATATGCAAAGGTTTAGACTGATCCAATGAAACATTGTATTTCTGTTCAAAATGTTGCATCAAGACTGCCCAAATGTGCCTAATTTGTTTATTAATAACTTTTCATGTTCAAAACTGTGCACTCTCCTCAAACAATAGCATGATATTATTTCACTGTAATAGCTACTGTAACACAAATGTAAGTTTTCTGCCAATATCAGATAGGTCTATGTCCTGGGAAACGTTCTTGTTACTTACAACCTCATGCTAATCGCATTAGCCTATGTTAGCTCAACCGTCCCGTGGAAGGAACAACCATACAGGAACAACATACAGGAACTCAAGTCCTTCTGTTCACCTGATTTAGAAATCCTCACAATCAAATGTCGACCGCATTATCTACCAAGGGAATTCTCTTCGATTATAATCACAGCCGTATATATTCCCCCCCAGCAGACACATCGATGGCCCTGAACAAACTTTATTTGACTCTATGTAAACTGGAAACCACATATCCTGAAGCTGCATTCATTGTAGCTGGGGATTTTAACAAGGCTAATCTGAAAACAAGACTCCCTAAATTGTATCAGCATTTCGATTGCGCAACCAGGGCTGGCAAAACCTTGGATAATTGCTATTCTAACTTCCACGACGCATATAAGGCCCTCTCCCGCTCTCCTTTCGGAAAAGCTGACCACGACTCCATTTTGTTGCTCCCTGCCTACAAACAGAAACTAAAACAAGAAGCTCCCGCGCTGAGGTCTGTTCAACGCTGGTCCGACCAATCTGATTCCACACTCCAAGACTGCTTCCATCACGTGGACTGGGATATGTTTCGTATTGCGTCAGACAACAACATTGACGAATACGCTGATTAGGTGAGCGAGTTCATTAGAACGTGCGTTGAAGATGTCGTTCCCATAGCAACGATTAAAACATTCCCAAACCAGAAACCGTGGATTGATGGCAGCATTCGCGTGAAACTGAAAGCACGAACCACTGCTTTTAATCAGGGCAAGGTGACCGGAAACATGACCGAATACAAACAGTGTAGCTATTCCCTCTGCAGGGCAATCAAACAAGCTAAGCATCAATATAGAGACAAAGTAGAATCGCAATTCAACGGCTCAGACACAAGAGGTATGTGGCAGGGTCTACAGTCAATCACGGATTACAAAAAGAAAACCAGCCCAGTCACGGACAAGGATGCCTTGCTCCCAGGCAGACTAAATAACTTTTTTGCCCGCTTTGAGGATAATACAGTGCCACTGACACGGCCTGCAACCAAAACATGCGGACTCTCCTTCACTGCAGCCGAGGTGAGTAAAACATTTAATTGTGTTAACCCTCGCAAGGCTGCATCCCCAGCCGCGCCCTCAGAGCATGCGCAGACCAGCTGGCTGGTGTGTTTACGGACATATTCAATCAATCCCTATCCCAGTCTGCTGTTCCCACATGCTTCAAGAGGGCCACCATTGTTCCTGTTCCCAAGAAAGCTAAGGTAACTGAGCTAAACGACTACCGCCCCGTAGCACTCACTTCCGTCATCATGAAGTGCTTTGAGAGACTAGTCAAGGACCAAATCACCTCCACCCTACCTGACACCATAGACCCACTCCAATTTGCTTACCGCCCAAATAGGTCCACAGACGATGCAATCTCAACCACACTGCACACTGCCCTAATCCATCTGGACAAGAGGAATACCTATGTGAGAATGCTGTTCATCGACTACAGCTCAGCATTTAACACCATAGTACCCTCCAAACTCGTCATCAAGCTCGAGACCCTGGGTCTCGACCCCGCCCTGTGCAGCTGGGTACTGGACTTCCTGAAGGGCCGCCCCCAGGTGGTGAGGATAGGTAACAACATCTCCACCCCGCTGATCCTCAACACTGGGGCCCCACAAGGGTGCGTTCTGAGCCCTCTCCTGTACTCCCTGTTCACCCACGACTGCGTGGCCAAGCATGCCTCCAACTCAATCATCAAGTTTGCGGACGACACAACAGTGGTAGGCTTGATTACCAACAACGACGAGACGGCCTACAGGGAGGAGGTGAGGGCCCTCGGAGTGTGGTGTCAGGAAAACAACCTCACACTCAACGTCAACAAAACTAAGGAGATGATTGTGGACTTCAGGAAACAGCAGAGGGAACACCCCCCTATCCACATCGATGGAACAGCAGTGGAGAGGGTAGTAAGTTTTAAGTTCCTCGGCGTACACATCACAGACAAACTGAATTGGTCCACCCACACAGACAGCATCGTGAAGAAGGCGCAGCAGCGCCTCTTCAACCTCAGGAGCACTCACAAACTTCAACAGAGGCAACTGCTCCGCCCACAACCGTAAGGCTCTCCAGAGGGTAGTGAGGTCCGCACAACGCATCACCGGGGGCAAACTACCTGCCCTCCAGGACACCTACACCACCCGATGTCACAGGAAGGCCATAAAGATCATCAAGGACAACAACCACCCGAGCCACTGCCTGTTCACCCTGCTATCATCCAGAAGGTGAGGTCAGTACAGGTGCATCAAAGCTGGGACCGAGAGACTGAAAAACAGCTTCTATCTCAAGGCCATCAGACTGTTAAACAGCCACCACTAACATTGAGTGGCTGCTGCCAACACACTGACTCAACTCCAGCCACTTTAATAATGGGAATTGATGTAAAATATATCACTAGCCACTTTAAACAATACTACTTAATATAATGTTTACATACCCTACATTACTCATCTCATATGTATATGTATATACTGTACCCTATATCATCTACTGCATCTTTATGTAATGCATGTATCACTAGCCACTTTAAACTATGCCACTTTGTTTACATACCCTACATTACTCATCTCATATGTATATACTGTACTCGATACCATCTACTGCATCTTGCCTATGCCGTTCTGTACCATCACTCATTCACATATCTTTATGTACATATTCTTTATCCCTTTACACTTGTGTGTATAAGGTAGTAGTTTCTTTCCTCTAATGTTTTTAACCATCTTTCCTCTAGTGCTTATAGCTACATTTCGACTGGTGTTTATAACTATCTTTCCTCTAGTGTTTATAACTATCTTTCCTCTAGTGTTTATAACTATCTTTCCTCTAGTGTTTATAACTATCTTTCCTCTAGTGCTTATAGCTACATTTCAACTGGTGTTTATAACAACTATATGTCCTCTAGTGTGTATAACTCTTTCCTCTAGTATTCATAACCATCTTTCCTCTAGTGTTCATAACTATCTTTCCTCTAGTGTTCATAACTATCTTCCCTCTAGTGTTCATAACTATCTTTCCTCTAGTGTTAATAACTCTATGTTGGAGGACAAGAAGCACCAATGGGTGCTGCATTCCTCTATATGGTATCTTTATATGACGTCATTGAGCCTTCCTTTGTACAACACATGCGGTGAAGATACACGCTCAAATAAGGGGAGCTGTGAATAAGGTTTATGGGGGAAAACTCAATTGGTGTTACTAGCGACACGTCCAGATCTATTCCCTTCAGTGACAATGCTATTCAAAACACTGACAAATCAAGACGGAATACATTAGTATTTTCAACACAATGTGATCTGCAATTACATCTTCACAACTTCTCTGTACACTGTCCTGTCAGGGTGATGTACTATACTTCTCAATAAATGAATATTAAGACTAAAGCCCTCTAGGCTCTGGTTAAGATCAATAGATGATCTGATCAGTTCAATGGGCTGTTGTATTTACACTAGATGTCTGGGGTAGCCGGATTAATTTCCTCATAATTCAAATCATATGATCTGATCGCATGAGCTCTCCGTCTGCCGTGCAACTCTTTTTCAGATATTCATATCAGGGCTGAAAAAAAAAAATCTTCATGCAATAAACGATTTGTTTTAATTTCCATAGCGAAGATATTCACTCATTTGGCGAGAATAAGGAGGTGGTCTGTAGATGAGGGAATTGTAGCTAAACCTTGGAGGGAATATTTACAGTAGTGACTCTTCTACTGCAGGACATGGACATCTGATGAAGACCAACGTAATGCATATGAAAGGTCATAGGACAAATTAAATGTTTAAAGGAATCATCAAATATTGCTTTTAGAATTCACTTAATCAAACAAGAGTTTTGAGGTTAGTTCATTGCTGAGTGAAGTGACACTAAGTTTAGAAGCAACCTGAGACAAAGTAATATTTTCAGTACCAAACCCCATCACTTGACACTCTCGCACAGGTTGCAATAATAGAAGCAATCTGTTCTGCCCTTCTATTATATAGAAGTACTACTTCAGAACAGATAACAATGTTAGGTCAGAAAACCTCAACCTTTCTTTATTGTGTCCAAAGGCAAAGTCAGAGAAAAGTGCATTTGAAGATAAAATAGTAAATCCATTAAAGCTGATCCCCTGGGTTTTTAAAGTAACGGCGTTCGGCGCTAAATGCTAACCTTTTTTGGCCAAGACAGTTAGAATTATTTTCTAGTCTTGAATCTGTGCTAGCCTGCCGAACTCCGGAGCCCTGCCGTGTGCGGAGCTGGGGGAGAGATGAGGCGAAGAGATGAAGAAGGAGATGAAACCAGCATGGGGTCTGGCTACCCGTTGGGGATGGCCTATTAAATATGATTTGTTTTTTTCCGTTACTGGTTCAATCATATCTTTCCTCCACCATCCACCCCCTCCCTACCTGCAATGAGATAAATATTAATATGTTCTGCATCTTAAATTCACAAGCGTGCTGGAGCTTAATAGCTATTTAAGACGTGTGCAAGAGTGATGTGAGTGTGGCGCCATGAAGGTGTGCATGGGAATGTAGGAGGGTGAGAGGTGGAAAAGGAACACCGAGAAGAAGGTTAGTGTTTTTCGTGGTGAATCTTGTTCTGGAGGCAACTGTCACGGTTCACGTCGTAATGAGGATCGGACCAAAACACAGCGTTGTAAGTGTTCATGATTCTTTATTAACCAAAACACTTGAACAAAATAACAAAGTGAAAAAAACGAAACAGTTCTGTAAGATGCATAAACTATACAGAAAACAACTACCCACAAAACACAGGTGGGTAAAAGGCTGCCTAAGTATGATTCCCAATCAGAGACAACGATAGACAGCTGTCCCTGATTGAGAACCATACCCGGCCAAAACATAGAAATAAAGAAACTAGAATGCCCACCCTAGTCACACCCTGGCCTAACCAAAATAGAGAATAAAAGACTATGGCCAGGGCGTGACAGCAACTCTGCAGTGTTCCTAAAATCAGATTTGAAACCTAATCCTAAACACACTGCTAACCCTAATGCATAAGCTTAAATTAAGAACCAAAAGTTCATTTTTGTTTTCCAGATTTTTTACAATATAGCCAATTTTGACTTTGCAGATGGCCCGTCTAGCGGAAATCGCTCAGTTCCACCTTCAGGACAAGACTCATCTCAATAAACATTTACACAGATAAATATGAATTGTCATCGTGGTCATTCAACACATGCATACTTTCACAAATGAAAAGATGATGTAGTTACACACACACACACACACACACACACACACACACACACACACACACACACACACACACACACACAGAGAGAGCTGGGTCTGAGGACAATTGTTCCTACAGTCTCTTATGTCACATCTTTCACTGTTCCCTTGGTGATCATGTCCGTGCTCAGAAATGTGTCTTTCCTCCCTTGTTTCCTGGAGGTAAACACAGATCTATAAGTGACTGTATAGGTGAAAGCAAGGTTATCACCCTCTTACCGACACTTTTTTTTCTCATCGTAGCAACTCTCGTACAGACTCAGGAGAGGCGAAGGTCGAGAGCCGTGTGTCCTCCGAAACACAATCCAGCCGAGCCGCACTGCTTCTTGACACAATGCCCGCTTAACCCAGAAGCCAGCCGCACCAGTGTGTCAGAGGAAACATTGTATACCTGGCGACCGTGTCAGCGTGCAGTGCGCCCGGCCCGCCACAGGAGTCGCTAGAGTGTGATGGGACAAGAACATCCCTGCCGGCCAAACCCTCCCCTAACCTGGACGATGCTGGGCCAATTGTGTGCCGCCCCATGGGTCTCCCGGTTGCGGGCCGGCTGCGACAGAGCCTGGACTCGTACAAGGATCTCTAGTGGCACAGCTAGCACTGCGATGCAGTGCCTTAGACCACTGTGCTACTCGGGAGGCCCCTACTGAGACAAATTTAATCAATTAAAATCAGTGATTACTTCAAGGAAGGTAGAGAGGAAGAATGCATTTCTGAATTATTTGAACAAGGCCAGTCCCTTCTTCACCAAGACAGCTCACGGGAGGTTCCGAGACAAGCTACACATGAATCCTCTCAAAGGATCACCACGCAAGCAGTCATAACCAACGTGTTGTGGCCGCCTGTCGCGCCTAATTTGAACACAAGACTCTGTGCCACACATGTTCCCTCTCCGGGTTTTCAGAAGAAATTGCCTTATTAACACACACCAACGCGCAGTCACAATATGGTCCCTGTAAACCAATCATACTGCATCTGTGGCGGAATGTACATGGATTGGATGTTTGTAAAAATGTTACTTAAATTTTATGTTGTGTGTGTCAATGTGTGTACATTTGTGAGTGTGTGTGTGTCTGTGTGTGCATCTACTTAAGTCTGGAGGTCTGTTGAGATTTGAGTCCCTAATTGTGTTACAAGAGTTAAGGAAACATTCTCTAGAAGCCATATCAGCTTTCCTTTATCAGGAACTATAACCTGCAGCCATATTAATATAAAAAAATGATATGATAAAGTTATATTATTATATATTATGAGCGTCAATCACTGCGCGTGTAATCTCTTACAGATAATAGACCAAAAATGAACAGGAAATAAAAGAAGAAGACAGAAGGCAACTGAAACCACATAAAACCCATGTATTTTCCTCCTCCAAACATCAAGAAATAACACTTTCTTGGAATTCTAGCCAGCCTGCCACTTGAGTTCTGTATGATTGCAGGGGTCAGTGTACAGTGACAGAAGTACCTATTCTAGGCCAGTAACTGCCTTTCCCAGGAAGAGCTGGAGGCAGAGACAAGAGGTATACAAGAGCAGCAGCTCCAATGACTGGATGGGTCTATTTTCTCCTCTGACGATCTCAATGAGCTGTCAGCATGTCAGTTAATCAGTCAGAATGTCAGCCAGTCAGTCAGCATGTCAGCCAGTCAGTAGTCAGTCAGTCAGCATGTCACTCCTCAGTCACATAAATACTCCAACCCCTGAAAGACAGTGGAGAAACCTTGACCCACTTGTATTGACGTAGCGAGCATGTGCCCTCCCTGTGGTACTGATCGATCTGTGACTTAGTTACAAAAGAGAGCAGCTTGTCATTGTGAGTGAAGAGGGAAGTTAAGGTTGTGAAAACAATGTGCTTGTCAGGAGCCAGTGTTTTTACCCTGATGTTTGGCGGGGAAACATGTATCAACAAACTTCTGTTCGTGAGTGGGAGAAGACCTGCCATCTCAATGCATAACCACATTCATCCTCCTTTACTGTAACTCTGGGGTACAGATGGATCAGTTGTCTTGTTTAAATGACTATTTACTGCAATGAGCAGTACAGAATAGTTTCAGAATAGCAAGGGGCTGGACTACAGGTTGTGCAGTATGTTCAGGGAATTGGACTCCCATCTCAGAAACGTAATCCTTAAAAAATACACCACACTCAGTCAAAGCAATGTATTGGTCCTCAAGGCATCACTTTAAATAATTGGAGAAAGCCAGATGAAGAATAGAGCAGAATCACTCAGCCCCATCATCTGCTATTTGTTTTGGGTTGTTGTGCATACCTAATTAATCCACTAAGTTTCATAAAGCCTCTTTTTATTAACCAAGGGATTTTTTATAATACCATTTGATCAAATAGCCCTCCAAACTCCCAGGAATGCGCAGTCTATGAGAGCCCAGTGGGATTCCGTTTGTGAAAAGACTTGGACCATAAACGGGAGTTCTGCTTGGGCACACTGTAGGAGTTGGGAGGGAGGCGGGGGAGGATTTAGGGAGGGATACAAGCTGGATATGCCACCTGTCCAGTCTCCACAGCCCCTTCGGACTCCCACTGTCCCCCTCTGTTCCAGAAGGCAGGCCAGTACTGGCAACCCAAATGGACAGAGGGTGTGAGGGAGTCTGAGACTAGAAAAGGCAAAGGCAGAGGGGAGCAGTTTGTGCCAGAATATGGTTTAGCACTGCCAACTCCAGACACATTGCCCCAGACGGCGTTCGATCCCCGGATACTCCATGAAGCCTGTCACTTTCACCTCTACATTTCCCCTCACAGCAGTTTCAAAAATACATCTCTTAAAATATGAGAGGAGGAGAACAGTTCCCAACTACAGTAGGTGCTGACAAGGTTCGAGACCCTTTGGCATCTGGTACAGTACAGTACTCTAGTACTGCAGCTTAAGTTGGTCTACTGTACTCAATCTACCACTGGGTAGTTCACTACAGATTCAGTTACCTGTAAACTACTATGGATTGAGAATTGTGCTAATGAAAGGTTGAATGTCTTCTGTGCTTTATGCCTTTCACGGTAAGCTATATAACTCATGCTCATAACTCATTTATCTTTGATACAGTTGGTTTGGTGGGCCCATTCATCGGATGAAAAATATTGAGGTGGATATTGAAAAACTAGAGTATAATTTAGGATGGTAAATCAAGGTTGGAAAAGTCCAGATAAAACTATGATAGGAAATACAGCATGCCCACATGTTGACTGTAAAGACTCCACCAGTAGAAGTAATTAAAAGAACACAACAGCTCTACATGGTAATGAGTGTTAGTGATTAACAATGTGATTAGCCAGTTCCACATGGGATTTGACATCCAAATGAACATATTTTATCCAAGCTAAACTACCGATTCGAAACACTGAATATACACTATAGTGAAACGTGGGGGAAAGGCTACCTGTTTTGATTATGAAAATATAATAATAGACATAGGAAAAATTACAGTTATCCATTTTCTTCAAAATATTAAGAAAGTTACTTAAGCATCTGGTTGAATGTCAAAAGTTCAAGCAAAACATAAAAAAGCAAAGTTGCAGTCATTTTCTTGACCTGATCCCATTTCAGGGGGAACTATTTGTAATAATTACCATTCATGTCAATACTTAATCAAGGAAAACTGATTATTGTCTCAGAAACTTGGTTACACCTCCAATATATTGGCAGTTATACTGATCAATATGGCTTCTCCTGAATATAAAAGCACTTCAAGGGGCTCCATGAGCTAAAAAGAAGATGGCCTATTGATTTGCTTTTCATGTAAATCTTCCCAAACAGGTCTTAAAGGTCATTCTGACTGTTAGAGAAGCTAAGAGTGGCTTCAGAAGAAAGACCAGGGAGTCCAGGTCTATGGAAAATATATGTGCGCCTTCTGCGAATGTCACCGCTTATAGAAGCAAGTCCGCAGAGGCGTAGCGCAGTTTTGTGCGGTCCCCGCATAAAAATACATGTATATATATTTTTTAGGATCTTTTTCTTTGTCATGGGGCAGAGAGAAAAATGTGCAGTTTTATAGCTAATCTCACGCTATTTTACGTATTTTTCCATGAGGCTGAGAGAAAATGCTTTTGTTTTGTACAACACCCCTCATTTTGACATCACCACAAACAACTTCAATGTTGGCAGTCTCAGACAGAAGTATGTAGTGAACATAGTGTAACGTAAGAATTCAGTTTGAGTCGTAAGGCATAGAAAATGTTGCCGTTTTGAAGATCATTTCCTGCTAATCTTCATATTTTGCCATGAGGCTGAGAGAAAATGTAGCAGTTTTAAAGATAATTAAACTAAAAATCATGGCTTGTGACGTTTTCATATGCTATCTAGGGGGCCGAACTCCCCACTCCCCAATAATAATAATTGAATAGATCTTGCATGGGCTGGGTATAAATATATGCTACTGTGTGTGACATTTTTATAAGTATACCTGTGAGAGACTGGGGCACTATATGTAACACTGTAAATTGTGTTTATGTAAGTGTTTGTGAGAAAGTGCACACACGCAGGACTCTCCAACTACATGCAGTGAATATGTTTTGTGGTTACGAGAGAGTACAAGGCAACTGCACTGCACCTACCAGAGCAATACGCTGAGACATGTAAGACATTGTGACCCAGGGTGCATGTTAGAAAAAATCTGTCGATGTGCAAGGCACTTAACCCTAATTTGCTCCAGGGGCGCCATACTATTATGGCTGACCCTGTACAACAACACGTGTATTGTTGTACACGTGTATTGTTGTGTTTTTTCCTTTTATGCCATATCGTACAGGAGTCAAGCCTGTCTCCCCTCCCCTCCACTCCACTCCCCACCTACCTGGTGTCAGCAGGATGACTGAGGTGACGATCAGGGAGCAGATGACCAGAATGACCAACAGGGCAATCGCAATTCCCTTCCAGTTCCTCTGAGGAGGGTTACTCCCCACCAGCTCCTGGTCAGACAAAACAGACAGAGAGAAACACACGGTCAGAAAGAGAAAGAGAGGAGATAGAAAATCAGGAAAGGAGAGTGAGCAAGGTGAGTGAACAAGAGAAAGGTTGTGGAGAGGAAGAGAAGCAAAGGGAGAAAGAAATAAGAAGTGGGTAAGGGAGAGAGATAATGGAGTGATACTGTCTATTAGTATAAAGAGTAGGGGGGAAGAGGGAGTGAGAACATTTTACACAAATAACTAATAAAAGAGAAATGAAAGGAAGGAGGGAGGGAGGGAGGGGGAGAGAAAGGTGGATAACTCAAATGGATGGGTCAGTCAAGGACAAGTGTGGACTATGGAAACACCACACATTCTCAAGTAGAATCACCATGAGCAAAAGCCGGGAGGAGGAATGGAGGAGATGTGTGTGTGTGGGGGGTTATCAATGAGGCGAGGGGTCAGCGGCCATCACTGGCAAACGAATGTGACAGATAGAAAATGAGCTTTCGGGATATTGGTAACTTTGGTGGGTGAACGCTGTCAAGAGGCTTTTTGTTCGAAAGATTATTTGAAATTATGGCGCAACCTTGAGCCATGTTTTGGGAGAAAACAAATGAATTATATATTCAAGGTTTAATATTAAGTGCAAAATAAAATGTTAAAGTATCAATTTGACAAACGGTCCCTGCTGGGTATGGAGTGAGTGGAATGAGAAAAGGGTTTTCAGCCTTCCCCTTTCTGCACCAATAATAATCCTTATTATTAATGATTTTTGAAAAAATGTACTATGCCAGTAGAATTATGATTGATAGTGGTAGCACTGAATAGATCTGTCCTCATAAATGTATTGAGGCTTATACCTGAACAACAGCAGCAACATCAACAACAACATGAAGCACTGGCTTACATCAACCCCAAACCTAAAAAAAAATCTTAAAGAAAGATGAAAAGAAAGTTGGACATTTCTATAGTTCAAGCCCAGTAAACAAAAACAACCAAGCTAGGAGAGTCTTTTAAAAGGTCATTGAAAGCCTAAAACATTAGCTGCATTAACAACTTTTTAATTAGTTTGCGGTAGGGGGGGTAAAAAGTCCTGAGCAGAGGACGTGCAGAGAGGATCTGTGGCTAAGGTCTTAATCAATAGTCCCCCCCCCCCCCCAGGCTGGTCTACGAGGTAAGCCTTTTAGTGACCTCTTTCCCTCCTTAATTGAATGGAGTGGCAGACATCATTAGCCTGGAGAGAAGAGGAACAGCATTTTTACCACACCACCCATTACACACACTCATTAAAACCAGCAACCTGTTTTCCCACAATCCCCAGTGGCAGTCTGGCAAAACTGGGGTGCTTTCGCAGGGGTCACTGCCGAAGGCTCGTCACGCCAGGCGGGAGGAGTTAGTGGACTGCGGTGTAAACAACACTGATTCCACAGAACCACCACAAACACACTACAAGTGCCATACTGTTTCAGTTCTATCCAGCCTGAGTAGACCGCTTTAGGATGTAGATACAGTAGGACGACAGCCTGACATACTGTATCCCTGCTATTGAGCAATCTCGTTTTATCACTTTTGCTTAAAATACATTATACTCCAAAATGAGTGAAAATTAAATGATGTTGACATTTTAAATATAATTTCAACTTTAAAAGCATTATAACCATAGCCCAACTGATGCAGCATAGTTGAAGCATTGGGTTGCCCATCTGCATTTACCTAATTGAAAAACCCAAATGCTACAAACATACAGTGCATTCGGAAGTATTCAGACCCCTTGAATTTTCCACATTTTGTTACGTTACAGCCTTATTCTAAAATTGATTAAGTAGGTTTTCCCCCTCATCAATAACCCATAATGACAAATCAAAAACTGTTTTTTTTGTCACGTCCTGACCATAGAAAACCATAGAAAACCTGTTTTTTAAAGTAGGTCAGGGCATGACTAGGGGTTTTTGTTCTAGTTTATATTTTCTATGTGGGGTTCTAGGTTTGATTTTCTATGTTGGTAATTTGTATGATTCCCAGTTAGAGGCAGCTGGTTATCGTTGTGTCTAATTGGGGATCATACTTAAGTAGCATTTTATCCACCTGTGGGTTATGGGATATTGTTTATGTATAGTGTGTTTGAGCACTACGTAGTCACGGGTCTTTGTAAGTTTTGTTATTTTATCACTGATAAATCCACTATAATTGAGAATTTCAATAAGCATTTTTCTACGGCTGGCCATGCTCTCCACCTGGCTAGCCCTACCCTGGTCAACAGCACTGTACCCCCCACAGCAACTCGCCCAAGCCTTCCCCATTTCTCCTTCTCCCAAATCCAGTCAGCTGATGTTCTGAAAGAGCTGCAAAATCTGGAACCCTACAAATCAGCTAGACAATCTGGACCCTTTCTTTCTAAAATTATCTGCCGAAATTGTTGCAACCCCTATTACAAGCCTTTTCAACCTCTCTTTCGTGTCGTCTGAGATTCCCAAAGATTGGAAAGCAGCTGCGGTCATTCACCTCTTCAAAGGGGGTGACACTCTTGACCCAAACTGCTACAGACCTATATCTATCCTACATTGCCTTTCTAAGGTCTTTGAAAGCCAAGTCAACAAACAGATTACCCACCATTTCGAATCCCACCGCAACTTCTGCGCTATGCAATCTGGTTTCATAGCTGGTAATGGGTGCACCTCAGCCACGCTCAAGGTCCTAAACGATATATTAACCGCCATCGATAAGAAACAATACTATGCAGCTGTATTCATTGACCTGGCCAAGGCTTTCGACTGTGTCAATGACCACATCCTCATCGGCAGACTCGGTAGCCTTGGTTTCTCAAATGACTGCCTCGCCTGGTTCACCAAATACTTCTCAGAAAGAGTTCAGTGTGTAAAATCAGAGGGCCTGTTGTCCGGGCCTCTGGCAGTCTCTATGGGGGTGCCACAGGGTTCAATTCTTGGGCCGACTCTCTTCTCTGTATACATCAATGATGTCGCTCTTGCTGCTGGTGAGTCTCTGATCCACCTCTACGCAGACGACACCATTCTGTACACTACTGGCCCTTCTTTGGACACTGTTAACAACCCTCCAGACGAGCTTCAATGCCATACAACTCTCCTTCCGTGGCCTCCAACTGCTCTTAAATACAAGTAAAACTAAATGCATGCTCTTCAACCGATCGCTGCCAGCACCTGCCTGCCCGTCCAGCATCACTACTCTGGACGGTTCTGACTTAGAATATGTGGACAACTACAAATACCTAGGTGTCTGGATAGACTGTAAACACTCCTTCCAGACTCACATCAAACATCTCAAATCCAAAGTTAAATCTAGAATTGGCTTCCTATTTCGCAACAAAGCATCCTTCACTCATGCTGCCAAACATACCCTCGTAAAACTGACTATCCTACCGATCCTCGACTTCGGCGATGTCATTTACAAAATAGCCTCCAATACCCTACTCACTAAATTGGATGCAGTGTATCACAGTGCCATCCGTTTTGTCACCACTACCCACCACTGCGACCTGTACGCTCTTGTTGGCTGGCCCTCGCTTCATACTCATCGCCAAACCCACTGGCTCCAGGTCATCTACAAGACACTGCTAGGTAAAGTCCCCCCTTATCTCAGCTCGCTGGTCACCATAGTAGCACCCACCTGTAGCACGCGCTCCAGCAGGTATATCTCTCTGGTCACCCCCAAAACCAATTCCTCCTTTGGCCGCCTCTCCTTCCAGTTCTCTGCTGCCAATGACTGGAACGAACTACAAAAATCTCTGAAACTGGAAACACTTATCTCCCTCACTAGCATTAAGCACCAGCTGTCAGAGCAGCTCACAGATTACTGCACCTGTACATAGCCCATCTAACAACTACCTCTTCCCCTACTGTATTTATTTTGCTCCTTTGCACCCCATTATAACTATTTCTACTTTGCACAATCTTCCACTGCAAATCTACCATTCCAGTGTTTTACTTGCTATATTGTATTTACTTTGCCACCATGGCCTTTTTTTTCTGCCTTTACCTCCCTTATCTCACCTCATTTGCTCATATCGTATATAGACTTATTTTTCTAGTGTTCTACTTTGACTTCGTTTTACTCCATGTGTAACTCTGTTGTTGTGTGTGTCGAACTGCTTTGCTTTATCTTGGCCATGTCGCAATTGTAAATGAGAACTTGTTCTCAACTTGCCTACCTGGTTAAATAAAGGTGAAATACAAATAAAAATAACAATTGTTTTAAGTTTCACTTATTCATTAAAAGATGTGGAACTATACTCATGCTGCGCCTTGGTCCAACCATCATTATTACTAACATCGTGATATTTTTAGAACATTTAGCAAATGTATTAAATAAAAATATGAAATATGACATTTACATAAGTATTCAGATCCTTTACTCAGTGCTTTGTTGAAGCACCTTTGGCAGTGATTACAGCCTCGAGTGTTTACGGTGATTTGGAAAGGCACACACACTTGTCTATATAAGGTCTTACAGTTGACAGTTCATGTCAGAGCAAAAACCAAGCCATGAAGTCAAAGGAATTGTTCGTAGAGCTCCGAGACAGGATTGTGTCGAGGCACAGATCTGGGGAAGGGTACCAAAAAATGTCTGCAGAGAAGAATGGGAGAAACTCACACCCAAGAAAACTTAAAGGCTCTAATCGCTGCCAAAGATGCTTCAACAAAGTACTGGGGTCTGAATACTTACGTAAATGTGATGTTTCAGTTTTTTATTGTTCATACATTTGCAAAAAAGCGGTCTGACTATTTACGAATTCCGAAAGTATTCAAATCCCTTGACTTGTTCCACTTTACGTTACACGTTATGTTACAGCCTTAATCCATAATGGATGAAATTGTTTTTTTCAACAAAATCCTCCTCAATCTACAAACAACACCTCATAATGACAAAGCAAAAACCTCAGAGGCAACACTGTAGAAGCGCCTTTGGCACTGATTACAGCTGTAAATCTTTCTGGGTAAGTCTCTAAGAGCTTTACAACCCTTAAATTCATGCTGTAACACAACCAAATGTGGAAAAAGTCAAAGGGTATGAATGCTTTCTGAAGGCACTGTACATACTGTGCTGTTATATATGTCTATCTTCAAGTAAACTACAAGCCAACTATTAACTGTCTTTGCATCAATGCGTTCTGACCGACGCGTTCTGACCGACGCCGAGGCGAACACGCCCATACCAGAAACCTTAAAATAATAGCCCTCCACTACACTGCCCATTATCTTTTCTACATATTTTATATCTGGTTTTAGTCGTTTAAATTTGCACTGCAAATATTTTACCATCCTGAATTGCTATTTTTGTATCACATTTTTTGGAGTGGCGGCAAGGATTTAAATATAGGGGAAACCCGGATTGCCCACTGCGTACAGTTAAAGGAGCACTGAGTATGATTTTGCCAATACGAGAGGACAAATATCATACTGTTTGAGAACCGATTAGGGAAAGTATTCTGAAAGTATTCAGACCCCTTGAATTTTTCCATATTTTGTTACGTTACAGCCTTATTCTAAAATGAATTAAATAAAAAAAAATCCTCATCAATTTACACACAATACCTCATAATGACAAAGCGAAAACATGTTTTTAGACATGTTAGCAAATGTATTGAAAATTATATACAGAAATATCTCATTTAAATATATAGGGGGAACCTTGATTGCCCACTGCATACAGTTAAAGGACCACTGAGGATGATTGTGCCAATATGAGAGGATAAACATCACACTGTTTTGGAGAACAGATTATGGATTTTACATTAGACCCAATATAATAGACCTGCACTCACCATAACACCTACACAGTAGCATTCAATTGTAACACATCAGGGTTGGCACACACACACACAATTATTCATAACACACATGAAGAAAGACACTAAAGTCACAGCAGACTCCACAGCTTTAGACATGTTCCTCAAACAGAAGAAAACAACTACTTGATAAGATCTTCACTTCTCAGCTTCAGAAGGCAACAGAGAAGCAGAGAGATCAGAGACAGAGAGAATAGAGGGGGTGCATTCTGGTCTGGGTCATGTTTATCAATTGAGACTTTACCCTGGGCAGTACTGCCGGAGTGCCTGGGCCTTGCTTCACACCAGTAACGAGTGCAGGGCTTCTGCTGTGACAAAGCGTGAGCATTGTAGTGTAAACAGCCCGTGTGTAGTCACAGCTGACTAAACAAACACATCAATATACAAAAACGCTTGCGGGGCTAGGATGATCCAACGCTGCAAGACAATTTGAAGTCTTTTAATTTGGCATCATTATGACTGCGGGATGGAGTCAGTCCCCTAGTACTATTTTTCCATGGATATGCTCTCCCGTGAAAGTCAGAATCAGATGTTTACTGTGTTTAGTAGTAAAACAAATGAAATACTTTGCCAATTGGTAGAACCTGATTGAACTTGCAAATACATTTTAAAGCGTATCGCTTTTGCATGCTTGAGTCAACATGTGACTGTCACTAGGTTTAATTGATTTTCAGTGACGAACGATAACACAGCCAAAACAGAGTGACATTTTTAACAGCCAGAAGATATTGGTCAGCCAGGTTATCTGAAAGAAGAAATATATTTCCATCTCTGATCAGTATGAAGTAGTTTTTTTCTCACACTAAGAATTGTACAGCATTTGTGCAATCTAATAAACACCAAATAAACAAGAGGAGGTAGAAATACAGATGTCCCAGCATCAGGTACTATGAGCAGCGGACTTCACTGACAGGTTGTAGTTTAATCAATATTCAACCGCCTTGAGAAAGATGTGTTACTCTAGAGAAGAATGCTAGCTACACTGGAACCTCTCCCTCCATATGAACCTGAAATGTCCAATGAAAGCGACTCTGATGCTTCCCAGCCTGTCGACAATATCAGTTAATCTCTGTGTACCTTCCAGCTATATTGAATGAAAGTAGGGGGAGTTTTCAATAATCACTGAATTAATTCTGGTCTGGATTGAGAGTCTGTAATGGTAACGATCACTGTGCATTAACTCATGCAGTGAGAAATGGGAGAACAGTGCTGTGCTGGGTATTGTGGAGCCCATCTCATGGGGAATGTTCTCCTGCATTCAAAGCTGCCAGTGTGCATAGCTTCATGAGCTTATTATTCTGAACAGTTGCGATGTCTGAAACTTTGTAGGAGTTGTGTATAGGAGGCTGCATCAATAACGCAAAACCATAAAGTCCTCTTTCCACAGCAGTATTGCCTCAAACTTTGTATTGCCAGTTTTGTAAATTGTATTAGTTTATCCTCTATTTTATTCATGACCATCATTGTACTAATACACTGTGGAATTCACCACAGGTTTGGACAAATATATATCTCCCCCACATATTGTGTAGGGACTACAGAACATGACTTTACACTCAATTTAGAAGAGGCCTATACATCAAATTCAGCCCCTGAGGCTCCAAATAATATAAAACGGGCTATGTAACCCTAACCCTAACCTAACCTCAGCTAAACCAGAACTACTGTGACTGAAATTCAGTGGTAGAAAAAGTACCCAATTGTCATGCTTGAGTAAAAGTAAAGATACCTTAATAGAAAATGACTTAAGTAAAAGTGAAAGTTTTACTACTTAAGTACTACTTAAGTTTTACTACGTAGTTTTCTACTACTTAAGAAAAAGTCTACAAGTATTTGGTTTTAAATATACCTAAGTATCAAAAGTAAAAATACAGAAAACTTCTTTATATTAAGCAAACGAGACGACACACATTTCTAATTAAGAACAGCCAGGGGCACACTCCGACACGCAAACTTAATTTACAAATGAAGCATTTGTGTTTAGTGAGTCCGCCAGATCAGAGGCAGTAGGGATGACCACTGATGTTCTCTTGATAAGTGTGTAAATTGGACCATTTTCTGTCCTGATAAGCATTCAAAATGTGACAATTACTTTTGGATGTCAGGGAAAATGTATGGAGTAAGAAGTACATTATTTTCTTAAGGAATGAAGTGGAATAAAAGTTGTCAAAAATATAAATAGTAAAGTACTAATACCCCAAAAAACAAGTTAAGTAGTACTTTGAAGTATTTTTACACCACTGCTGAAATGCCTTTGCTAAGAAACAGGAAATATACAGTGTTTCCTTGACATAGTAACAGAGTGGATGCAATAAACAGAAAATACATCAATGCAATTTTCATGTCTTATTATCTTTAATTGTCACACACATTTGTGTTTATTCAACTGAGTGGGACCTGAACACACCAGTTTCTTTATACATTCAAACTGGAGTTTACACTTGCAGCCTAAGGCTTTGTGATCTCAAAGCATTAAAGAAAGCTTAACTTGCTCGGTCAATTCCCCTATCTAGGGGAGAGGAGGGGCTCAATTTATTCCTGATGCACTCTAATGTGTCTGAAAACGATGTTCAAAGGGTATCGGCCAGGCAGGTCACAAATGCTTGGCAATAACCTGCGGAACAGCCTGGGAGGGCCAAGAAAATTATTTTGTGAAGATAAGCCTTCATCCATCTCAAAGAACATGCAATTTGGTGGCAATTTTCCATTTAGTTGGAAAATAAGATCCCACATTCATTTGATGGATTATACTGGACAAAATAGCAGTCGTTTCAAGCCTGCCTTTGTGTCACAGTCTAGAGAAGAATCTAATTCTCAGTCCATTTGCTCAATTCCTTTGTTCTCCTATTCATCTTTTAGCATGTGGACTTCATCAGAGGGTTCCCATGAATAGAAACCTTATCCTGAACCTTTTAGCTCTGAAAGGCTGGTTTTTATACTAGCTCTGCCACAGAACAGGCAGAGCTAGTATATACTGGAGTACAAAACAGACAGAAGAGAAAATGGAGTAACACATCTGACGCTCTATTTAGATAGTCAGCTTGTACATAAATCACCCGCATGAAAATTAACTGTTTCCTGTTTCTTATTGTCAACCATCAGAGTATATTCATATCAAATGAAAATGTACGTTAAGAAAGGCGTGATCAGATGGAAGAAATTACGAAAAGTTGTTCTCTTGCTCAAATATAGGTTACACTTTCTCCTGAGAGACCATCTGAAGGGAACCTGTGAATTAAGTAACAATTTTGCCATCAAAATGGATGGCCAATCCAATTAAGGGAAACATTAAAGTCCAATGTACTGGTGATGACTAGTGATGATATAATGAGCCCTCACTGACACATACAGTACTGAGGACAGCAACACAGGTGCTCCCTCTGGCTAAGTCTGGGAACTCTCTCCTAGAGCTTCCTTCCTCCTCACAGTCACGTGTTATAACACAGTTTACTTTACCACACAGGAGTATTTGTCCTTTGGGGTTAATATAGAAGCACAGATAGGCACACAACCAAAGAATGATTAACAAGATCCCCATAGCCTCATTTCCTCTCGGACTGAAGAGTTGGTAGTCTTCCTCCTAATTAGCTCAAAGTCAAGTCCAGCTAGGGAGTGTTGTTCTCGAAAATATGTTATACATTCCAGCATAGATAAGGTAAACTGAACTAAATACTGTCCTTCAGCAGAGGTGAAGACATGGTAACATTAATAAGGACTTCTCAGATGAGACGTGAGTCTTACACAATGGATAAATACTGCATGATAGGCCTATTTAGGACTGCAGTAGCAAAATACCCTGTAGTGTGTTAATGTATTCATTATGAACAAGCCTAAAAATAATATACTCTACTGTATCTATATATTGTATCATGGAGTGACGTATGTGATTAGGTCAATTGTTAGATGTGGACTACAGCCCATGTAATTTCTGATTGGCCTCCACTTTTCATACTATGACACAACACAGGCACGATGTGAATAGTCATTGAATACCAGCTTCTATTAACTCAGATTGTGGACTCAGAGTAGTGTTGGGCGATATCCAGATATTCATACCGTTTCTGTTCCATACTGGGGTATACGGTATTACTGGAAGTGCAAACAAGTGGCGCTATTTCAAAGCTATTTACACAAAAAACAATTTAGGCAACAGGGATCTTGATCCAGGAGGGGATTGAATGTCTCTGCTGTAACCAAGACGCTTGATCTTGACATCAAGCCACTTAGCTAGCAAGTTAGCAAACCAAATGCTGGAGCCTTGAGCTGGATATCATTTATTTGACACATCTTACATTTCTTATAGATGTAGTTAACTTACCACACTGGAGTATTTGACATTTGGGGTGCACCCCCATCGGTATTTTGAAATATAAAGTTAATACCGTACACCAGGATATTGCCCAAGCCTAAAGTTCACAGTACAGTGAAACTATAGTCCCTCAGAACTATTGTTGGCTACATCAACGTTTTTACAGGTAGGCCTATAGACTATAATACCATTTCCAATATGGAAAGATTCTTATATCTAGAATATCTTTAACGCTATATGTGATTTCAAAAAGTGCTACCTGGAATGGCTTGCCATTAGAGATACTGGTCTCCTTCCAGGCTGATAAATGGTAGTCTTTGGCTTCTATTTCTCTGAATGTGATGATCCATAGATGTGGCTCATTAGGTGGGCCCCACCAGCATAAAGAATATCGAGCATAGACCAGCCATCTCCAACGGGGCCTCTGGAAACCTCACTTAGTGATCAATACACAGTGTCCCCTTTATTATCCACTGGTTACCTCATCTTTTCACCAATCTCACAAACTCATAGAACTTCGGAAACAGTTCAGCAGATTCCTCAGCCAGAAGGCAATTACACTTCCAGTGCCCAAGACTTTGTGAGCTCTCTAAACATGGCAGCTAACCTTCCCGATCATGCCTCTGTGATCTGCAATTATGATAATGATTAGCACAATTATCTGGGTGGCCGTCTGCACTGGATTAATGAAGACGTGATTAGAGGTGGGGGTGGGGTAACTGTAGAGAGGAGGTTGGAGGTGGTGAAAAGAGGAGACAAGTCAACACTATGTTCTTGGCAGAAGGTTACGTAAACAACTGATTAAAGGCTGTGAAGAAATCAATGCAAGAACTAGAAGAGGGAGCAACAAAAAGGAGTAGACCTGAATACAGACTGTATAGTGAAATTCATCTGTGGAGAATTTTCTAAAAGGAAGCTGGTGATCTTTTCTGTACAGCACTTTGAGATATCAGCTGATGTACGAAGGGGTATATAAATACATTTGATTTGATTTGATTTGATCTCCTACAGCAGTGAGTGGTTAGCTTTCAAACTGAAGTTTACTTTCATTGAGGGGAGTTTTGACGTTGGAAGAAAAAAGATCACTTTTCATAGAAAATAAAGTTGGACTGGGATCCTGTCATCAGAACAGGCCATGGAGCCTGGGCTATGGGTGGAATCGAGTTGCCTCCCTGAAATCCAACATTGAGGTCTGTGGTCTGGGCCTTTCTGCCTGTGGTGCTATGACTCTGGGGCTCTGCCTCGCCTGGGTGGGTATGAACACGCCCCCCCCCCCCCCCCCCCCCCCCCCCCCCCCCCCCCCCCCCCCCCCAGGGTTGTGTGTGCATACTGTATGTTTCCCCCTGCATGATTACATGTGAATTTAATTTCGTCACGAAGAACACCAAATCATCCTAAGGCATGTATTTTAATGAAGAAGCTCATAATGAACGGTCATGAAGAATGCATGGAAATAGCTGTTATGTCGACCATTTCTGGCTGGTGGGCATGGAGAAGCTGTAGGAGGGGGTGGACTACAGAAACCCTATTGAGAGAGACCTATGAATAGATCTTCTTGGAATTACACAGTATGTCAAAGGAGAGAGAGAGAGAGAGAGAGAGAGAGAGAGAGAGAGAGAGAGAGAGAGAGAGAGAGAGAGAGAGAGAGAGAGAGAGAGAGAGAGAGAGAGAGAGAGAGAGAGAGAGAGAGAGAGAGAGAGAGAGAGAGAGAGAGAGAGAGAGAGAGAGAGAGAGAGAGAGAGAGAGAGAGAGAGAGAGAGAGAGAGAGAGAGAGAGAGAGAGAGAGAGAGAGAGAGAGAGAGAGAGAGAGAGAGAGAGAGAGAGAGAGAGAGAGAGAGAGAGAGCGCTGAAAGCTAAGACCTGTTGTACAATCAGAGGAACCCAAAAAGCTCAAACCAATAGAACCCTAGGGTGAGGTGGGGAATAGAGGGGTAAGCCTAAAGTGTCAGTATGTTTCAGAATGACTTGGTATTGTAACCAACTGGCTAAGCAAACCCAGGTCATCAGCTTTCGTTCATCATCAAAAGGTTTTGCCAACTGCAGCAATCCCAAACTTCCATAACATCGACCATAGTCATGTTAAATTGTCCATCGGTTACATGAATTAAGGATTTCCTCAGCCTACCAGCATTTTCGAGGGTAAGTATACAATCAGTGTGTCTTAATTGGAAACGGCATCATTGGGAAGCCAGCAGTAAGTAAAGTCAATGGCAGGGCCTGCAGCAGTGTGGAGTCAGCTACTATTACTGCTGCTGCTTAGCATTTGCTGTGAATCAGGCCTGATTCAATGTTGCGTGATATTACTGGTCGGAGTTGATTAAAGTGACAATAATAATACAACTATCGGCAGTCATACGTAAGAGCCAGCAAACAACGTTTGGGGCCAGATAAGAAGTGAGGAACATGAAGTTGACGAGAGAGAGAAAGTTGTATGTATTTACAGTGTTCAACAGGTATAATAGTGAAATGTAGTGGTAAGGGTTGGGCAGTGGCTGATATAATTTGGGTATCGGCAATGGTTTTTCAATTTGTCAGAGCAGTGATAAGTGTCAGTACCATTGACAGTGTAATACCAATAAAAATAACAGTGCTTGTTGTGTTGACCTTATAGCCACACAGCAGTCCCTATCAACATTCAGGCTTTGCTGTCCCTGAGCAAGAGGAAAGATGTAATCTGCTCTCCTCCTGCATCCTTGTGTTTCACGGTTCAGGCATAATCCTCAAAAACAGAGGGTTTGTTTTATTCCCATTTCAGTCTTCTCAGACCTAGTTCATTTTCCTAAATATTATTAGATTAACCTCAGGGCTGTCCAAATCCTCTCCCTTTTGTTTTGACTGATGTTATGTAAAAACAATATTTATCTGACTAGGGTTCACCTTTAAAATACTCATGTTATGCATAACAGATGGTGCACACCATATTTTTAAGGGGTATCAGGGTGCATCCTAGTCACGTGCCTCACAGTTAAAAACAATTCTGTAAAACCAAGTCTAGCGGACTACGGAGGACGACAAAGACATGAATAAAGAGTATGTGTCTACTATCTGCTCACGGGGGGAAGAAATCATATTCAACCTCATGTTTTTTTAAATTTCTGCTTGGATTGTTTGATTTGGGAGTGATTCATTTCCAGTCCATTAGAGAGGATCAGAGGGTGAGACAGCCAACTGACCTCCTGCTGTAAAATCTATATGAAAT
Source organism: Oncorhynchus mykiss (assembly GCF_013265735.2). Lineage (NCBI taxonomy): Eukaryota > Metazoa > Chordata > Actinopteri > Salmoniformes > Salmonidae > Oncorhynchus > Oncorhynchus mykiss. The sequence continues at coordinate 16,818,706 of NC_048579.1, forward strand.
GGCACAGCGTGCTCCAACGTCTGCCAAAGTTAGTTACAGGAGAACTGAGTTATACACCAGCCTATGGCTGGATGGTCATACATGTTGTCCCTCCTGAACAAGGAAGCTGAACAGTTGGCAAAGGAAGGAAATTACCATTCTGAAGCGTGTGGAGGGTAGGGTGATCACTTAACATTAATTCCACAGATTTCAACCAATGGCAACTCTGATGTTGGACACCAAAAGCTTTTAATGGCTTAAGTGCACGTAAATGTTTAGCAGTACACAATAGTTTGAATGCTGAGGATATTAATGGGAAAATCTTTTGTGAGGTTCATCTGCTTGATGCACATGAGGTAGATGTGTCTATGCTGATTAGTCACTTGTGTGAGAGAACTATTCCACGCTAATCTCATGTTTAATGGATGAATGGACGCCTGTGTTTTTCTGTTGTTTGTTGGGAGTGGGATGTTATAAATATTTCTTGATAAAACCAGAACGCTACGTTCAGTCATGAAGGATGGATCATAAACCAGACTACAGTTTAATTTTGTTTCATCGCAGTCCATCAGTGTGTCCAGGATGGTAGGGATACAGACAGATTAAGAGCAGTCTCCATTTGGCGAGCCCAGCAATGTCCATGATCTGGGCTTTTCCCTCAAGCCTGTGCAGAACTTGATTCAGAGAGGTTGGGTTAAATGCGGAAGAGACATTTCAGTTGATTGCATTCAGTTGTACAACTGATTAGGTATCCCCCTTTCCCTCTATTCCCCCTCTCATCACAAGACAAACAAATTAGAAAAGAAAATTTGAAACAAATTGTAAAGATGCTACTTTATATACAATACCAGTCAAAAGTTTGGACACACCTATTCATTCAAGGGTTTTTCTTTATTTTTACTATTTTCTGCATTGAAGAATAATAGAAGACATCAAAACTATGAAATAACACATATGGAATCATATAGTAACCAAAAGTGTTAAATAGATGTAAACCTAATTTCCCGCCACCTTTAGTGGAATTGATATGTGTGATCATCGCATGATCTGTCAACATATTGAATTCAACGATGGAATGGTTTATGTGGTGTGCCACAATCGGAAAACACAAACCTACTGCATGTATGGAATAAAAACACTTATAGCCATTGTCAAGTCCATATAACATCAACAGAGTCAAAAGTCCTCAATCTATATCCGAGAGGAAGATATCCAACCAATGTTTCATCCTCGGCTGATGTTGAGCCGCATTTCAACCCAGTCGAAAAGGTATCGACAGTTACCAATGTTGGAATCAAAAAGTTTGGGACAAAGTTATTAAAAAGTAATCTGCGGAGAGAGGGAGGGATAAGAGAGAACCGGCCAAAATGCAAGACTTCAAGGTTAAAGCAACCCGCCCTGTCCAGACTGAGGGATTGTTATTCACGCCTGGCCACAGCGTATGCGTGTGCGTACCTCCCAGGAACATGAAGAATTGAAAAGGCTCTTTACCGTTGTTGTTTTCTATAAGCCTTCATTCCCACACTGCACGCTAGTCATGTCATTTCGAGAAATAAATTGATGCCATGGAAACAATACGCACAGGCAGACACCCTCTGGGTAATGAAATGGGGACATGAGAAAGAAGGACACCCATACTCCTATTGACATTTACCCGTGCTAATATGGCAGTAGGTTTCTATAGCAAGGTCAATGTTGTAGGCTACTGCCAAATTTCATATGAAATCAAGATGGTTAATCATGGTGGACAAAATGTATCCAAAGCACATCAGAAGGTTCCTTTAAGGCTGAACATCTTATTGATATTGCAAAATGTTAGAAGGACACAAGAGAGCTCTCTAGAACTCAAGATGAAAGTCTCCTATAATAAATGATATGAACAAAGGGCCTTTGGCCAAGATGCATGTGGTCTAACTTTGAAATTCCAAAAATATATATACACACATTTAGAAAGTGTTTTCTGCCAAGTAGTTTACAGGATGCCTGCTGGGAAAATGTACCATTCACTTTGAATTTCATTATTTTCAATTTCTTAGTCTGTTTGTTATGTTCTCATGGCAACCCTGGTGAAGCCAAAAGCTGTTTGACACAAGATTTCGATCTCGCCACCTGTTGTTGTTGATTTATTCATATTAATCATGTTCCACAGTCCCCTGAGAATATGAGAGCGAAGCCTGCCTTTTAGAGTAGCCACTGACAAACATCACATCTGGATGTCTATGCAAAGTCCACATAAAATATTACAAATGGTGAGAGAGGCTACATTGTTCTTAACACATCCATCTACATTTTGTTGAAACTTTATTCAAATCAATGAAGTGAATACACAGACTTGCAGAAATACTAACATATATTTATAGATGGACAACCACTCACACACGTCCGTCTCAGAACCGCCCATCCTCCGTGACCTCTCTCTCCCCCCCACCCAAAACCACTCCCCTTTCACGGGATAAATAACTGCGAGAAACCGGTAAATTATAATGTATTATTTATATGAACAGCATGTCTAAATCTGGCTTTTCTACAGCCGCTGCATGATGAATCAACGCTCAGTGTGGGGACAGACAGCTCATCTCTGTATGGAGCGCAGTTCACAATGCATGAAAGACCTATCATCTCATCATGGTAACTTTTTTCCTTGTGACAGATAGACTATACTGCAGCAAATAGCAAGTAGGCCTATGCTACAGTAATATAAAGACTGAATTGGCGTCTAATTAACCCATTTCCATCTGGCTTTCGGGGGTCACCTTGTTTTTAATTGTAAAGATTATATATATTTTTAAACAGCCCATCACTCGTATATCGTTGCTTTAAATCAGTGCACACGCCAGCACTCTCTCGCAGTCTCTCTCTCTGTCAACTCCATTCAAATTGCATCCAAAATCGATAATCCTGTTCTAGATTTACATATAGCCCTATATATAGATGTCCTGCCTACCTCTTTCAGGTAATACATTCAATACAGTATTAGCCTTATATTTATCGAATGAATAATTGGTTATGCATAATGAGCATAATAAGCTTCTAACTTATAGCCTCTCTCTTGCGCAATAGATACACACCTGTGCTCTCTTCTTAAAAATTGCTCCCTAGCTCTTAGAATCCCATGCAGGAAAAGCTAGACTAGAATAGCTTGCTAGACATACTTTTTTTTTTTTTAGCATTTCTTATACCAATAGACTATTCAAAGAGGGAAGCAAGCTCTTGTTTGCTGAATACAGCAGCTAATAGAATATGGGTAGTTTGAAAGAAGAGCGATGGCGGTAGGGCATAGCAGTTATTTATTCAGACCTGAAGGAGAGAGGATCTGAATCTAATAATTTAAAAAAAATTAAATGTAAAAATCTTTTTAACCCCCTTTTCGTGGTATCCAATTGTTAGTAGTTACTATCTTGTCTCATCGCTACAACTCCTGTACGGGCTCGGGAGAGACGAAGGTCAAAAGCCATGTGTCCTCTGAAACACATCGCGAATCCAACCCAGAAGCCAGCCGCACCAATGTGTCGGAGGAAACACAGTGCACCTGGCGACCTGGTTAGTGTGCACTGCGCCCGGCACGCCACAGGAGTCGCTAGTGCGCGATGAAACAAGGATATCCCTACCCGCCAAACTCTCCCTAACTCCCTAACCCGGACGACGCTAGGCTAATTGTGTGTCGCCCCACGGACCTCCCGGTCGTGACAGAGCCTGGGCGCGAAACCAGGCCCTAGACCACTGCGCCACCCGGGAGGCCCTTCTGAATCTAATTCTAGTCCTATATTATTCAAGGATGTGATTAGAATGATGAAGATAAGAACAACAAAACTTATCTCATTTAACTGTTGAAAGAGAGAAGGGAATGAAGCAACAATAGCGAGAGAAAGAGGAGGTAGACTAATAACATTAGGTTAACTATTATGAAAGGTATATATCAGCCTACTAATTATATTAATTATATAAACAGCCCTATTATATTTCAAAATTAAAATCAAATCCGCTAGCCTATACTAGTAACTTTGTAGGCCGTATGTGCTGAACAAGAATTGCATGTTCTCTCCCTGCTATATCATAGTTTGAACGATGTGCGTAATTCCAGTCTATATAATCCAGTATAATACAATACAGTAAAGTAATACAGTTCACACTTAGCCTAACGGAACTAGTTTCATGTATTTAACAAAGGCTATAGCTAGCTACATCTACGGGCTTTTTTTGTTTTTCTGCCGTGCGTAATGTGTAGCCTGTATCATTTACAGTATGTATTGGATAATGGCGCAATCATTTGGGCTTTTTTGGGCTTGGGCTCATGAAATGTCTCTAATGTAAGGCTCATTAAATGTATTTAATGTATGGCTCATCAAGGTCAGGTAGCATCAGGCTTTTTTAATATTTTTTTTATCAAAGCTTTAATCACATCCAGACATAGGGCTATTTATATACTTTATGATGCTTTTGAATGATACATTTGGTTTTGGTGGAAAATACCGGGTTACCCGAGAGAAAAGTGATTTATTCATGGGATGAAACAATTGTAAAAAAATATATATATATATTCAACCCTACTACACACACACGATTCATCATTAGTGTAGAGACAGTTGATGTGGAGGCGACCAATCGCAGCCGAAACATGCACGAAAAACTAAAACTGAAATACATTTAAATAAATCTAAATGACTCATGCACTGTCCTGTCGCCTCAGCCATGATTCATAATGATGATGCTGTGGCTGCTTTCAACTCCACACTGTGGTGTTGACCAGCTTCATCACCTCTAAAAGGCTGGGGTGGCAGGTAGCCTAGTGGTTAGAGTGTTGGGCCAGTAACCAAAAGGTTGTTTAAACGAATCCTCGAGCTGGCAAGGTTGTTCCTAGGCTGTCATTGTAAATAAGAATTTGTTCTTAACTGACTTGCCTAGTTAAATAAAACAATTACACTTTACTTCAAAAATACAACACAAATAAGATCTAGGCCTAAATATATATTGTAAGGATTTGTTTTCAGAAATAGGTCTGGTAGAAAGAAGGCAGGGCTCGACAATAACACCTTTTGTATTTCCTCGACAAAAAGTATTTGTAATGTTGTAATTGTAATGTTGCAGGGTGGTCGACCATCATCCAGGAGTGATACTGGGTGTGCAGGCTTTGTACAGTAGTTCTTTTTTACATTGTATAAAATCAGCTGCTCAACAGGACCTTGATAAGCTGACTCTGTAAGGATCTGTATTCATTTTCTTAGTCAACCTTGTGTTCTGTTTCGTTGTGTTCTTGAACGTAGCCCTGTTTCTTTGTGTTCTTGAACGCAGCCCTGTCTTTCATTTTTTTCCATTGATTCCACCTGTCTTAGTTACTCACCTGGTCTCATCAACTCCTTATTTAGTTCAGTTCATTCTGTTTGTGCCTTTGTGAGGTATTGTTCCTTTTGACTCTACTAAGACTTTTCCGAGCTCATTTTTTGAGAAACGGATATAGCCTTTAGTCCTAGTTTTGATTTACCTGCCTGTTTGCCTTTCTGTGTGTGACCACGATTCCTGCTTTCTGCAAAGGTGAAATAAACACCTGCTGCGCTCTGCATGGTAATCTACACCTTTTTCTCCCTGAGTATTCATTACAGACTCCGGTATGTTTGAGCAGGGTTGGGACAAACGCTTGCACACCCAATAGCTCTCCAAATGGAGGGTTGACACACCACAGGTTTATACAGTAGCCTATCACTGCACTATTTTGTGGAGGGTTAAGTGTCTTGCTCAAGGCCACAACAGCAGGTGATCTACTGTAATACATGGGATCAGAGACCAGCAGCCTTCCATTGTCAATACCAGTGACAATAATGAAGTGGTTCCTTGCATCATACAACCATTTTCAGTCACCTTTTTAGCCCACGGTGTTAGACCATTTTTATTTTTGGACAAGTGACTTGAGCTTTCGGACAGCAAAACATTTTTTTGGACAAAGTTATGTCAAACCCTGGTAGGTCTCCATTGGTGTAGAACAGTTGGCTCATCATGGTGACTATTGGCCTCTGAAATGCAATCATGATGTAACATGTCTACTGTACATGTAAGCTCAACCCACAAAAGCCCTTATAAACAGTAGTCACTATACTGAACAGGCTTGTTTTGTTCTGACTAGAAGGCCTGGGCTGAACTACTCAACTAATCTCAGCAAAAAAAGAAATGACCTCTCACTGTCAACTGTGTTAATTTTCAGCAAACGTAACGTGTAAATATTTGTATGAATATAACAAAATTCAACAACTGAGACAAACTGAACAGGTTCCACAGACATGTGACTAACAGAAACTGAATAATGTGTCCCTGAACAAAGAGGGGTCAATACCAAAAGTAACAGTCAGTATCTGGTGTGGCCACCAGCTGCATTAAGTACTGCAGTGCATCTCCTCCTCATGGACTGCACCAGATTTGCCAGTCCTTGTTGTGAGATGTTACCCCACTCTTCCACCAAGGCACCTGTAAGTTCCCGGACATTTCTGTCCTCACCCTCCGATCCAACAGGTCCCAGAAGTGCTCAATGGGATCGAGATCCGGTCTCTTCGCTGGCCATGGCAGAACACGGACATCCCTGTCTTGCAGGAAATCACACAGAGAACGAGCAGTATGGCTGGTGGCATTGTCATGCAGGAGGGTCATGTCAGGATGAGCCTGCAGAAAGGATACCACATGAGGGAGGAGGATGTCTTCCCTGTAACGCACAGCGTTGAGATTGCCTGCAGTGACAACAAGCTCAGTCCGATGATGGTGTGACACACCACCCCAGACCATGACGGACCCTCCACCTCCAAATCAATCTCTCTCTTCTCTGTATACATCAATGAGGTCGCTCTTGCTGCTGGTGAGTCTCTGATCCACCTCTACGCAGACGACACCATTCTGTATACTTCTGGCCCTTCTTTGGACAGTGTGTTAACAACCCTCCAGGCAAGCTTCAATGCCATACAACTCTCCTTCCGTGGCCTCCAATTGCTCTTAAATACAAGTAAAACTAAATGCATGCTCTTCAACCGATCGCTACCTGTACCTACCCGCCTGTCCAACATCACTACTCTGGACGGCTCTGACTTAGAATACGTGGACAACTACAAATACTTAGGTGTCTGGTTAGACTGTAAACTCTCCTTCCAGACCCATATCAAACATCTCCAATCCAAAGTTAAATCTAGAATTGGCTTCCTATTTCGCAACAAAGCATCCTTCACTCATGCTGCCAAACATACCCTTGTAAAACTGACCATCCTACCAATCCTCGACTTTGGCGATGTCATTTACAAAATAGCCTCCAATACCCTACTCAACAAATTGGATGCAGTCTATCACAGTGCAATCCGTTTTGTCACCAAAGCCCCATATACTACCCACCATTGCGACCTGTACGCTCTCGTTGGCTGGCCCTCGCTTCATACTCGTCGCCAAACCCACTGGCTCCATGTCATCTACAAGACCCTGCTAGGTAAAGTCCCCCCTTATCTCAGCTCGCTGGTCACCATTGCATCTCCCACCTGTAGCACACGCTCCAGCAGGTATATCTCTCTAGTCACCCCCAAAACCAATTCTTTCTTTGGCCGCCTCTCCTTCCAGTTCTCTGCTGCCAATGACTGGAACGAACTACAAAAATCTCTGAAACTGGAAACACTTATCTCCCTCACTAGCTTTAAGCACCAACTGTCAGAGCAGCTCACAGATTACTGCAGCTGTACATAGCCCACCTATAATTTAGCCCAAACAACTACCTCTTTCCCTACTGTATTTTATTTATTTATTTATTTTGCTCCTTTGCACCCCATTATTTTTATTTCTACTTTGCACATTCTCCCATTGCAAATCTACCATTCCAGTGTTTTACTTGCTATATTGTATTTACTTTGCCACCATGGCCTTTTTGCCTTTACCTCCCTTATCTCACCTCATTTGCTCACATCGTATATAGACTTGTTTATACTGTATTATTGACTGTATGGTTGTTTTACTCCATGTGTAACTCTGTGTCGTTGTATGTGTCGAACTGCTTTGCTTTATCTTGGCCAGGTCGCAATTGTAAATGAGAACATGTTCTCAACTTGCCTACCTGGTTAAATAAAGGTGAAATAAAAAAAATCAAATAAAAAATCCCGCTCCAGAGTATAGGCCTCAGTGTAACGCTCATTCCTTCGACGATAAAATTGAATTCGACCATCACCCCCGGTGAGACAAAACCACGACTCGTCAGTGAAGAACACTTTTTGCCAGTCCTGTCTGGTCCAGCGACGGTAGGTTTGTGCCCATAGGTGACGTTGTTGCCAGTGATGTCTGGTGAGGACCTGTCTTACAACAGGCCTACAAGCCCTCAGTCCTCTCTCAGCCTATTGCGGACAGTCTGAGCACTGATGGAGGGATTGTACGTTCCTGGTGTAACTCTGGCAGTTGTTGTTGCCATCCTGTACCTGTCCCGCAGGTGTGATGTTCAGATGTACCGATCCTGTGCAGGTGTTGTTTCACGTGGTCTGCCACTGCGAGGATGATCAGCTGTCCATCATGTCTCCCTGTAGCGCTGTCTTAGGCGTCTCACAGTATGGACATTGTAATTTATTGCCCTGGCCACATCTGCAGTCCTCATGCCTCCTTGCAGCATGCCTAAGGCACGTTCACTCAGATGAGCAGGGACCCTGGACATCTTTCTTTTGGTGTTGTTCAGAGTCATTCGAAAGGCCTCTTTAGTGTCCTAAGTTTTCATAACTGTGACCTTAATTGCCTAGCCTCTGTAAGTTGTTAGTGTCTTAATGACCGTTCCACAGGTGCATGTTCATTAATTGTTTATGGTTCATTGAACAAGCATGGGAAACAGTGTTTAAACCCTTTACAATGAAGATCTGTGAAGTTATTTGGATTTTTTCTAATTATATTTTAAAGACAGGGTCCTGAAGAAGGGACATTGCTTTTTTTGCTGAGTTTACTTAAAGCATTTGAAATGATTTCAAATAGTATATGAACCCATGTCTACTAGAGGGTGTAATTATACTCAACTGGGAACCTTTATCGTCTTGCCTTTAAAACTACTGCAGTGGTAATGAAAACACGACAGTCAAGTGAGCATCTCGGGTCCAAACAGTCACTCATCTGTGCAGTGATCCTGACTTCTTCCCCAGTGCAGAGCCCCAACAGAATACTGATAATTCATGCAAAGGATGACCAAATCGGGTTTGACTGACACAGCCGGTAGAGCACAGCTAACGAGCCCTGATGCAGAGGGCTAAGGCTCAGAGGCAGTGGAGTGGCCCAGACAGGTCAGACACTTCGAGACGTCTGCGAAGGGAAGTAGAGCGAGGAAAGTTCAATAGATTTCCAGTGCTCCGCTGATCCGAAGCCAGGGACCTCAGTGATGGTGTTTTGTAGGTGTATAACTGGTAATGATGTGAATACATCTGTTGAATATGCATGTATTTAAATACGTACCTATACTGTGAGATGGATGGGGCTTTATAGCCTACATTAAATGCAAGCTGTTCTAGCTTTTAGCAGATACTCTATGAGAGTAGAGTCGAGTATTACTTTATTCACCTCAATTTTAGAAATTGTTTTATTTCATCATGCATCATCAATGACTTACAATGGCAGGACACGCAACAATGACCAACACATGATAAAAAAACACCACATATTAAGACATATCAAGGCACATGCACCACAGTATCCTTAAAATAATGGGTCTGATTCAGTGCTGTTTTTCTATCCTACTCTGGAGGAAAACAGTCAACAACATGTTCCAATAGGAAGACCTCAAAACAGTTAATCAAGTACACTGTTATTTTCCTTTTATTGGGGGTTCGAAAAGGAAAGAGACCTACATCTTCACCTCAAATCCAAAGTACATTCCACCTCTCCTCTTCCTCTCTATTTTCCTCCTAATCTTCCTCCTGAATATAGCCCAGAGAAAGTGCTTTCCTAGTTGACAGGTACAGAAGGCCAAAAAATAAGCAAAGCAGTTTGCACTCTTGTCAAAAAGATACAATAGATAAAAGGATGATTCTGGGTCTCCCATGAGAGAGCGAGAAAATAAATGTATGCATTCGTGTTTCTGTGCATTAGACTGTGTGGGTGTGTGCAATAAATATGAACATTGAGAAAGCAAACTGGGCCAAGTCCTGAAAAACAAAAAGTGTCAATAAATGTGACAAGGAGACAAAAGCCCCAAAAAACAAAGGCAAAAGAAAAGTGATAGAAAGACTACACTGTCTAGAACTGTACTGTTACAACGGTGCACGTTTCTTTTCCAATGACATCTGTTGATATGGAGAACATATCTTTTCCAATTTATGTGCATTCTGTTGGCATATGTCAAGTGATATATGTTTTGGGAAGCTATTTAGGCTAAGAAATTAGGTACTGAGCCACTCTCTCTCTCCCTATCCTACTCGGTCTCTCTCCTCCTTTCATTCAAAGTGCTGCCAACTCGGTGGAGGCTCCCCCTCAGCGACACACGGATGAAGGGAGCACATCTCCTCAGAGAGCACAGCCCCTGTTTCCAGGGGAACAGGAGGTGAGAAATAGGTTGAGGATGGGTTGAGCGCAAAGGAGGGAGCTATCTCACTCTTAAATAGCTGACAAAAAGCCAAGACGGATTCTGCACAAGACTTTCAATTACAGGGTTTTTGTACAACACATGCCATGACGCATATGCACTCGTCAATGATTATACAGAAAATACTTAAGGGTTTATTTATGGAGCATGGATTTTGTTCAGTAGTCGATAAGAGTGTATTCCATAGAATAGACTCAGTCCACAGAACAGTTTGTGGTTGCTGCAAAGGCCTACTGTGAATTTGTTTTAAATACTAGTAGTCGGTGCTATGGGAGGATGGGTGGTGTGAGCTATATGGCTGACCATGTTAGACTTCATTAATAAAAAAAAAAGGCAAGGAAAGCTCTCTCTCTCTCTCTCTGACAGCAGAACAAAGGTAAGGTCCAACACTCTCTCCCACTGACTAGAGACAGATAGGGAGCTTTGGAATTGAAATGATGATAAAGCAAACCATTTTCTATTTTCCCAAGAATCCATGTTTTTCCCCTCAGTTTTTGATTTGATATGATTAACATTTTCACCTTTGGTCAGACACTGAAGGTCAGCAATAGCACAAGAAAGGTAGATTCCTGTAATTTTATAAAGTGGATGTTATATGGCCCAAATTAATTTGAGAAAACATTAAAACTCCATGTCTTTTCAACAGTTTGTTCATCCAGATGTTAAAGATAATCTAACAAGATGGCGCCGATAGAAATGGTCGCTCTGTTTCTAGCTCCTTGCCAACTTTGCAGTATTCATTTTATTTTAGTATAATTTCTTACATTATTTGCTCAGGACGTTTCTTGAATTATTCACTACAGTCGAAAATAACTTTTGGATATTAGACAAACTGTCACTCACCAGTATTTCGACCAGAAATTAGAATTCCCTGAATTGGGTCCTTTGTTTGAACTCCAAGGCAATTCCATTCATTCTGGGTGCTGCTCCAAGACATTGGGGAATAACGAGTGGGTTCTTAGTCAAACTCAGGAGGAATGCATACCATCCACCCTTCCAGAGAGACATCAGGGACTGTAACATACTCTGATTACGGAATCATGGCTCTCTCCGCATATACTGTCCCCGTCCATTCAGCTTGCGGGTTTCACCATCCATCCCGTGAACAGGAAGAAAAACTCTCCAGGGGTAAATAAGGTGGAGGTGTATGTTCCATGATAAACTACTCATGGTGTGACTGTGGTAACGTACAGAAACTCAAGTCCTTTTGTTCAACCGATCTGGAATACTTCAAATGCCGACTGCATTTGTGAAGATATCGAAACTATGAAATAACACATATGGAATCATGTAGTAACCAAAAAAGCGTTAAGACACGAAGGCCAGTCAATGCGGAACATTTTTAGAACATCTGTTTTTAGCCTGGATAATACTCGCCAGTCTACCAGTATCGAACTGTCTCTCCACAACAACGCCGGATTCCTGCCGTAATCCCTGGACCACTACTTCTGATCTTCACAGCTAGCTTGCACCCAGTACCGAAGCTACCCCTGAGGCCCACCTCCCAGCCTACTCAGCTGTTCACCCGAACCACACTCATACACGGCTAGAGCCCAATACTCCACCGGATCCTTAATGTAAACTCTGGACCTTGGCTAACGCCACTGCCACGACGCTAGCACCAGTTAGCCATGAGCCAGGCACATCTCCCTGCTAGCAGGCACATCTCCCTGCCAACCTTGAGCAGACTCCCTACCACCCCCGGGCTACTAACTTTAAACGCTGTGTCGCTAGCGTAGTGGCGGCCCCAGCCGCGAACTCAGGCTCTGTGTGTAGTTAATCCGACCCTCTCTGCCTAGTCATCGTCATTTTACCTGCTGTTGTTGTGTTAGCTGACTAGCTGTTGTTGTCTCACCTGTTGTTTTAGCTAGCTCTCCCAATCAAGACCTGCGATTACTTTATGCCTTGCTGTGTCTCTCTCAAATATCAATATGCCTTGTATACTGTTGTTCAGGTTAGTTATCATTGTTTTAGTTTACAATGAAGCCCCTAGTTCCACTCCTCACACCTCTGATATCTCCTTTGTCCCTCCTCCCACACATGCGGTGACCTCACCCATTATAACCAGCATGTCCAGAGATACAACCTCTCTTATCACCCAGTGCCTGGGCTTACCTCCGCTGTACCCGCACCCCACCATACCCCTGTCTGCACATTATGCCCTGAATATATTCTACCACGCCCATAAATCTGCTCCTTTTATTCCTTGTGCCCAACCCTCTAGGCGACCAGTTTTGATAACTTTTAGCCGCACCCTCATCCTACTCCTCCTCTGTTCCTCGGGTGATGTGGAGGTAAACCCAGGCCCTGCATGTCCCCAGGCACCCTCATTTGTTGACTTCTGTGATCGAAAAAGCCTTGGTCTCATGCATGTCAACATCAGAAGCTTGGGAAGGCCACCAAAAATTCTGAGATTTCCATACCCAACTATAACACTTTCCGTCAAGATAGAACTGCCAAAGGGGGAGGAGTTGCAATCTACTGCAGAGATAGCCTGCAAAGTTCTGTCATACTTTCCAGGTCTATGCCCAAACAGTTCGAACTTCTAATTTTAAAAATTAATCTCTCCAGAAATAAGTCTCTCACTGTTGCCACCTGCTACCGACCCCCCTCAGCTCCCAGCTGTGCCCTGGACACCATCTGTGAATTGATCGCCCCCCGTCTAGCTTCAGAGTTTGTTCTGTTAGGTGACCTAAACTGGGATATGCTTAACACCCCGGCAGTCCTACAATCTAAGCTAGATGCCCTCAATCTCACACAAATCATCAAGGAACCCACCAGGTACAACCCTAAATCCGTAAAAATGGGCACCCTAATAGACATTATCCTGACCAACTTGCCCTCCAAATACCTCTGCTGTCTTCAATCAGGATCTCAGCGATCGCTGCCTCATTGCTTGTATCCGCTATGGGTCCACGGTCAAACGACCACCCCTCATCACTGTCAAATGCTCCCTAAAACACTTCTGCAAGCAGGCCTTTCTAATCGACCTGGCCCAGGTATCCTGGAAGGATATTGACCTCATCCTGTCAGTTGAGGATGCCTGGTCATTCTTTAAAAGTAACTTCCTCACCATCTTAGACAAGCATGCTCCGTTAAAAAAATGCAGAACTAAGAACAGATATAGCCCTTGGTTCACTCCAGACCTGACTGCCCTCGACCAGCACAAAAACATCCTGTGGCGGACTGCAATAGCATCGAATAGTCCCCACGATATGCAACTGTTCAGGGAAGTCAGGAACTAATACACGCAGTCAGTCAGGAAAGCAAAGGCCAGGTTTTCAAGCATACATTTTATCCTGTAGCTTTAACTCCAAAAAGTTCTGGGACACTGTGAAGTCCATGGGGAACAAGAGCACCTCCTGCCAGCTGCCCACTGCACTGAGGCTAGGTAACACAGTCACCACCGATAAATCTGTGATAATCGAAAACTTCAACAAGCATTTCTCAACGGCTGGCCATGCCTTGCTCCTGGCTACTCCAACCTCGGCCAACAGCTCCGCCCCCCCAGCAGCTACTCGCCCATGCCTCCCCAGATTCTCCTTTACCCAAATCCAGATAGCAGATGTTCTGAAAGAGCTGCAAAACCTGGACCCATACAAATCAGCTGGGTTTGACAATCTGGACCCTCTATTTCTGAAACTGTCCGCCGCCATTGTCGCAACCCCTATTACCAGCCTGTTCAACCTCTCCTTCGTATCATCTGAGATCCCCAAGGTTTGGAAATCTGCCGCGGTCATCCCCCTCTTCAAAGGGGGAGACACCCTGGACCCAAACTGTTACAGACTTATATCCATCCTGCCCTGCCTATCTAAGGTCTTCGAAAGCCAAGTCAACAAACAGATCACTGACCATCTCGAATCCCACCGTACCTTCTCCGCTGTGCAATCCGGTTTCCGAGCCGGTCACGGGTGCACCTCAGCCACACTCAAGGTACTAAACGATATCATAACCGCCATCGATAAAAGACAGTACTGTGCAGCCGTCTTCATCGACCTGGCCAAGGCTTTCGACTCTGTCAATCACCATATTCTTATCGGCAGACTCAGTAGCCTTGGTTTTTCTAATGACTGCCTTGCCTGGTTCACCAACTACTTTGCAGACAGAGTTCAGTGTGTCAAATCGGAGGGCATGATGTCCGGTCCTCTGGCAGTCTCTATGGGGGTGCCACAGGGTTCAATTCTCTGACCGACTCTTTTCTCTGTATATATCAATGATGTTGCTCTTGCTGCGGGCGATTCCCTGATCCACCTCTACGCAGACGACACCATTCTGTATACTTCTGGCCCTTCCTTGGACACTGTGCAATCTAACCTCCAAACGAGCGTCAATGCCATACAACACTCCACTGTGACCTGTATGCTCTAGTCGGCTGGCCCTCGCTACATGTTCGCCGCCAGACCCACTGGCTCCAGGTCATCTACAAGTCTATGCTAGGTAAAGCTCTGCCTTATCTCAGCTCACTGGTCACGATGGCAACAACCACCCGTAGCACGCGCTCCAGCAGGTGTATCTCACTGATCATCAAGCCAAAACCTCATTTGGCCGCCTTTCCTTCCAGTTCTCTGCTGCCTGTGACTGGAATGAATTGCAAAAATCTCTGAAGTTGGAGACTTTTATCTCCCTCGCCAACTTTAAACATCTACTATCTGAGCAGCTAACTGATCGCTGCAGCTGTACATAGTCTACCGGTATATAGCCCACCCAATTTACCTACTTCATCCCCATACTGTTTTTATTTTATTTACTTTTCTGCTCTTTTTCACACCAGTATCTCTACCTGCACATGACCATCTGATCATGTATCACTTCAGTGTTAATCTGCTAAATTGTGAGTATTCACTCCTATGGCCTATTTATTGCCTACCTCCTCATGCCTTTTGCACACAATGTATATAGATTTAAAAAAATTATACTGTTATTGACTTGTTTATTGTTTACTTCATGTGTAACACTGTGTTGTTGTCTGTTCACACTGCTATGCGTTATCTTGTCCAGGTCGCAGTTGCAAATGAGAACTTGTTCTCAACTAGCCTACCTGGTTAAATAAAGGTTAAATATTAAATAAATACATTTCAAGATTTTTGAAAGTTTCTTCAAGTGCAGTCACAAAAACCATCAAGCGCTATGATGAAACTGGCTCTCATGAGGACCGCCACAGGAAAGGAACACCCAGACTTACCTCTTCTGCAGAGGATACGTTCATTAGAGTTAACTGCACCTCAGAATGTAGCCCAAATTATTCTCAAGCAACAGACACATCTCAACATCAACTGTTCAAAATAGACTGCGTAAATCAGGCCTTCATGGTCGAATTGCTGCAAAGAAACCACTACTAAATGACACCAACAAGAAAGAGACTTGCTTCGGCCAAGAAACACGAGCAATGGACATTAGACAGGTGTAAATCTCTCCTTTGGTCTGATGAGTCCAAATTTGAGATTTTTGGTTCCAATCGCGGTGTCTTTGTGAGACGCAGAGTAGGTGAACGGATTATCTCTGTATGTGTGGTTCCCAACTTGAAGCATGGAGGAGGAGGTGTGGGAGTGCTTGCTGGCGACACTGTCAGTGATTTATTTAGAATTCAAGGCACACTCAACCAGCATGGCTACCATAGCATTCTGCAGTAATATATCATCCCATCTGGTTGCACTTAGTGGGACTATCATTTTATTTCAACAGGACAATGACCCAAAACACACCTTCAGGCTGTGTAAGGGTTATTTGACCAAGAAGGAGAGTGATGGAGTGCTGCTTCAGATGACCTGACCTCCACAATCACCCGGCCTCAACCCAAATGAGATGGTTTTGGATAAGTTGCTGTTGGGAACTGCTTCAAGACTGTTGGAAAAGCATTCATCTTGAAGTTGGTTGAGAGAATGCCAAGAGTGTGCAAAGCTGTCATCAAGGAAAAGGTTGGCTAATTTGAAGAATCTCAAATATAAAATGTATTTTGATTTGTTTAACACTTTCACCCTTGAATGAGTACATGTGTCCAAACTTTTGATTTGACTGGTACTATATATATATATATATTCTGGACACTGATATTTCTTAATTTCTATTTTTGGGGGGATTAATGTGCATTGTTTGTATTGTTAGGTATTACTACACTGTTGGAGCTAGAAACATAAGCATTTCACTGCTTCTGCAATATGTGTATGTGATCAATACAATTGTATTTGATTTGATGCCATCTGATTTGAGTGCCACAAGCAATAAATACACACATGCAAATCAAATCAAATCAAATTTTATTTGTCACATGGTTAGCAGATGTTAATGCGAGTGTAGCGAAATGCTTGTGCTTCTAGTTCCGACAATGCAGTAATAACCAACAAGTAATCTAGCTAACAATTCCAAAACTACTACCTTATAGACACAAGTGTAAGGGGATAAAGAATATGTACATAAAGATATATGAATGAGTGATGGTACAGAGCGGCATAGGCAAGATACAGTAGATGGTATTGAGTGCAGTATATACATATGAGATGAGTATGTAAACAAAGTGGAATAGTTAAAGTGGCTAGTGATACATGTATTACATAAAGATGCAGTAGATGATATAGAGTACAGTATATACATATACATATGAGATGAATAATGTAGGGTATGTAAACATTATATTAGGTAGCATTGTTTAAAGTGGCTAGTGATATATTTTACATCATTTCCCACCAATTCCCATTATTAAAGTGGCTGGAGTTGAGTCTGTGTTGGCAGCAGCCACTCAATGTTAGTGGTGGCTGTTTAACAGTCTGATGGCCTTGAGATAGAAGCTGTTTTTCAGTCTCTCTGTCCCGGCTTTGATGCACCTGTACTGACCTTGCCTTCTGGATGATAGCGGGGTGAACAGGCAGTGGCTCGGGTGGTTGTTGTCCTTGATGATCTTTATGGCCTTCCTGTGACATCGGGTGGTGTAGGTGTCCTGGAGGGCAGGTAGTTTGCCCCCGGTGATGCGTTGTGCAGACCTCACTACCCTCTGGAGAGCCTTACGGTTGTGGGCGGAGCAGTTGCCGTACCAGGCGGTGATACAGCCCGACAGGATGCTCTCGATTGTGCATCTGTAGAAGTTTGTGAGTGCTTTTGGTGACAAGCCAAATTTCTTCAGTCTCCTGAGGTTGAAGAGGCGCTGCTGCGCCTTCTTCACGATGCTGTCTGTGTGGGTGGACCAATTCAGTTTGTCTGTGATGTGTACGCCGAGGAACTTAAAACTTACTACCCTCTCCACTACTGTTCCATTGACGTGCCATATACCATATACCTACAAGGGGAGAGCTAGGCGCATGCTGACAGAATTGGAACATTGGCTTACTACAGTGTGTTGTTACACAAGCTGATTCTCACGTTTGACTGAGTGTGTCTAGATGCTTGGACATTGACAGGCAGAGAAGTGAAAATTATACAGTAACAACTGCACTGTAAAATACAATGCTGTAAGATTGAGTAGCGTTTCTTAACGTAGCAGCGAGCGATGGAATAGAAAAATGGCGTGCCGTGTGACATTTTGATAATTAAGTCTTGCCTGTTCTGACAAACAGGAATATAAATAGCATACAAGCTCCATCACAAAACCTTTATGTGTCATACAAACGTTCATGTGTGTCAAATATGGTGAGCTTTCATGTGTGCCAGAGATGCAGAAAAAATGTGCACCAACCTTGAAGTGATGGAAATAAAAAGTATTGATTTGTCTGTTCTGCAAATGTTCAAACAAAAAAGTGAAACAAAAGCAGAGCCATATGAATGCTGGTATTGATTTTCAAACAGAAAAGAGTTCAATACAGTTATGTTATATTACATACATTAACCTTTGCTATGCTGACATACTATGTGTGTGTGTCGAAATATGCTTAGAGTGTATGCATGTGTGCGGGTCGGACCATCAAATTCAACGCCTGCGCTAGAAAATAATAGCTTTTGACACAAGCCAGGCAACAAGCAGTCCTATTCCCTATAAATCAATGTTGCCTTGGCAATGGGGACCTTCATGCGCAAATACATTAGGTCTAATTCAGGAACACGCCGTGATTCCACTCAGTGGGGATGTGACGCGTCTGTTGTGTGTGATATCACGGGGCCAGTTTGATAATAGGCCTTGTTTACTTGCTTTAAAAACACTCTGGCTGTAGGCTAGTCCACTAGACTTGAGTGCCTTCAGTGAGATGACAGTCATCACCAGGTTGTGCTTGGCTACATCATGCTAGACCTTCTATCAAAATGGGAAAGTGAGAGCGAGAGGGGAACAGACAGTGACAGGACTGTTATTATGCTAATGTGAAGTGTGCTGCACTGCCCATCTATCCAATTTCAACCTGCAAAACCATATTTGTACACATTACGTACACATACATATTGACAGAGCACACCAGAGAAAACAAACTTTCAAAATGCCACAATATTATTGAGTGTAAGGATTTGAGCTTGGCGCAACAGTCACAAATTATCAATTTAATTCCCTTCAAATACATAAAAATCTTCAAATCTTTTAAAGTTTAGTGAGTAGACAAAAGCACCCCCACACCAAAAATCATCATCATATCAAGGGAACTGTTTCAGGACTTAAAGGGGTTTATAAAAAAATGTAAGTGGAAAAAGAAAATACTCCAATGCATTTTTGTAACCTAATCTTGGAGGCACATTGAGAGAATGAGTTCAGCCTGAATTCTGATCGCACCCACGTATCATTCCTCTGCTTTGCGGCGGGGACCAAATATAGTCCCGGTGCTTCTGTCATAATTGGGGGGTTTATTGATTGCAGGGGCTGTCGTCACGCCTGAGCTGACCTTTTGTTTGAGAATAATTGCTCTATTAGAGGGTTTATTGAGGCACCTGCTGGGAATCTCAGACACCATTACCGTCCAATAAGAATCCAGCGGTGCTGTGATCTGTAGTCATATAATAGGGAGTATGAAAGGGAGTCACTATTGGAAACACTGAGCTGACCTAGGGCTATGGTGGTCATGACATTTTGTCAGCTGCTTATTGTCATGCAAAAGACTGCCGGTCTCACGGTAATTGACTGTTAATAACATAAACACGTTTAATCAATCAATCAAAAAGTCTAATCAATCAATTGAATATACACCCTCACAATAAATCCATTATTTATTTTAGGCAGGTATAAAGAAACATTTTGATATGAAGAAAATGTATGTCAGAGAACAGAATATGAGTTGGCCTACTGTATGTTATCTGGCTATGCGCCCTGCCCTAGGCTGTAGGCTTGCTCATTTAGCAGACAAGATATGTTTATACGTCCCGTGCTATTATTTTATATTATGATTTTATAGTAAGAATAATATAATTGAATAAAATAGAAAGGATATTTTCCCATTCCGGAGAGAGTGCACGCACATATGAAGTGGTTATGGTGAGTGTAAATATTATCATTTGAAACTGGTCCTATACACTAGACTGAGTTATTTGGCAACTTTAGTTGTGAATGATACAAACCTTAGAATGTCTTAACGACTATAGACTGTAAATGACTTGAGAAAGTAGTAAAAAAAAAGCTTGCGCTCTGTTCCTTGCCTCAGGCTGCACATGCTGTACTCTTATCAAGTGATCATATTTTCACCCATCAGACTATTCTCAATTGAATCTTGTCTTTACTAATATGTCAAATTAGTTTAGATTTAAAATGGCCCATTATCAAATGGGCAGGAACTGGCGGAAAAAAGACTATAGGCTGGACCAAGTATGTACCAAAGACATCTTAAATCAGTTAAAAAAATTAATAAAATCTGCCTTGTGTAATATGCGGTAAGCTATGTATAGTATAACGGCACAATCATTATTTTAATTCAGGTTTTGGGGGGGCTTGGGCTCATTTATAGGCCTATGCGTATGCATAATGCATTTGCATAAGCTCTAATATGCCTATGGCTGTTTTGAATGAATCACTTTAGAAAGAGCTGTCCCTTTCACTGTGTTAGGGTGTGAAATAACATCCACAACAACCATGTTTTACACTGTTTCAACCTGCTGTTGAACTTCTTTCTTCAAATTGATAATCACAGTGAGGTCAGTTTTAAAAGTATGATACTGTTTTGATGACGTGTTTGTGATTTTCAATTGCATTTGCATTGACGTCAGAGTGGTTAGAGGGACAATAAAGCCCTGAGTAGCAGGCCATTAGGACCTGATGATCGTTGGTGAGTACTGGGTACTACCAACGCATATCCAGAGTGCAGAAGAGGAGATTACCATTACTTATCAGTCACGTGTAATTTTACTTAGGTCTTAGGTCTTAAAAGACTTAGGTCTTTTACATGACTCGTGACTGCCAGTGTGGCGGTAATACGGTCACCACAACAGCCCTAAGCTAGCCTAACATATTGTAGCAACCCTCGCCAAGTTAAGCTAATTACGGGTGGGTTAACCCTATTGGAGCAGTGGCTATGGACCGGGAGAACCAGGGTCAGATCCACAAGGGGCATTGCACTGTCGTTATCCGCTACAATACTCTTAGTTAAGCGGGCAAACATTGTTAACCGACAATGTTATTGGTTCAAAGTCCTTTACCATTGGTGTGCTTTTCACAGCACCGTAAGTGTTCACTCCAATAAATTGTTTTTCTTTGTGTGTTCTTAAAATGCACCTGATGGATTGCAATTAACCAGCACACAAAAGGGTACGTGAAAACACAACAGCATTTGAAAACACTGCTCAACATCGTCAGTTCAGTAAAGCTGCAGTTCCTGAGATGGAACACCCTGTCCCTTACTCAACCACTACATGTATACTGCACCAATACTGAAATAAACTAGAGTAAACGCAGCACAGCATTCTCATTGGAAAAAAATACTCTTTTAAACCTAAATTCATCCCAACTGTTATCTGTCTGGAGTGTGTGGGCCTGACAGCCATAGCTGAGAGAAGAAAACCTCATCTGGTGAGCCGGCCATCAAAGCAAAGGCAGCGTGAGGCTTTTAGCACTGTGGATCAGAACCTACAGTGTCAAGTGACTAGGAAATAAGCTATAAGCGTCTCAATAATTAACAGAGTACAGAAATGCTTCTTCTACTTATTCAGGTTGGTCTATTCATTATTTATTCCCCCCTTCCATCTCTCTGACCATCTCTCTCCATCCTCTCCCCATGAAACGCACATCCAGAATGAAGCCTCGACTGGTGCCAGAGGGGCAAGTGGGACAAATGTGAAAAAAATGTATCAACTGTCCTAATGGAAATATTGCTGGGAGTGCTTCAGAAGGTAGTTTGAGAAAAGTGCATTTCTTTACAGCATTTTAAGTGCATTGGAATATTCTTAACAAAGCACAAACAAACAAAACACTTTAGAATGGATGAATTCAAAATGAAATCATGTCCCAAAAATTATTCTAGGTTATCAAATAAAGGGGACAATAATTATGCCTCCAAAAAAATGATCCATGGATGGAACATTATTCAGACTTTAACATAATTAATTAATGCATTCTCAATTCAGAATGTGACTCTAGGCCTTTTTAATTCACGTGAATCTCATAAATACGTATGCCACCCTTCTAGTAGTCCTCTTCACTTGGCTATCAGAAGTGGCACCGTTCAGGAACGCAAAGTGACGATAGAAGCCATTTCCACCTGTAATGATGTCGGATGAGGAAAACTGCTTGAAAAACTCAGAAACGCTACCCTTAACTCCCAAGATGGATCCTTTGAGAAGAAAAAAAATGAACATTTCCAGTCGAGAACAAAATCGATAGAAACAGTGAATCTAAAGAGTGGGTAGAGTTGAATTTTAACAGACACAGAGTCAAGAAACCTTGGAGCTATCAAGAACAGGCTGTTCAAGGAGGTCATTTCCCTATGGACTGAACCTAAGGTGAATGTATGTATGTTGAGTGTAGGTGGCTTGAATTGCCTGTTCAAATGTTGTGTTGTTCTCTTAAGCTACTTTTATCATTAGTGTAGGAGGAGCAAAGCCGTTATCGAAGGGAAGCAGAGATGACGAGCTAATTAGTGAAATGATAATCTCTCAGACGGGAAATGAAGAAAGCATTTCTGAGTTGGGCAGAAAAGGGGTTGTGGTATTTTAATATCATGTTGGAATCAGTCAGATTGCTGAATCACAATGTAGCTGGAGCAATGGCTTTGAAGGCTGGCAAGCGAGGGCAGCAGGGGAGACTGATAAGTTGGAGGGGGCACATTTGTCACTTGGGTCTAGACGTCACGGTCTGCCAGCGTGCCTGTGTCGAATGGTGTCATGCTCCAAACCCCCTCCGGCATCTGAGCGAAATGATATCATTAAAACTTGACATTAGGGAAGTTGTGACTCACACACTAAGCAAGACAGACAGACAGACACACACACACACACACACACACACACACACACACACACACACACACACGCACACACTTAAAACAACATGGCTAGCTTCCCAGTCAATCTACTGCATACTTAAAAGCCACAATGGGGTTTCTCTTGACACCTAGCACGTGTGAAGACAAGGACATTGCTCCTGCTCAATACACTTAATGTACTAATAGGGTTTAGTCAGTGCACTCTCCCAACACAGAGGAGGTCTGGGCGCACAATGCCATGCTATGGACTTACTGCTCACGTTCTCCCATCTTCTATTGACAGAACCATATCAACTAGGTGCCAACACCCTATTGGCCACTGTGGCTGTTGTTTTTCTCTTCCAAGTGTAGGCCTACTTCCACCTCATCCAAAGCCTCACATAATTCCACACCATGCTAAGGTAGTGGTCTCTATTTCTATTTGCCATTGAATGGGGGGAGCACAGTTGAAGATAAAACACCAACCCACCTTTGCGTCATGTTTTAGGGACTTGAGATTTATCTCTGCAAAAAGAGCTTTAGTTTGGAGGTAAACAGAACATAAAATGACTGATCACTTGCCAGGGATGTTTCAGCACAAAAGGTTTGTAAGTAAACCTACCAACCAAATCAGGATTAACTGCTCTTGATTAAATCCACGGGATGGACACATTTAATCCCCTTTATTGTTGTGTCTCAGAGGACCTCTAAACAAAATAATAAGGCCTCCCGGGTGGCACAGTGGTCTAAGGCACTGCATCACAGTGCTAGCTGTGCCACCAGAGATTCTGGGTTTGAGTCCAGGCTCTGTCGCAGCCGGCCGCGACCGGGAGGTCCATGGGGCATGCACAATTGGCCCAGCAGGGATATCCTTGTCTCATGGTGCACTAGCGACTCCTGTGGCGGGCGCAGTGCACGCTGACCAGGTTGCCAGGTGTACGGTGTTTCCTCCGACACATTCGTGCGGCTGGCCCCCGGGTTGGATTGTGTCAAGAAGCAGTGCGGTTGGGTTGTGTTTCGGAGGATGATTTCGTTCTTCCCTGATGAAGTTGGGACAAAACCTGGACATATTAGAGGCAGTCTTTTTTATTTCTACGACTACTAATTTAGAGTTTACTTGAAACTGTCACAGCTCCTCTTTTTCAGAAATCTTATTTTACACTCGATACGCAGGCACACCCACTATAACTCAGCTGTACACTGGCAGCAGCCTGAGGACCTATGAGAAAATATTTTAGGTTCAAGAGTTCAATAAGATGCCACCAGGGAGATGAGAGAACAGCAAGAAGAAAGCCCAGAGTCGTGTTCAGTAGTCACAGTAGGCATGAAACAGAAGATGCTAGGGCTGGGACGATACCAATATCACGATACTCGTTAGGAAACAAAACATGAAGCAGATTTAACTTCTTTAGGAAAACAGCACTAATGTTGGAAACAAGCATAATTATGTTGTCATCCAGAGACACATTTATTTTCAAAGCTATAGCTATAGCATACGCCACACAGGACCAAAGACTTCGTGTTTACATTTTTTCCATCTGAAAGATATTTTGATACTGCTATCATCACAACCCTAGCAGATAGCTCTCGGGAAACATAATGAAATGGGTTGGTACCATTTTTAATTGTCCAATAAGGAACGTTCAAATTTCTTTCCCATTAAAAACTTTTTGCTGCAGTGTGTCATAATGAACACCACCCAGCTGTACTCAGTCACTACAACAGCTAAAGCAAGAGGCCCAATTATACCACAGACACATATCAGAAGAAATGTATTGCAATGCTGCTGTTAGGCATCATTTCCCTACAAAAGACACCAGGACCACAAACACTACGATTTGTGCTATTTGCAGGACTACACATTGAGGTTTCATGTCACATCTCATGTGAAGATGGCAATACCTCTATTAATGTAATGTTCTATTTGAGTATTTTAGTGATTTCTCTCTACTACCCATGGCTGCACACTACCCAGGAATGTAGAAACAGAGCGATACAGCTCATAAGTCAGCGTAGTGAACTTCAAAATCTATATCTTAAAACAAACAAAGTGTAAAAAATAAAAAAACAAGAAATGTGAAAATGAAACTTGAGGTAGTAATTAGCATCCTGGTGTGGTGAGCCAGAGCTCAGTGTGTACTACATTTTCAAATCACATCAACAACTGCTAAATCAAAAGCCCCAATCAAGCTTTCTATAAGCTTTCTATACTAGAACAAAGCTGAACATTCATTTGTTGGAAATGAGGAGTGCATTAGCCGAACAGTTGATTTTCATTTGAGATGCCAGCTAACGAGGTAACACATAAAAAAAGAGGGAAGACTAAATTGAAAGCCTATGTTTTTTGTCCTCAGTGTGTGTGTGTGTGTGTGGGGGGAGGGGGGGGGGGGGGGGGGGGGGGTGAACACAGGCAATGTAATCATGAAAGACAACATTCCAGGAATGATCACCAGCATACCCCAATGAAAGCAAATAAAATGGCTGCCAATATTTTGACTAAGAAAAAAGCAAAGGGGTTTTCAATCTGCCTTGGTCAAATCCTGTCTGCCAAGACATTGGTTTTCATATTCATATGGGAAATAATGATGTTGGGTAATACTTTACATCAACACTCCCATCGCCGTAATCTCATTAAACAATCCAATCTGTCAAATTGGAGTGATAACGATATTCTTGGGCGACAAGAGTTCTAGCGGCCGTGTCAATAACACTAATAGTTAGACGGCGATAAATGTCAGCATGTACAGTGAGGTTAGGAGTGGACCTGGGTTTGAACGACGTGTTAATTCTTCTGCTTCTAGGGCAGATGCAGCCAGGTACAGTGACACTGTACAGTGGACTGGGAACAGCCTCTGAAGTCCAAAATAGATAGTCAATACTTAATGACTGAGAAAAGGAAGTGTTTTCCTCCACAAGCTCTCACAGTCTCGCGTCAGAATTAGACGTTCACACGTTTCTTAAACATCAAATTTCGAAGTTGTTCCAAACGTCAAATTTCGAAGTTGTTCCAAACGTCACATTTTGAAATGTTTAGTTACTTTTCTGTGTCATTCCAAGGTTAAGTTTAGGCATTAACTCCAAATTCTTAAAGTTAGGCATTAACTCCAAATTCTTAAAGTTAGGCATTATCTCCCAATGGTTAAGGTTTGGGATAGGCTTAAAACAAAAACACATTTCTATCGCTTGA
This sequence comes from Oncorhynchus mykiss, assembly GCF_013265735.2. Classification (NCBI taxonomy): domain Eukaryota; kingdom Metazoa; phylum Chordata; class Actinopteri; order Salmoniformes; family Salmonidae; genus Oncorhynchus; species Oncorhynchus mykiss. The sequence continues at coordinate 16,844,717 of NC_048579.1, forward strand.
TTTGAACATCCAAACTTTGGAATCAGAGGCAGAGTCAGAGGCCATCCACAACACCGTAACAAAACCAAAGTCTATTTGAAGATAACAGTAATCACTGCCCCTAATGACCGGTTTCCACGTCATCTCCCGATGCCTGCAGACATGGATGGTTGTTGAATACTGACTTGTATTACAGGTGACCTGCCTAGTTTTCCATTAGCGTCGGCTAATCAACCAGTTACAGAGTCATTTTCAGCTGGTTATTTTTTCCACTTCATATTAACTAGGCTACTTTTCATTTAAAAGTTTCAATTAGTTAGTTTCCCGTTAGAATGAACGATATTTATCTTCTAGCGATCTATTGATAGGATAGGCGTCTGTCAGTCAAAAAGCGAGCGATGACAGGGAAACGCAGCCTTCTGTCTGTCCTGCCTCCCCGTACAATTTGTGTGCACTGTGGTTGTTTGCGAAATCCATGACTTAGCCCAATTATTGTTTTCTGGCACATTTATTTATTTTCTTTTGTGTGTTTTACATAGCCAGCCATGCTGAGTCATGGCGCATAGTAGGTCATTTACTGGGCTTTGCTTGTCAACTGAACAGCAAGTGTTGACTAGTTTATAAGTGGTTATATGTCCATAATATCGCATATGGACAAGTAAACCAAAATATTTCCTAGGCTTCCTTTCCTAGGATTTGTAACTTCTGAAGAAGCAACGAGAATGCTCCCATTTGTTTGTGATGCGGGCGTCTACCACTTTGTGTAGCCGTTCGTGATGAGGATAATGAAAACTGTCTTCTGGTCGACGGAAAGTTTTCCCAAAAAGCTTCTCAATTAAATGTTAACTCTTAGTAGCCTAGGCTTACATGGCAGAATGATATCATGATTATTTTCATCAAACCTGTGGGTATTTGTTTTGCAAACTCTACCATCATGTGTGCTACATAAAACAAACTCTAAACAGCCTCTTGCTAGGTGCACACTTCAATTAAAGGGTAACTACACCCATAACTCAACATTTCTCTGATTTTTCACAGATCTTAAGAGGTCTCCTGATGTGGTTAATTTAGTTGTTTTCAACAACATCAAATTGTGTTTGAGAGCAAAAAACCTGAAAAAAATGGAAAAATTGGTAGGTAGAAAAACAAAACATTTAATGTATTTTTCAAGATAATGTGTTCTATTTACTTCATTTTTCTGCTTTAATAAAATACATCATTTGAAGAACAAACATCATTGTGGCAATTAATATCTTGTAGTAAAACTGTAAATAAAACGTTATTCAAGATAAGACAGGTTAAAGGTTTACAATGTTCTCTTCCTTAGAAAATAGTCCTGATCATATAGGCCTAGATCTTGACAAAATCCAAAACAACTAACAATACAATGAATTCATACATTTTCAGTCATTTAAATTGTAAAGTCATGTCTTTTTCCAATCTGGGAGCTAAACTTGATGAAGTATTAAATAATTGAGCTGTGTTTCAGGTGGAATCAAGGCATTAGAATGTTCCAGATGCCACCAACATAGAGTTCCTTCTGCAAAACAATTTGAACAGGGCTGGCAATTTTTTACATTTGGCTGTCCACTATGTACCTGTGGAAAACACTGAAAAGGGCATACAGTAATATACTATGCCTACTTTGTTCTGCAAACAAAAATCCAAAGCGAAATCAATGTCAAATGGCACAAACAGAACAGGTAATGACTTCTGGCATCATATCAAGACGCTGATAGGAACAGTCCCTGACAACCTGTTCAATGAAGTTGGAACAGGAACAGCACAATTGTCTTATTCACATCTGCTGGTACAAGCAATGACATGCATGTACCAGCAGATGTGACTAGTATTCACTCCTATCCCTGTTTGTCAGTGCCGGTGCGATGTGAAGGCGACAGCGGGAACCCTGGTGGTCGCTACTAACCTCGGAACGGTCAACATTCCAATTAGAGGTTTGTGAAACATGGCTACCCCTCCTCGCCCTCCCTGCTCTGCAGCTCCGGGCTTTAATTGCAGGAGGTCGATAAGCCCAGACAAAAGCATCCAGACTAAGGTAAAGTCTGTCAGGCATAGATAAACACACACACATTTTTACCAAGCCGCATACATTCACAGACAGCCAGACACAGACATGAGACACAATTACACACTATTGTGGATGCGTGAACAGACCAGCACAGTTCAGCTAAGTAGGGATGGGCAAGGTTATCTGGATATCAGAACAGACATTAGTATTTGATTACTTGAGTGAGTGTTAATTTTTGTTTTAGGCCTATTTTAACAATGAAAAAGCTTTGTCTAAATTACATTTAATTATCCTTGTGACATGTTTACCTACAAGGATATACCATAACATTTAAAATAATTAATTTAATAAAACAAACTTGAAAAGTAGTTTTTATAACAGTGCGTTGAGATACTGCTGGCTATTGATGCTCATTTAGCACTCCAAGCTGCCCTGACTGACATCAGCATGCTATTTTCCCCACTTCAAATAGCAATTACAGGCGCTCACCTAATGGAGTTTCCACTATACCTGACAGATCAATGCAAAACACTCACCAGAAAAGCTTTTTGTAACAGAATCAGTTCTATCATGGCGAAAATCAGACTTCTCTTTCACTGTTGCTGTTACGCCTCGATCACACCTGCAGCGTTGTTGCGCAAAATGGTACGCAGCATCATCTGGATATGTGTGCAGCAAAAGTTGAACATTCACCTTCGACTACCAAAAACTAGCTTTACCATTTCTATCAAGCCGTCTAGGCATACAGTTTGACACATACGTTAGATAAATCCAATGTATGCACCACACAGAACGCACTGCAACTGCCTCTGCAACGCAATGCTGCAAGGCAAACGCAGCGTTACATTGGAAATTAATGTACTTCTGGGCTGTTGGTGTGATCAAGGCGTTTTCTCCGGCCGAAATACCGGAGAAAAGCAGCACATCTTCTGTTTACCTCTGACATGAGCATCGAGAGTCAATAGCAAAAACATAGATTTATTTTAGAATTTAGACAATCTGGATATCCGAAAAAATATCATGATATTATTTGAATAGTAAAATCATTTTAAATGCTCCCTAGTGAAATGTGTATAGAAGAGTGCCCAAACTAAAGCTGCAACTTTTTACTTTCAATGCAGCTTGGATACTTCCCATTTTTTTTAAAACGCAATCAAAAACAAAAACTAACTGACAGATTATAGTTATCGTTTTCTTTTCTCAATGTAATGTCTTTGATTAGATATACCTATTTGCAAAACAAAAACATACTTTTATCCTCAAACAAGGGATCTTACTTCACACACACCCGTCGTTAAGTTTCTCTTTGAAATACTTAAAGAAAAATGATGCAACAATTGCATGTTTCCCCAATGGAATTACCCAGCCCATGATGCTAAAGGCTTTGAAGGTTGATATGAAAACACTGAATTGTGTTTAATAGGCTAAATAAGCATCTCACCGCTGCTTCACGTAGCCCAGAGACACAATTAGAACATAACAAAGGAGGACTAAAAAAAACATTTTCTTCACACCTCACAAGAAATGCTGACCTTTTCTTCATTGAGGAGGTTTTGCACAAGATCAGTATTTCTCCAGAGATGCAGTACTGCTAGAAAACATAGACTTTCCAACACGAACAAACGTAAATGAACACACACCTAAGACAACTATTAGTAGGATGTAACACCACTTGCTGTGGCATTTTGTTTGTCTACAGGGACACAGAAACAGAAAGAAAGGAGAGGCAGGGCCAAAACATTTAATTTTAATATTTATGGCTATATTAAAGTCCCCCTTGAAGCTATTGAGCTTTACTAGCATCCCCAGACAGGAGTGTTTATATCATGACAGCAATCATGATGCATTGCTGTGGTGGCCGCATTTCAATCTACTGTCTAATCTCCCCTCTAGCCTCAAACATCACGGCTCAATTGTTCATAATTGCCCTTACGATGAACTATGGCACAAACAATGGTGGAGGAAATCAAGAAACCAATTCCCTCCTTAATCCATTATCCCTTTCCTTTTATTAGCTGGGGGCTCTTGGAAAAAAAGAAGGAATATATCTTTATTTATCCCCTTCTCTTGTTAAAATGTTCATTTTAGCCACGCTGCTTATCAATCCCATTAGCTTTTGCTGAATTGGTACAACCAGCGAGAAAGGAAATGCAGCAAAATAAGCTTAAGGATACACAATCACTCTAGAATGCACATAGTCATGGAAACGTTACACTGCACCAATATGTGATAAACCAAGGAAGGTGTGCCAATGAATACACATATTTAATGTGCTTGGATTAACTACACAGTGGCATACTGTTTGGTTTCAAGGCATTATCGGATTATTTATCTCCAAGTAGACATTATTGATCCTCAAATCTCGTACTGTCTGAAATGGAGACTAGTGTATCTCCTTACTAAAACTATGAATAGCTATTCTGCAGTCTGCTGTCATATGCTTTTATAGAGCCTCATCGTAAAGGTCTGAACCAAGAGGCACAAATCAAGTACCTGTCAAAAGCATGTTCAACTACTGTCCTGTGCTACTGCCTTCTACCCAATTAGGAGCAAAGAACTCAGGTTGGGATCTATTCTAGGCCCCTAGTCACGTCCACAGTGACATTTTACATTGGCATTCAACATGGAGGACATACAATCATCCAACAGAAATATTCAAAAAGGTAAGTGCCAATTAAAACGGTTGAATAACAAATCTACCTAAATGCTAAAACTATACATGTCAGACAGATCCTCTGTAAGCTGATCTCCAAGCATGCTTTTCCAATCTTGACTTGTACAAAACATAATGTATAAATCAATACATTTACTCAAAATACTGACCGAGTAAGCTGAATTGAAATAGCATGGTTTGACTGTTGTAGCCTGAGCAAAGCAGGTGCCCTGAATCAGCAGAGGATGTCGCTACATTCCTTAAAGTTTTCATGCCCCTGTGTGTTTGTTTTAAGTAAAGTGGTCGCTTTAATTAACATCAACTTAAGCAGTCACCGTTCCAATTCTTCATCAGCAAGGCACTTAAGCAGCACCCTCTACCCTGTGTACTGGTTCACTCTGTCACTGGGGAGGAACAATGCTCTGTAGAGCCCTGCATGGGCATGAATTTTAAGCCTGAGCCCTACCAGGGCCCGACAGCTTCTGCCAAATTTAAGGCCCGGTCTTTCCCTAAACTCAAAATCAGAAATAACTTCCTCCGTTTGTAAATCCATTAGCTTCTCGGCTCTGTCTGTCACTCATTCGCTGCTGTCATTCGACATGAGAGAGCAGTTAGCGGTTAGCTACTTTTCATCACTCTAAACTAGAGCTCTGCGACCCGAGCCCGACAGACCCCGACGTTATACATCGTGTTAGGGCCGGGTAGGGCCTGTTTTTCCATCAATAACTAGGGTACGGGAAGGGCTCGGGTATCACTAAATTTACCACTAATATTTTGAAGCTGAGCCATTTGCGCGTGCTCTGACGTTGGGCTCGGGTTGGGCAGCAGAGCTCTAATGCTCTGTGACCAGAAGGTCTTCACTCCCTGGAAACGAGCCTAACACGGCAGCTTTTTCTCGTTTTATTCATCTGGAAAGGCTCACATGCCTAATACTATCTTAACATTCTAGAAACCAAATTCCTTTTCAGACAAAACCAAATCATCATCAAAATCAAATAACCATTTTCTACTCTGCCTTGCTCTCCCCTTCCCCATCATGTTTAGTATTAGCCTTTTGAGTGATGGATGGGTCTTCATACTCCAGTGTTTATCAAACAAACACACTAACCCCACCCCCAGCCACCCACAAACACAGTGACATGGTGCTAAGGGCCTCGGTCAGTGACAGATACTGGCCAATAACAGGGCTGCTGTTTGGGTGCCCCTGTCTGGTGCTGTGCCCTGGGTACAGGGGTATGACCCAACGAATAATACAACCAACAACATGACTACTGCAAGTTAAAGCATTACAACCATCTTTAACATTCATGTAATATGTACTGCATGCATCTGTGTCTTCTGCATTCACAAATTGTCTGCATGTGTATTCTGTGAATGAAGTGGACATGTTTGACAGGTGTGTGTCATTCTTTGAATGAACAGGACATGTTTGACAGGTGTGTGTCATTCTGTGAATGAAGTGGACATGTCTGACAGGTGTGTGCCATTCTGTGAATGAAGTGGCCATGTTTGACAGGTGTGTGTCATTCTGTGAATGAAGTGGCCATGTTTGACAGGTGTGTGTCATTCTGTGAATGAAGTGGACATGTTTGACAGGTGTGTGTCATTCTGTGAATGAAGTGGACATGTTTGACAGGTGTGTGCCATTCTGTGAATGAAGTGGCCATGTTTGACAGGTGTGTGTCATTCTGTGAATGAAGTGGCCATGTTTGACAGGTGTGTGTCATTCTGTGAATGAAGTGGACATGTTTGACAGGTGTGTGTCATTCTGTGAATGAAGTGGACATGTTTGACAGGTGTGTGTAATTCTGTGAATGAAGTGTACAGATGCGCGTTTTGAGTGCATCGTGCGCAACTGAGATGTTCCCCTGCATCCCTGGCATTGACTGATAGCAGATGCTACGTGAGCAAAGCTGTGGAAGACTCGGGAGGAGGTTGGCTGCGCTATGGGGCTATTTGTCCTTCTCACCTTTTCTGTCATTTAAAGGGGTGCTGTGCACAGACAGGAGGCTCCAGTGAGTCCAGTCCAGACAATGACAAATGCTGTCCAAAGAGCTGTCCATTTAATGGTGCTGAAACCTGTCACACAGGCTGAGCCTCTGACGGTGCAGAATTTAGTATTAGGTGGTGCCCTTTTAGTTGTGCTGAAATGTGCTATCAGGTGCTGAAATGTGTTAGCGGGTGCTGAACATTTTTCATTAGCCAATACTAGTATATCTGTACCGTAGAAACAGATTGGTGAGTTAACCGAACACTTCATAAAGTAACCTACAATAGCCAACAACTGCTGGGGGGTACATTTGCTTGAGATATAGAATTCACAAATAAAATGTCACATGAGCAATTTTGCACCACTTGAATGCTGGGTAGCCTACTGTAATCTATGTAATTAAGAAATGACACTAATAGATAAATATAACCATCATAAAATAATGTCCCCCGCCTACATATCCATAATCAAAACAATGAATGCTTTGTTCTTTTCAGTAAAGTACCATGTTGAGCCATGTAAAAACATTGTTTGGCAAACATAAATGATAGCCCGGCTATTGAAGCAGGCAAACATTTTAAACAATGCCTTAGGCCTACAGATAATGATTTGTATTGTTTCTGTTGGTGAGGCTTCTCAGACGACTGGAAAGGACAACTGTGTGCAGTAGGCTACATCCTATTTTACCTGAAAATGTCCCACCTATTCTGTCATACACTATATGTACAAAAGTATGTGGACAACCCTTCAAATTAGTGGATTCGGCTAAATCAGCCACACGTATTGCTGGCAGGTGTATAAAATCGAGCACACAGCCATGCAATCTCCATAGACAAACATTGGCAGTAGAATGGCCTTACTGAAGAGCTCAGTGATTTTCAACGTGGCACCGTCATAGGATGTCACCTTTCAAAAAAGTCAGTTCATCAACTTTCTGCCCTGCTAAAGCTGCCCGGTGTTGTTATTGTGCAGTGGAAACGTCTAGGAGCAACAAAGGCTTTGCCATGAAGTGGTAAGGCACACAAGCTCCCAGAATAGGACCGCCGAGTGCTGATGCGCATGTGTAAAAATGGTCTGTCTTCGGTTGCAACACTCACTATGGAGTTCCAAACAGCCTCTGGAAGCAACTCCGGAAGCAATGTCAGCACAATAACTGTTAGTCGGGAGCTTCAGATCCTAAGACTAAGATCACCATGCGCAATGCCAAGCATGAGCTGGAGTGGTGTAATGCTCGCCGCCATTGGACTCTGGAGCAGTGGAAACGCGTTCTCTGGAGTGGTGAATCATGCTTCGGCAGTCTGACAGACGAATCTGGGTTTGGCAGATGCCAGGAGAACGTTACCTCCCCCAATGCAAGGTGTCAACTGTAAAGTTTGGTGGATGAGGAATAATGGTCTGGGGCTGTTTTTCATGGTTCGGTCTAGGCCCCTTAGTTCCAGTGAAGGGAAATCTTTACGCTACAGCATACAATGGCATTCTAGATGATTCTGTGCTTCCAACTTTGTGGCAGTTTAAGGAAGAACTTGACTGGCCTGCACAGAGCCCTGACCTCAACCCCATCGAACACCTTTGGGATGAATTGGAACACCGACTGCGAGCCAGATCTAATCACCTAACATCAGTGCCCGACCTCACTAATGCTTGTGGTTGAATGGAAGCAAGTCCCCACAGCAATATTCTAGTAGAAAGCCTTCCCATAAGAGTGGAGGCTGTTATAGCAGCAAAGGGGGGACCAACTCCATATTAATGCCCATGGTTTTGGAATGAGATGTTCGACGAGCAGGTGTCCACATACTTTTGGTAATGTAGTGAATCTAAATGCTCAGGTCGCGTGCACTGGCCAAGTCAAGGGGCTATCAACGTGCTGCGGACAGGGGGGGGGACGCTCCATGACTGACTGAGCACTGCAAAGTGCAGGAAATAATTTTAATCACCCATTAACAGCTACTTAATACATGTCCGTGATGGTGATAATCGATTTGAAGGAGGCTAAATGGAGTAGACTAAGGTGGGGGTAGTGACGCTGAAAGCAATCACCTTGAATTACAGAGAAGAGTGACGAACTGGTGTGAGAGCCGGTTGTCTTGCAGCACGCTGCATAGGCTACAACAATCCTAAATATTTTAAATGAAGGGGAGGGGTACACAAAATGATGTGAGAAAATGCTACTTGTGGCATTACAGTAAATAATTTTAGGCTTCACACAACATTTTAAAAATCTCATTAATATAGAATACAATTTCAGTATAGGGAATCGCCTAGGCTAATAACATCGGCTGAATGAAAGAAAGCGCATCATTACCTGCTCTTGTTGTTGAGATGTTTTCTGTGCCTCCTTCACCGTAGTCATGTTCCCCTACAGTCAGATCAAACAGCTGCTACACTACAACACAATCACAGGTGCCTTTTAGAGGTGACCGGAACCAGCAAAGTACCACGAAGGGAAAAATACATTCAATTTCAGTCGTGAGGATTGAAGTTGAGAGAGAGAGCTTGAGGTAAGCAATAAGAAGTCTGGGAAAAAATCCCAGCAAAAAAGCAAGTCTTAATCTGAGAGAACACAGATGATGCTTAGTTGTAGCTGGGAGAAAGTGGGAGGGAGAGAGGTAGAGATAAGGGCTGAGGCAAAGACAGCTACTGCAATTTTCACCGACCGCACCACTTTGATAAATGCCTGGCAACCACCAACGGGCGACTGTGATGGGGGAGGCGAAGAGCAATGCTTGTCCCCCACCTCTTCACACCTATCATATTTTCACACACACCACCACTATGACACACACACACACACACACACACACACACACACACACACACACACACACACACACACACATAATTGATCATCAATGTAGATGTAATTTAGGCACTACAATCATACCAGTTATCTTCCCATTTAGCTCCAATACTAATGAGAGTAAAATATCAATGAAAATATGTATATCATGTATTGGAATGGAACAGCTCACATTGACAGCCTATGTAGTGGGGCTTTAATGACAGTGTTGGGTTGGCTGCCCAGTCTCTAGAGCTCAAACCATTTCAGCACCACGGCGCTGTCCGCCTATGCATGCAGAATTGTACTCAAATGGGAGAGGTTATACAGACACGCTTGGTGTCCAAATTGATGACGTATGTCTCGCAGCTGAGAGTCAAGTGTGGCGACAAATGGATTCGGTTCAGTCAGTCGTCCTGACAAGTCTTTCCCAGCCAGTCTATACTGGCTAGCTGGCTAAAACAGCAGCACAGCGCTAGTTAAAATAAAGATGTTTATTTCGATGGGCAAGGGAGAAATACCTTTTAGTATTGGCCACCATCTGGATTTGGTCAACATCTCTAATTTGTTCCATCCCACTTGATTTTATTTTGAGTAGGATAGCAGAATACACGATAAATAACTTGTAATATTGGAAGTAACCATCTGGATGTCACCATGATACAATCCACTGCTCAATGGGGAGAGTTTGCGCTGCAACACAACAACACGGAGCACAGTGTCTTTCGCTCCTGCTTGCCGCAGTAAGGAGAGGGAAGATGCTACACTGAACAAAAATATGCAACATGTAAAGTGTTGATCCCATGTTTCATGAGCTGAAATAAAAGATCCCAGAAATGTTCCATACTCACAAAAAGCTTATTGCTCTCACATTTTGTGCACAAATATATCCCTGTTTGTGAGCATTTCTCCTTTCTCCAGGTGTTTGATATCAAGAAGCTGATTAAACAGCATGATCATTTCACAGGTACACCTTGTGCTGGGGACTATAAAAGGCCACTCTAAAAATGTGCAGTTTTGTCACACAACACAATGCCACAGATGTCTCAAGTTGAGGGAGCTTGCAATTGGCATGCTGACTGCAGGAATGTCAACCATAGCTGTTGCCAGATAATTGAATGTTCATCGCTCTACCATAAGCAGCATCCAACGTCATTTCAGAGAATTTGGCAGTATGTCCAACTGGCCTCACAACCGCAGACCACGTGTATGGCGTCATGTGCGCAAGTGGTTTGCTCATCGTTGTGAACAGAGTGTCCCATTGTGGCATTGGGGTTATGTTATGGTCAGGCATAAGCTACAGACAACAAATTGCATTTTATTGATGGCAATTCGAATGCACAGAGATACTGTGACGAGATCCTGAGGCCCATTGTCGTAGGCTAACAGTTATGAGGGGGAAAGTGAAACCAAATTATTAGGGTGAGGATAGGACTGTTGCGGTGCTATATTACCACCACACCGGGGGTCACAAGTCATGAAGGCAGTCAAATTCCACGTGCTCATTTAGTCACGGTAATTAGGCCTCTCTGTTGCTGCTGATGGTCATTAGTAGAATACCAAAATTGGTACTCAGCACTCTATTGTCTCTCTAAATCACTCTGACATCAATGCAAATGTAAATTAAAATCTAATCAAACACTTCATGAGAGCCCATGAGCTCATGTTACGCAACATTTCTATAGGCTATTGTCATGCATGTCCATGAGAAACCAAATAGGTCAGATCAGGTTTGCAATGAATAACTTCAATCAGACCCCCTCTCACCATAGAAGGGGGGGACTAGTGGGAGTTAACAACTCACGCTCTGTTGAAAATCAAGGGAGAAGATCCAGACTTGCGCTCTCAAGATTCACCAAATGATTTTTTATTTATTTTACTTTTGTTTAGCTAGGCAAGTCAGTTAAAAACAAATTCTTATTTACAGTGGTGGCCTAGGAACAGTGTGTAAACTGCCTTGTTAAGGGGTAGAACAGCAGATTTTTACTTTGTCAGCTCAGGATTTGATCTAGCAACCTCTCGGTTACTGGCCCAACGCTCCAACCACTAGGCCACCTGACGGAATGTTCTTTGTTCCAATAGACTTTTCCAGCTGAAATTCTAACAACGAATACTGGAACAATATTTCTAACATAGAACGTGGGGAATGGTCAGAGGCGATCTATAGAACACTAATGTAATTTTGTTAGTTATTTTGTGATGTCATTAAAAATGTTATAAAGGAAATACTGTAACTTGGAAAGTATACCGACTACATATACGAAGTGTCCATACTCTGCGTTGTGCATGTAATATGAAAACTTATGAAAGTGTTTTTGTTAAGAGAGGGATGTGATTTGAGAAGCTGTAAGAGAGAGTTTTTTTTATAACTTTGCACAGTGAGTAATCACCACCCTGAGTGAGGTCAGAGAGCATGTCCGCCTGTCGGAACTTCCCCTTTTGAGCAAACTGTATGAATTCTGTGTTAAGAAAAAACACATTAGACCAGAAAGACGTGAAGCTGCAGCTGCACGTTTAAAGTGGTTTGATTCTAAACACGAGGTAGAGACGATAAACTCACATCCTGGACAATCACTGGTACGGCTGATTAGCTGTCTCTTCGAAAGTGAATTTAAGTAGGACCATCCTTTTACTCTGCTAAAACCATCGATATGACTGGCTAGCCTATCTTCAAAGAAGCTTCTTCAAGAGAGAATGGAAGGAAAGAGAGATCGCCAGCGAACCCAGGCATTTCACGTAAATACATTCATGATTTCTTACTCAAAGCTTGCGGCGGTTCGTGTGCATATGGTTACTGTGACACGACTCCAGCTACCATAGTCATAGACTGTTCTCTCTGCTACCGTACGGCAAGTGGTACCAGAGCACCAAGTCTAGGTCCAAAAGGCTTCTTAACAGCTTTTACCCCCAAGCCATAAGACTCCTGAACAACTAATCAAATGGCTACCCAAACTATTTACATTGTTCGTCGTCGTCCCCCTCCACCCCCTCTTTTACGCTGCTGCTACTGTCTGGATATTATCTATGCACAGTCACTTTAACTCTACCTACATGTAATCTACATGTACATATTACCACAATTACCTCGACTAACCTGTGCCCCCACACATCGACTCTGTACCGGTACCCCCTGTAAATAGAGTCACTACTGTTATTTCACTGCTGCTCTTTAACTATGTTATTTTTAACTTATCCATTTACCTAACACTTATTTACTTAACACTTATATTTCTTAAAACTCCATTGTTGGATAAGTGCTTGTAAGTAAGCATTTCACTGTAAGGTCTACACCTGCTGTATTCGGCGCATGTGACAAATATATTTAGATTTTATTTTTGATATGGTTACTGTAACAGTCTGTAATATTTATTTCTCACACAGAATAGGTCAACTTTTATACTATGGGGGATAGTAGATTGACATACGCTAGTGCTTTTGCTGTTCATTAGACAAACTCATCTTGCTGGCTGACGAAAGTACATTTTTATTTATTTATTTTTTATTTCACCTTTATCTAACCAGGTAGGCCAGTTGTGAACAAGTTCTCATTTACAACTGCAACCTGGCCAAGATAAACCAAAGCAGTGTGACAAAACAACAACACATAGTGTGACATAAACAAACGCACAATAAATAACACAATAGAAAAATCTATATACAGTGTGTGCAAATGTAGAAGAGTTGTGAGGTAAGGCAAAAAATAAGCCATGGAAGCGAAAAAATGACAATTTGGCAATAACACTGGAATGACAGATGTGCAAGTGGATAATAGAGATACTGGGATGTGATAATGATGTGCAAGTAGATAATAGAGATACTGGGGTGCAAAAAAGCAAGAGGAAAAGAAACAATACGGGGGTGAGGTAGTTGGGTGGGCTATTTACAGATTGGCTGTGTACAGGTACTGTGATTGGTAAGCTGCTTTGAAAGCTGTAGCTTAACCTCTCTTGGGTAGGGGGCAGTATATTCACGTCCGGATGAAAAGTGTGCCCCAAGTAAACTGCCTGTTACTCAGGCCCAGAAAAGCATATAATAGATGTGGATAGAAAACATTATAATGTTTCTAAAACTGTTAAAATCATGTCTGTGAGTATAACAGAACTGATACGGCAGGTGAAATCCCGAGGACAAACCATCCCAAAAAAATAATAATTCAGCCTACCACTATTTTCAATGGCTGTCACTTTTATTAGAAGGCCAAGTCCTCCCAGATTGCAGTTCCTAGGGCTTCCACTAGATGTCAACAGTCTTTAGAAAGAGTTTCAGGCTGGTTTTTGAAAAAATGAGCCAGAAATTGTAGTTTATCTAGGTGGCTCCCATTTTGGCTGTAGTGTTTCCAAGCACGTGTACTTTTCTCCGGTAGAGACAATAATGATTCTCCGTCTTAAATTTGATAGTTTATTTACGTATTATGGTACCTAAGGTTTGATTATAAACGTTGTTTGACTTGTTTGGAAAAGTTTATTAGTAACGTTTGGGATTCATTTTGTATGCATTTTGATGGAGGGAAACTGGGTGAAATATTGACTGAAGCGCGCCAGCTAAACTGAGTTTTTATGGATATAAGGACCATTTGTGATGTAACTGGGAACATTGGAGTGCCAACAGAAGAAGATCATCAAAGGTAAAGCATTTTTTATATCGCTGTTTCTGACTTTCGTGTCACACCTGCCTGGTTGAAATGTGTTTTTCTTGGTCAATTGGAGGTGTGCCTGTCTATGTATTTCAAGGCCTACCTTCAAACGCAGTCCCTCTTTGCTTGACATCATGGGAAAATCAAAAGATATCAGCCAAGACCTCAGAAAAGAAATTGTAGACCTACACAAGTCTGGTTCATCCTTGGGAGCAATTTCCAAACGCCTACGTACCACGTTCATCTGTACAAACAATAGTAGGCAAGTATAAACACCATGGGACCACGCAGCCGTCATACCACTCAGGAAGGAGACACGTTCTGTCTCCTAGAGATGAACATACTTTGGTGTAAAAAGTGCAAATAAATCCCAGAACAACAGCAAAGGACCTTGTGAAGATGCTGGAGGAAACAGGTACAAAAGTATCTACATCCACAGTAAAACGAGTCCTATATCGACATAACCTGAAGTGCCGCTCAGGAAGGAAGAGGCCACTGCTCCAAAACTGCCATAAAAAAAGCCAGACTACGGTTTGCAACTGCACATGGGGACAAAGATCGTACTTTTTGGAGAAATGTCCTCTGGTCTGATGAAACAAAAATAGAACTGTTTGGCCATATTGACCATCGTTATGTTTGGATTATGTGGATATATTGAAGCAACAGGGAGTTAAAGCTTGGTCACAAATGGGTCTTCTAAATGGACAATGACCAACAGCATACTTCCAGAGTTGTGGCAAAATGGCTTCAGGACAACAAAATCAAGGTATTGGAGTGGCCATCACAAAGCCCTGACCTCAATCCCATAGAAAAATGTGGGCAGAACTGAAAAAGCGTGTGTGAACAAGGAGGCCTACAAATTCACCCAACTTATTGTGGGAAGCTTGTGGAAGGCTATCTGAAATATTTTACCAAAGATAAACAATTTAAAGGCAATGCTACCAAATACTAATTGAGTGTATGTAAACTTCTGACCCACTGGGAATGTGATGAAAGAAATAAAAGCTGAAATAAATCATTCTCTCTACTATTATTCTGACATTTCACATTCTTAAAATAAAGTGGGGATCCTAACTGACCAAAGAGAGGAAATTCTTACTTGGATTAAATGTCAGGAATTGTGAAAAACTGAGTTTAAATGTATTTGGCTAAGGTGTATGTAAACTGTAGGTATTTGTAGTTGTCCACATATTCTAAGTCAGAACTGACCAGAGTAGTGATGCTAGTCGGGCGGGAGGTAGAGCACGCCCGACTAGCACGCACTTAGTTTCACTTGCATTTAAAAGCAGTTAGAGGCCTCCGAAGGAGTGTTGCATTGCATTGAAGCCCAGAACATCAGCTGTCTGTATTTGGGTGAAGGAGAAGCGGGGGGGGGGGGGGGGGGGTAGCCAGATGCAAAGCATGGCCAGCCGTAGAAAAGTGCTATTTGAAATGATTGATTATAGTAATTTTATCGGTGGTGACAATGTTTCCTACCCTCAGTGCAGTGGACAGCCTGGAGGAGGTGCTCTTATTCTCCATGAACTTTACAATTTCACAAAACTTTTTGGAATTAGTGCCTCAGGATGTAAACTTCTGTTTGAAAAAGCTAAACTTAGCTTTCCTAACTGACTGAGTGTATTGGTTCCTGGAATTTTATCAAGAGCAGTCAAGTTTGGGTGAACCAAGCGCTACATCTGGCGTTAGTGTCAAACGTCAGTTTGCAATTTCATAAAAACTGATGCACGGGCAATTTCTAGCCCCAACACCAGGTTCTGTAATTTACCTGTAACATCAGCACCCTTCTGCTCAGATGGGATGGGTGGAAATATTTGAGGAGTATCCTTAAAAACAGGATCTAATGTGCTTATTTCAGGAAGGGCTGGCAGGGATATTTAAGACCAACTAAAAGCTGGTTTAAGAGGTAACACGGATGGTTATGTCATGAATGTTGACGGCAGAAAACGCAGCCTATCCAGCCATGACACACACTGCCCATATGAGCGTGGAACAAGATGTGCTTTTGGTGCCTGTATACTTCGTATTTATACAAAACAAATCTAAAAGCAATATGCAACAGTTTCAACAATTTTACTGAGGTACACTTCATAGAAGGAAATCAGTAAATTTAAATAAGTTCATTAGGCCCTAATTTATGGCTTTCACAAGACTGGGTAGGGTTGTACCTGGTAGGTTCCTTTATAATTTGTGTGAGATTGAGGGCATCTAGTTTAGATTGTAGGTGGACAGTTCTCCCAATATCTTCAACATGTACCTCAAAATTGAATAAGTACGCATGCAGTTGCGTCCCCGATGTGTCTGTCTTCACTTGTAGCCTGTGAGAAAGACCCGATCACATGATGGAGAGCCATGTGAGTGAGAGGTGCTTTAGAGCACGCAGCACTCAGAGAGAAGGGCACAACGCAGCACTGCAGGTCAAGGGCACAACGGCCACAGGCCGTAAAGGGTATTGATGTTTTTAGGGTACATTAAGGCCACACAAAAGGGATGCAGCCATGAAATTCAAAGCATTATCAAGTGCTTGTCAAATTGTGAATGAGAGACTGATAAAATGTGTACAGAGCCTGCACAAAAAAACAAAGCAGAGCTCATGCCTTTCAAGAAACTTAAAAAAAAAGTCGCATCATGCAGCCTTACAATGTATTAAAAATCAAAACATATAGCCCAACATTTATAACAACTAAAGTTACATTAACTCTAAATTAAGCATATAGGAATACCTGTTAACCGCTCAACACAGAATAACCGCATGTGCGCACTCCCGCAAATCGATTGGAGAAAATATCCTTTCTATTTTATTCAGCTTTGTTTAATTGTATTCTTCATAAGATAAAATAATTTAAAAAAATTCTAAGCAAATCTTGTCTGCTAAATTAACTAGTGTAGCCCACAGCCATTTGGCATAGCCAGGAACTAACATAAAGACAACTCAGAGTATGTTATTCTGTTCTTCTGTACCAAAGGTCTGCATCAGTGGTGGAAGCCAGGACATGTTAAATGTGTTTATGTTAATTAACGTCAATTACCGTGAGACAGACAACTATTTGCTTGACAATCACCGACTGACAACATTTTGTGACCGCCACAGCCCTAGGTGAGGCACATGGGCTACTAACAGCTTACTACACAACATAAACTTAGTATTACTTTCTTAGCTACAGTATACACAACATTTTTGGACTCACTTTGCTGTGCTGTACTCACTTGAACAGGAAGGTGGCACAGCAGTCCTTCTTGTGGGCAAATTTAGCCATCAAACTTTGGCATTATCTGTGAGTTCAAGACAACTGGGAACTCTGGGGGGGAAAATAAGGTTGAATCATGACTTCAGTGATCTTCAGGTCAGAGCTCTAGAAACTTGAAATGCTGAGTTGGATGACCGTTCAAAACTTATTTTCCCAGTCAGAGCTGTTTTTTTCAGAGTTCCCAGTTGTCTTGAACTCGCTGAAGTCTGAGATTTCCCAGTTGTTTTGAATGCGGCAGAAGTCATGCTGGATTAGCATAGCCAATGTATTCAAACTTTTCTGGCCCATGTCCAATGGCCGATAAGAACCGATACGTTTTATCTATCATTTTTCTTAATTTGAAAGGATTTGCCAGTAGTTTGTCGACTTAATTCATGAAGATGACTGCTTGTCTAGCTTGCTAGCTAAGATTTTGAAAGGATGATGTTGACATGATCAGTCCAATCAAAGCTACATTAGATATAACGTGATCTGACAATAACCTTGAGCCTTCTTGGATGGGCACTTCTAATGTAAATCTATGGCAGCACCCTGGGGGCTTGAATTTTTGAGCTCTCCCCGTAGATTTTGCACTGATACAGTGTCCCCATGAGTGACAGAACACTGAGCCAATCACGGCGCAACTACAGAACATGACGAACCCCTACGCTCCGTAATTTCCGCTGGCTGACCCACCACCATGGAAAGCACTGAGCTATGCTGAAACACCTGCACTGTGAAGCTGCCTTACTCAAGAAAGCAAGAGGCCATGTTTTTATGCAGCTTTATTAACTCAATCATTTATTTTTTACATTGTTTGCAAACAGATATGGGACACGTATTAATGCCAAAATAACATGCTAAACAGGTGGGGCACAAAACAGGTGGTCCACCTGTTCCACCTGCCCTGAATGACAGGTCACCACTGCACATAATTGTATGCAATGCGTTTTTAATATCTACTTGTCTTTGTATTTATTATGGATCCCCATTAGTTGCTGCCAAGGCTGTTCAACTCTTCTAAATACAGGGTTTTCTAGCTTTAAGAGTGAGATCTGCACCATTAGACAGAAAGTGTAAAGCTGTAGAAGATTCATTGCCATAGGTGATTGCAGCATCCCCAGATGGCTTGAAAGGGTAGATATGCTAAACAATTCTTGAAATTGAGGCATCCAGGTTGCTCGGTTAGAAAATAGATAGTTGAACCATGTATACTGTAAGTATCTTTTAATGTACTGTCTCTCTTTAGGGCTAATGTATGCAGCGGAGTGCTTCAGCGGAACAGAACATGAGAAAACAAGTTTAAATTGGTGCTAGGGGAAGCAGAGTGTATCCAACCAAAATGGTCTTCCTTGAATTTAAAGTCTCTCAGTAACAGCATTAAAATAAAATAAAAAATCCTGACAGAAGTGCCTAAGATATTGAGCACAAGGCAACTAAGATGCAATTATCATGACTAGAAATGTCAGTTGTTATCAGCGGTCATGATTTTACATAACCTCTGTTATGTTGTGTCATAATTACGGCATGCAAATACTTTTTATAGATACACTTCATGATATTACTGTAGCCTACAAAAAAAAATTACACTTCAGACATTTGAAGACAAATTCAAATGAGCTACACTAAGGGCTCTATTTTAACAAACATAACGCAATGGTCAATCTAATCACTGGGCGGTAGAATACTGTTGGGTCAGGGGGTGTCAAATATTTTTGCTATTTTCACAAGTACAATTATCGGTGCAGTTGCTGGCGTTGGCGTGAAAGAGCTGGGTTTTGATGAATAAACAAGTTGTGAGTGTGTCAAGGCTTGGTCCCTCACTGGCCAATCGGAACGTGCTCCATGGCTAAATACTGTATGTGGTTGCTTCAAGTTGTGTATTTACAGTGTTTTATGTATTGCCTTGGAAACAACTTCAATTTTAGTCTGTTATAGTTTGTTAAACAGCTTACAGAAACAAAATAACAAAATGTATACCTATCCCATCTTTGCTAAATATGTTCACTTGAACCTGTTGTTCCACTGTTGTAAGTAATTGCATAGCTTCAATGTTGAAATATATAAATAGCATTCACACTGATAAAGGGGCTAGGCCTACTATAAATTGCAGTATGGCTGAGCATGGACATGCCAAATGTTGTCAATAAGCAATATTAAATTCACCAAAAAGAGAGCAAAGAATTATAATCAAATTCTAAACAAAACAACAACCTAATTGCTTCCAGTGGGCATATAATATTAAAACACAGACTATGGAGGGTTTTACGCACATCTTTCCCAGTAGCTGGACAAAGATCCAATATAAAAAGAAAGAGAGAATGTCCACTCACCATCATACTGCTCCCAAATATAATGTTCTATATACATATTGGAACCACATTACAGATCACATTCACATTTCTCCATATTGCCTGTGCGCCACAGACATTCTCGACACAAAACCAGGACAGTGAATCATTCTAATAAGTTTGGTTTTGATAAAATTAAATGAAAAACAAGCAATCTGTTTGTTTTATTCAACAACAATAAATACATGTAAATCATTTTAATGATATCATAAAATCACCAGGATAAAAAAAACATTGAGGCATTGCTGTTGAACCAGCCTTCGTTATAGTAGGCCTAAAGTTAGCCTACATGGTGCTTGGGTTTTAAAAATATGAAAACGAAAACAAACAATTGTTACAGGAAAATCAATTTGAAATATGAGGTTCACCGGTATTCACCGAGGTTCTCATCTCTTGTTTCAGGATAGGCATGGACTAGGGATGCACATTTCTGTACGTTTTGCTGCCAACTAACTGACCCTCATTAACTATCAACCAATCAAGTTTATTATTGAACAAGTAACTCCTGTAATGAAGCAGCTAATAAAACGTCATATTCAAACATTTGTCAAAATGCAATATTCGGAAAATGCCGTTCTAAAACAGACAACCTAATGCGAGCAGTTGTGACAGAGATGAAAATCTCCGTTAGAAATTTAGAAAGAGTGGGAATCTAATAGCAACTACTACGGTGGTTGCTAATATGACTTGGATTGTGCCTTTGGCTTCTGGATAATGAAAGAAAGTTGATATGAAAACCAAAAGAACAGGAGAGAAATGCCTTTTAATGGCACGAGGAAGTCTTTATAAATGGATGGATTTTCGCAAAGCTACTTTGAAGGAAGGAAAGACATGTTTCATTATTTGAAGTAAAGTAAAACGTTCAGGTTTCAAACAATTATACTGCCTCAAGCTCGCATTGCAAAGTGTTGGGTGATGCGCTGATAGTCAATGGTAGGCAGGCCTATGCCCCCGAATGTTGAATGTAAAGGGCGCTTTAATTACGAGCTGAGATTAATAAATCGTGGCCACAAGTTTGGAAACACGATTGCATTTAGAATTGTTATTTGTTGGTCAATGGCTGGGCTTACAAAAGCAGGTTTCACTCCAGTAGCCTACAGATGAGCTACTCTGGTGCTGTCTGACAGGTGGTAGGCTATTCCCCTCCTCAAACTCTGCAATTTAATTCCACCAAATGATGCAAATTAACCAATAGACTGATAAGCATGATTGGTCAAATGTATTTTCAGCAACTAACCGATTAATGGTTAACCGATAACATCCCTAGCGTGGACACATGTAGCCTACATCATGGAGGTGGTTTTACACACGTCCAAAACGGGACCTGCATGGCTAAAATAATGTGGGCCTTCCTTCAATGCATAGATAAAAAGGGAATGTCAGCTCACTGTTTTGTCCCTCACAAACTTGATCTTTTAATAAAGCTTTGGTGAATAAGATTGATTTCCAAGCGGTCTCACGGGCCAAACATTTTATCAACAGTCTTGACTAGGCTACTTGATCACATTGGGCATGACAAAAGGAAAACAGCCTTCATTGAGAGGAGAGGAGGCTATGCTTGTTTTTTAATCAAATGAACAAAAATCTTAACGCAACATGTAAAGTGTTGGTCCCATGTTTCATGAGCTGAAATAAAAGATTCCAGAAATGTTGAAGAGTATTTCTGTCTGTAATAAAGCCCATTTTTGGGGGAAAAACTCATTCTGATTGGCTGGGCCTGGCTCCCCAGTGGTGGGCCTAGCTCCCAAGTGGGTGGGCCTATGCCCTCTCAGGCCCACCTATGGCTGCGCCCCTGTTCAGTCATGTCAAATCCATAAATTAGGGCCTAATGAATTCACTTCAATTTACTGATTTCCTTCTATGAAATGTAACTCAGTAAAATTGTTGAAACTGTTGCATATTGCTTTTAGATGTTTTTGTTGTTGTATAAATACGAAGTATACAGGCACCAAAAGCACATCTTGTTCCATGCTCATATGGGCAGTGTGTATCACGGCTGGATAGGCTGTGTTTTCTGCCGTCAACATTCATGACATAACCATCCGTGTTACCTCTTAAACCAGCTTTTAGTTGGTCTTAAATATCCCTGCCAGACCTCCCTGAAATAAGGACGTTGGATCATGATGTTTTTAAGGACACTCCTCAAATATTTCCACCCATCCCATCTGAGCAGAAGGGTGCTGATGTTAGACAGGTAAATTACAGAACCTGGTGTTGGGGCTAGAAAATGCCAGTGCGTCAGTTTTTACGAAATTGCAAACTAACATGCATATGACACGAACACCAGTGTAAGAAAATAACTATCCTTTTTTCAAAAGGTACCTTGAAACAAACCTATGACTACTTTCAAATCAACACAAGTATTATTGACATAAAGTTGATTTACTATCTTACACTTCAGGGGCTCTCAAACAAAGCATCAATGTTCACACAAATTTAACCCAATGTAATTTATTACAGCCCTGGGTTAATGAAACATTTCTGGGAAGAGACATTGCATTCAATATCCAAATACTGTATATCAATGAGTTACTTATACACATTGTGTATTGTAACATTGTAAATGTTAATTATACCCGTTTCCTTCCATTCTCCTCTAGTTCTTAGCAGATATTTTAGTATGTGCAGGCTGCTTTGTTAATGAAGTGTGGGCACTTTGTTTTGGTGAGGTAAATTACTCTGGAATCCCAAATGGGTGTCTGCAGTGTCAGACCCACATGACAAGCACACTGCTGCACAGTGGGAGGAACGCAATGTCCTTCAAACAGAGGGCCTACTTTTAGACTCTTCGCCTGCCTGCTTAAACAATTGCAAAGCAATTGAATCCCTTTCCAAGTGAACACAAAGTATCCTCAAACACTGAATAGCATAGACTTGTACACAATACACAAAACAAACTCTCACACACTTACAATCATACTCCCACAGACATAGACAAGTTAATATTAGTACAAGCACTACTAAGGCACTTCAGTGTGTCGTAGTGATCAAGCACTACTACACAACCAGCCTGCTCCTACTGTATTTATCACTGACAGCATGATGTATCAAGCCAAAAGGGATTGACAAATCAATGAACTCTAAAAAAAAATATGCCCAATCTGAACCAGATGCCCCTATTGGCTGATGACTGATACTGTGCTGTTCAGCCTCTGTGTTTGCAACGTAACAACATTCCCATCATCCTGCAGTGGGGGAACCTGTATACAAACCTCAACCCAAGTGATGTTGACAAATGGACGAGGAGAGGATGATGAATGCCTGTGGCTTTGCCTCCGTTTAAACACAATTCCTTGGAAGTTACAGATTAATTGAGTGACGATGCCAACCTGCCGGAACAAATGGAGGCCCTAATCATTTCCCCCCCAGTGCCAAGATGGCTGCCAACCAAATGAACTGGAAAAAGTGCTCAAGACTGATGAGATGTCGCCTACTAATCAATACCAATGCAACCTCAAAATACTGTGTCAATTGATCGTTTTGGCACTGGTAATAGCCTTGTAATCACTGGAAGTCATCACAACAAGGATTACAACGATGTATGGTGAATTGATAATTTAGTGACTTTCTGTCAGTGTTGATAACATACATCATGGAAAGTGTATTCTGGTTATACAAAGGAGACTGATAAGTCTGTCCATGAATCCAGCAAGCTCATATTCCACAAGCTCATATTCACAATGATAGCCAGTGCTTCTTAAGTACATACAATACCTGCAGTGTTTGTTGTTACTTTAGAGTATACAAAAAGCACAGTGGAGGCAAAAAACAGCAGCCTAACAGTCAATTACACTACAGGGCCCAGAGGGAGAGTCCACTTTGATCTATAATCGTTATCTCTGTTAAGGGGATGGTGAACATGGGAATAAATGCCTAATGGCCATTGGTTCAAATCATTCAAAAATAAAGGCAGACAAAGAGTGCATTTCCTGTAGTGTTTTTCTTGGTTTTACTAGTGTATAGCAGCGAGAGCAAAAGATGGTGATATACCAGACTTCAAAATCTGTGACGCAAACTGTACTATATGTTCCTGGCTGACTTGAGTACGATTTTTTATTGAGATTTACGGGAAGATCTAAAGCTTTAAATCCCACCGCTAGGGAAAAGACGTCTCTTTCTCTATGAATGTACATCTGTTGTTGTCTTGATTGGGACTCAGTCTTACAGAGCCATTTTGGATGCTTCACTGAAAGCTAAGAATAGCAACAGGGCTGTACATTATAAGGAAATGTGTGTGTGTGTGTGTGTGTGTGTGTGTGTGTGTGTGTGTGTGTGTGTGTGTGATAAAACTGTACAACTTCCCAGCACACCAATCTGTAGGGGGAAATGGATTCTAAAATGGCTTTCTGAACCATATCAACTACACTCTTTCAGAATGTGCCTTGTCGTCGCATATGGCCATAGCCATCTCTCAGCGTTACATTAGCTCTTCTAGCAAACTCTTCGATATAGAAAACCACCAGCGTATAGCATAGAACCCCTGGGACCAAGAGCAATGTTCTGTTACTATTGAAACAGAGAGTACTGTTTTGAACCTTAGCACAGCAAAAAAAAAAAAAAAACTACTCATGGTTATGATTGAACCAAAGGAATGTATGTACTCATGTCACAATTCACAACAAACCATTACTACACTGAAGACATATTCTGTCATGCATAAAATCTATCTGTGTTCATGCTGTGGCGTGTACTGCTGCTTGGATTGTATTATGCTACCCATGAATTACAAAACGGGTACTACAAAACAAAGTATGTGAAATAAATGTGTGCTTGTCACAGGGTGTCTAGAAAATCCTAAAGCCTTCCAACAGATTCTTAGCATATGAATACTACTAGTGCTCTCCACATTCATCCATAGGAATACTACTACTGCTTTTCACACACATACGAATACTACTAGTGATCTCCATATACACTATATGAATACTACTTGTGATCTCCATATACACTATATGAATACTACTAGTGATCTCCATATACATTATATGAATACTACTAGTGATCTCCATATACATTATATGAATACTACTAGTGCTCTCCACATCCATCCACATAAATACTACTAGTACTTCACACACAAACTCAGCAACAAAAAACAAAGTCCTCTCACTGTCAACTGCGTTGATTTTCAGCAAACTTAACATGTGTATATATTTCTATGAACATAACAAGATTCAACAACTGAGACATAAACGGAACAAATTCCACAGTCATGTGACTAACAGAAATTGAATAATGTGTCCCTGAACAAAGGGGGCTTCAAAATCAAAAATAACAGTCAGTATCTGGCCCTAGACTTCTGTGAAGTTATTTGCATTTTTTCAAATAATCTTTGAAAGACAGGGTCCTGAAAGACAGGGCCGTTTATTTTTTTTGCTGAGTTTACATATGAATACTACTAGTGCTCTCCACATTCAACCATATGGATACTACAAGTGCTCTCCACATACACTATATATCCATAAGTATGAGGTCACCCCTTCAAATTAGTGGATTCGGCTACTTCAGCCACACCCTTTGCTGACAGGTGTATAAAATCGAGCACACCGCCATGCAATCTCCAAAGACAGACATTGGCAGTAGAATGGCCTTACTGAAGAGCTCAGTGACTTTCAACATCACACCGTCATAAGATGCAACCTTTCCAACAAGTCAGTTCGTCAAATGTCTGCCCTGCTAGAGCTACCCCGGTCAACTGTAAGTGCTGTTATTGTGAAGTGGAAACGTCTAAGAGCAATAATGGCTCAGCTGCGAAGTGGTAGTCCACAGAAGCTAACAGAACGGGACCGCTGGGTGCTGAAGCACATAGCGTGTAAAAATCGCCTGTCCTTGGTTGCAACACTCACTACCACGTTCTAAATTGCCTCTGGAAGCAAAGTCGGCACAATAACTGTTCGTTGGGAGCTTCATAAAAGTGGTTTCCATGGCTGAGCAGCCGCACACTAAGATCACCATGCGCAATGCCAAGCGTTGGCTGGAGTGGTGTAAAGCTCGCCGCCAATGAACTCGGGAGCAGTGGAAACGTGTTTTCTGGAGTGATGAATCACGCTTCACCATCTGGCAGTCCGACAGATATTTCTGGGTTTGGCGGATGCCAGGAGAACGCTACCTGCCCGAATGCATAGTGCCAACTGTAACGTTTGGTGGAGGAGGAATAATGGTCTGGGGCTGTTTCTCATGGTTCGGTCTAGGCACCTTAGTCCCAGTGAAGAGAAATCGTAACACTACAGCATACAATGACATTGTAGATGATTCTGTGCTTCCTTCCTGTTTTAGCATGACAACGCCCTCTTGCACAATCGAGGTCCATACAGTGTGGAAGAACTTTACTGGCCTGTAGAGCTTTGAGCTCAACCTCATCAAGCACCTTTGGGATGAATTGGAATGCCGACTGTAAGCCAGGCCTAACTGCCCAACATCAGTGCCCAACCTCACTAATGCTTGTGTGGCTGAATGGAAGCAAATCCCTGCAGCAATGTTCCAACATCTAGTGGAAAGCCTTCCCAGAAGAATGAAAGCTGTTATCGTAGCAAAGGGGGAACAACTGATTTTGGAATCAGCTGTTCGACGAGCACCCTGAAGAAGGCACAGTGATGCCGAAACGTTGTTGATTTACCCAATAAATTACTGGGAGTTTAAATATGGAGTTTGCGACTCTATTTTTATAGTTTATAGTTTATTTGCCGTAAGTCAGCAACTCCACACAAAATAATGATTCTGGGTGTGCTCCAGCTCATGCTTTTTGGTGTCCACATAATTTTGGTCAAGTAGTGTACATCCATATGAATACTACTAGTGCGCTTCACATGCATCCATATATATACTACTAGTCCTCTCCACATACATACACATAATACTAACATATTTTATTCACACAAATCCTATTTTAGTAGAGCGCTGCCAGGTTCCCCTGTTCTTACTTGCCTGACCCAAAATGGTCTGTATCAGGATATGTATTGGGAAAAGTAATGAAATGTCTGACCCTCTGACTGTGTGTCTCTGTGAGTGTGTGTGTGTGTGTGTGTGTGTGTGTGTGTGTGTGTGTGTGTGTATGTGTGTGTGTGTGTCTCTGTGCGTGTGTATGTGTACAAAACCTCCCCACAGTGGTCCCCACATTAACAGGGCTCTTCTGACCCTTCATCTTGACTCAGGGAGGATGCATCGGCACGCTGCTCTCCCCTGGGGAGAATACTGTAGAATACGCTGAGCTTGTGGATACGTATCAGTCCTCTGACCACTCAGACGTGAAATCACAAACAGAAGAGGACTCAGAAGCCATGGTCTGCATTACAAGCATCAGATTGGCTGGGGGACACGTCTATGGTGGCCGGTGACTGATGGTTGTTTGTTTTCTCAGCCTCATTAGCATACTCTGCCCTATTGGTTGAGGATGGGGTTGATGCTAATCAGTCTGGTAATGGCCTCTACCTTCTAACCTGCAGGTTTAGGAGAACATATACAAAGGAATTGTTGTCATGACAACTAAGTGCAGCTGCACCAACATGGTTTGTGGAGTTGATATGTTAGGCATTGTTTGTTTTCTTCTGTGGAAGCACAAGTGCTTGCCAACCAATTTTTCCTGAAGTCATTACTATAATGCCCAAAGCAAATACTTTATTTGTGATTTTGAGAAAAGGTTGTCCTTAAATGAGAGAACATATTAGGCTGTAGTGGGAAGAAATCAGTATTGATCATTAGCCAATAGATGTTGTCAGCTGTCATTGAAACATCATAGGTTTAAGACAACTATGAAATATGCATTAGAAACACAAAAGGGTCTTCCTCAGTACAACTATTATGGCCCATGTTGACTCCAATGTATGTAAATTGTAAAGTATTTTGTCTGTAATGTATTTTTCAGACCCCTGTAAGACTAGCTGACGCCATTGGCGTCGGCCAATGGGGATCCTAATATATCAAATCTAACACTGCTCACAGTTGTGTGACATTATATGGATGTCCTTTGGGGAGTGGACCGTTCTTGATTCACACAGGAAAATGTTAAGTGTGAAAAACCCAGCAGTGTTGCAGTTCTTAACACAAACCGGTGTGCCTGGCACCTACTACCATACCCTGTTCAAAGGCACTTCAATATGTTGTCTTGTCCATCCACCCTCTGGAATGGCACACATACACAATCCATGTCTCAACTGTCTCCTTTAACCGGTCTACTCACCTTCATATTAACGGATTGAAGTGGATTTAACAAGTGATATCAATAAGGGATCATAGACTGACCAGGTGAAACCTATGTCATGGAAAGAGCAGGTGTTTGTAATGTTTTGTACACTCAGTGTAGATACTTGTCACTCTGGCCAATAGCACGTCGCAGCATCCAGTAAAAATGTTCAGCACCTGTTAACCACCACTAAGGGCATCACATTTCAGGACCATCAGATGCTCAGCCTGTGTAATAGATTTCAGCACCATTAAATGGACAGCTCCACCACAACATTTCAGCCCCACCAATACGACAGCTCCTAGGACCTAAGGGAGAGGCACAATGACTCAAGACCAGAAATGTAATCCTCTCCAGAATGCAGGGTATGAGATCTGGGCAATTCCACAATAACAGAATGATGACTTTATAATGTACAGTGCCATCGGAGGACAAGAAAAACAGAGACTAGGGAAAACCAGGAGCTGAGACAAAACGCTGGTAGGCTTGAACAAACAAGACGAACTGGCAACAGACAGACAGAGAACACAGGTATAAATACACAGGGTATAATGGGGAAGATGGGCGACACCTGGAGGGGGGTGGAGACAAGCACAAGGACAGGTGAAACAGATCAGGGCGTGACAACTGTAGTCCTTGTGAATAGAGTTGTATGGTTTGTTTGTCTCAACATCACTCTGTTATACTGGAATGGCCCAGATGTAAATTAATTATATACAGTACCAGTCAAACGTTTGGACACACCCACTCTTTCAAGGGTTTTTCTTTATTTTTGCTATTTACTTTGTAGAATAATAGTAGAATAATAGAGAAGACATCAAAACGATTAAATAACACACATGGAATCATGTAGTAACCAGAAAAGTGTTAAACAAATCTAAATATATATTTTTATATATTTGAGATTCTTCAAAGTAGCCACCAACTTTTCCTTGATGACAGCATTGCACACTCTTGGCATTCTATCAACCAGCTTCATGAGGAAGTCACCTGAAATGCATTTCAATTAACAGGTGTGCCTTGATAAAAGTACATTTGTGGAATTTCTTTCCTTCTTAATGCATTTGAGCCAATCAGTTGTGTTGTGACAAGGTAGGGGTGGTATACAGAAGATAGCCCTATTTGGTAAAAGAACAGCTCAAATGAGCAAAGAAAAAAACGACATTCCATCATTACTTTAAGACATGAAAGTCAGTCAACGTGGAACATTAATAACTTCTGAAGTTCTTCTTCAAGTGCATTCGCAAAAACCATCAAGCGATATGATGAAACTGGCTCTCATGATGAGAACCGCCACAGGAAAGGAAGACCCAAAGTTCAGTAGAGTTAACTGCACCTCAGATTGCAGCCCAAATAAACGCTTCGCAGAGTTCAAGTAACAGACGCATCTCAACATCAACTGTTCAGAGGAGTCTGCATGAATCGGGCCTTCATGACTGAATTGCTGCAAAGTTACCACTAGTAAAGGAGACCAATAAGAAGAAGACTTGCTTGGGCCAAGAAACACAAGCAATGGACATTAGACTGGTGGATATCTGTCCTTTGGGCTATTGAGTCCAAATTTGAGATTTTTGGTTCCAATGGCCGTGTCTTTGTGAGACGCTGAATAGGTGAACGGATGATCTCTGCATGTGTGGTTCCCACCGTGAAGCATAAGGTGGAGGTGTGATGGTGAGGGGGAGCTTAGGAGCTGGTGACACTGTCAGTGATCTATTTAGAATTCAAGGCACATTTAACCAGCATGGCTACCACAGAATCCTGCAGCGATACGCCAACCCATCTGGTTTGCGCTTAGTGGGGCTAACATATGTTTTTCAATGGGACAATGACCCAAAACACACCTTCAGGCTGTGTAAGGGCTATTTGACCAAGAAAGAGGAGTGATGGAGTGCTGCTTCAGATGACCTGGCCTCCACAATCACCCGACCTCAACCCAAATGAGATGGTTTGGGATAAGATGGACCGCAGAGTGAAGGAAAAGCAGCCACCAAATGCTCAGCATGTATGGGAACTCCTTCAAGACGGTTGGAAAATAATTCCAGGTGAAACAGGTTGAGAGAATGCCACTGTGCGAAGCTGTCATCAAGGCAAAGGATGGCTACTTTGAAGAATCTAAAATGTAAAATATATTTAGATTTGTTTTACACTTTTTTGGATTATACATGATTCCATGTGTTATTTCATAGTTTTGATGTCTTCACTATTATTCTACAATGTAGAAAATAGTAAAAAGAAAGAAAAACACTTGAATGAGTAGTTGTGTCCAAAAACTTGTATATACAGTATCAGTCAAAAGTTATGTATTTTATGCATTCTTCCATCGTGACTCAAGCCAGTTTATCCTCTGTACATGTAAGGCCATATTATGTGGTTACAATCACTCCCTTTCCAAGAAATGACCCTGTCTACTGGTACGTCTTTGAAACTAAATATTAATCATCAGAATCCTTCAATGAGTCATTCATAGTAAAATTGCAAATCGCAAAATGCCATTATACAGGGAAAGATGGATTTACCTGTGGACATTGGAGGGTTGACGGTAAAATCAGAATGTATGGTGGATTAGCAGCTTTGGGTGAAAATTCAGCACTTGAGGAAAGAGGAAATTAGTCATGTATAATTATTTAACTACAGGTACCGTAGATGTGAATGAAATAGCTGTAAGTAGCAGTATTTTTGTCCATTAGTTTAATCCAATTAAGGTAAGGATGGTAGGGGGAAAAAATAATATAATACATATAAATAAAACAACAGATTAGAAATGATGCAAACAATTAAATTGACAGAACCTGAAATATATCTGCAATATTAAAGCTGATCTACCCCCCCCCCCCCCCCCCCCAAAAAAAAATGTTGCAGTCAGAAGTTTACATACACCTTGGCCAAATACATTAAAACTCAGTTTTTCACAATTCCTGACATTTAATCCTAGTAAAAATTCCCTGTCTTTATTTTAAGAATGTGAAATGTCAGAAAAATAGTAGAGAGAATGATTTATTTCAGCTTTTATTTTTTTCATCACATTCCCAGTGGCTCAGAAGTTTACATACACTCAATTAGTATTTGGTAGCATTGCCTTTAAATTGTTTAATTTGGGTTAAACATTTCAGGTAGCCTTCCACAAGCTTCCCACAGTAAGTTGGGTGAATTTTGTCCTATTCCTCCTGACAGAGCTGGTGTAACTGAGTCAGGTTTGTAGGAGCAGCTCTGTCAGGAGGAATAGGACACTCACACACGCTTTTTCAGATCTGCCCACACATTTTCTATAGGATTGAGGTCAGAGCTTTGCGATGGCCACTTCAATACCTTGACTTTGTTGTCCTTAAGCCATTTTGCCACAATTTTGGAAGTATGCTTGGGGTCATTGTCCATTTGGAAGACTCATTTGTGACCAAGCTTTAACTTCCTGACTGATGTCTTGAGATGTTGCTTCAATATATCCACATAATTTTCCTACCTCATGATGCCATCTATTTTGTGAAGTGCCCCCACAACATGATGCTGCCACCCCTGTGCTTCACGGTTGGGATGGTGTTCTTCGGCTTGCAAGCCTCACCATTTCTCCTCTAAACATAACGGTGGTCATTATGGCCAAACAGTTCTATTTTTATTTAATCAGACCAGAGGACATTTCTCCAAAAAAGTACGATCTTTGTCCCCATGTGCAGTTGTCAACTGTAGTCTGGCTTTTTTATGGCGGTTTTGGAGCAGTGGCTTCATCCTTGCTGAACGGCCTTTCAGGTTATGTCGATATAGGACACGTTGTACTGTGGATATAAATACTTTTGTACCTGTTTCCTCCAGCATCTTCACAAGGTCCTTTGCTGTTCTGTGATTGATTTATACTTTTTACACCAAAGTATGTTCATCTCTAGGAGACAGAATCTCCTTCCTGAGTGGTATGATGGCTGCGTGGTCCCATGGTGTTTATACTTGCGTACTATTGTTTGTACAGATGAACAATGTAAATTCAGGCATTTGGAAATTGCTCCCAACGATGAGCCAGACTTGTAGAGGTCTACAATTTTTCCGAGGTCTTGGCTAATTTATTTTGATTTTCCCATGATGTCAAGCAAAGAGGCTCTGAGTTTGAAGGTAGGCCTTGAAATACATCCACAGTTACATGTCCAATTGACTCAAATGATGTCAATTAGTCAATCAGAAGCTTCTAAAGCCATGACATCATTTTCTGGAATTTTCCAAGCTGTTTAAAGGCACAGTCAACTTAGTGTATGTAAACTTCTGACCCACTGGATAATCTGTCTGTAAACATTTGTTGGGAAAATTACGTGTGTCATGCACAAAGTAAATGTCCTAACCGACTTGCCAAAACTATAGTTTGTTAACAAGAAATTTGTGGAGTGGTTGAAAAACAAGTTTTAATGACTACAAACTAAGTGTATGTAAACTTCCGACTTCAACTGTGTGTGTGTGTGTGTGTGTGTGTGTGTGTGTGTGTGTGTGTGTGTGTGTGTGTGTGTGTGTGTGTGTGTGTGTGTGTGTGTATATATATATACACCTAGGGGTGTACTCATTTTTGTTGCCAGCGGTTTAGACATTAATGGCTGTGTGTTGAGTTATATTGAGGGGAAAGCAAATTTACACTGTTATACAAGCTGTACACTCACTACTTTACATTGTAGCAAAGTGTAATGTCTTCAGTGTTGTCACATCAAATATTTACAAAAATGTGAGGGGTGTACTCACTTTTGTGATATACTGTGTATATATATATTATTTTTGTTAATGAGTCATTTGTGCTAAGAGGAGCAATTAGGGTTAAGCGCCTTGCTCAAGGGCACATCGACATATGTTTCACCTGGTCGGCTCGGGGATTCGAACCAGCGACTTTTCCAGTTACTGGCCGAACGCTCTTAACCGCTAGGCTACCTGCCACCTCAGTATACTAATACAGAATAATTGCTGCTATTCAAAAAGGCCAAGGCTAGTAATGACAGCACTCCCCTTCTATTAAATATGCTATATTATTTTGAGCCAATGGGTCACAGGCTTCTTTCTGCTTTCTAGCAAATGAAGGGAAACCCAGGAACACACAATTACCTTACTAATTTGCATCTTCCAGTCTAATAGAAATGTACATCAACAATGCGTTTCGACGGAATAGCAATAGCCAAACTCAGCAATCCCGTTCTTAGTAAACCATGAACAGTGCTATAATTTTGGATGAAGATGAGCTTTCCCTAAAGATGTATGTTAAGTGCTACCTTTAATCCTTTACGTCACATTTAGGTCATGCAAGGTTCTTCCGTAGTGGTTAGGACCTTCAGATGTGTGTTTGCGCGCGCGTGTGTGTGCAACAAATACCCTCTGTGTTATGGCCCCAGAATACCTTCTTGATGCTCAGACAAAAAAAAGAATGGATTGGATTTTCATAATCTCCCATTCATGACCAGTCACCTATATCCACCATGACTTTAAGGTTGGGCTGCATGTGTGGCTCTCTCTGCTAGGATAAATCACATGTGGGGACACAGTATTTCAGAGAGGGCTAATTTTTTCCATAACTCTGGGCCTCTTTTCAGCCTGAATGTGTGTTTAATCCCTCAGAAAAAAAGCTATGTAGTGAATTTGTTTATTGTTGTAAACAGCTCTGGGCTTTATACACAGCCAGTGGTGTCATGACAGAACTGTTGGTTTGTGGTCTCCTGCTCAGAGACTTAAGGGGGAAACATAGCAGGTGGAAAATAAGCCACGCTTCCTATGATAGGTGAGTTAATGCAGAGGAGAGGGTGCCAGTCAGAATCAGATAAGAGCAGGCCCAGGGAATAAACATGTAAGCTACTGCGAGGGGGCAGAGCATCCACACTCACTCCACAGAAAGAAGAGGTGAGAATGTTCAAGATGAGGGACAGAGAGGAGGAAGCACACTATAGAGGCCACCATAGAATGGCAGTAATCTCTTTCATTACAGTGCTGTGTGGGATGAAAAGGAGGAGAGGAATGGGTCACAGTGAGGAGAAGGGACAGAGCACAAAGTTGAATGGAAGGGGATGATTCATCACTGGGTTTAAAGTGTATCCTGAACCCACTGCTGAAAAACTGCAAAAGGGTCACAAAGACCTTACCTTCACCATCAGAAACATATAATTGGGACTGTTCAAGAATATGCAACGATACAGAACGCTCAGATAGAAAGCTATCGAGTAGAACAGGTATGATTTTTTTGTCATGTAGAATATTGGTGCCGGCTTCATTCTATTTGTGTCTGCAATGTTCAGAATGTTTCACCACTGTGCTGTATTTAATGTATTGAAGGTGGCAACAAAAATTTTGGTTAACATCACAATTGTTCTCCAACACCTCACCACAAGCCCCATTTTTGAATCACAAATCTACTGATTTAAGCAAGTGCTCAAACCTCAGAAAGAACTTCCAAGGAGTGTACCCCGGACCTGGGCAGTAATTATGCGTTTCAGAATTCCAGATAAGCAGCGGCTTGCTCCAGTAGAGTATTCTTTTGTATGAAGACGATTATGAATATTAAAGCTGAGATTGCCGGCAGGGGAATACCTCTGAAGCACAGGAGGTTGGTGGATCCTTAATTGGGGAGGACGGGCTTGTGGTAATGACTGGAGAGAAATCATTGGAATGATATTAAATACATCAAACACATGGTTTCCAGGCATTTTATGCGATTCCATTTGTGTTGTTCTACCCATAGCAGCCTCAATAAAATACCTCATTATAAACTCCTCATCTCATAAGACGGAAGATAAGCAAATGGCAGGAGAGGGTTTGGATACTGAAAGAAAAAAATCTGCCTTTTTAAAAGAAATCTAACTTCCTGAAGACTGTGCATATCAGTATTCCAAAGCCTTTTTAAATGAGCCCAGATTAGCTCTTATGGAGCTGACAAAATGGGCAATGACGAAGGGAAGGTGTGCCAGAGCACATTCTGAATGGCATTAGTTTTGAAAGAGCTTCTATCTGTCGAATCGGGTAGACACAGTGCTATAATCTGCAGATCCGCCCGACAAATTGACTGTAGAAGCAATAACTGCAGTGAATAATGTAGACAGATGGAAAAAAAAATATATATATTCCGGAAAGTGCACTCAACTCTCATCACCAGAGAACTGCAGTGCCGATGAAAGTAGGGAGTCAGGTTTCCTAGGTAATTTTGGCCAAGATGGAGAAATGTGTGTGTGTGTGTGTGTGTGTGTGTGTGCATGTATGTATGTATGTGTGTGTGTGTGTGTGTGTGTGTGTGTGTGTACATAAAGGGACAGCGAACTTGGCGAGGTGTGTTCAGGTAAATTGCTCTGTAATTGTAATTGCTTTACTACAGCTGCTTGCATTAAGCGGTAGGAAACGGCCTGCCTTGTTCCTGGCAGGAGAGAACATAAGGAAGGTGTTAATGAAAGAGGGGGCTGATTGCCTTGAGCAGCCTCTTTCTCTTCATCTAACTGGCTCTTCTAGCTCCTTCGCTCAGGCAACCATCCAGATGCTCAATTGCTTTGGCTTGGAGGACTTGACCTTCCCATGTTTCCCGGGGAGGGATGCCGACTGCGGAGTGTGATTCGATTGGTAGGGTATACACCTGCCTCACTAATTTATCCAAAACAATTTGCCAGTAAATACGCCTGGTGACAAATATTTACTCTGGCAGGCGTTACATGAAGGAGTGAAGGTTAAATCTATTAGATTGGTGAAATTTGTAGTGGCAGCTCCACCCCTTTCTCCTCCTCCTCATCCCACCTCTCTCCTGTGTGAGTGTCTGTAGGAGCTATCCTTATTGAGTTACAGGTAATGAATGCCACTTTGGCCCTGTAATACAACTGCTGGGTCGCATTAAGAGCATATGCCCTCCAATGAAGTAAAGTCATATTTTTGACTTAAGACAAAAAAAGCTGAACTAACAAAAAAGGAGTCATCCATTTTAGCAGAAGTCTGAGACACTGGAAATTATATTTGATATGGTGTTGATGAAAAGACTAAATGGGAAAAAATATATATTTCAGTCATTTAGTAGACAATCTCATCCAAAGTGACTTACAGGAGCAATTAGGGTTAAGTGCCTTGCTCAAGGGCACATTTACAGATTTTTCACCAAGTCAGCTCAGGGATTCAAACCAGCTAACTTTCAGTTACTGGCCCAATGCTTGTAACCTCTAGGCTACCTGGATATGATAAACAAGGCCTGTGTTCTGATAAATGGGCGTAATAAACTTAATAAGGAATCATAAGACTACAAAATAAACCCTAATAAGGCACCTTAAAAAGCACCACAGTGTTTTACAAGCACTTTTGTCCTATTTCAAAACTTAACACTGTTTGCACATTCTAGTTTCCATAGCGTAAGTTTGTAGGGCATTGTATTTTCTTCACCTCATCTCATTTTGCCTGGACCATTGACAGAATGATACAGTAGTCTACAGTTAACACAGTGCCGATTGACAAACCTTTCTGAAGAAATAGAATCCATAAATGGAAATAGAGCATTTGAAAGCATACAAACAGAAGATTGTCTGCTGTCATTCTCTGCTGTCATCTGACAATCTGGAAACGCCAAGGTACAATGTGTGTCAGTGAGCAAGTTGTGTTGTTTGGAGAAGCTTGTGACAGCATTGAGCATGAGACTGTCCAAATCAGAACATGGCATGGTTCAATGAGCAAGGTCGAAGAGGACCTAAGGGACAACGAGATTCCCTGTTAATTACAAACATGTTCTGTATGCTTATCTCCATATCATCATGAATTCCAAACACGCTGATAAGTTTCATGTTCCATCAAAATTAAAGCGCATTAACACACTGTATCCTTTACTCAATTTCTGATATCTGGGTGAATACATCCCAGTTAGACGCACACCTCATGTCTAATTCATCTCACACACACATACACACACCGGAGACTTAAAAAGAGATAAGCTCAACATGTGACGTGATGACTCACAAGCTTAGACGAGAGGCTTGGCTAGGTTGACAAAGGCAAACACCACAGCCATATTTAGCTACATTACAAATACAAAAGTACTATGATTTCATTTTCTAAGATGGGCTCCTTCCAAATTTGACACATTCTCCATTTTCAAAAGCCACGCTGAGAATAATTTTCCTGATTGTTCCGACAGCGACAACTTATCACTCATATAATTAGGAAACAGCCATTAGGCAGCTTTAATACCGCAATCAAGAAAACGATCCTGCTTCAATTAAAGCATATGTTTGTTTGAGGAGGGGAAACTATGACAGCTTGTAATGGTTGGTGAGTTCAGACAAACGGCTGAGAATGGGAAGCCGTCCATTTATATTTCCGTCTCACTTTCTCTCTCGCCAGGATTTAGTGGAAGCAACAGTAGATTGAGTGATAACTCTAATTGGTAGATGTGTTTCATATGGTGGAAGTGTAGCCGACAAGTGCGCAACACCGCAAGAATAGGTAGCTAGCTAATGAAGTAGTTATTACATGTGCAAAAGGAAATAATTCAGGAGCTGTATTCACAAACGGGTAAAATATATACAGTGCCTTCAGAAAGTATTCACACTGATTGACGTTTTACACCTTTTGTTGTGTTACAGCCTGAATTTAAAATTGATTAAATAGAGAGATTTTGGTCACTGGCCTACACAAAATACCACATAATGTCAAAGTGCAATTATGTTTTTCGAAATGTTAACAAATGAATTACAAATGAAAAGCTGAAATGTCTTGAGTCAATAAGTGTTGTTATGTCAAGCGTAAATACGTTCAGGAGTAAGAGTCACATAATAAGTTGCATGGACTCACTCTGTGTACAATAATAGTGTTTAAAATCATTTTTGAATCACTACCTCATAGCTGTACCCCATACATACAGATAATTGTAAGGTCCCTCAGTCGAGCAATGAATTTCAAGCACAGATTCAACCACAAAGACCAGGGCGGTTTTTACCTCAGCAAAGGGCAGCTATTGGTAGATGAGTAAAAATATTGAATATCCCTTTGAGCATGGTGAAGTTGTTCATTTAACTTTGGATGGTGTATCAATACACCCAGTCACTACAAAGATACAGGCGTATCTTTTAAAACACAAGGCCAAATCTACACTGGAGTTGCTTAACAGTGAGCAACTCCAGTGTATGTTCCATAGTGGCCAAGTCACAGTTTGATTTAAATCTACTTGAAAATGTATGGCAAGATCTGAAAATGGTTGTCTAGCAATGATCAAGAACCAATTTCACAGAGCTTGAAGAATTTTGAAAATAATAAATGGGCAAATGTTGCACAATCCAGGTGTGTAAAGGTCTTATGAACCTTACCCAGAAAGACTCACAGCTGTAATCACTGCCATAGGTGTTTCTACCAAGTATTGACTTAGGGGCGTGAATACTAGAGATATTTCTGTATTTAATTTTCAATACATTTGCTAAAATTTCAAAAACATGTTTTCATTTTGTCATTATGGGGTATTGTGTGTAGATCGGGAGAGAATTGTTTTTATTTATTCCATTTTGAATTTAGGCTGTAACAACAAAATGTGGAGTAAGTCAAGGGGTATGAATACTTTCTGAAGGCACTGTAATAGATAAAGAGATTCATAGAGTAAACAATAGGAAGTACATTGAGACAATCAGATGCCAATTATTATACATTTCTAATTTCCCCATATGGAGAAGATACCAAATCAGCAAAAATAGCCTCCAATTATTTCCCTTCTTAGAAGCAGCTGTCAGAGAATTTAAATGGACAAAATCAGATATAAACACCACACACACACTGTACACGTACTAAGAAAAACTATCTGAAAAAGCAACACAGTTTCATGTAGGCCGAGTTACTTTCCAATTAAGTACATAGTGTGAAATCAGTTCAGGGCATTGCCAATCCATCCTTATCGTTGCAACCCAGCCAAACAAACCAACACCACTAACATTAGGGACATTTTCTACTTAAAAGGCAGAAACCTAGTCAGTTGCTCAACTGAATGCATTCAACATAAATGTGCCTGCTACATTTAATACAACCCCTCTGAATCAGAGAGGTGCAAGGGGCTGCCTTAAATCAACATCATAGGCACCCAGCAAGCTGGTGTTGTTGGGGGTTAACTGCTCTGTTCAAGGACAGAACGGCAGATTTTTGTCCACAATGCTGGCTCTGTGATTCAAACCAGCAACCTTTCAGTTAATGCCCCAATGCTCTAAACCACTAGGCTACCTGCCTCTACTTACCAGCTAGCTGTGTGAACGTGCAACAACGTAACCTGTTATCACCAAAGAAGAGCAGGCGCTGGTGGGCGTCCCTTCTCATCGGCTTGATCTGGTCCGTCTGTGACTGAGTCTTATCACCTCAGGATGGTTTCATCAACAGGCCGGCACAGCTGTCTGCTCTCAGTAACTCTGCTGTTATAGATACAGCTGCCGTCAGCCAGGGCCAAACACCTTTAACACAGGCATTAGTGAGTGGCCAAAGGCTAATTCTAGCTCTGGACATGGCTATGGTAAACCATTAGAGATGAGATCAACAAACAAAAAAACTGGCTAAGCTAAGTTATACTCAAAGTGGAAAGGGGTGTTGACATAAGCATTGTGAACTTAAGGAAGTTTTTTTAAGAGTCTAGGGTGCTTGGGTTGGAGAGTGTACAGCATCCCCACCCGTCATAAAGTAATGTTCACATCCAGCCAGCACGGTGCCAGTGTAAACTACTCCACTAGTGCAATATGGCCAAAATATCATATCACAATATTTTTCTCCTTTGACAGTATTTTATTTTTAAAAGTTCTAAATATGCTTAATGAGTAGTGCGTGACCCTAGGTTGCCAACACATACATTCTAAGTGGTTTTAATTGAGCTTTTCCCATTCAGATTGCTTTCTATTGCTCAATCAAACTTCAACATTGTTTTTATATACCTCTATTTTGTGAAAAAGTAACTTTTTCCCCTTTTCACAATAATTATTCTGCTCTATGATGACCATGTATTTTCAATAGATTCAATGGCAGTTCTTACTATCCCCACAAGGGGCATTGTGCCGTACATGTGCGCACCTTCAGCAGGTACTATTCAGCGCTGCCTCACTGGCACGATTCATTGCATGGAAGTACATGTGCGCACCCGAAGTTCTTGCTAGCAAATAAGCAGTTCTCAGTCTGTTATGGGCAGTAAGAACAGATGATTGGCATAATTTTTTTAGTTTGATCACTCATATTACATTTAACAAACAAAACACTAAAATAGCGTTATGTAAGGTAAAGTAAAAATCCAAACCGGTCAGTGAATCAATATTGGTATATAGCTAGTCCTAGTGAGTCAGTGTACAAAACCACACGTGTTCCCCTCCCTTTGAATTGCCTGTCTAATTTCTATATACAAGGGTCAGAGAAAATAATTTGTTCTTAATTG
Source organism: Oncorhynchus mykiss (assembly GCF_013265735.2). NCBI lineage: Eukaryota > Metazoa > Chordata > Actinopteri > Salmoniformes > Salmonidae > Oncorhynchus > Oncorhynchus mykiss. The sequence goes on from NC_048579.1 coordinate 16,884,874, forward strand.
GCTTACAGGAAAGGGCCTTCCCAAAACTGTTGCCATAAAGTTGGAAGCACAGAATCGTCTAGAATGTCATATGCTGTAGCGTTAACACTTCCCTTCACTGGAACTAAGGGGCCTAACCCAAACCATGAAAAACAGCCCCAGACCATTATTCCTCCTCCACCAAACTTTACAGTTGCCAGATGCTGAAGCGTGATTCATCACTCCAGTGAACGCGCTTCCACTGATCCAGAGTGCAATGATGGCAAGCTTTACACCACTCTAGCCGATGCTTGGCATTGCGCATGATCTTAGGCTTGTGTGCGGCTGCTTGGCCAAGGAAAACCATTTCATGAAGCTCCAGACGAACAGTTATTGTGCCAGTGTTGCTACCAGAGGCAGTTTGGAACTCGGTAGTGAGTGTTGCAACCGAGGAAAGAAGATTTCAGCACCCGGCGGTCCTATTCTGTGAGCTTATGTGGCCTACCACTTCGCGGCTGAGCCATTGTTGCTCCTAGACATTCCACTTCACAATAACATCACATACAGTTGACCAGGGCAGCTCTAGCAGGGCAGAAATTTGACGAACTGACTTGTTTGAAAGGTGGCATCCTATGACAGTGCCACGTTGAAAGTCACTGAGTCTTCATTCTACTGTCAATGTTTGTCTATGGAGATTGCATGGCGGTGTGCTTGATTTTATACACCCGTCAGCAAAAGGTGTGGCTGAAATAGCCGAATCCAGTAATTTAAGTGGGTGTCCACATACACTATATATACAAAAGTATGTCATAGATATGCCATACATACTGTACTGTATTGTGTTATACACACACAATCTGTCTTACACATTTGTAAGCAGCAAGATTCCACTTGTTGCTTGCTTGCAATGAGTTTTCAATAGATTTTCATATGCTTTTTGCCATCATGTCCGTTACCCTGGGGATCAATAATAAATACCTTGGCCTAGTCTTGTATTCTATCATGGATCTTCTCATTGGTACTCAAGGGTTTTGTTCACAGCTGCATGGTTACTGAAGGCCAAAGGAATTTGATGGGTTCCTTCTTTATTGAAGAATGGTGGCTCTTTTCTATCTTGAGAAATATTGGACCCATTGGAGAATGAATTTGAATTAACTACACTTTTGGGATGTTCCGGTTTGGGTTTGGCGGATGCCAAGAGAACGCTACCTGCCCCAATGCATAGTGCTAACTGTAACGTTCGGTGGAGGAGGAATAATGGTCTGGGGCTGTTTTTCATGGTTCAGGCTCCTTAGTTCCAGTGAAGGGAAATCTTAATGCTATAGCATACAATTACATTCTAGACGGTTCTGTGCGTCCAACTTTGTGGCAACAGTTAGGGGAAGGCCTTTTCCTGATTCAGCATGACAATGCCCCCATGCACAAAGCGAGGTTCATACACAAATGGTTTGTTGAGATCAGTGTGGAAGAACTTTACTGTCCTGCAGAGCCTAGACCTCAACCCTATCGAACACCTTTGGGATGAATTGGAACGCCGACTGCGAGCCAGGCCTAATCGCCCAACATCAGTGCCTGACCTCACTAATGCTCTTGTGGCTGAATGGAAGCAAGTCCCCGCAGTCCCCGTCCCAAAATCTAATGGGAAGCCTTCCCAGAGGAGTGGAGGCTGTTATAGCAGCAAAAGGGGGGACCAACTCCATACTAATGCCAATGATTTTGGAAAGAGATGTTCGACGACCAGTTGTCCACATACTTTTGGTCATGTAGTGTATTATGGCATTAACCCTAACAATAGTGGCATATACATTTGCCACTATTCTCTGCATACGCACCTCAATCATAACATAATACCTTTATCCGTTTCAAATTGCTCATTCCTCAGGGAGACGGAGGGAGTTTAGATGAGTGAGAATTCGGAGTGAGAAGGAAATAGACGGAAGGAAAGGCAGAATGAGACCCGGGAAAGAGGTGCCAATACTTGTCTTGTGAGTTGATAAAGAAATGACAGGCAAGGTGGAGTATGCTGAATTATCTTCAAATGACAGAGAGCAGCCAGGCATGAAACACATTGCCAGAGCTACAGGAATGCTACGAGGAGAGAAACAAGCAAGTTGGAGACATGAAACATCAGTGGTAGACCAAAAAAACGAGAGATTCTGCAAAACGCTGCATAACCTATCAATGTTCCTGCCTTTTGTTGTTGATGAATGCAGTTTCTCTCTAAGCTGGTAGGCCCTATTCATTTTATTGGTGACATTGATGAGACACACAATTAGATCATGATGGTTAAGAGTACTCCATCTAACCCAACGGAAGCCCTTTTGTAAAGGAGCTTAAAATGATTTGAATTTACAAACATCTCTGATTATGTCCAGTGGTGGAAAAAGTACCCAGTTGTCATACTTGAGTAAAAGTAAAGACACCTAAATAGAAAATTGAAAGTGAAAATCACCCAGTAAAATACTAAAGGTGCAATATGCAGAAATCACTCCACCATTTCCTGGTTGCAATAATTCAAATAGTTTTCCTAATTTCAGTTTATGTGGCAAAACAAGTATAGTGTAGAGAATCATTATACCATCTAAACTGTTGTAAAAAAAAAAATTTTACATAACCAAAAATATTGTATTTCCAGCTGTTTGATGCTGGTGGACAAAACCAAAAGTAAAATGAAACTTAGAAATGGGAAGCATAGAAATAGCATACCTACACCAGATCTACCACTTCTTAGACTTCCATTCAATAAGAATGACTCTATAATGATCTATAACTCACATGTCTATGCAAATCTGGTCAGGACTCCCAACATATTGCAGCTTTAAGTATCAAAAGTAAATGATATTGCTAAAATGTATTTATGTATCAAGTAAAAATATAATTAATTTCAAATTCCTTATATTAAGCAAACCATTTTCTTTTTTTTCTTTGTATTTATGGATAGCCAGAGGCACACTCCAACACTCAGACATAATTTACAAATGAAGAATTTGTATTTAGTGTGTCCGCCAGTGGCAGAAGAGATGACCAGGGATTTTTATCTTGATAAGTTTCTGAACTGGACCATTTTCCTGTCCTGCTAAGCATTCAAAATGTAACGAGTACTTTTGGATGTCAGGGAGTATTTTCTTTAGCAATGTAGTGAAGTAAAAGTAAATGTTGTCAACAATATAAATAGTAAAGTGAAGTAAAAAACAACTTAAGTACTTTAAAGTATTTTTACTTAAGTTATTTTCACAACTGATCAGGGGGATAGTGGAAGCAGCTAGAGTAACTACTGTACTATGTCTTAGACCTGGGTGTGGGTCCACAGTTTCTCAAATTGATCAGAAACAGTTTGCCATGGTAGCTTGGATTGGAACACATTGGGGGCAAGTGTTTAAATTGTGCAGTATTTAACAATCAAAATAAGAGCCTGGTAGCAGCAGTTGTGATGTGTGTGTAGCAAGATCATACAGTGGGTGTATGTGTGTGTGTGTGTGTGTGCACGCGTGTGTGTGCTAAGGTGCAGAGAATCAGAGCAGGTGGTCAGTAGAGTTCAAGTCTTCAGCAGTTGTACTGTGATGAAACCACCATGTGTCCCTGAGCTACTGTTTGTTCTCCTGATGAATGGTGGTCAGGGTAAACAGAGGAGAGCGGAGGTCCGGGCCAGGCCCGCCTCTGCGCCGACAGCACCACGCCCTGACAATATGATGGATGTCACTTCCACTGGGAATGACACTGCGGCTGCCTGGCTGGGGTGGCCATGGTGACACATCTGATATTCACAAGACCTGGGCAGTAAGGTATAAGAGATGAGTTAACTGTCTCAGGGCTGTTCTGTATGAGAGGTGAGTTACTGCCTCAAGGCTGTTCTGTATGAGAGGTTAGTTACTGCCTCAAGGCTGTTCTGTATGAGAGGTTAGTTACTGCCTCAAGGCTGTTCTGTATGAGAGGTTAGTTACTGCCTCAAGGCTGCTTTGTATGAGAGGTGAGTAACTGTTTCAATGTTGTTCTGTATGAGAGGTGAGTTAACTGTCTCAAGGCTGTTCTGTATGGGTGGTGGTGTTATTCAAAAGAATATAGGGGCACTCCTCCAGTCCAGTTCTGGTTGTTCCTCTGAGGTAGTACTGCATTATAAGCCATGGCACGGAATGGCCTGAGCGCACTGCAGGTTTTCCAGGCCTAAGTGATAACCAGCAGTGTACTTGAGTTATGCAAGTATTGCATTTTATTTTCAATTAAGGCAAAACTATGTCAAGCAAAGTTACAGTACTCAAGCAAGAGTTATAGAAGAAAACTGACAACCCTGAAATGACATTACTTCCAACTCTGTGCAAATCCTTCCTGATGTGACAAGAAGCATTACAGCATTTAGAAGAAAAGATAAGATCCTTGTCTGAACCGTGCGTTTCACATGAGAAACTCAAAGCAGCCTCACCTCACAAATACCCTGAGTAAAGGAACTAGGCAGGAGGACATGACACTGACCACTTTCCTTTTCCTTTTGGATTTAAGGAGGACACTGGCGGGAGGGCAAGGGAGGAATAGATGGCAGAGAACATAGAAGAACACCAGCGCTGCTGCAGATTGAAACAGGCACAAGGAGAACAGCCAAAAGGTCTCTGTAGTGAATTACTGAGGTGGGAGGACAAGACGAAACATCCGTTAAGAAAGGAGGGAGAGCGAGTAGGTGACGGGTACTGCTGAAGAGTCAGAGTCAGTTTGCTGCTTTACCTTCCGCCTCTGCCTTTGTCTCCAAGAGTATAGAACTCAATTCACCAAAATGCCTAGCCTTGTTTTCATTCAAGCCAGTTAACATTGACATAATTGATTAAATGTGTTAATTTTCCACACATGTTTACTGTGCTGAGCATTAACCAAGCCAATTTCCATGATTAGCACAAAACAAACAACGCTATTAGCTGTTGATTAGATTTGAAAGAATCAGACAGAAATGTTGTTCCTACCATACTCAGAGAATTACAGCTCTGATAATCTGGACATTGTGGCATTCAATGAGCAAGTAAATCAGGCTTTATTGTATTGGGGAGGCCTCAACCTCGGTAACTATTAGAAAACATCTACTTGAACAGACCAAGCCGAGACAACGTCACACTTCCCCGATAGATCAACTCCATTTTCAGAAAGGATCGCCCTTTTAGAAGGCAGCAGTGGGCGCTGCACAGATCAATACATTGCAGAATTCTGCTTGCTATCCCAACAAAAGGATTTGCATTTATCGACACACGTGTGTAAAAAGAGCTTGTCTTTTTTTCTCTGAACAGACATAAATCGGCCTTCTCGGAAAGAGAAGTGGTTGACGCACTGCTGCATGGAGTCAAGAGGGCCGTGGTGCATATAAAATAAACGGACGTTCAAAGGCGAATGGATAGAAACGGAAAAAGAGTTGACTGGACAACGATGATAATTGATAGGGATGGGATTGAAAAAAGAGGTCCCTGAGGTAGTCGAACAAGGGAAGATTGATACAGGTAGGGAAAAACTAAAACGAGAAAGATACTTAGGATTCATTCTTCATTCCCAAGCTCAGTCGACCGGCACAAATCACAGTCAAACATCTGTATTCAGCGGTCGGTGTAGCGCACAGTGACTTCTCCGAAATCCCGCCTTGAACTTTTAAGTCTCCATATTTCAGGGAATGCGATATTGACTGGCCCCAGCAGGTTGTAGTAGCTTTGGGTCGACTACCCAAGATGCCACTGAAAGCTCATTAGGTTGCAACACCCCTGGGAATATAGCCTACACCTTTGAAGAAGTGGACAAACTTTGTGTCTCACTACTCTCACTACCAAGAAAGGCAGTGGTCCCTGCAGACAGTAAACCTTTTCAAGCCCCAGCCTGCTAATGTTTTACAACCTCATTAGGGCTGACTTACTGTATAGGCAAGGCCATAAAGGCACAGCTTTATCAAACAAATGGTACAGTCTTCTCTGGGCAAAAGGGAATTCCTTTCAAGATAACCTTATGGAGTTACAAAAAAAAAGAAGCATGGAACAATGATCTCAACACTATCAGAGAGAATAGTGGTCCTTCTAAAGCATCTGCATTGACTGCTATTTAACTCCAATATATTTCAAAATATGTTCAAACAAATTGGGCTACACAAGGTGAGATATTGGGCCAAATAGACCATCTTATGCACACACAGTGCCAACAGACAAAGGAACACAGCCACTCACAGCATATCACACTCACCCTCCAGAACCTAATGGCCATCTCCACCCGGGACGGCTTCCTGACGTGCAAGCCCCGCGGGATAGGTCCGTGGTCGAACAGCATCCTGGAGTACGCCAGAGTCAGTCTGGCTAAACAACAGCAGGCTGCAGGGCCAGTCCTTTATGGAGGCTCAGCCAACACACTCCAGACATTACCAAGCCCAGTTTCCATCAAAACAAAAACAACCCCGTCTGTCTCCCAGTCCACCTCTAAGGCCCACACCTTAACCACCCCTAATGGAAGAGGAGGACGAGGGAGATGAGCGGGCTGGTTTCACTGTCTCGCCTGAGACCGAGCGGGGCGTTGTGTTTAGCTGTAAGGGTGGAAAAAGGGAAGAGAGGCAGGTCTTTCTCAAAACCACAAAACCTCACTGTTATCATCTAAACGCCCACTCCGCCCCACCCCCATCAAATGTCAATGCAGCGCATTGTATCTATACAGTGGAAAACGGGATTAGCGCACTAATGCTATTGCTAACCCTAATGAGCGCTATCTGATGGATCCTGAAGCTGTTGAGAGAGCTCCCAGGTAATTCCACACCTCCACTGGAGACCTGCAGCTCTGTAGTGATTGTGAACGATCACTGCTAAACTGTTTATCCAGCCATTAGCGTCACAGCTCTTCAGGTTATAATGAAGGGATGGTAAGTGTCTGGCTGCTGTTTGATCATGAAGGCTTTGCTGGTACTCACCCAGAAATATGTGAAAGACTTAAACGCCTAGTACCCTGCCCTGAACCCTGCCACTGTCACTAGCGGGCTAACACCCGTTAATCTACAATGCACCTTAGAGGCTGCTGACACCTTCACGTTTACATACTGTTTTACACACTTCATATGTATATACAGTGTTCTAGTCAAGGCCATCCGATTTCCCTATTGCTGTACATATACTATTCTTCAGATATACTACATATTCTATCCACGTACACACACACACACACACACACCCTGCCACTGTCACTAGCGGGCTAACACCCGTTAATCTACAATGCACCTTAGAGGCTGCTGACACCTTCACGTTTACATACTGTTTTACACACTTCATATGTATATACAGTGTTCTAGTCAAGGCCATCCGATTTCCCTATTGCTGTACATATACTATTCTTCAGATATACTACATATTCTATCCACGCACACACACACACACACACACACACACACACACACACACACACACAGTATCAGTCAAAAGTCTGGACACAACTACTCATTCAAGGATTTCTTTATTTGTACTATTTTCTACATAATAGTGAAGACATCAAAACTATGAAATAACATATGGAAAAGTATTAAACAAATCAAAATATATTTTAGATTCTTCAAAGTAGCCACCCTTTGCCTTGATGACAGCTTTACACACTCTTGGCATTCTCTCAACCATCTTCACCTGGAATGCTTTTCCAACAGTCTTGAAGGAGTTCCCACACATGCTGAACACATGTTAGCTGCTTTTCCTTCACTCTGTGGTTCAACTAATCCCAAACCATCTCAATTGGGTTGAGGTTGGGTGATTGTGGAGGCCTTGTCATCTGATGCAGCACTCCATCACTCTCCTTCTTGGTCAAATAGCCCTTACACAGCCTGGATGTGTGTTGGCTCATTGCCCTGTTGAAAAACAAATGATAGTCCCACTAAGCGCAAACCAGATGGAATGGCGTATCACTGCAGAATTCTGTGGTAGCCATGCTGGTTAAATGTGCCTTACATTCTAAATAAATCACTGACAGTGTTACCTGCAAAGCACCCCACACCACCACACCTCCTCTTCCAAGCTTCACGGTGGGAACCACACATGAGGAGATCATCCGTTCACTACTTTGTTTCTCACAATGACACGGCGGTTGGAACAAAAAATATCAAATTTGGGCTCATCAGACCAAAGGACAGTTTTCCACCGGTCTAATATCCATTGCTCGTGTTTCTTGGCCCAAGCAAGTCTCTTCTTCTTATTGGCATCCTTTAGTAGTGGTTTCTTTTCAGCAATTCAACCATGAAGGCCTGATTCACGCGGTCTCCTCTGAACAGCTGATGTTGAGATGTGTCGGTTACTTGAACTCCGTGAAGCATTTATTTGGGCTGCAATCTGAGGTTGGTAACTCAAATGAACTTATCCTCTGCAGCAGAGGTAACTCTGGATCTTCCTTTCCTGTGGCGGTCCTCATGAGAGCCAGTTTCATCATAGTGTTTGGTTTTTGCAATTGCACTTGAAGAAACGTACAAAGTTCTTGACATTTTCCTCATTGACTGACCATGTCTAAGAGTAATGATGGACTGTCAATTCTCTTTGCTTATTTGAGCTGTTCTTATGATCACTTAATGAGAGAACAGCATGTGTAGCCAGAGGCAACAGAGTGCAAGCTTTAGTTTTGCGACTTTCTCAAATCATCAATAGCCTATAGTCACATCATGCAGCCCATAGAATGTCTTAGAAATCAAAACATATAAGGTTTGTATCATTCACAACTAAAGTTGCCAAATAACTCAAAATCTAACATATACAGTCGGATAATGACGGAAGTTTACATACACTTGTTTGGAGTAATTAAAACTCGTTTTTAAACCACTCCACAAATTTCTCGTAAACAAACTACAGTTTTGGCAAGTCGGTTAGGACATCTACCTTGTGCATGACACGTAATTTTTCCAAAAATTGTTTACAGACAGATTATTTCACTTATAATTCACTGTATCACAATTTCATTGGGTCAGAAGTTTACATACACTAAGTTGTCTGTGCGTTTAAACAGCTTGAAAAATTCCAGAAATTGTCATGTCTTTGAAAGCTTCTGATTGGCTAATTGACATAATTTCTGTCAATTGGAGGTGTACCTGTGGATGTATTTCAAAGCCTACCTTCAAACTCAGTGCCTCTTTGCTTGACATCATGGGAAGATCAAAATAAATGAGTCAAGACTTCAGAAAAAAATTGCAGAACTCCACAAGTCTGGTTCATCCTTGGGCGCAATTTCCAAATGCCTGAAGGTACCACGTTCATCTGTACAAACAATAGTATGAAGTTATAAACACCATGGGACCAAGTAGCCGTCATACCGCTCAGGAAGGAGACTCGTTCTGTGTCCTAGAAATGAAAGTACTTTGTTGTGAAAAGTGCAAATCAATCCCAGAACAACAGCAAAGGACCTTGTGAAGATGCTGGAGGAAACAGGTACAAAAGTATCTATATCCACAGTAAAACGAGTCCTATAACGACAACCTGAAAGGCCGCTCAGCAAGGAAGAAGCCACTGCTCCAAAACCGCCATAAAAATTCCAGACTACGGGTTGCAACTGCACATGGGGACAAATATCCAACTTTTTGGAGAAATGTCCTCGTCTGATGAAACAAAAATAAAACTGTTTGGGCATAATGACCATCGTTATGTTTAGAGGAAAAGGGGGAGGCTTGCAAGCCAAGGAACACCCTCCCAGCCGTGAAGCACGGGGGTGACAGCATCATGTTGTGGGGGTGCTTTGCTGCAGGAGGGACTGGTGCACTTCACAAAATAGATGGCATCATGAGGTAGGGAAATTATGTGGATATATTGAAGCAACATCTCAAGACATCAGTTAAAGCTTGGTCTTAAATGGGTCTTCCAAATGGTCAATGACCCCAAGCATACTTCCAGTATGGCAAAATGGTTGTGGCAAAATGGCTTCAGGACAACAAAGTCAAGGTATTGGAGTGGCCAGAGATGCTTGTTCTAGGTCCCAAGAAACAAAGAGATCTTCTGTTGAATCTGACAATTAATCTTAATGGTTGTACAGTCGTCTCAAATAAAACTGTGAAGGACCTCGGCGTTACTCTGGACCCTGATCTCTCTTTTGAAGAACATATCAAGACCATTTCAAGGACAGCTTTTTTCCATCTACGTAACATTGCAAAAATCAGAAACTTTCTGTCCAAAAATGATGCAGAAAAATTAATCCATGCTTTTGTCACTTCTAGGTTAGACTACTGCAATGCTCTACTTTCCGGCTACCCGGATAAAGCACTAAATAAACTTCAGTTAGTGCTAAATACGGCTGCTAGAATCCTGACTAGAACCAAAAAATTTGATCATATTACTCCCGTGCTAGCCTCCCTACACTGGCTTCCTGTCAAAGCAAGGGCTGATTTCAAGGTTTTACTGCTAACCTACAAAGCATTACATGGGCTTGCTCCTACCTATCTCTCTGATTTGGTCCTGCCGTACATACCTACACGTACGCTACGGTCACAAGACGCAGGCCTCCTAATTGTCCCTAATTGTCCCTTTTAAGCAAACAGCTGGAGGCAGGGCTTTCTCCTATAGAGCTCCATTTTTATGGAACGGTCTGCCTACCCATGTCAGAGACGCAAACTCGGTCTCAACCTTTAAGTCTCTACTGAAGACTCATCTCTTCAGTGGGTCATATGATTGAGTGTAGTCTGGCCCAGGAGTGGGAGGGTGAACGGAAAGGCTCTGGAGCAACGAACCGCCCTTGCTGTCTTTGCCTGGCCGGTTCCCCTCTTTCCACTGGGATTCTCTGCCTCTAACCCTATTACAGGGGCTGAGTCACTGGCTTACTGGGGCTCTCTCATGCCGTCCCTGGAGGGGGTGCGTCACCTGAGTGGGTTGAGTCACTGATGTGGTCATCCTGTCTGGGTTGCCCCCCCCCCCTTGGGTTGTGCCGTGGCGGAGGTCTTTGTGGGCTATATGAAGATATGAAGATATCCCTCTAGTGGTGTGGGGGCTGTGCTTTGGCAAAGTGGGTGGGGTTATATCCTTCCTGTTTGGCCCTGTCCGGGGGTGTCCTCGGAGTGGGCCACAGTGTCTCCTGACCCCTCCTGTCTCAGCCTCCAGTATTTATGCTGCAGTAGTTTGTGTCGGGGGGCTGGGGTCAGTTTGTTATATCTGGAGTACTTCTCCTGTCCTATTTGGTGTCCTGTGTGAATCTAAGTGTGCGTTCTCTAATTCTCTCCTTCTCTCTTTCTCTCTCTCGGAGGACCTGAGCCCTAGGACCATGCCCCAGGACTACCTGACATGATGACTCCTTGCTGTCCCCAGTCCACCTGGCTGTGCTGCTGCTCCAGTTTCAACTGTTCTGCCTTATTATTATTCGACCATGCTGGTCATTTATGAACATTTGAACATCTTGGCCATGTTCTGTTATAATCTCCACCCGGCACAGCCAGAAGAGGACTGGCCATCCCACATATGCTCTCTCTAATTCTCTCTTTCTTTCTCTCTCTCGGAGGACCTGAGCCCTAGGACCATGCCCCAGGAATACCTGACATGATGACTCCTTGCTGTCCCCAGTCCACCTGACTGTGCTGCTGCTCCAGTTTCAACTATTCTGCCTTATTATTATTCGACCATGTTGGTCATTTATGAACATTTGAACATCTTGACCATATTTTGTTATAATCTCCACCCGGCACAGCCAGAAGAGGACTGGCCACCCCACATAGCCTGGTTCCTCTCTAGGTTTCTTCCTAGGTTTTGGCCTTTCTAGGGAGTTTTTCCTAGCCACCGTGCTTCTACACCTGCATTGCTTGCTGTTTGGGGTTTTAGGCTGGGTTTCTGTACAGCACTTTGAGATATCAGCTGATGTACGAAGGGCTATATAAATAAATTTGATTTGATTTGATTTGATCACAAAGCACTGACCTCAATCCCATAGAAAATTTGTGGGCAGAACTGAAGAAGTGTGTGTGAGCAAGGAGGCCTACAAACCTGACTCAGTTACACCAGCTCTGTCAGGATGAATGGCACAAAATTCACCCAAATTATTGTGGGAAGCTTGTGGAAGGCTACCCGAAACGTTTGACCCAAGTTAAACAATTTAAAGGCAATGCTACCAAATACTAATTGAGTGTATGTAAACTTCTGACCCACTGGGAATGTGATGAAAAAAATAAAAGCTGAACTAAATCATTCTCTCTACTATTATTCTGACATTTCACATTCTTAAAATAAAGTGGTGATCCTAACTGACCTAAGTCAGGGAATTTCTACTAGGAATAAATGTCAAAAATTGTGAAAAACTGAGTTTAAGTGTATTTGGCTAAGGTGTATGTAAACTTCTGACTCTTACACTCAACATAGCCATTTCATACGCAAGCACTCTTTTTCCGTAATGGGAAAAATATCCATTATATTTTATTCCGCCAAGTTCAATTATATTCTTCTTACTATAAAATCATATAATATAAAATAATGTCACAGGACTTAAAAACATATCTTGTCTGCTAAATTAACTAGTCTACAGCCTATGGCAGGACGCATAGCCAGATAAAATACAGTAGGCCAACTCATATTCTGTTCTTCTGAAATACATTTTCTTCATATCATAATGTTTCTTTATACCTGCCTAAAATAAATATTTTGACGGTGTATATTCAATTGATTGATAAGACTTTTTTAAATGTAGATGTTCAAAAGGCTTTTATGCTGCTTGTATAAGTGGAGCTTATCATGTTTATGTTAATTAAACAGACAATTCCCATTAGACCGGACAACTTTTGAATGACAATAACCGGCTGACAAAATGTCATGACCGCCACAGCCCTAGTTGAGCTCATTATAAACCTCCCTTTTGCCACCAATACAAGGGATGATATTTTGGGTACATGGCTGTGTGTTCAATTAGTTTCACTGCCTGTACTGTATAATCCTCCATAAAGTTAAGCTAAATTAAGGAATTTAGAGACAATCCCTGACAGTTTGTGGAAATCAATCAAACTCATATCCTTGACCATTCAAGCTCTAGACAAATTACTTTTGACAACTTATGTTTCTTCTTAAGCAAATTAAAATATATATTCTTCCACTGCACATGATCAACTCCCAGAGTGATTGTTATAACTTGATGTTTCTTTTAGACGTGGTGTGGGAAGTCTTCCTGTATGAAAACCTCCAGAACATGACTTGAAAATGTAACTTTCACTCCATTTTATTTAACCTCGTCAACCAACATCAAAATTAATTCAATGCAAGCTCTTTCCAGAGCGATTATTCAAAACATACTCTACATTTCTGACAAGCCACATAAAAGCTATTTTCTCAGTTTAAAATTAAATAAAAAAATGTATATTCCCTTTCAGTTCATGTCTAAATGTAATTCTTCAAACAGGGAGAAGCACATTTCCGGAAGGCGCAGCCGTGGCCTGAAACGGTCCCATAACGGTTACATGAAAGATCAACTAATAAAGAGCAATGGCTCTTGATAGATTCCCTGGAAGACAACTCACAGGTCCTTCAATAGAAACAGAGGGAGGGAGGAAAAGAGAGAGAGGGAGGGAGGATGAGCGAGAGAGAACTTCAGGACAAAATACAAACCATCCAACCCAAAAAAGGCCTGTGGTGTTGATGGTATCCTCAATGAAATTATAAAATATACAGACAACAAATTCCAATTGGCAATACTTAAACTCTTTAATGTCATCCTTTGCTCTGGCATCTTCCCCAATATTTGGAACCAAGGACTGATCACCCCAATCCACAAAAGTGGAGACAAATTTGACCCCAATAACTACCGTCGGACATGCGTCAACAGCAACCTTGGGAAAATCTTCTGCATTATCATTAACAGCAGACTTGTATATTTCCTCAGTGAAAACAACAGACTGAGCAAATGTAATTTGGCTTTTTTTTAACCAAATTACCGTACGACAGCCCACATATTCACCCTGCACACCATAATTTACAAACAAACAAACCAAAACAAAGGCAAAGTCTTCTCATGCTTTGTTGATTTCAAAAAAGCTTTCGATTCAATTTGGAACGAGGGCCTGCTATACAAATGGATGGAAAGTGGTGTTGGGGGAAAAACATACGACATTATAAAATCCATGTCCACAAACAAGTGTGCGTTAAAATTGGCAAAAAAAACAAATTTCTTTCCCCAGGGCCTTGGGGTGAGACAGGGATACAGCTTAAGCCCCACCCTCTTCAACATATATATCAATGAATTGACGAGGGCACTAGAGCAGTCTGCAGCACCCGGCCTCACCCTTCTAGAATCTGAATACAAATATCTACTGTTTGCTCATGACCTGGTGCTTCTGTCCACCAACCAAGGAGGGCCTACAGCAGCACCTAGATCTTCTGCACAGATTCTGCCAGACCTGGGGCCTGATGTTCCAAAAAAGGTCCAGTCGCGAAGACCACAAATACAAATTCCACCTAGACACCGTTGCCCTAGAGCAAACAAAAAAATATATACATACCTCAGCGCCACTGGTAACTTCCACAAAGCTGTGAACGAGCTGATTGACAAGGCAAGAAGGGCCTTCTATGCCATCAAAATTCAAGATAAGAAATGGGATCTGGCTAAAAATACTTGAATCAGTTACAGAACCCATTGCCCTTTATGGTTGTGAGGTCTGGGGTCCGCTCACCAACCAAGAATTCACAAAAGGGGACAAACTTCATGCAGAATTCTGCCAAATTATCTTCAGTGTACAACGTAAAACACCAAATAATGCATGCAGAGCAGAAGTAGGCCAATACCCGCTAATTATCAAAATCCAGAAAAAAGAGGTAACATTCAACAACCACCTAAAAGGAAGCAATTCCCAAACCTTCCATAACAAACAAAGCCATCACCTACAGAGAGATGAACATGGAGAACAGTCCCCTAAGCAAGCTGGTCCTGGGGCTCTTTTCACAAACTCAAACAGACCCCACAGAGCCCCAGGACAGTAACACAATTAGAACCAACCAAATCATGAGGAAACAAAAATATATTTACTGGACACATTTGGCCCTAAACAGAGAGTACACAGTGGCAGAATACCTGACCACTGTGACTGACCCAAACTTAAGGAAAGCCTTAACTACAGACTCAGTGAGCATAACCTTGCTATTGAGAAAGGCAGCCGTAGGCAGACCTGGCTCTCAAGAGAAGACAGGCTATGTGCACACTGCCCACAAAATGAAATGGAAACAGAGCTGCACTTCCTAATCTGCCAAATGTATGACAATATTAGAGACACATATTTCCCTCAGATTACACAGATCCACAAAGAATTTGAAAACAAACCCAATTTTGATAAACTTCCATTTCTACTGGATGAAATACCACAGTGTGCCATCACAGCAGCAAGATTTGTGACCTGTTGCCACAAGAAAAGGGCAACCATTGAAGAACAAACCCATATTTATTTATTTTCCCTGGTATACTTTCACTATTTGCACATTGTTACAATACGTAATGACATTTGAAATGTCTTCATTATTTTGGAACTTCTGTTGTTTATGGTAAAAAACAAAGGTGAAATAAACAATCAATGAATCTACTTCACTTGCTTTGACAATGTTAACATGTTTCCCATGCCAAAAAAGCCCTCGAATTGAGAGGGAGGGAGGGAGGGAGGGCGAAACCAAGACGGAGAGCGAGAGTCCAACTCCGAAACAACATGGGGAAAACATCAGTCGTTAGAGAAGGAGTGAACAGAGATAAAAAAATATATATTAAAATATATGTGCTATATAACATTGATCTATGACCAAGGCAGTTTGAAAAACAGCATAGTTTTATTTGTGTGCATGTGAGTGTGTGTGTGTATGTTTGTGTGCGGAAGTTAAACACAATTTAAAACCCACAATGTGGTTTTACACAGATTAGCATTTTAACAGTATATTGTGGCATGGACGCAATATTAAGACAACCCACCCAGACCATTCTTGAAAACACACAGCTTCACCTGGTAGACAATATTTAAACAGTATGGTGTGGTAGCGAACGTAGCTCAGTTGAACAGAAATGAAAAGCCATGTAGCCTGCTCTTCTATGACCTGCGCCAGCCTCTGTGCGCAGAGAGGGACACAAGGGTTGCAGTGTAATGTTCTGCTTCAGCGAGCCAACACCATTTTCCAAGATGAGGTCGATAAGGCGAGTGAGGAAATAGAAAGGAAATAAGACCGCAGGGAAGGAGGGGAAGACTTGTTCCCCTCAACAGCTTTCAACAGGTCACAGGAGGAGAGGGATCCAACTTTGTGCAGCATAGGCTGAATTTCAAGTATGCATCGGAGCAGGGACCAATCTACAGAAGATGGATGTCATTTCATAACTGCAGTTACACACACCATCAATGTTTGACAGTGAAAACTGTGGCGTATATGGAACCTACGGTATCTTTGAGAAGAAACTGAAAGTAGTGATTTTTAAGGTTATAGGTAATAGTCTTATTACAAAATAAGATGGTCTGACCCAAAAGTCAACACTTAGCTCCAGGGACATTCTCATTCGTCCTGCTGCATTTTGAAAGCTATCCTAAATGCCCAAACGCTGAAAAAATTTAAATCTCACCAATATTTCTAAAAGCCTTCAATGGAACAAATTAAGGGAAGGGGAGAAGACTAATCGGATATTTTGGTGTGTAATTGATAGTTGTCTCGACTAGACACAGAGGGAGAGGAAAGTGCCTGAGTTTTGGAATTAAAAGGGTTGGGAGATGGATTTGAACTGTCAACAAGAATAAGCAAGTAAATATCATTGCCACTGTTTACAATAACATTCATATCAAAAGTGTTATTACGATGAATGGAAAGACTATTTCTGATACCCATAAGCCTCTCTAGCCAGTAGATCTCCCATATAATACAACACAGCAAGACAGTGATTTTAAACAAATTAGCTTTGAGAGAGACTGAGTGAGAAGGGAAAGTTCAGCTGACCACTAGGACATATCAAAGTCTTCATCAAAAGGCAGCCCCCAAAAAAAATTCTTAAATGAATTCTGAAGGGGAAGCTTGAGAGAAGCTTGAGCCA
Source organism: Oncorhynchus mykiss (assembly GCF_013265735.2). Classification (NCBI taxonomy): domain Eukaryota; kingdom Metazoa; phylum Chordata; class Actinopteri; order Salmoniformes; family Salmonidae; genus Oncorhynchus; species Oncorhynchus mykiss. Next base: position 16,901,788 of record NC_048579.1, read on the forward strand.
GCTGTATGGGCCCAATTAAAGCTTAAAATCACCTTCTACAGGTGGTTCTGACAAGCTGATTCTGTCTCTTAGAAACAACAAAAGGTGCACGGCTCTTTCAGTTGAGCGCTGGTGTGTCTGTGTGTTGTAGGTGTAATGGAGGATGGAAGGGGAGTTATGCACAAATTCCTTGCCAAATCAATGACAGATGAATACGAACCCCAAGCTTCCCTACCAAGAGAATGAGAACCCTCTCCTTACTCCTACCCAACCTCTGACTGGACTCTATGATACTGTACATCAAGTCTGCTTCTATTTTGATAATAGAAACGAATAGCAGAGACCCTCGGGAAATCTCTGATCATGGAGAGGTTGCTAAAAGCATCTTAACACAACAGATGATGCAGTACCTGCTAAGATGAGTCAACCCAAAAAGCAAAGTTTGAAATAGAGGGCGTCGGACACAGGAAAGAGATTGGACTTTGTTGACTGTTGGTATTGTCTGAGAGCTCACTAAAATAAAAATAACAATGCATAAATGATGATGAGGTGGTCCTGTATAAATCTTTGGTTGGGAAATAATGGAAGTGCTTTTAAAGCAGCACCATATGAGAACTTATAGCGTTTCACGGTTGAAAAATATATACTGTAGCTTTATAAGAGGAAACAAACTGGAGCAAATGTTCCGTTGTTCTGTTCAGTCGTCTCCTGTGAGAGAATTCTGCCCTCTATAGTTAGTTTTGTGCAATGCTGAGAGACAGTAAGGTTCCTTTGAAATAAATGCATTGAATATAAAGGCAGGTATTCCTTCCGAAGTACTTTCTCAGCCAATTGATCATCCATAATACAGTATCCATCTCATTTCTCAGTTTCAACATGATGCATGCTTTTGTTGTCTAGTGGCTCTGGTTAAGAGTGTATACTCTGCTCAATAACAAATGTTTGCTCTTGGGGTTGTCTGTGGCTGTGTTCATTGAGAGCAGGGACGTGTTCAGTAGTGCACACTGTATTAAAACGTTGTGCAACAAAATTAAAAGGAGCATTTCTTATTGGACAAGTACAGATAGTCCCTCCCTGTTTCAACTAGATCCAATTGTTGATCTGGCCTGCCTGCCTCCCACAGTGTACTGACATCATGACGATCTGGCCGGCATGCCTCCTAACACCCACAGTGTACTGATATCATGTTGATCTGGCCTGCCTGCCTCCCACAGTGTACTGCGATCATGTTGATCTGGCCTGCCTGCCTCCCTCCCTCCCACAGTGTACTGACATCATGATGATCTGGCCTGCCTGCCTCCCACAGTGTACTGACATCATGTTGATCTGGCCGGCCTGCCTCCCTCCCACAGTGTACTGACATCATGATGATCTGGCCTGCCTGCCTCCCACAGTGTACTGACATCATGTTGATCTGGCCTGCCTGCCTCCCTCCCACAGTGTACTGACATCATGTTGATCTGGCCGGCCTGCCTGCCTCCCACAGTGTACTGATATCATGATGATCTGGCCTGCCTGCCTCCCACAGTGTACTGATATCATGATGATCTGGCCTGCCTGCCTCCCACAGTGTACTGACATCATGTTGATCTGGCCTGCCTGCCTCCATCCTCCCACAGTGTACTGACATCATGAGTGATGGCTAAGGCCGAGGGCTGGATTACCATCTGGACTTGGGTCTGCTCCATCCTCTCCCCCCGGGGAGAGTCTGCTCTGTGTCCTGCCCCTGACCCACCCCACCCCACCCCTCTGATCCTACTGCAAGATAAAACTAACCCCAGGGAAAGGAGTTTGCTCTCTGTGTCTTGCCCCTGACCCACCCCACCCCTGCCGGATGGCACTGATAAGGCTGGCTGCTTCATGTTCACCCTTGAGCCTCTCAAATCTCTGGTTCTCTCCCTCTCTCCTGCTCTCTTTTTGTGTCTGCCTCTTCCCTTATATTAATCTGTGTAAATATCTTACATTTACGATGACATTATTGACTCTGTATATCATTCAGTCATTCTTTCTTTCTCTAGATGGAGTCTTCACTCTGTGTACTGTATCTCACCATCTATCTCTCTTTCTCCATTAGACTCTTCACAAACACACCATCTAAGTATGCCTCCTTCTGGGCCATTCAGTCATGTCTGTCTGGTCTGTCATCCCCAACGACTGCATTACGGAACAAATATCTGTGTTGCAGTTCTCCGACTTGCGCCTTAGAAATGTGGTTCTCTCTAGGACAGGAGCAGGACAGCTTCTAGTGGTGCCATGGCTGCATTGCAGCTAAGTTCTCTATATCGCATTCACTGTGCCACATACTGAGAGGAGAGCACTGAATTGGCTACCCACCGGGATAAATGAGCAGTTTTACTATCAGCAGACTAGTACAGTTTTAATGAATAGCTTAAAATATGTTTCATTGTCACATACACCAGATAGGTGCAGTGGAATGTTTAAAGGGTCAGCCATAGTAGTACGATGCCCCTGGAGCAAATTAGGGTTAAGTGCCTTGCTCTAGGGCTGTGGAATATGGCCAAAATATCATATCACAATATTTTTCACATTTTTGTTGGTATTTTATGTTTTTTAATAATACAAGTTCTAAATTTGCTTTGTGAGTAGGTCATGGCATTTCAATCGGTCCTTCTCCATTCTGATTGTTTTATACTGTTCGAGCCAACTTAAAATTGTAGTAAGATTAAGATTAAATCTCTGAATTTCCTGCACTTATCATTCCCACACTGTGCCACATATGGCTGCATGATATCTAGGCCTAGTTCACTCTAGAACCGCCATAGGCCAACGGCCACTGACGTTTGATTTTGGAAATGTAAAAAATCTGCCCCCCCAAAAAGCTATGTCCTGCTCCTTACCTGACTTTTCCTAAATGTTTGTATTTTACACTGCTCATTTGTTAGCATTTTGACATCACAATCAGAAACGTATTTACCTGTTTTTTTCACACCTATTCCTAACTTAACCTGCCAAGACAATGTGCTGTAGGAGGTTGGCACCCAGCCAGGTGCTAATGCATCTCTCTCTCTTCAGTGAATGACAAATGGATAAATGGGCGATAATTGTGCACCTTACTTCACAAATTGAATTTAAATTAGGCCAAACTGAATGATAACTGAATGATAAGGAGGATGAAGAGGTTGATTTAATTTAGAAAGACAATAGTGTAATTAATGATGAGTTTGTGTTATGCCTATTTATCAGAGGCAAATCATTTGACCGTGCGCCTTGGGGGTTGACAACCTTCTCTTTTACATTTTATTTTGTGAAAAGAAGATCAATCAATCAATCAATCATTTGTATTTATAAAGCCCTTTTTTACATCAGCAGATGTCACAAAGTGCTATACAGAAACCCAGCCTAAGACCCCAAACAGCAAGCAATGCAGAATAGAATGGGACTGTTTTATTTACTTCTCTATTACCAATCAAATGTATTGTAAGGGAAATGAAAACATACTAAGTGTTGCAATCAACCTTTAGAATAATGCAAAACATATCCTTGACTCTATCCAGCAAAGCAACTGCCTGCCCACCAAATGAATGACAAATGGATGGATACTTGTGCAAGCTACTTCACAATCAAATTTAAATTAGGCCTAACTGAATGATGAGGGTGAAGAGGTTGATTTAATTTAGAACAACAATAGTGTAATGATGAGTTTCTGTTATGCCTATTGATCAGCGTTGGCGCTCATGTTAATCATTTGACCGCACACCTCGCGGGTTGATACCGTTCTCTTTTATGTTTTACTTTGTAAAAATAACCTTTACAGAACTATTTTATTTACTGTAACTCAATTTATTACTAATCAAACGTATTGTAAGGGAAATGAAAACATGCTGTGTGTTGAATAATGCAAAACATATCCATGACTCTATCCAACTTGATGAGCGGGAAACAAACAATGCCAGACAGCCTGCACAACTGGCCCATCAAAACTACACGTAAACTAGGGCTGGGCGATATGACGATATATATTGTGTGACGATAGACGTTTTTCTATTGTTTCATATTACGATCTATCGTTTATTTCGTTGTGTTGCAAATCACACTCTTTATGGCAATATTTTTTGTCAATTGGACGACGCTTTGCGTTCGTGGAAGAAAATTTGCAACACAAAAAAACATGGAGGAGAGTGAACGTGACACAAGAGCACGGAGACACGGAGCTCATACCCAAAAGAGGGGCTACTTCGGTCAAATGGATGTGGTTTGGGAATGAAAAGCCTGACATAGGACCAGAAAACTGTCCTCTGCAAAATATGTCGCAGACCGGTCCCGACAACAGGCTCAAACACCACTAACCTCTTTTACCACCTACGCAAGGATTATGTGAAACAGTACGGAGAGAGTCTACGGATGAGACCCAAAAAAGCACAGTCGACTGCTCAAAACAAATCTCAGACTCAGGCGTTGCAAGGCTTTTACCAGCTGTACACCATATTTTTTTTATTTCACCTCGATTTAACCAGGTAGCCTAGTTGAGAACAAGTTCTCATTTACAACTGCGACCTGGCCAAGATAAAGCAAAGCAGTGCGACAAAAACAACAACACAGAGTGACACATGGGATAAAAAAACATACAGTCAATAACACAATAGAAAAATATATATACAGTGTGTGCAAATGTAGTAGGATTAGGGAGGCCATAGTAAATAGGCCATAGTGGGGAAATAATTACAATTTAGCATTAACATTGGATAGATGTGCAGATGATGATGTGCAAGTAGAGATACTGGGGTGCAAAAGAGCAAAAATAAATAACAATATGAGGATGAGGTAGTTGGGTGGGCTATTTACAGATGGGCTGTGTACAGGTGCAGTGAACTGTAAGATGCTCTGACAGCTGATGCTTAAAGTTAGTGAGGGAGATATGTCTCCAGCATCAGTGATTTTTGCAATTTGTTCCAGTCATTGGCAGCAGAGAACTGGAACGAAAGGCGGCAAAAGAGGAGTTGGCTTTGGGGGATGACCAGTGAAATATACCTGCTGGAGCGCGTGCTACCGGTGGGTGCTGCTATGGTGACCAGTGAGCTGAGATAAGGAGGGGCTTTCCCTAGCAAAGACTTGATATGAAGCGAGGGCCAGCCAACGAGAGCATTCAGGTCGCAGCGTTCGGTAGTATATGGGGCTTTGGTGACAAAACGGATGGCACTGTGATAGACTACATCCAATTTGCTGAGTAGAGTACTGGACGCTATTTTGTAAATGACATCGCCGAAATTGAGGATCGGTAGGATAGTCAGTTTTACAAGGGTATGTTTAGCAGCATGAGTGAAGGAGGCTTTGTTGCGAAATAGGAAGCCGATTCTAGATTTAATTTTGGATTGGACATGCTTAATGTGAGTCTAGAAGGAGAGCTTACAATCTAACCAGACACCTAGGCATTTGTAATTGTCCACATATTCTAAGTCAGAACCATCCAGAGTAGTGATGCTACTCTGGGTAAGATGCTACGGGGGGTGCAGAGCTGTTGGCTGGGGTAGGTGTAGAAAGCATGGCTAGCCGAAGAAAAATGCTTATTGAAATTCTCAATTATCGTGGATTAGGCAAAGATGGAAGGAAATAACAGCTGCCGTTACAACTTACATCTGCAAAGACATGGCCCCAATTTACACGGTCGAGGGACAGGGGTTTCGTGAATTGGTGCTAACACTCGACCCAAGGTACCAAATGCAAATTGATGTGACACGTATTAATGCCAAAGTAACATGCAAAACAGGCAAGCCCCCCAAAATATAAATGTATATATAAATATGTAAACTCAGCAAAAAAAGAAACGTCCTCGCACTGTCAACTGCGATTATTTTCAGCAAACTTAACATGTGTACATATTTGTATGAACATAAGAGTCTACAACTGAGACATGAACTGAACAAGTTCCACAAATGTGACAAATGTGTCTGGTCCAGCGACGGTGGGTTTGTGTCCATAGGCGACATTATTGCCGGTGATGTCTGGTGTGGACCTGCCTTACAACAGGCCTTACAACAGGCCCTCAGTCCAGACTCTCTCAGGCTATTGCGGACAGTCTGAGCACTGATGGAGGGATTGTGCGTTCCTGGTGTAACTCGAGCTGTTGTTGTTGCCATCCTGTACCTGTCCCGCAGGTGTGATGTTCGGATGTACCGATCCTGTGCAGGTGTTGTTACACGTGGTCTGCCACTGCGAGGACGATCAGCTGTCCTTCCTGTCTCCCTGTAGTGCCGTCTTAGGAGTCTCACAGTACGGACATTGCTATTTATTGCCCTGGCCACATCTGCTGTCCTCATGCCTACTTGCAGCATGCCTAAGGCACGTTTATGCAGATGAGCAGGGAACCTGGGCATCTTTCATTTGGTGTTTTTCAGAGTTAGTAGAAAGGCATCTTTAGTGTTCTAACTTTTCATAACTGTGACCTTAATTGCCTACCATCTGTAAGCTGTTAGTGTCTTAACGACTGTTCCACAGGTGCATGTTCATTAATTGTTTATGGTTCATTGAACAAGCATGGGAAACAGTATTTAAAACCTTTACAATGAAGATCTGTGAAGTTATTTGGATTTTTTATATTTATCTTCCCAGTCTTAGGTCAGTTAGGATCACCACTTTATTTTAAGAATGTGAAATGTCAGAATAATAGTAGAGAGAATGATTTCAGCTTTTATTTATTTCATCACATTCCCAATGGATCAGGAGTTCACATACTCTCAATTAGTATTTGGTTGCACTGCCTTTAAATTGTTTAACTTGGGTCAAACGTTTTGGGTAGCCTTCCACAAGTTTCCCACAATAAGTTGGGTGAATTTTGACCCATTCCTCCTGACAGAGCTGGTGTAACTGAGTCAGGTTTGTAGGCCTCCTTGCTCGCACACGCCTTTTCAGTTCTGCCCACAAATTGTCTTTAGAATTGAGGTCAGGGCTTTGTGATGGCCACTCCAATACCTTGACTTTGTTGTCCTTAAGACATTTTGACACGACTTTGGAAGTATGCTTGGGGTCATTGCCCATTTGGAAGACCCATTTGCGACCAAGCTTTAACTTCCTGACTGATGTCTTAAGATGTTGTTTCAATATATCCACATAATTTTCCTACCTCATGATGCCATCTATTTTGTGAAGTGCACCAGTCCCTTCTGCAGCAAAGCACCCCCACATTATGACGCTGCCACCCGGTTGGCATGGTGTTCTTCGGATTGCAAGCATCCCCCTTTTTCCTCCAAACATAACGATGGTCATTATGGCCAAACAGTTATATTTTTGTTTCATCAGACCAGAGGACATTTCTCCAAAAAGTACGATCTTTGTCCCCATGTGCAGTTGCAAACCGTAGCCTGGCTTTTTTATGGCGGTTTTGGAGCAGTGGTGTTTTCCATGCTGAGAAGCCTATCAGGTTATGTCGATATACAGTGGGGCAAAAAAGTATTTATGTCAGCCACCAATTGTGCAGGTTCTCCCACTTAAAAGATGAGAGAGGCCTGTAATTTTCATCATAGGTACACTTCAACTATGACAGACAAAATTAGAAAAAAAAATCCAGAAAATCACATTGTAGGATTTTTTATGAATTTATTTGCAAATTATGGTGGAAAATAAGTATTTGGTCAATAACAAAAGTTTATCTCAATACTTTGTTATATACCCTTTGTTGGCAATGACAGAGGTCAAACGTTTTCTGTAAGTCTTCAAAAGGTTTTCACACACTGTTGCTGGTACTTTGGCCCATTCCTCCATGCAAATCTCCTCTAGAGCAGTGATGTTTTGGGGCTGTTGCTGGGCAACACGGACTTTCAACTCCCTCCAAAGATTTTCTATTGGGTTGAGATCTGGAGTCTGGCTAGGCCACTCCAGGACCTTGAAATGCTTCTTACGAAGCCACTCCTTCGTTGCCCGGGCGGTGTGTTTGGGATCATTGTCATGCTGAAAGACCCAGCCACGTTTCCTCTTCAATGTCCTTGCTGATGGAAGGAGGTTTTCACTCAAAATCTCACAATACATGGCCCCATTCATTCTTTCCTTTACACGAATCAGTGGTCCTGGTCCCTTTGCAGAAAAACAGCCCCAAAGCATGATGTTTCCACCCCTATGCTTCACAGTAGGTATGGTGTTCTTTGGATGCAACTCAGCATTCTTTGTCCTCAAAACACGACGAGTTGAGTTTTTACCAAAAAGTTATATTTTGGTTTCAGCTGACCATATGACATTCTCCCAATCTTCTTCTGGATCATCCAAATGGTCTCTAGCAAACTTCAGACGGACCTGGACATGTACTGGCTTAAGCAGGGGGACACGTCTGGCACTGCAGGATTTGAGTCCCTGGAGGCGTAGTGTGTTACTGATGGTAGGCTTTGTTACTTTGGTCCCAGCTCTCTGCAGGTCATTCACTAGGTCCCCCCGTGTGGTTCTGGGATTTTTGCTCACCGTTCTTGTGATCATTTTGACCCCAGGGGGTGAGATCTTGCGTGGAGCCCTAGATCGAGGGAGATTATCAGTGGTCTTGTATGTCTTCCATTTCCTAATAATTGCTCCCACAGTTGATTTCTTCAAACCAAGCTGCTTAACTATTGCAGATTCAGTCTTCCCAACCTGGTGCAGGTCTACAATTTTGTTATCCGGTGTCCTTTGACAGCTCTTTGGTCTTGCCCATAGTGGAGTTTGGAGTGTGACTGTTTGAGGATGTGGACAGGTGTCTTTTATACTGATAACAAGTTCAAACAGGTGCCATTAATACAGGTAACGAGTGGAGGACAGAGGAGCCTCTTAAAGAAGAAGTTACAGGTCCTTGAGAGCCAGAAATCTTGCTTGTTTTTAGGTGACCAAATACTTATTTTCCACCATAATTTGCAAATAAATTCATTAAAAATCCTACAATGTGATTTTCTGGATTTTTTTTCTCTCATTTTGTCTGTCATAGTTGAAGGGTACCTATGATGAAAATTACAGGCCTCTCTCATCTTTTTAAGTAGGAGAACTTGCACAATTGGTGGCTGACTAAATACTTTTTTGCCCCTCTGTAGGACTTGTTTTACTGTGGATATGGATACTTTTGTACCTGTTTCCTCCAGCATCTTCACAAGGTCCTTTGCTGTTGTTCTGGGATTGATTTGCACTTCTCGCACCAAAGTATGTTCATCTCTAGGAGACAGAACACGTCTCCTTCCTGAGCAGTGTGATGGCTGCGTGGTCCCATGGTGTTTGTACTTGCGTACTATTGTTTGTACAGATGAACGTGGTACCTTCAGGCAATTGAGGCAATTGGAAATTGTTCCCGAGGATGAACCAGACTTGTGGAGGTCTACAATTAGTTTTCTGAGGTCTTGGCTGATTTCTTTTGATTTTCCCATGATGTCAAGAGAAGAGGCACTGAGTTTGAAGGTAGGCCTTGAAATACATCCACAGGTACAACTCCATTTGACTCAAATGATGTCAATTAGCTTATCAGAAGCTTCTAAAGCCATGACATCCTTTTCTGGAATTTCCCAAGCTGTTTAAAGGCACAGTCAACTTAGTGTATGTAAACTTCTGACCCAATGAAATTGTGATACAGTGAATTATAAGTTAAATAATCTGTCTGTAAACAATTGTTGGAAAAATGTCTTGTGTCATGCACAAAGTAGATGTCTTAACCGACTTGCCAAAACTATAGTTTGTTAACAAGAAATTTGTGGAGTGGTTTAAAAACGAGTTTTAATGACTCCAACCTAAGTGTATGCAAACTTCCAACTTCAACTGTGTGTTGAATATATATAATTACTATAACTCTATTACTAATCGAATCTACTAAAAAGAAAGTTTTTCAATTGGATTACACAGTAATGATTTTATTGTAAGAGAAACAAAAATAGGCTGTAACCCTACGTTTTTTTTTAGGACTTTGCATAATTATTATTTTTTTAAACATACCCTTGACTATATCTAAACAAATAACTATTGTTGTTGATTTTTAAAATTGATATATCATGTAGTAACCAAAAAAAATATTAAACAAAATAAAATATATTTTATATTTGAGATTCTTCAAAGTAGCCAACCTTTGCCTTGATGACAACACTTTTTTGGTTACACATACTACATATGTGTTATTTCATAGTTTTGATGTATTCTACAATGATATTATTCTACAATGTGGAAAATAGTAAAAATGAAGAAAAATCCTGAGTAGGTGTGTCCAAACTTTTGACTGGTACTGTACCTCGCAAAGCAACTGCCCTCTATCCCTCTCGATCATGCATTCTTCTGTCTCTTCTCTCCCACTCCATGTCTGCCCTACACAGACCGGACAAGTAGGCACGCAATGGATTATGATCATTGTACTTAATTACCACATTTTCTGCACTAATGTAACATAGACGCTGGGAGTTGAGAAGCAGGGGGTAAGTTTAATATAACAAGAAACATGGACCGATACAATGTAGGAGTAGCGTCTAGACATGAACAACAGAAAACAATACTGCCTGGGGAATGAACCTAAGGGAGTGCCAGATAAAGGGGAGTAACGGAGTCCAAGTGTGCCTAATGATGAAGAGCAGGTGCGCGCAATGATGAATGCCAGGTGCACGTAATGACGCAAACTACAACTCCCTACTACATCGCACAGTTCAGGCCTGATCCAATTTATCTCTAGAGAAACTGCGCATTGAGCTCAGCGAAAGAAAAATAACTAAATGGAATTCAAATAATTGAACCGACGTAGGGCAAGTTGTTTAAAAAGTAAAAAATAATCGACATTTCGGTTAATCGCTCAGCACTACTAGCGATTAGCATTAGTGGCTAACAAGATTTATTTTAGGCACAACTTGCTATGAAAAGATAAACTACCAGACAGTAGATACACAAACTAGTAGTTTAATTACAGAACACTTGTGAAAAGCAGTATGTCACCAATATGTTGTTGCATCTATCTGACCATGCAAACTGCTGAGTGAACCGCAAGAAAGTTCTCGTGACTCCATGTTGGAGAAACTGCTCCCTCCTTGAGTGACAGGGAGCAGGGCTTGATGTGCGAAGGAGCATGCAGCAGGAGAAGAGGGAGAAAGATGACTCAAGTAGCAAACCGAATTAACTATAAAAACGGACATTACACATGCTGGAGTTGCATATCATATTTAACAAGCCAAACATTGAAGTACTGTTAAAGTAAAAACACAAACCAGTATGTGCGTAAATACCGGTTTATAGTAAAATACGGTACCGCCCTACCTTGCTCAAGGCACATTGACAGATTTTTCACCTTGTCAGCTCATGTATTTGAACCAGCAACCTTTAGGTTACTGACTCAGCGCTCTAATCGCTAGGCTACCTGTCACCCTTGTTCCATGCTGTAAAGGTTGACTCTTCTCGCTCGCTTTTTCTTTCCCAATCTCAGGAAGTACGAATTAGTTTTACGTAGAGATTAAGATATTAGGGCCTCCCGAGAGGCGCAGTGGTCTAAGGCACTGAATCGCAGTGCTAGCTGTGCCACTAGAAATCCTGGTTGGAGTCCAGGTTCTGTCGCAGCCGGCCGTGACCAAGACACCTATGGGATGGCGCACAATTGGCCCAGTGTCGTCCGGGTTAGGGGAGGGTTTGGCCGGCAGGGATGTTCTTGTCCCAGAAGCGCACTAGCGACTCCTGTGGCGGGCCAGGAGCAATGCTCTGTGACACGGTCGCCAGGTGTACGGTGTTTTCTCCGACACATTGGTGCGGCTGGCTTCCGGGTTAAGCGGGAATTGTGTCAAGAAGCAATTTGTCTTGGCTGGGTTGTGTTTTGGAGGACACACGGCTCTCGACCTTCGCCTCTCCTGAGTCCGTACGGGAGTTGCAGCGATGGAACAGGACTGTAACTACCAATTGGATACCATGAAATTGGGGAGATTTAAAAAAAATAATAATAATGGCTTTGGATTTGTTATCTTCAGCCAGAGGAAGGACAACAATACATTTTGCAACACAAAACTGGAGAACTTCAGACATCAATACAGAATGCATGACGTCATCTCTACATTGACAGCGGACCTTTGATTTCTGTGTATATAGGCTATTGCCTGTTAAATGACTGAACACTTGTGGATATGGGAAATGTAGATATTGGAATGTTCAACAAAGAAAGTCAATAGACGGATAATTTCATAAGCTTTAGGCCAGGCATACGTATGACATGTTGGCTGCTGCAGTTAACGTAAACCGTTTAATCCTTTCTCCAGTTAGGATAAGGCTTTTCCTTCATGTCTGTCTTGAAACCTACTGCAACCAATCAATCAAGCACAGGGACAGTCTCATGCCAAGGATGCCTATAGCCCCACAGCCAATCTGTGTCCTTGGCTCAAGCCAGATGCTCGGGAAAAGGCAGAGCCAACAGACATGTCCTCTCCACCTCTGAAACCATGGCAACCAAGAGACAGGTCCATGGTGACCCGATGGCAGTGGAGAGAGCAGCTGCCTATTGGGAACCGAACACATAGACGTAGAGTTACCAGTTAGCTCTCTAGCTGGTATGGATCTACATTCTAGAATTCTATTTCTGTGTCTGACCACACTGCTGTTCAGTACAGAACCAGTCCTCCTCTAATGGTCTTCTATCTTATATTGGATTTGCAATCATTGCTATGGATTATATACCGAGCTCTAATTGTTTTGTCTTCATTAGAAAAAGCTGCATGATTGTATGAAAAAATATCCAGCTGGGTGAACGTTGCATGAGCGTTGGATGAATTACACACTTTTTTTACCCACACTGAGCGCATAAACAACAAATGAGCCCATTTCTGCCCTAACTATACATTGTGAATACATTAAGAACATTAACATGAACTCCCCTCCATGTTTTTGTTGGTCATGTGATCTCCTTCTGCCGCCTTGATTGGTCCGAAACATTGCTAAGTGAGAAGTGTCCTGTTATGGAGCTTTAACCTGATTTGGTTAATGGAACGTGTGCTTGTGATAAATAAAGCATAGGTCTGCTTCACACCTCGGTCACCGCATGCATAATCCATTATAGGGGAGATTGGTGTGCACTTGCATGTCATATGGAATCAACAAGAAAGGGGTCTACTGATGTATAACATTATAAACTGGGTGGTTTGAGCCCTGAACGCTGATTGGCTGACAACCGTGGTATATCAGACCGTATACCATTGGTATGACAAAACATTTATTTTTACTGCTCAAATTACGTAGGTAACCAGTTTATAACAGCAATAAGGCACCTCTGGGGTTTGTGGTATATGGCCAATACACAACGGCTAAGGCCTGTATCCAGGCACTCCGCGCTGTGTCGCTATGCCCTTAGCCGTGGTATATTGGCCATATACCACAAACCCCAGAGGTAGATTGTTTTGGATCTGCTAATAGATGTGTACTGCGCATTTGAACTTCTGGGACTATCCCATTGGTTCTATTGTGCAGTGCTTCATTTGTAAATTGAGAGGTTCCCGAAACAAAAAGTGAGCTGAGAAGGGATGAGCTGGGGGGGCTCTGAGGAACTGGAACGCATTTTGCGTGCTGTCATAGAGCAGTAGAGTCGTTTTTTTAAGCCTAGTGTCTGGGAATAATTTCCCTTTTATAAATGCAGTTCATGCAATTCTACATCATTTTAGAAGACTGGAGACTTTAGCTAAATATTTTTTAACACCTCACAAATGATCGAAACGACAGGCTACTTTGACACTGACAAACTGAGAATCTGAGATAAATAATAACGACCTTGTCTTGAATCCATCGCCTACGCCTAGGTGTGTGGAGACGCATATTGTACAAAATGAGGAGCAAATTACAGTCCTGAAAAAGCTTTCCTGTTTCACTGACCCACCCAATGATGTGCCAAAAGCCTTTCTCTCTCGTTTTACTTTGTAAAACAATGCTGTTCGCTAAATAGGTATATTTGGAAGTTTATAACATACTGTATTTGGTAGCCTACAGACAGATTAGTATTCCGTTTTCAGCAGAATCCATTTGCTTTCCAACAGGTGTTTTCCCACGGTTGTATTTGAAATATTGCAAAAGGCCAGTTTTGGCAGCATGCTGTTCATTGACAGATTTGTCACACGTTCCCGACTGTAGGCATGCTTTGTTATTGGGATACACACAATCCACAGCTAGGCTATTTATTTGAAATAAGCGATTGATCCTCTGTGGTTAAAATACAGGCCTCCTCCTGGTGTAGTATTCTGAATTATTTCATTTCTTCTGAACAGACAGCAGTAATTTTAAAAATTAGGCAAATGTATTTCAATTTATCAGGGGTGCTGCGGCACTTCCAGCACGCTTCCCGCGGCTATGATTCTATAAGGAAATACATGATGAAGTGCAACGCTGGACAGATGAGAGTTGCAGGCTCGGGTCTAGCAGAGAAGGAGAGAGATCATGGAAAGTGAGTCTCATTCTAGTTCTGAGAGAGATTCAGGCGCGCTTCTCTCTCACCAGAGAAATTGTTACGTGTTGGTCTATATAGGCTACAATGTTGACCAAACCATTAACCCGGGCTGGCCCAACACTAATCAATTTTTTGAATATCAGGCACATTTTCACATTACAGAGGAGGCAACTTGAATTCACTCAATTTTATTTTACATTGGAAACACTGAAAACAATTGTTCATGCCACGAGAGGTACAAGATACTGGCAAATGGGTTAAGGAACGAACGCCAAGTCAAGTTGAGCGAATTGCATTTGACAGAAAACAAAGCATGTTGAATGCTCATCATACTACTAGACTGGATATCTACATTGCTGCAGTGCTGCAGTGCTCTGCATTAGGTCCAATTATAAAAGGGTGTAAAGGACTCAAATGTCCATATTTCTGGTTGAATGCGCCCAATGCCCACCATTCCCTAGTGCAACACAATGGCAGACCGACAACAGTGTGCCAGTGCCAGCTGTGATGCACTTAATTTCCTCCATCTTCCATCTTGTGTAGCAGGAGAGCCTGGAGCCCCCCCCACCCACCCACACACACACACACACCCAGCCCCAAAGCCCATGATGATGTGTCAGATGCTGCAACAGTCCTGGCTGCCTGGCGCCAGCTCAACTTTCTGCCTACAGCCGAAAGTGAAGTCATCAGTCTAATTTCGAAGAGACATCACTGCAGCTATCCAACACTAGCTCTCCATAGGAGTAGATGGACAATAAAGTATTCAAGTCTTCAAGCTTAAGTCATCATTTGGACATGGGATCAATTCCATTCGAACTCAGTCAAGTCGAGAGTTGAAGTGGAATTGATTGAGGGCACTCATTCACTCTGACCACTGAGATCATAGATGGAGAATGGGAAAAGGAAATGGGTTCTATTTTACTGTGTTGTGATTTTGCATAATGCTTTTCCACCTGAGTAAGGCACATGTCAACTCTGAGCATTACAGAGAGGAATAAGCTCTAAATCTGCTGCCACAGTAACAATATAATAGAAAAAACAGATCAGAATATATATTTACTGCTTACCATTTTATTGACATTTTGCATATTCCTTTATGTTTTCATAAAACCCTAAAATAATTGAATTTTCTCTTGGTTGAGGTTTTAAGAGGGCACGCAAAGGGCTTGAGCCTTGATAATCTAAAACATCTGTGTGTGTGTGTGTGTGTGTGTGTGTGTGTGTGTGCGCGCGCGTTATATTTCCTCATCTTTCTCTCTCTCAGGGAAGTGTGAGAAAAGACTAGCACATACAGTGAGGGAAAAAAGTATTTGATCACCTGTTGATTTTGTACATTTGCTCACTGACAAAGAATTGATCAGTCTATAATTTTAAATAGTAGGTTTATTTGAACAGTGAGAGACAGAATAACAACAAAAAAATCCAGAAAAACACGTCAAAAATGTTATAAATTGATGTGCATTTTAATGAGGGAAATAAGTATTTGACCCCTATGCAAAACATGACTTGTTGGCAATCAGAGGTTGAATGCACCCAATAACAAAAGTTTATCTCAATACTTTGTTATATACCCTTTGTTGGTAATGACAGAGGTCAAACGTTTTCTGTAAGTCTTCACAAGGTTTTCACACACTGTTGCTGGTATTCTGGCCCATTCCTCCATGCAGATCTCCTCTAGAGCAGTGATGTTTTGGGGCTGTTGCTGGGCAACATGGACTTTCAACTCCCTCCAAAGATTTTCTATGGGGTTGAGATCTGGAGTCTGGCTAGGCCACTCCAGGACCTTGAAATGCTTCTTACGAAGCCACTCCTTCGTTGCCCGGGCGGTGTGTTTGGGATCATCTTCATGCTGAAAGACCCAGCCACGTTTCATCTTCAATGTCCTTGCTGATGGAAGGAGGTTTTCACTCAAAATCTCACGATACATGGCCCCATTCATTCTTTCCTTTACACGGATCAGTCGTCCTGGTCCCTTTGCAGAAAAACAGCCCCAAAGCATGATGTTTCCACCACCATGCTTCACAGTAGGCATGGTGTTCTTTGGATGCAACTCAGCATTCTTTGTCCTCAAAACACGACGAGTTGAGTTTTTACCAAAAAGTTATATTTTGGTTTCATCTGACCATATGACATTCTCCCAATCTTCTTCTGGATCATCCAAATGCTCTCTAGCAAACTTCAGACGGGCCTGGACATGTACTGGCTTAAGCAGGGGGACACGTCTGGCACTGCAGTATTTGAGTCCCTGGCGGCGTAGTGTGTTACTGCTGTTAGGCTTTGTTACTTTGGTCCCAGCTCTCTGCAGGTCATTCACTAGGTCCCCCCGTGTGGTTCTGGGATTTATGCTCACCGTTCTTGTATTCATTTTGACCCCACGGGGTGAGATCTTGCGTGTAGCCCCAGATCGAGGGAGATTATCAGTGGTCTTGTATGTCTTCCATTTCCTAATAATTGCTCCCACAGTTGGTCTTGGCCATAGTGGAGTTTGAGGTTGTGGACAGGTGTCTTTTATACTGATAACAAGTTCAAACAGGTGCCATTAATACAGGTAACGAGTGGAGGACAGAGGAGCCTCTTAAAGAAGAAGTTACAGGTATGTGAGAGCCAGAAATCTTGCTTGTTTGTAGGTGACCAAATACTTATTTTCCACCATAATTTGCAAATTAATTCATTAAAAATCCGACAATGTGATTTTCTGGATTTTTTTTCTTCTCATTTTGTCTGTCATAGTTGAAGTGTACCTAGGATGAAAATTACAGGCCTCTCTCATATTTTAAAGTGGGAGAACTTGCACAATTGGTGGCTGACTAAATACTTTTTTGCCCCACTGTATATGTGCTTTCTTGAGCAGGGGGACCTTGTGGGCGCTGCAGGATTTCAGTCCTTCACGGCGTAGTGTGTTACCAATTGTTTTCTTGGTGACTATGGTCCCAGCTGCCTTGAGATAATTGACAAGATCCTCCCGTGTAGTTCTGGGCTGATTCCTCACCGTTCTCATGATCATTGCAACTCCACGAGATGAGATCTTGCATGGAGCCCCAGGCCTAGGGAGATTGACAGTTATTTTGTGTTTCTTCCATTTGCGAATAATCGCACCAACTGTTGTCACCTTCTCACCAAGCTGCTTGGCAATGGTATTGTAGCCCATTCCAGGCTTGTGTAGGTCTACAATCTTGTCCCTGACATCCTTGCTCTTTGGTCTTAGGTGTCATGACGTTGGACTGGGAGTAGGTTTATGACAGTCATAAATACCTCTTTCCCCCTTTTTCCTCTCTCATACCTCTCTACCCTACTGATGTTACATTTGCAAAACTCTTGGATAACATAGAGATTCTGGGAACATCGGAAGGTGGGGGAAAATGAACTATATTCGGGTAATCCGACCAATGGAACATATGCGGTGGTACTTAATGAATATGATGTCAGTTCGGTTGTCATCTGAGACATTCTCATCAATGATAAGATGACATAAACTCTACAGTGGAAAGTCTACACATCAGAGTTATCGGATTCACATGGAATTGTTGTTCAATTTAAATGTTTGAATATTAAATTATTCGTGATGGGATGAAATGTGATTTTAGCTTCTAAAATGTGAGATTTGGGTTTTCATAAGGTAGGGTCAATCAGTGAAGGGACATGGGATATAAAACTTTTCAAACACACCCTCCTCTCCCTTCCTATATAAGCCCTTGATGACAATGTAACCTCCTGTGTTTAATTATTTATTAACTAAATACCTAACTAATCACACAGAATTACACATACACATAATTAAATCAAAACTTGATTACAAATTACGTCATAAAGGAAAACGTCCCTAGCGGGCGGAACAGATATGACAGCTTGTTACACAAGGACGTGAGGACGTGAGGACAACGGTCCGATGTCAGAATGGTTCAGATAATAACTACAGAACGAAGCCAACATCAGCGTGAGCTTTGGTTGCGAATGGTATGAAATTTGAACTCTTATTCACGACAGAAGTGATACCTCCTAGCCGTTGAGTTAGCAACAGTCGCTGCAAACGAGGGTTAGGAAGGAATAGACAGAGTATCCCGTCTACCACACAACGACGTTACTATAACGTATTCAATTTACCAGCAGAGACATTCTTCAAAGGACGAAGGACTCGGTTGGGCAACACGGCCTTCCATCTACCACCAACCTATCGAAGCGCAGCTCAGAGTAAATATTTATTGCATTTTCCTTTTCCAAATTGGCGGTAATTTAGAATGCATAAGTTACTGTAATTACGATAGCACAGCTTCGCTCTTTGTTCCTCAGTCTTCCCGCTCTTTCACTTTCACCCAGCCCTTTTTCTTTTGTGTAACAAGCTGTCATATCTGTTCCGCCCGCTAGGGATGTTTTTCTTTGACGTAATTTGTAATCAAGTTGATTTAATTATGTGTATGTGTAATTCTGTGTGATTAGTTAGGTATTTAGTAAATAAATAATTAAACCCAATTTTGTATTGCTGATTGAACTTGTTAGCCAGGGTTCGTGCAGATAACTAACAATTTACAACTTTCAGATGAGACTGAATTAAGATGACGATTAATATTGACTGCTATTGATGTAAAATATTACTAGGTCTTTAAGAGTTTATTCGGAAGTTAACAGCTCTATAAATATTATTTTGTGGTGCCCGACTCTCTAGTTAATTACATTTACATGATTAGCTCAATCAGGTAATATTAATTACGGATAAATTATTTTATAGAAAAGCATGTCATATCACTTAATCCGGCATAGCCAAAGACACGACATAGGCATGGTGGAGAGCTTGGAATCTGATTGATTGATTGCTTCTGTGGACAGGTGTCTTTTATACAGGTAACAAACTGAGATTAGGAGCACTCCCTTTAAGAGTGTGCTCCTAATCTCAGTGTAAGGGATTTCCTCCTCTTCTTCCGAAGAGGAGAGGCGAAAAGGATCGGAGGACCAATATGCGGCGTGGTAAGTGTCCATGGTTCTTTTAATACGAAAATGTACACATGAACAACTGAATACAAAAACAATAAACGTGGAATGAACGAAACCCAAAACAGTACCGTGTGGTGAAAAACACAGACACGGAAACAAACACCCACACAGTGAAACCCAGGCTACCTAAGTATGATTCTCAATCAGAGACAACTAATGACACCTGCCTCTGATTGAGAACCATACTAGGCCGAAACATAGAAATAACCCAAATCATAGAAAAACAAACAGACTGCCCACCCCAACTCACACCCTGACCATACTAAAAAATGACAAAACAAAGGAAATAAAGGTCAGAACGTGACACTCAGCTCGTTACTTGTATAAAAGACACCTGGGAGCCAGAAATCTTTCTGACTGAGAGGGGGTCAAATACTTATTTCCCTCATTAAAATGCAAATAAATTTCAAAAAATTTGGACATACTTTTTTCTGGATTTTTGTTGTTGTTATTCTGTCTCTCACTGTTCAAATAAACCTACCACTAACATTATAGACTGGTCATTTCTTTTTCAGTGGGCAAACGTACAAAATCAGCAGGGGGTCAAATACGTTTTTCCCTCTCACTGTATGTAGACTTTCCGATACAATTTTTTCAAGGACCTCATCTAGTAGGGCCATTTCCCTTGACCAGTTGATGCCCATACTAAAGAAAGCACACACAGTAGGAAAACACCCAGGGACTCTAAAGGATGAGGCCAGAATTAGGGAGAGACATTTGATTTGATTCCAATGAGCCTTTTCACCACGCAGAGAATTAGCAGCATCAGAGAGGATTATAGTGTGAAAGCAGCACTATGTATCGACAAAATTTGATATTCTCACCAGAGGATAGACTGGAGCCCAATGACGACATAATTACATGTTTTAAAGGGATGAGGGGACACACAAAAAGTATGAGAAGACAGAGTAGGATGAGATAAATACAGTTGCAAAACTTCTTGCTGCGGTGTTCCCTACTGAACAGGACCCAAGAAAAGATTGAAAAGTGTCAGGGCAAAGGCAGGGCAATGCCTCAATCTCCCTCAACCGTGGAGGTTCCATAGGAGGGTCAGTCGGTATGCTTCTCATCACACATGGATTTGTCCTTTTCACTTGGACAGCTTGATCTGAATGGCACTGCAGCCATCGTTTCATTACAGTCACATGACTGGACTGACTCCTGTCAGGGCAGATGCCTTTAAACTAAAGGTCATACACAAGCACAGATCTAGGATCAGCTTTCCTGCCTACACCATTAGAAGATAAAAGTGCAAATCTGACCATTTCACTTTCAGAGATCTCACTTTTCAACCTGCCCTTTCAGAAAACAATGTCAAAACGGTTCTGCTGTGGCCATCTTGATCTAGTGATGTCATCTTCTTAAAGTGAAATCCATAGAATCTAGGGCTGGGAATTGCCAGGGACCTCACGATACGATGTATCACCATACTTAGGTGCAGTTATGATATGTATTGCAATTCTCATGATTCTATATGTATTGCAATTAGATACTGTGATTTTATTGCTCACCATATATCTGCTGCAGAGACAAGAGAGAGCCATGAAAAGCAACTTTGGGTCCTGTATTACTATTGTAATTATTAGAAGAAGTTTTGATCAGTCATGGAAATAAAAGTGCTGAAAACCAATTGGCTCAGTATTCAAAAATAAGCTGGAGAACAAGCTATACATGAAAAAATACATGTTTTGGTGAAGGTGCTGCCAACCAGAGCACAAATAATATTGCGATACTGTCAAAAATAATACTGTGATATATCTTCTAAAATTCTATCCCAAAATGTAACTATCGATTTTTCAACCCTTCACTAATAGAAAGTGCATTATTGGAGGGAGAGGCTTAAACCAACATCAGAACACCCCCCCCCCCCCCCCCCACACACGCACACATGTACAGTCTTACCACTTCTATTCAATGCCTATCATTCATCAATGTGTGTACTGAATTCTAATCACACTAGAACTACCTGAGTCAACAAACACAAAGAAACCACCATTGGCCAATGAGTCAATCTCATGAAATACTGTATGCATGAAAACCTCAACCCGTGTTTTACACAGCACACCACTCATTAGTACAATCAACTTGAATGGCCAACCACTCACAAACCTGACAGGGGAATGTTTAACGACTAGCTGTAAAAAGTGGTCATCTCAATAAAACGACAAGCCATAGTGGTTCACAGTTTTGTCAAGGTAAACCGATGGTGTAAATAAATCATTTAGCAAAACACACTTCCACTGAAAACATGAGATATGGTTGGAGGACATGGTGTGAAAAAGTATTCACAGATGCACAACAGCATGATTCAAGTTAGCGTGATAAAACTAGAACTTGTGGAACAACAGAGTCAAAAACAATGGCAAGAAACATCACGAATAGCAACAGCAAAATGTTGACATATTTTGTTGGGATTGCAGTTTGGTAAATAAAGAAGTAAATAAATAAATAAAGCAGTGCAGTGTTCATCTTATCAACCTGATAGGATAGATCATAGCTAACGTGGCTGCTTAGAGGTTGAGATACATAGGGCTATAATTCATCTACACATATTTATATATATATATAATATTATACACACAAAACTATGTGGACACCCCTTCAAATTAGTGGATTTGGCTATTTCAGCCACAGCCGTTACTGACAGGTGTATAAAAGCGAGCACATAGCCATGCAATCTCCATAGACAAACATTGACAGTAGAATGGCCTTACTGAAGAGCTCAGTGACATTCAATGTGGCACCGTCATTGGATGCCACCTTTCCAACAAGTCAGTTCGTCAAATGTCTGCCCTGCTAGAGCTGCCCCGGTCAGCTGTATGTGCTGTTATTGTGAAGTGGAAATGTCTAGGAGCAACAATGTCTCAGCGGCGAAGTGGTAGGCCACACAAGCTCACAGAACGGGACTGCCGAGTGCTGAAGCCCATAGCGCTGTCCTCGGTTGCAACACTCACTACCGAGTTCCAAACTGCCTCTGGAAGCAACATCAGCACAAGAATTGTTTGTCGGGAGCTTCATTAAATGGATTTCCATGGTCGAGAAGCCGCACACAAGCCTAAGATCACCATACACAATGCCAAGCGTCGGCTGGAGTGGTGTAAAGCTCGTCGTCATTGGACTCTGGAGCAGTGGAAACATTCACTGGTGTGATGGATCACGCTTCACCATCTGGCAGTCCGACAGACAAATCTGGTTTGGCGCATGCCAGGAGAACGGTACCTGCCCAAGTGCCAACTGTAAAGTTTGGTGGAGGAGGAATAATGGTCTGAGGCAGTTTTTTCATGGTTCGGGCTAGGCCCTTTGGTTCCAATGATGGGATATCTTAACGCTACAGCATACAATTACATTCTAGACGATTCTGTGCTTCCAACTTTGTGGCAACAGTTTGGAGAAGGCCCTTTCCTGTTTCAGCATGACAATGCTCCTGTGCACAAAGCGAGGTTTATACTGAAAAGGTTTGTCGAGATCGGTGTGGAAGAACTTGACTGGCCTGCACAGAGCCCTGACCTCAACCACATTGAACACCTTTGGGATGAATTGGAACGCGCCGACTACGAGCCAGGCCTAATCGCCCAACATCAGAGCCCGACCTCACTAAATGTTCTTGTGGCTGAATGGAAGCAAGTCCCCACAGCAATGTTCCAACATCTAGTGTAAAGTCTTCCCAGAAGAGTGGAGGCTGTTATTGTAGTAAAGGGGGGGTCCAACTCCATTTTAATGCCCATGTTTTTTGAATGACATGTTCTACGAGCAGGTGTCCACATACTTTTGCTTATGTACTGTATATTTCCTCGGCTATGTGACCAACATTTCCGCACCCTGGGTAGTGGATGAGGGTAGAACGAATAACGTTTTCAGCACCTTGAACTGGCGCACAATGTGGAGCCAGATGGGGTTATTGAGCACCACAGGCAGTGAAACGGAGCGGGTCTTGGCGATAAGATGCTTTATAGGCCTTACGTAACTTTTTTTCACAAACTTTGAAAAGTTAATCAATTGTGGAAATGTAAAACAATTTTAACGACCTAAAGCGACCCGATGACAGACTTCGAATGGTTGTCATTGATATCACAAAGTCTGGTGGTTTACATCAATAAGACTGTTAAATTGAATAAGCATAGCACAGGCCTACTACTCATTTATCTAGGTATATCATGCAGTAGTTAAAACATGACTGTTCCTGTGTATTTCCATCACATCTCAACATCACATTATTTTCAAGAGAAAAAATCAGACAGGACGCTGCGCAAAACTTCACGCGGTAAAATGCTGAAACTGTGCTGCCATGTTCGCAAATAAAAAAAAACTGTCCGAATCTAATTACACCAGCCCCGATATAATTTTGTGCGCGCCATCTGTCAGCTAAATAACGTAGGCAATTTTGGACCGAGATACTCGCACACAAACAGCTGAAGAATGTTCCTTAGCGGCAGTTCAATAATGAACAGATATTCAACTCGGACAGTAACTACCATCTGACCACATTACTTGACAGTAACGGAGAAACTGCACGGAAACGCTCTCATCCAATAACTGTACACAATCACGCAGAACCTGTTTCATACTGACACGTTTCCTTTGACGTTAAATATCGTCGGTCATTTGATGAACTGAATATATAGCCTATGTATACAAGACATATAATAAAGTAATGTAAAACCACTCTTCTCTTCTGAATAAAAATGCCATGATGACAGTGAGTTATGCACGCGGGGATAATAATTTAATATCTGCTGCATGCATAACCCTCTGCCGTCATGACATTTTGATTGGATGCGCACAAGGGAGCCTGGCTAAAGAAGGAGGGATGCAGAGGGGCGAAATGTGTTTCTTACATCCTCTTCTTCGTCCTCACATGCGCTCCTCTGTTGTTGGCATTGGAAACGGGGCCGTACGTCTTGACAGGGGCGCGGGATCTTCACGGTATTCTCGTCTTCAACTGTTTGCCCGCCGAGTAGGTGGCTAGCTTCAGGTGGGTTGGGGAAAGATCTATTGGTGTTAATCTTGCCCGTGAACCTCTGATACATCGAAGCCATGATTCCATGTGGGGGAAAATACCCTACAGCATGCCAATAGGGAAACTGTGAAGGGATGTCGTCTAATTGACGCGGTGTTAGTTTAAAACTTATATATAGGCACGGGTATCCTTTTTAGTCTCGGAATCAGTGCCCCGAACAAGCAGACAAAATGATTGTCAAATTATATATTCGATTATATATTGTCCCATTTCAGGTTTGTAGGATAGTCAATCATACAGATAGGTCCAAAAATAACGAGCCAAAATTAGTTGAGGTCTTACTCTGAATTCACAGCACGTAGTTTCATCCCTCAAACCGTTTGGGGAATAGGGATCCTTTCGATTGCAATCGATGCATCCGCAATGTGGTTTCTGCAACCTCCAAACTTGGACCGAAATAGATGATCGGTTGCGAAAAATATATATGAATCATTTACAGCATACAAAGCGATGGTTATCCGAAGCTGAAAGAGAGAGTAGCTTCAATGCTTCCCTCTTTCTCTCTTTCGCTCTGCTGCATAAGAAGTGACCGCAGATAGCAAACTGTTCAAAGACTTCTCAATACCACATCACTCATTAGGCTACCTCTTAAATGAACGATGCCCTCGTGTTCTGTCCCACTTATCCAAGCGACAACATCTGAAAAAACAAACAAACACCAGAGCTATGTCAGCCCAAAACGAATTATCACCACTTTGCAGATTGCATGGGTACAAGGAATCTGTTTTCCGAGTTTATTATGTTTTCCTCACGGTCTCCACCGGTGCTGAGGGTGCCATAGTACAAGAGTGCCCCCCTGTGGCGAAACGGAAGGTGAGATAAAGGTTATGAAAGTCGGAAAAATGTATAAAACGGCTATATTGTCACTCGATTCGGTTAATAAAGTTATATTACTGGGTAAACTTAGTATTCTAAAACGATATAAAATCAGTTATAGGGACAGTAAAAATACACACAACTTCGGGCATGCACAATTGATAGCCATGTGCCACAAAGGCATTTACACCACATCATATCAAAGAAATCTTTGGCTGAGTTACAACAACTTCACTTGGATATTAATAGTCAGCATGTATTGCCTACAGTATTAGGACCGGGGTACTATTTAGATGCCATTCTAAGAAATACACACAGCAAGCAGCTGCAACAGAGCATGCAGCATAATTCTATAGCCTAAGTGCCATGAAGCTTAAACTGCTATTCTGCCTAATGCTGCGACTGCAAAAGCTATTTCCTGAGCAGAGTTTTTAAGCTGATTTAGACTTGTATTGCCTCAAAGAGTAATTGGATACACAGAACATATCTCTCTTGCCCATCAGCACTGTACAAGGATATTATTTTCCCGCGGGAACCTGGGAGAGACCAGAATAATCTTAAACTCATCCTGGCTGTCTCTATGGCATACGGAAGGAACACTTCAGGCAGGAGTTCATAGAATAAGGGTATCTGCTCTGTGCTGGGGGTTTTGCATACGCAAAGGGCTCTGTAAATGATACATGCTGCTACAACATACCTGCCGGGGACTATGATGCATATGCAACAAGTGTTCAGATTCACCCAAAAATTGAAGTCATTAACATATATTTGATAGGTTATTAGACAACACAGGTGGTACACTGTACATGGCACACACACACACACCTTTCCTGTGGGAGGGTGAGATGGGGAAAGGAGTGCTAGGCTTGGTGATGTGGATAGGCTACACGGTAAATGTGATTACATTTTGAGCAGCAGTACCCTGCGGTGCAGTAGCTAAGGGTGGATATATTCTAGCACCTCCTCACATTCAACTAAAGCACAGGCTCTGTGGGGTTAGGATTCAGCCATAGAGCTTAAAAAGAGGGCGTTGCTGCATCCAAGGCATGGTAGTTATCAAGGGAGAAGGGATTGGCCTATCTGCTGTGCTCTAGAGAGCCAACTCAAATCTCAATAGTAGACAGAGAATGGGCAGAGTCCTTCCAGTCATAGAACCATAGGGATATTTCTACAGTAATACTCACGTCTAGTTACCATCACTCAGGAATTATGTCATAACAAGCTTAAGGTATTATCAATTATTAATGACTTATTTAAATGAAAACAGAATGTAAAAGCAACAGTAGGCCCAGCCCTTTCTTCTTTAGGTTACTGTTGGATGCAACATGTCTACAGTTATCCATTGATGGCCTTTTTCTATGTTCATGTTTAGAGTCAGGAGTACTATAACAGCAGTAGTTAAAAGCAAGGTCAGGTAGTGATGTCACTGTCTGTGACGCAGAATCAGAAACATGCATCGGACAAGGATGCTGCCACTGCCGTGGTACAGAACTGCCACATCATGGAGTGTATTTGCCTCAGACAACAGCTTAACCTACTCTATGCACACCGGCCCATTGCCTGGGCAAACAGGACACATCCACACCTCTTCATTATAGTCTGGTGGACAGGAAACAACAAGCAGTTTGTTTCCCAAAAACTGACCAACACTGGCACCTAGTGGATGGATAATGGTGTTTTATTTACATTTATATTTCTTACTTTTCATTCCCGGTTGTAAAATATTCCCCCATATCCACCCACATACACTGATCAAAATTATAAATGCAACATGTAAAGTGTTGGTCCCATGTTTCATGAGCTGAAATAAAAGATTCCAGAAATGTTCTCTCAAATTTTGTGCACACATTTGATTATATCCCTGTTAGTGAGCACTTATCCTTAGCCAAAATAACTCAAATGTGCAGTTTTGTGACATAACACAATGCTACAGATGTCTCAAGTGTTGAGGGAGCATGCAATAGGCATGCTGACTGTACGATTGTCCACCAGAGCTGTTGACAGATAATTGAATGTTCATTACTCTACCATAAGCCACCTCCAATGTTGTTTTAGAGAATTTGGCAGTATGTCCAATCGGCCTTGCAACCGCAGACCACGTGTATGGCGTCGTTTGGGCGAGCAATTTGCTGATGTCAACGCTGTGAATAGAGTGCTCCATGGTGGCGGTGGGGTTATGGTATGAGCAGACCTAAGCTATGGACAACGAACACAATTGCATTTTATCTATGGCAATGTGAATGCACAGACATACTGTGACGAGATCCTGAGGTCTATTGTCATGCCATTCATCCCCCGCCATCACCTCAGTATCTGTACTTGCACACTCATCTTCTGCACATCTATCACTCGTGTTTAATTGCTATATTGTAATTATTTCGCCACTATGGCCTATTATGGCCTATTTATTGCCTTACCTCCTTAGTCCTACCTCATTTGCACACATTGTATATAGACTTTTTCTATTCTATTATTGACTGTATGTATGTTTATTCCATGTGTAACTCTGTGCTGTTGTTTGTGTTGCACTGCTTTGCTTTATTTTGTCCAGGTCGCAGTTGTAAATGAGAACTTGTTCTCAACTAGCCTACCTGGTGAAATAAAGGTGAAATTAAAAAATTCTAAAAAATAAAATGTTTCAGCATGATAATGCACAGCCATATGTCACAAGGAACTGTACACAATTCCTGGAAGCCGAATGTCTCAGTTCTTCTATGGCCTGCATACTCGCCAGACATGTCACCAATTGAGCACGTTTGGGATGCTCTGGATCGACGTGTATGACAGCGTGTTCCAGTTCCCACCAATATCCATCAATTCAGCAAGACCATTGAAGAGTGGGACAACATTCCACAGGCCACATTCAACAGTCTGATCAACTCTATATGGAGGAGATGTGAGGCAAATGGTGGTCACACCAGATACTGACAGGTTTTCTGATCCACGCCCTTACCTTTTTAAAGGTATCTGTGACCAACAGTTGCATATCTGTATTCCCAGTCATGTATTAGGGCCTAAATAATTCATTTAAATTGACTGATTTCCTTATATGAACTGTAACTCTGTAAAATCTTTTAAATTGTTGCATGTTACATTTATATTTTTGTTCAGTATATTTTCCTCAATGTATCATCTATCAGTGACAGTGTACTACATGCAAATCTGATACATACACACATACAGAAAAACAGAGATTACGGGAAACTTAATCATGCCCGGTATTGCAAGGTATTGTGCAAGGTATTGTCCCTCTCCGTTCTATAGGATGGATTTTTTTCTGATTCCGCTCTGCATTATGTGAGCTACACACATCAAGCCTACTGTCTCCCAAAGGAATGCAGCTGTTCCAGACAGTAGCAGATTGGGGATCCATGTCTCCCAAACTGGGGATATGGAGGGATAAAGGCCCTGGCTCCTAGGGAGGTGAGGATATTGGGGGCCCTCATTCATGGTGTTCCCAAACCATCACTGTGTTCTAGTCAGCAATGGCAGCTCGTTGACAGTTACTGGATGACTGACACACACACACACACACACACACACACACTACTCAGGGTGGCCAATCACCCTGTTACCATGAATGACAGCACAAATAAATGGTTAGATGAGAGATGGGTTCAATTCAATGTCATATTATATAAGACTACCAAATAAAGAAATAAAATTAATTCAGTAATACACTGAACACTCAACAACGTTGACTACGGTCCTTACTGTGAGAGAGGAACTTCTTTCAATCCAAGTTGAAATTCATTGCGCAAGTTCTCTGTCCTTGCTAATAAGACATTTGGATAGGTCTACTGATTCCATTAACTGTGCAATTAACATTTGGCTTTTTCCCATGTTTATCAGCCAAACACAATAACTGTGTATCCAAACAATTACTAAAACACCTAATCTACTCTAATACTGCCTGATTCAGAAAATAAGACTCTATTATAGATGCACTGTTATAATTAGTAATTTCTCCCAATGGATGCTCTCTGCAGTGAAACTCTTCTATTGGGTTTAATGAGTCAAATATTGATGGTACAGAATATTATCACACTGCTGAGGGTGGGTTTCAGAAGGCTCATTCATTGTCTCCATTTGATTGTACCTGTAGGTACAGTGAGTATTGGTGTCTTCCCGGTAGGAGTATATTTTGTGAGTATTAGTGTCATTCGGAAAGAATTCAGACCCCTTCACTTTTTCCACATTTTATTTCGTTACAGCCTTATTCTAAAATTGATTAAATACATTTTTCTCCTCATCATTCAACACACAATACCCCATAATGACAATGCAAAACAGGTATTTAGAATTTTTTGCTAATGTATTACTTTATTTACAGAAGTATTCAGACCCTTTGCTATGAGACTCGGAATTGACCTCAGGTGCATCCTGTTTCCATTGATCACCCTTGAGATGTTTCTACAACTTGATTGGAGTCCACCTGTGGTAAATTCGATTGATTTGACATGATTTGGAAAGGCACACACCTGTCTATATAAGGTCCCACAGTTGTCAGAGCAAAAACTAATCCATGAGGTCGAAGGAATTGTCCATAGTGTCAAGGTACAGATCTGTGAAAGGGTACCAAAATAATTCTGCAGCATTGAAGATCCCCAAGAACACAGTGGCCTCCATTATTCTTAAGTGGGAAAAGTTTGGAAAAACCAAGACTCTTCTTAGAGCTGGCCGTCCGGCTAAACTGAGCAACAGGAGGAGAAGGGCCTTGGTCATGGAGGTGACCAAGAACCCTATGGTCACTCGGACAGAGTTCCTCTGTGGAGATGGGAAAACCTTCCAAAAGATGAGAGAAAGATGAACGGCGCAAAGTACAGAGAGATCCATGATGAAAACCTGCTACAGAGCCCTCAGGACCTCAGACTGGGCCGAAGCTTCACCTTCCAACAGGACAACGACCCTAAGCACACAGCCAAGACAACGCAGGAGTGGCTTCAGGGACAAGTGTCTGAATGTCCTTGAGTGGCCCAGCCAGAGCCCAGACTTGAACCCAATCGAACATCTCCGGAGAGACTTGAAAATAGCTGTGCAGCAACGCTCCCCATCCAACTTGACAGAGCTTGAGAGGATCTACAGAGAAGAATGGGAGAAACTCCCCAAATACAGGTGTGCCAAGCTTGTAGTGTCATACCGAAGAAGACGTAAGGCTGTAATCACTGCCAAAGGTGCTTCAACAAAGTACTGAGTAAAGGGTCGGAATACTTATGTATATGTGATATCAGTTTTTTGTTGTTAATAAATAAATGTCTAAAAACCTGTTTTTACTTTGTATTTATGGGGTATTGTGTGTATATTGATGAGGGGGGAAAAATATTTATTCCATTTTAGAATAAGGCTCTAACATAAAAAGTGAAGGGGACTGAATATTTTCCGAATGCACAGTATATAGTGAGTTTTAGTGTCCTTACGGTAACAGTAAAAACAATGAGTAATAGTGTCTTTACAGTAGCAGTATATATAGTGAATATTAGCATGTTTACGGTAGCAGTATATATTGTGAGTATTAGCGTCTTTACGGTAGCAGTTTATACAGTGAGTATTAGTGTCTTTACGGTCTTTATAGTAGCAGTTTATTCAGTGAGTATTAGTGTCTTTACGGTAGCAGTTAATACAGTGAGTATTAGTGTCTTTACGGTAGCAGTTTATACAGTGAGTAATGATGGTAGCGAAAAAGTTAATTATAAGTCATAAAAGTGAAATTTCCTCAAAGGAAGTTCAAGGAAAGTTGGAACTTGAGGAGGAAAAGTATCAAAGGGGTTTGACCTTGTCAGCTGGAGAGAAAAAAAAACTATTGAAAGGGATGGTTTCTCAGCAGGGGAGAGAGAAGGAGCGACTGAGGGAGAGAAAAAGCCCATGAATTTATCCTCTCGTCACATTTTTCTCCACGCCCCATCTCTCACTCAGTGTGCTGTCACACACCTCAACCTTTATTACTTGGCTTCAGATGTCGAGGATCAATACTGCCATTACCCAGGATATTTGGGTCTGCTGTACACCCTGCGTTACAGTGGAAAAACTGAATTAGCCGCCGCAATCCTGTTAGGGCCTGTTCCATGTCACCCCGTGAAGCTCCTGTGATGTTTCATGAACCTGACATGCAGTTGGAAATGAAATGTACCTGACAGAGTTGGCCACATTTATCTTCTCAGCAAGGGACAAATAAGTATAACGACTGTTTTGTGTGTGTGTGTGTGTGTGTGTGTGTGTGTGTGTGTGTGTGTGTGTGTGTGTGTGTGTGTGTGTGTGTGTGTGTGTGTGTGTGTGTGTGTGTGTGTGTGTGTGTGTGTGTTTGGCCACCAGCAGAGGCTTGTTTGAATGACATATGGAAATTGGAATTGCTGGAGCTTGACGGTGTTGGTCTAAAAGCCAAACAGTGATATTAATAGGTCCTGTCATTGCTTTTTACCACAACCCCCACACACCTAGACCAATCAAAGGACAACACCTTTTGATTGACACCTCCATATGCCCAATACTAGTATTCAATAAAAACAGTACATCCATCATGAACTAAATCTTATAAATGACTAATGGGGGGAAAGTTTCAATAAACAATGTTTGCCCACTGTGCAGTTTAACTACGGAATTCTCCAGTTTACTGACAAGAAGCATGGCAAATTGAGTCCAATCCTTTTTAAAATGGCAAAGATAAATAACCTGGGAAATTTAGACGACAGAAAGGGAAGGGGTAGAAAGGGAGGGATTGTGTGTAGGGGGGAAACATTGGAGAGCGAGATGTAGGTAATTTAACAGCACAAGGATGGGAGAAAAATACATTTCCGTTATCTCCCACTATCCTATAAACAAACTAAAATGTTTCCAAAGAATAGCCACTTAAATAACTGTTCAGATACGGTTTAAATTGTTCAAATACGCTTTGTTCAGTTTTCCTTAGTGAGCATATTAGGTTTGTCTACGACTAAAATAAATCTTGCTCGACCGAGAGTCAATCGATTGGTCTAATTGTTGAAAGTATTTTTCCATATATAGACAGATACACACTATGTGTGTTTGAATAAAACCAACTACATATGCGATGAGCTCGTCTGATGTTTTAAGCAGACTGTGTGATTAAGTAATTAAGACACACAAAATGACTCAAGATCCCAATGGTCACACTGTTAAAAAAAATGACAGAGTGTGACTGGCCAACGTTGTCTCGTTCTCCTCCCTACTGCAGCTCAAAGGCAGCACAGCAAGTGTTTATTGTGCTGTTTGTGCTGAAGCTGCTACATCATTTCAGCCATTTTCTTTCTTACTTATTTCTGACTGAAAAGTTATCGAAATATCTAATTTGTTTAGGAAAAACATTCCCTATTCGCTCAACCCTTGCTCTCTTTACGTGAAACATGTAAGCATCGCATGCATGTGACCAATATAGCTATAGCCTATCATAATCACATCAATAAATTGGTTATAACAAACTCCGAACAGAGTAACACGTGACAGAAAAATGGATGCGGAGGACGTGAAAAAGAAACTCAAAATAGGTCAGTTGTATGCTGCTTTGTGATCTATTAACAGCAAGGGTTACATTAAATAGGCACAATATTTTGTACTGATGCATTTGGCGATATTCAATTCATACGCACAAAACATTAACAAAAGCATTCACTGTGAAAGTTGATACATGTAGACTCTCCATGCTGTATATAGGCTATGTGCTGCACATCGTTCAATTTATCGAATCAGTTATTGTTTTTTCTTGCTCAAACCGTGAGCAACACCTGTCAACCGCCGACATTTCTCTCAAATCACAGGGATGTCGATTCGCACGGGACTAGTATTATCATGGGATCTTGGAGTTTGCCAAAAAACAGTAGGTTATTCTGGCTGGAATTGTTACTCTCCTGCCATGTAAAAATTACTGACATGGCAAATTCGGGTGGGACTAAAATTACAGATATGGTGTTTTGTGCTTGTGCACATTATTACATTATCCGACTCACCCCCAGTAAACTAATCAGGTCGGAATAGGGTTGAAAGCAAGGGCTGTTTCCTCGTCTCTGCTGTTGCTGGCTCCGCCACATTGTTTTTAATCCCAATATGCTGGTTATCTTTGCTATTATGCATATAGCAACATAGGGAATGGTGCCAATTCTACAGGGCACTGAAGATCAATTTTCAGAACCGCAGACAGTGACCATATCTAACGCGGGAGAAAGCGCATTTGCCATAAACTATTAGATTTATTAGTGTCGCAACATTCTTTTTTCATAATATAACCATATACAATTTCAGTATCACGTCTTAGAGTGATTGACTGTGCCATCTCTGTGGCTTCCGCAATGGATTAGTCCACTGAGACAAGCGCGAATCAGGCAGGTGTCTTGTATATCATGAAAAATAAAAATTCTGACTGCTCGACTAAAGAGATTGGGTTGGTTTGCTAGCGATTAGCAGGTTAGCATTCAGCATGTCACCTGTCAGTCATTGGGGGACAAAGGCTGTTGGGAGCCTGCAGGACAGGTAGACTAGCAGAGCAGGATACTTCCTGCATGGCTGCACCTCCCTGGTTTATTACTTGACTGATTTATTTATTTTCGCTGCAAGCGTTGCTGACTGCGGCACAACGCACACGCCAAACCATGTTTTATTTGTACCTCCAGATGTCCTGAAATTATGAGTTGAGAGGTGGAGAGTGGGGGGAGAGGGAGACAGTATAAAAGTAGACGATAGAGTGGAAGAAAGAAAGGAAAGAAAGAAAAGAGTTCTGTGTGTTTGTTCAGTGTCACTATTTGTTTTAATTTTTAAAGAATATAACAATATTTGTAGACACACATTTACAGTATTGAAATTTTTTCCCCAGTAACTTACAAGGAACCCCCTGTCTAAATCTATCAAATTCAGTTCACACGTACACTAGAGGTCTCCTCGGGTGCAAAAAGTTGCAACCTGAACAGAACAGACCCAAGGACAATGATTTAAAAAAGGGACCCGGACCTGAGAACAATCAGACCCGAACCCGAAAGGACCCGACGACAACTGGACACAATTGACAAAAAAACAAATGTTTATCAGCCAAGTACAGTTGAAGCCGGAAGTTTACATACACTTAGGTTAGAGTCATTAAAACTTGTTTTTCAACCACTCCAAAAATTTCTTGTTAATTAAAACTTCTTATGGCTGGGGGGCAGTATTGAGTAGCTTGGATGAATAAGGTGCCCAAAGTAAATGGCCTGCTCCTCAGTCTCAGTTGCTAATATATGCATATAATTAGTATTGGCTAGTATTGGATAGAAAACACTCTGAAGTTTCTAAAACTGTTTGACTGATGTCTGTGAGTATAACAGAACTCATATGGCAGAAAAAACCTGAGGAGAAATCAAAACAGAAAGTGAGAAATCTGTGGCAGGGTATGTACTCAACACAGGTCCCATTGAAATCCGCTTGAGATATTAATGATGTTGCACTTCTTAGGGCTTCCACTAGATGTCAACCGTCTATAGAAATTTGAATGAGGCTTCTACTGTGTTGTGGGACTGAATGACAGCAGAATGAATCAATTGTCTGGCAGTCAGCCATTTTTTGGTCATGCGGATTATAATACTACACTGATAGCGACCTGCGTTCCATGGCTCCTGAAAACACAAAGGAATACTCCGGTTGGAACTTTATTGAAGATTAATGTTACAAACATCATAATGATTGATTCTGTACTTAGTTTGAAATGTTACTTCGGCCTGTAATATAACTTTTTGAAGTTTTTGTCCGACGCAACACTGACCAGAACGAGCGTTTGGATAAGTATACCAAACGCGCTAACTAAAAGTAGCCAATTGGACATAAATAACGGACATTATCGAACAAATCAAGCATTTATTGTGGACCTGGAATTCCTTGGAGTGCATTCTGATGAAGATCAAATTTATGGTTTATGTTGACTACAACATGGCGGCTATATTGACTTGATTGTTCTGAGCGCCGTCTCAGATTATTGCATGGTTTGCTTTTTCAGTAAAGTTTTTTTGAAATCTGACACAGCGGTTGCATTAAGGAGAGGTATATCTATAATTCCATGTGTATAACTTGTATTATCATCAACATTTATGATAAGTATTTCTGTTGAATTGATGTGGCTATGCAAAATCCCTGGCTGTTTTTGAAACTAGTGAATGTAACACGCCAATGTAAACTCAGATTTTTTTTGATAAATATGAACTTTATAAAAAAAAACATACATGTTTTGTGTAATATGAAGTCATATTACAGTGCCTTGCGAAAGTATTCGGCCCCCTTGAACTTTGCGACCTTTTGCCACATTTCAGGCTTCAAACATAAAGATATAAAACTGTATTTTTTTGTGAAGAATCAACAACAAGTGGGACACAATCATGAAGTGGAACGACATTTATTGGATATTTCAAACTTTTTAACAAATCAAAAACTGAAAAATTGGGCGTGCAAAATTATTCAGCCCCTTTACTTTCAGTGCAGCAAACTCTCTCCAGAAGTTCAGTGAGGATCTCTGAATGATCCAATGTTGACCTAAATGACTAATGACGATAAATACAATCCACCTGTGTGTAATCAAGTCTCCGTATAAATGCACCTGCACTGTGATAGTCTCAGAGGTCCGTTAAAAGCGCAGAGAGCATCATGAAGAACAAGGAACACACCAGGCAGGTCCGAGATACTGTTGTGAAGAAGTTTAAAGCCGGATTTGGATACAAAAATATTTCCCAAGCTTTAAACATCCCAAGGAGCACTGTGCAAGCGATAATATTGAAATGGAAGGAGTATCAGACCACTGCAAATCTACCAAGACCTGGCCGTCCCTCTAAACTTTCAGCTCATACAAGGAGAAGACTGATCAGAGATGCAGCCAAGACAAGAGGCCCATGATCACTCTGGATGAACTGCAGAGATCTACAGCTGAGGTGGGAGACTCTGTCCATAGGACAACAATCAGTCGTATATTGCACAAATCTGGCCTTTATGGAAGAGTGGCAAGAAGAAAGCCATTTCTTAAAGATATCCATAAAAAGTGTTGTTTAAAGTTTGCCACAAGCCACCTGGGAGACACACCAAACATGTGGAAGAAGGTGCTCTGGTCAGATTAAACCAAAATTGAACTTTTTGGCAACAATGCAAAACGTAAAAGCAACACAGCTGAACACACCATCCCCACTGTCAAACATGGTGGTGGCAGCATCATGGTTTGGGCCTGCTTTTCTTCAGCAGGGACAGGGAAGATGGTTAAAATTGATGGGAAGATGGATGGAGCCAAATACAGGACCATTCTGGAAGAAAACCTGATGGAGTCTGCAAAAGACCTGAGACTGGGACGGAGATTTGTCTTCCAACAAGACAATGATCCAAAACATAAAGCAAAATCTACAATGGAATGGTTCAAAAATAAACATATCCAGGTGTTAGAATGGCCAAGTCAAAGTCCAGACCTGAATCCAATCGAGAATCTGTGGAAAGAACTGAAAACTGCTGTTCACAAATGCTCTCCATCCAACCTCACTGAGCTCGAGCTGTTTTGCAAGGAGGAATGGGAAAAAATGTCAGTCTCTCGATGTGCAAAACTGATAGAGACATACCCCAAGCGACTTACAGCTGTAATCGCAGCAAAAGGTGGCGCTACAAAGTATTAATTTAAGGGGGCTGAATAATTTTGCACGCCCAATTTTTCAATTTTTGATTTGTTAAAAAAGTTTGAAATATCCAATAAATGTCGTTCCACTTCATGATTGTGTCCCACTTGTTGTTGATTCTTCACAAACAAATACAGTTTTATATCTTTATGTTTGAAGCCTGATATGTGGCAAAAGGTCGCAAAGTTCAAGGGGGCCGAATACTTTCGCAAGGCACTGTAGTGTCATATGATGAAGATTATCAAAGGTTAGTGATTCATTTTCTCTCTATTTGTGGTTTTTGTGACTCCTCTCTTTGGCTGGAAAAATGTGTTTTATTGTGACTAGGTGTTGACCTAACATAATCGTTTGTGGTGCTTTTGCCGTAAATCCTATTTGAAATTGGACACTGTGGTGGGATTAACAACAAGAATACCTTTAAAACTGTATAAGATACATGTATGTTTGAGGAATTGTAATTATGAGATTTCTGTTGTTTTGAATTTGGCGCCCTGCACTTTCAGTGGCTGTTGTCATATCATCCCGATAACGGGATTGCAGCCCAAAGAGGTTTAACAAACTATAGTTTTGGCAAGTCTGTTAGGAAATCTACTTTGTGCATGACACAAGTAATTTTCCAACAATTGTTTACGAACAGATTATTTCACTTATAATTCACTGTATCACAATTCCAATGGGTCAGAAGTTTACATTCACTAAGTTGACTGTGCCTTTAAACAGCTTGGAAAATTCCAGAAAATTATGTCATGGCGTTAGAAGCTTCTGATAGGCTAATTGACATAATTTGAGTCAATTGGAGGTGTACCTGTGGATGTATTTCAAGGCCTACCTTTCAACTCAGTGCCCCTTTGCTTGACATCATGGGAAAATCAAAAGAAATGAGCCAAGACCTCAGAAAATATATTGTAGACCTCCACAAGTCTGGTTCATCCTTGGGAGCAATTTCCAAACGCCTGAAGGTACCACGTTCATCTATACAAACAATAGTACGCAAGTATAAACACCATGGGTGTCACGCCCTGAACTTATAGAGATGTTTAATATCTCTATTTGGTTAGGTCAGGGTGTGATTTGGGGTGGGCATTCTATGTTGTCTATTTCTTTGTTTTGGCCGAGTATGGTTCCCAATCAGAGGCAGCTGTCTATCGTTGTCTCTGATTTGGAATCATACTTAGGCACTTTTTCCCACCTGTGTTTGTGGGTAGTTATTTTCTGTTTAGTCTCTTACCTGACAGAACTGTTCTCTTTCGTTTTGTTACTTTGTTCGAGTGTTTTTGATAATAAAATAAATCATGAACACTTTTCACGCTGCGCTTTGGTCCACTCCTTCCGATGACAGGCGTTACAATGGGACCACGCAGCTGACATATACCGCTCAGGAAGGAGACGCGTTCTCTCTCCTAGAGATGAACGTACTTCGGTGCGCAAAGTGAAAATCAATCCCAGAACAACAGCAAGGGACCTTGTGAAGATGCTGGAGGAAACAGGTGCAAAAGTATCTATATCCACAGTAAAACGAGTCCTATATCAACATAACCTGAAAGTCTGCTCAGCAAGGAAGAAGCCACTGCTCCAAAACTGCCATAAAAAGTCAGACTATGGTTTGCAACTGCACATGGGGACAAAAATCGTACTTTTTGGAGAAATGTCCTCTGGTCTGATGAAACAAAAATAGAACTGTTTGGCCATAATGACCATTGTTATGTTTGGAGGAAAAAGGGGGAGGCTTGCAAGAACACCATTCCAACTGTGAAGCACGGGGGTGGCAGCATCATGTTGTGGGGGTGCTTTGCTGCAGAAGGGACTGGTGCACTTCACAAAATAGATGGCATCATGAGGTAGGAAAATTGTGTGGATATGTTGATGCAATATCTCAAGACATCAGTCAGGAAGTTAAAGCTTGGTCGCAAATGGGTCTTCCAAATGGACAATGACCACAAGCATACTTCCACAGTTGTGGCAAAGTGGCTTAAGGACAACAAAGTCAAGGTATTGAAGTGGCCATCACAAGCCCTGACCTCAATCTTATAGAACATTTGTGGGCAGAACTGAAAAAGCGTGTGTGAGCAAGGAGGCCTACAAACCTGACTCAGTTACACCAGCTCTGTCAGGGGGAATGTGCCAAAATTCACCCAACTTATTGTGGGAAGCTTGTGGAAGGCTACCCGAAATGATTGACCCAAGTTAAACAATTTAAAGGCAATGCTACCAAATACTAATTGAGTGTATGTAAACTTCAGACCCACTGGGAATGTGATGAAATAAATAAAAGCTGAAATAAATCATTCTCTCTACTATTATTCTGACATTTCACATTCTTAAAATAAAATTATGATCCTAACTGACCTAGGACAGGGAATTTTTACTAAGATTAAATGTCAGGAATTGTGAAAAACTGAGTTTAAATGTATTTGGCTAAGGTGTATGTAAACTTCTGACTTCAGCTGTAGCTCTTCTGTGACATATGTTGGCTAGGCCAATTAAAGTCAATAAATTAACCTTATTAGCATAAAATAAATATGCTATAGGCTATGCAGAGTCATGTCCACTCAGGTCTATCAGTTGTAGTTACATAGACCCAAGACCCTCTGACAATCAAAAATAACCCGACCCGAGGGAAAGGTTTAATTTTGGACCAGGACCCGCTTGTGTCCCGGGTCGGGTCTCAGGTATTTGGGTGGACCCGTAAAGACCTCTAACACACTCACACAGACACAAACCTCAGCGTACTAGAAGCACGTCTAGCCGCAGCTTAAAGATCCATACTTGTTTAAAGCTTTGTAATTACACCCCAAAACTTAATCCATTATCTGACGGCTTTTTAATTTGTTATGGTAGCGAGTCACGTCCAATTCTTGACTCAAAGACGATGTAATTGGCCTTAAAACTTTAGCCAACGCGTTTCTTTGGAAAAATCAATGCATTTAATTTCTTCTGCCTTGCTTTTTCATACGGTATTCAGGCCAGGAGAAGGAAAAGGTTGTGCGAGTGACAACAAAAGCAACAGGCTGAAAGTCACTATTGATTTGTTTGTGAAGAATTATGACTATAAAAGCCACGAGAAATCTGTCCGGGAGACAAAAGTCCTCTGAGAAAATCCCCTTGTTCAAATTCTATCAGTTGATACGTCTTACATTTTACACCATCTGTCATTTTATAATGAGAGAAAACAATCAATAATGACCTTTTGTGATTTCCACTCCACAGTAATTTTCTTCACAATCCAGAGCTCCTCTCTGTACAGAACATTTCTGGATGGAATACAGGACTAAACTTAACAGAGGGAACCCTATAGCAGTGTTTCTCAAACTTCACCTAGCGGACCATGAGACGTTTCACAATGTTCTTGCAGCCCTGAACTAACACCCACCCACCTGACTAGTACACCTGACTAGCACACATTTTTTTCAGGGGGGGATTACATTGTTATTAGGATCCCCATTAGCCAACGCCAACGGCTAATGATCCATTTTAGAATAAGGCTGTAACATAACAAAATGTGGAAAAAGTTAAGGGGTTTGAATACTTTCCCGAATGCACTGTAAGGGGGGACCATAGATAAATTCCCGAGTTGATTTAAAGCCTGTATTTAACCCTTTATCATGGTTGGTGTCTTGACGGATTTGTCCAAAATCTTGTGACATAAAACTTGTTTGATACCATTTGGTGTCTAGCTGATTAGTTACGCTGTGATATTTTCACACATCATCATCTGATCCAGGAAGGAATTTTACGAATGACAGTCAAGTGGCGAACAGCTTTTGTGATAGCATGCACTATGGAATGTCCAGAAGGAACGCATGGAATGTCCAGAATATTTTGGTGTCTCATTCGTTACGCCGGTGAAAACAGTTGTACCTAACTATTCCTATGAATTATTCTGGATATAATGACAAAAAATTGCATAGCCTAGTGGGCTTATTCATAATATCATCTGGTAATGAAATAACATGACACATTTTAAACAGTACAAGGGGCTTGAAGTAGCATACGTGAACTTGAATTTGGAGCTCAGAAGTACTGGAATAGGCCTACTGCACCTTGAAAATCAGACATTTCCTCAATTTGGTGCTTGAAAAGTCCTTGTAATTATAGTAGCCCATTTCTAAGTTATCCTGCTCCATTATAATGATCCATGATTTACATTTGTATCAATTTTTGTGAGAGATGTGGTTTGTTTGTTTCCCGCCGCTTCAATTGAAGGGTGTTGCGCTACTCTGTTGCGGTAAAACCATGTGTGGTCAATTTTAGGATGACATCTAATTTTGGCTTAAACTTGGCTTTCCATACAAATCCTTCCATTAAAAAAGGAACCTGATTTTTGGTCAGATTGATGCTACTGCTAATCATGGCTTCATTATGTGCCTGCGTTGGCCACATACTGTACAGTGCCTTCAGAAAGTATTCATACCCCTGATCAATACACGTTAGTTTCCCCTTTTGGCAGCAATTACAATTGTCTCTTTTCCACCTGGATGGTACAATATTATCCCATTATTCTTTTCAAAATTCTACAAGCTCTGTCAAATTGGTCATTGACCATTGTTGGACAACCATTTTCAAGTCTTGCCATAGATTTTTTGGGGGGGAATGATTCTGTATTTGAAATTCACTGCTCAACTGAGGTACAGAGATGAGGTAGGTATTCTATTTATGCCTTATATGTTTATTTTATTTAACCTTTATTTAAACTAGGCAGGCAAGTCAGTTAAGAACAAATTCTTACTTACAATGATGGCCTACCCCAGCCAACTCGGGGTATGTACAATTATATGACTGATTAGTCCTTGAAAATTACAATTAAGTGCTTGAATTTGACTTGTCAATGTGTGTATGAACCCTGCTTCAAGGATGTATAGTCCTAGGTCTATGTTGTTGTATAGGTGGAGTCATGGGCCAATTTGCATATATTCACTTCTATTCCTTTAAGTACAGGTGAAACTGCATGAAAATCCTTTTTACTTTTGTTTCAAAACATTTTGAAATGTTGATCCCAATGTCACACATTGGCCCCATTATTTATAGAAAGACCCACATACAAAATAAATTATTTCACACACATTCTCTAGATGCTGACTGTTAGCACTGCTGACTGTTAGCTTTAGAAGAGGCAGGTGAACCTGCAATCACAGCACTCGACATGAGATCCTCTCTAAACATTACAAGGATATGCCTCTGAATATATACAGCACACATGCGGTTGGTGGCACCTTAATTGGGGAGACTGGCTAGTGGTAATGGCTGGAGCGGAATTAGGCGTAACGGTATCCAATAAATCAAACGCATGGTTTCCATGTATTTGATGCCATACCATTCGCTCCATTCCAGACATTATTATGAGCTGTCCTCCCCTCAGCAGCTTCCACTGATTCAGCAACACCTCCCCCATAGACATTCCTGTCTCTTCTGTAGATGGTATACTGAACAAAAATATAAATACTAAACAAAAATATAAATGCAACAATTTAACAATTTCAAAAATTTCACTCAGTTACAGTTCATATAAGGAAATTGGTAAATTGAAATAAATGCATTAGGCCCTAATCTATAGATTTCACATGACTGGGCAAGGGCACAGCCATAGGTGGGCCTGGGGGGGGGGGCATAGGCCCACCCACTGGGGAGCCAGGTCCAGCCAATCAGAATGAGTTTTTCCCCCTAAAGGGCTTTATTACAGACATAAATATGCCTCAGCACCCCCTCAGACGAACCTGTAGGTGAAGAATCCAGATTTGGAGGTCCTGGGCTGGCGTGGTTACACGTGGTCTGCAGCTGTGAGGCCGGTTAGATGTCCTACCAAATTCTCTAAAACGAAGTTGGAGGTTGCTTATGGTAGAGAAACTAACTTTCAGTTCTCTGGCAACAGCTCTAGTGGAGATTCCCGCAGTCAGCATACCAATTGCACACTCCCTCAAAACTTGAGACATCTGTGGTATTGTGTTGTGTGACAACTTAGTCCCCAACACAAGGTGCACCTGTGTAATGATCATGCTGTTTAATCATCTTCTTGATTTGCCACACTTGTCAGGTGGATTATCTTGGCAAAGAAGAAATGCTCAGTAACAGGGAAGTAAACCAATTTGTGCTCCAAATTGTTTTTGTGTATTGCTAGTGCTGTATCAAAGGAATTATCTAAGTGAGTCTCAGAAATTGCTAACATATGAACGTTATCGGATGTTAGCAAGTTATTGATTTCATTTTAGCCATTTCCTGGGTAGCTTATCGGAGATAGACATAATTATGGAAAAGAACAAACAAAGCAAGAAAAAACCTTCTTCAGCAGTCCATCAATCAGTTGGTGTGTATAAGTGTGTGTGTCTGTGTGTGTGTGTGTGCTGTCATCCCTTCCAGGCTTTTGGGAAGAGTTTGGGAGGGTGGACAATGAGTCTGTCATAGTGGATGTAAGCAATGTCCCCATGCGCTCTGGCAGCTTTCATGACTGGGATAAGTTCTTTCCTCTTCTGGCACACAGCTTCAGGATAGTCCTTGATTAGTCCATTATTTTATTAGTTGACTCCATCAGTATTTGGATACAACACTTGAAGCTATTTTCTTGTTGTTGTAACAACGCATGTAGAACTCTTTTTGTTCATTTCAAAAGTGAATTCACCTGTGATAGAGAGACACCACTGTCCTCAACGGTACTCATGCTGGCTTTGGTCTTTGTCATGGTAGCAATGTAGGCTACGCTGTTGTTACTCCAAGCAGTTCCAGATTGGGCAGGTCACAGGGCAGATGGAAACAGCAACAAACAGCAGGGATCCAAACAGCCACACTGGGGACAATCAGTGGTCCTAGCCGGCCTGTGTACAAGCTGCTAAGGAAACCTGGCTAGCTTGATAGCTAGCTAACGTTATTTAAACGAGGGAACAAT
The DNA here is from genome assembly GCF_013265735.2 of Oncorhynchus mykiss. NCBI lineage: Eukaryota > Metazoa > Chordata > Actinopteri > Salmoniformes > Salmonidae > Oncorhynchus > Oncorhynchus mykiss. The sequence continues at coordinate 16,945,404 of NC_048579.1, forward strand.
GAGCTACTTCTCTGGAGCGAAATTTATCTGCTATTGTCCCTTGAAAATACAGTGAACGTCCAACACCTTAATTTGATGTTATATGTTGAAAATTGTTTGAAAATAAATCTGTTAATTCATAGTTATTTTGCAAAAGAAATCCACAAGCAAGATACGTGTTTCAATGCATGGCACCGGAACACCTAGCACACCTGACGAGCACACATGATTGAGAAACAGCTTCTATCTCAAGGCCATCAGACTGCTAAACAGAAATCACTAACTCAGAGGCTGCTGCTAGTACTACTAGTACTTTAAACAATGCCACTTTAAATAATGTCACTTTAATAATGTTTACATATCTTACATTACTCATATCACACGTATATACAGTATTTTATACCATCTACTGCACCTTGCCTATGCCGCTCAGCCATCGCTCATCCGTATACTTATATGTACATATTCTCATTCACCCCTTTAGATTTGTGTGTATTAGCTAGTTGTTGGGGAATTGTTAGATTACTTGTTAGATATTACTGCACTGTCGGAACTAGAAGCACAAGCATTTCGCTATACTTGCATTAACATCTGCTAACAATGTGTATGTGACCAATAAAATTGTATTTTATTTTGATTTGATTGGACTAGTAAAGGGCTTGACGATGATTAGTTGACAAGATGAACCAGCTAGTTCTCAAATAGATCATGTAAAGGCTGAAGGTAACTGAGGAGAGGTTTGGGAAATGCTGCCCTACGACACTGGCTGTCAATAGCCACATCTAGTCCTGCATCTGTCCACCCTAGCAGAAACCATCTCACTTCCAAACGACTACATAAAAAACACAATTCCTCATCCCATAATACATCACCACGTTCCACTCCCAAATAAACCATCAACGAACGTCTCTAAACCCGGGACTTATCTCCCCACCTCGGAGTTAATGCATGATCATTGTTCAAAGAGAAAGATATCCGTCTGAGCTGGGGCACTATATTTCATGGGGGAGAAGGCTTGGAGTACTGTAGCGTGAGAGAGACCGAGTGGAATTAGACACATTAGCTGGGAAATGAAACGTCTTAACAAAAAAGGAGTGATGTTACTCGCTCTGGAAGGTAAGAGGGGGGAATGTGAAACTTTGTATTAAAGCTGGCACATCAATAACATACAGGCCTCGCCATATTACATCAGGCTGCCATCGGGCTCTAAGTCATCTGGGGTGTATTGATTACGCAAACCACTTACGAACCAAACGAAAGTAAACAGAGAAAAACAAGAGTTTCTATTGGACAAATTCTGGTAGGCCCATCCCTGTTTAGTTTTCTTCAGTCTAAGAAACGTTTTGCAGCAGAGTTGGCGGAATGAATACACCCCTGATCTCAGTAGTACCAAAGCCGTGAACCCAGGTTTAAGAACAAAGGGATGCCAGGCAGTGGATCCTGGTTGATCACATTAGTGACATATTAACACTACAGAACCTACTACGTGGATGGAAGCAACATCATGGTTGTCTGCCCATGAAATTAAAGGGTTTTTAAGCACATCCAAATTAATAACAGGAGCTGGACAAGAAGATCAAATACATAGAAAACACATTTATAGATTTGTTGAAACTTTTTTTTATATATTAAAAAATTAAATCTCATGGACTGTCGGTCTTCACATACATAGCTCTATCTATGAATTGAAGAGTGGTTACATATCCCAACAATGTTACTTGTTCTGCTTTAAACCAAGATGGTGGGGCTCCCATTGAGTTAAAACACAGGATTGTGGCTCAAAACTACATGTCAGTCTACAAACCAATCTACTGAATCACTTTCACAAGAAAAGGATTGAAAGTCCAACCAACTAGAGAGAACTCCATAAGACTCACCACCATACGGAGAGTAAAAATGCTAATACACAGCAGTCCTGACTCATTACGTCGAGACAAAGAGGGTATAAGCAGATGAATACATAAATAGGACTGTGGATAATTTAACAAGGCAGCTCAAGCCCCTGATTGAACTCCGACCTCCATGAGCCTTGAGAAAGGGAAGAGAGTTATGAAGGCTACCACTAAGGGGGACACCTGCCCATGACCGTACCGAATGCAAAAAGCTCCTGCGTCACACTCTGGTGCCTAGCTATGCCAAATGCATCAAGGTGTGACTCTTGCTCATAATTAAAAGCTGAATATCATTTAACTCGAAAAGCATAATAAAATATTTTTTAATAGTGAGCAAGTGATACGCTCCATTTTCTTGGATGTTCTTGTACTTTTTTGGCTGCACCTCGACTTATTGAAGAGCTGTCCACTCCTCTCCAGGCTATGCCAATGGAAAATATATCACCCCATTTGAACTCCATCGCCTTTGGGAGAGCCGGGAACGGCAATGCATGCATGCACATAGAGTGAATACGGCAACAACTACCGCTTATGATTGTCATTAAGAAAGGTGTGATGGTGCAAATCATTTTCATGTAGTAATCATAAGAGAACAATAAATATTTTCAATATGCAATAACTTACAACTCTACAATTAAAGAGCACGGAACAATTAAAGAAAGCTCAATGTTAACATATGTAGGTTAGGGTGAGAGTCCTTACCTTTTCTGATTTGGAGAAGGTGGCATTCTGTTGCATCTGCGTAACTATTAGCATGGCTGATTCGAACACAAGGTTCTTCAAAAAGCACTCCTCTGCCTCTCCCTCAGTGTGATTGAAGTCTTCGATGTGGAGTGGGAAGATTAGCGTAGCCCTCTCTCAAACACAGACACATACACTCAGGAACCCCCCCGTTGGCTGGCACACTCCAAGCTGTACTTTCTCTCTCCAGTGAAACAATCACACCACGACAAGGCTCCTGTCTTCTGGGTTGCGCAATCTGTTTCTGAGGAGGGGCAGCTTTGGAATGTGTGTGTTTTAGCCTCTCGCTACTAGTAGTCTTTCCTGCTCCCCCCTTTTTCTCTCGCTCTCCCCCACTCTAGCTCTTTCTCCATCCCTCTTTCACTCTCTCCTCCAGTCTCTCGAACTTGTTATCGACTCTCGATTCCCTCGCTTGGTCTATCCGTCTCTGTCTATCCAAGTCCTTTCCTCCAACTCTTGACTCCCATCCTTGTTTTCCTCCCTCTCCCCCCCTCTCTACTTAAAGCTCTTTCCCATAGGATACTGACTCTTTTTTGGTGGGTTCAGCACCTGAGCTAAATTGGAGCTTTGCGCCTAAGCTGCGGGCTAGGTATAGAAGAGGCATCTGTCAGAATGCACAGCCAAGGGTGTACTATAGCAACTTTAGTGAGCCAAAAGTGTTTTTTTATATTTTCTTTTAAAGTGTGGGTGTGTGTTGACGCTCGCATGTATGTGTGCACAGTGACTTGGTGAATGAGAGGGATTCACTAATAATGTGAGACAGAGGGAGAGTCTGTGTATTTGACTGAACAGGAGGGTACTGATTTGTGTGAGTGTGTGTTTCCATGAGTGTCCATTTACATGTATGTTGCCACCTGCCAAACCATGGATCAATTCAATCAGTCCCAGTGGTGGGCTGTGATAAAACTCCAGTGATATTTATGCGCGCAGCCTCACGCCTCGTAAATGACACCGCCTCCTCCGAGGATAGGTCCCTGGCGCAATACGAGATGTTTTATTTATGTAGCATTTAAGGCTGCGGCGTGGCGAGCCAAAGTGCCAAAATAAAAAAAATAAAACTATTTACACCAGCGCAACCTGGATGCCTTAGCGCGAGTGCTTCCACTAAATAAGGGGCATGAGGTTTGGAGGAGTGGGGATGAGAGATGGGCTAAAAGGTGGACTTGGAAAATATTGAGTTTCTTCCCAAAGATGAGGGAAGCACATGTGTCTGTAACAAGTAATCTCAGCAGTGGAGAGAAAAAATAACAGAACACCAAATATATTCTGAAAAGGTTTGAAGTAGGGTTGTGAAGCTTTTTTAACATTTAAAACAGACATTTTTGTATCGGTTTCCCATGAAGTAAAATACATACAATTCCAAGTTAATTCTCAATGCAGCTGTGCTGCTACCAGCAACGGTTTGGGTCTCACGGTGCGTCCCTTTCAGATGGTGAAGCACCTGTACTACCATTATTGTACTTCAATTCCAACTCGCAAAGTTTGCATTTCCTTCTCATTTAACGTCTCAAAGTATTGCCATACAGGACTTTGCTAGTGTCGCTTGCCTTTCTCTGCCATTTGTCTAACTGCTAACGATGATGATGTAGTGGTGGAGAGTCGACTCCAAAATAATTAATTCCTTGACTCATTGCATGTCGACTCCCATTTTCTTTTTTCTTTTTTTTCTTTTACCCCCTTTTTATCCCCAATTTCGTGGTATCCAATTGGTAGTAGTTACTGTCTTGTCTCATCGCTGCAACTCCCGTACGGACTCGGGAGAGGCGAAGGTCGAGAGCCATGTGTCCTCCGAAACACAACCCAACCAAGCCGCACTGCTTCTTGACACAATGCACATCCAACCTGGAAGCCAGGCGCACCAATGTGTTGGAGGAAACACCGTACACCTAGTGACCTGGTCAGCGTGCACTGCGTCCAGCCAGCCACAGGAGTCGCTAGTGCGCGATGAGACAAGGATTTCCCTGCCGGCCAAACCCTCCCAAACCCGGACGACGCTGGGCCAACTGTGTGCCTCCCCATGGGACTCCCGGTCGCGGCCGGCTGCGACGGAGCCTGGGCTCGAACCCAGAATCTCTGGTGGCACAGCTAGCACTGCGATGCAGTGCCTTAGACCACTGCGCCTCCCGGGAGGCCCCCGACTCCTATTTCTGAGTGTCAAGATTCGGTTCTGCTACGAATCGACTCCTAGGATTCAGTATTTTTGGAACGAGGAGACTGATTAGTTGTCTTGAACACAAACACTTGTATCTTTCATAGTGAGCTTGCGAGGGACGGGGAGAGAGAGGTGGGGCACAGTATAGACAGGTTCGGCCACCAGGCAGACAGAGTCAGAACTGTGCACTAGCAACTTCAGTAAAGCAGAACCATCATCAATGAATAGGCTAGGATATTGAGATGAGCAAGAGGCAACACTTTGCTCTCACAGTCAGTCAGTCACACAGTATCTGGGTTCGCTTCACGCTGATTACAGCGTGGTAGCCAGGGCAACAAAACAGAGAAATTGAGCCTCACGGTTCAACAGTCTCAGTTGTTGCGGAAATTGACCCACTATGCTGTTTATTTTCTGCATCTATGTCATTTAAAAATATAAAAAAATCAGTTAGTTTTCTTAAATTAAGGATCACAATTTAGTTTAAACGTTTTAGTTCCATTTGGAAGTGGCTCATCAACAATGTATTGAACCACAGCATTATCGGACAGCAAGTCTCAGTAAGCCCATAAAGTAAATCAATTATAGATATTTAGGTTTTAGGCCCGAGGCCTTGGATCTTTGAAAGAGATTTGGAGAAAATCCTGCAGCACAATCTCAGCAGGTCCATCTGGCAGACTGACACAGGTGCAAGCACAGCATTTTTCTGTGGGAGGTCTGAGTTGGGAAGTTGACACAGCCAATAGCTAGGGCAGGAAAAGGCACTTGCCTGGAAAAATTAAAATTAAATATTTAAGAATAGCTCAGGTCTCTGTGAATGACAAATATTCAGTATTCATAATCTTAGTTAAATATCTATTGAGAACAACTGAATTGAACATTTTATTCTATTTATTTTGTTGAGTTAGTATTAATGTATACAGCACATATCATCAGCTACTGTGTGTCTGAAAACACATCCCCTTTATAGTTCTCCACCTTGACTAGCCGATTAAAAGTGTTGTGCAAATGTTGAATGTTCTCACTTCAACGTTCACTCCGTTCCAACTGATTATTTGTTACTTTTATTTTCTACTTATCTATTTTTTACTTAACATTTATTTAAAAAAAATAATTTAACTTCATAAAGCATTGTTGGTTAAGAGCTTGTATGTAAGCATTTCACTGTAAGGTCTACTACACCTGTTGTATTCGGCGCATGTGACAAATAAAATATAATTTGTTTTGATCGGTCGATTACCATAAATCCAGTGAATCTCTTAATTACAGAGCAACAAATTTTGAAAATTACTGAGTGCTTTGACAAAGTTTAAGATAGCGTCCAGAACTTTCTAGAGCATTTAAATGTTACATTCCAAGGACTGAGCACCCCTTCAGCAGTGCAGTCAATAGTATGTATCCCTTAAGAAAAAAGGATGGATTTGAACACAAACAGAACATTGAGGGTTAGTGAAAGAGCAGGAGTGTGTTTTGAAAGCAGAGGCTGCTGAGTGTTTCAGATGTTAACTATGGGATTGTTAACAATCCCTCACTTCATAGGTCTCCCTGTTCACTTTTTTTCATTATTGAACACAGACTCACCAATTCCCATAGTTTATGAGACTGGGGTGAGGAGACAAAATGAGAAAAAACCCTAAGCCCTAAAGAGGCACTGAAGGCAATTCCAAGATATTGTCAATTTAATCAATTAATTCATTAGGCCCTAATCTATGGATTTCACATGACTGGGAATACAGATATGCATCTGTTGGTCACAGATACATAAAAATAAAATAAAAATGGGCCTCACAACAGGCCTCAGGATCTTGTTACGATATTTTTGTGCATTCAAATTGCCATCATTAAAATGTAATTGTGTTCGTTGTCCACAGTTTACGCCTGCCCATACCCACCCCACCACCAACATGGGGCACTCTGTTCAACGCCATACACGTGCAGTTGTGAGACCGGTTGGACGTACTGTCAAATTCTCTAAAACAACAATGGTAGAGAAATGACTATTAAAACCTATTAGGGATAGGTGTTCCGCTAGTGAAATTGCAGAGCGCCAAATTCAAACAACAGAAGTCTCATAATAAAAATTCCTAAAACATACAAGTGTTATACATCGGCTTAACGATAAACTTCTTGTTAATCCAACCACAATGTCAGATTTCAATAAGACTTTACGGCGAAAGCATACCATGTGATTATCTGAAGACAGCGCCCAGCACATAAAACATTACAAACAGCAACCAGCCAAGTAGAGGAGTAACAAAAGTCAGAAATAGCGATAAAATTAATCACTTACCTTTGATGATCTTCATATGGTTGCACTCATAAGACTCCCAGTTACCCAATAAATGTTTGTTTTGTACGATAAAGTCCCTGTTTATTTCCAAAAACCTCTGTTTTGTTAGCGCATTTTGTTCAGTAATCCACTGTCTCAAACAACATACGGTGAAATTGCAGAGCATGAAACTCAACCAAACTGAAATTCTCATAATAAACATACATAAAAGATACAAGTGTTAAACATCAGCTTAAAGATACACTTCTTGTTAATCCAACCGCTGTGTCAGATTTCAAAAAGGCTTTACAGCGAAAGCATACCATGCGATTATCTGAAGACAGCGCCCAGCTAACAAACCATTACATACAGTTACCAGTCAAGTAGAGAAGTCACAAAAGTCAGAAATAGCGATAAAATTAATCACTTACCTTTGATGATCTTCATATGGTTGCACTCACAAGACTCCATGTTACGTTTTTGTTCAATAAAGTCCCTCTTTATGTCCATTAACCTCCGTTTTGTTGGTGTGTTTTGTTCAGTAATCCATTGGCACAAAGCACGGTCACAGCAGGCAGATAAAAGTTTGTAGAAACATGTCAAACAATGTTTATAATCAATCCGCAGGTTGTTTTTGTCATAAATAATCGTTAATATTTCAACCGGACAATATCTCTGTCAATAGAAAAGGAAAAACAAGAATGTGCGCTCCCGGTCATGTGCAGCAAACATTGCTGGAATTGTCCACTGTCCACTCATTGAAAGTGGTGTTTCTCCGTCATTTTTCAGAGTAAAAGCCTGAAACAATGCCTAAAGACTGGCCACATGTAGTGGTGGATAGGCTTTCAATGGAAAAACAGCAATTTCAAAATAATAGCATTTCCTGGATGGATTTTCCTCAGGTTTTCGCCTGCCATATCAGTTCTGTTATACTCAGACATTATTTTAACAGTTTTGGAAACTTTAGAGTATTTTCTATCCATACTACCATGCATATCTTAGCTTCTGGGCCTGAGTAACAGGCAGTTTACATAGGGCACCTTATTAATCCAAACTACTCAATACTGCCCCCGTTCCCAGAAAGGTTAAATTATCTGGCAACAGCTCTGGTGGACATTCCTGAAGTCAACATGCCAATTGCACGCTCCCTCAAAACTTGAGACATCTGTGGCATTGTGTTGTGTAACAAAACTGCACATTTTAGAGTGGCCTTTTATTGTCCCCAGCACAATGTGCACCTGTGTAATGATCATGCTGTTTAATTAGATTCTTGATATGCCACACCTGTCAGGTAGCTGGATTATCTTGGCAAAGGAGAAATTCTATCTATTAGGGATGTAAACAAATTTGTGCACAAACCTTGAGCGAAATAAGCTTTTTGTGCGTATGAAACATGGGACCAACACTTTACATGTTTATATTTTTGTTCAGAGTAGAAACCATGAGTTTATATCTACTAAACTGAACATTTTACAAGACCAAGTACAAATAATTACATTTTCGTGAGTACATAGAATGGGAGGCACATCGCATCATGGCTCGCGCCCCATAATAGCTTGTTCTTAGCACTTCATGGAAAATCATGGTTCAAAGAAAAGGAAGAGAGCTCAAAAGGCACAAACTATGGAATGTACGACCAGTTGAACAAAGAAATCCAAAAAATACAGACAAATGAGTTGACAACAAAACTGTAACAATTCCCCGGTGAAGGAAATAATTTTGTTAGGGGATTTCAATACTGATGCCTGCAAAAAGGATAGCCCAACCCACAGTGTATTTATGGACTTATGTAGATCACTTGCTCTGACCCAAATGATAAAATATCCCACCAGGGTATGTGAAACAGCGCAGAGTACAATTGACTTAATATTAGTGTCTGATAAATCCAAAATATCACAGAGTGGAGTAATAGTCTACTGAATCAGTGATCATTTTATTACATTTTGCACAAGGAGGGTTTTTAAAGATATATTTAAATGTCACAAAAGTGTTCGAATCAGAGGACTCAAAAAATACTGTATTGAAATGTTTAGGGAGCAAGTGGGTAAAATTGACTGGTCACCTGTGCTGAATAGACAGTGCCTGGGAAGCCTTTAAATGTAGATTCCTTGATGTGGTGAATGTGATGGCTCCCATTAGACGGGTCAGAGTAATGCAGAGATCTAGCCCTTGGTTTAATCGTGAGATTCTAGAATCTATCTAAGCAAGGAATAAGGCCTTTAAGAAATATAAGAACTCTCAAGAGCAGCCTGATTTTGTCCTATATAAACAGAAATAAAGCAAAGAACAGGAACGGATGAAGCTAAGAGGGGTTACTTTGCTGATAGTATCATTGAGAACAAAAATGACCCTAAAAAGCTTTGGAAATAATTTAAGGAACTAGCCTGTAGTTGTACTACCAAAATCAAACTAAACACTATTGGGCTGAACATCAGGGGGGAGATGATAAGTAAAAAAGCAGAGGTTGCCAATGAATTCAACAATCTTTTTTACTTCTGTTGCCAGCAAGCTGGTTAGCAAGCTGCCCACCAGTTCTTGTTTGTATAGAAGCGACCAAGTCAAGAAGTATTATGCCAAATTAGGGATTCAGCCAAACTCTTTATTTTGCAAAGGTAGCAACAGCCAAACTAGCCAGTATGCTAGCAGAGCATAAATGCTCCAACGCCACAGGCCTGGATAATATTCCTGAAAAGTTTCTTAGAGATTCTGCTGAGCAAATTGCCCCTTGTCTTACGCATATCGTTAATCTCTCTCTTGAACAAGGCATCTTTCCCAGGGACATGATACACGCTAAAGTTATACCTCTGTATAAGAAGGGGATAAAGTCTGACCCTGGGAATTATAGGCCTGTATCTATCCTCAGTATAACATCAAAGACCCTGGAGAGAGTTGTACATAGGCAAATTATGAATATGTCTACAAATGTTTTGTAGACATGTGGTTTTTGGTTTTCAGTCAGGTTTTAGAAAAAGATACTCCACTGATTCATGTCTACTTTACTTGAGTGACTTCATCAGGAAAGCGATAGATGAGGGAAATCTTGGTGGAATGGTACTGCTTGACCTAGAGAAGGCCTTTGATACAGTTAACCACTGGCTCCTAATCTACAAACTGGAGGCACTGGGGTTAAGCAATATCCCTCTAGGCTCGGTAAAGTCCTATTTGTCAGGTAGGGAGCAAGTATTAGAGGTGTCTCACTGTCTCAGGAAAAACCCATGAATTGTGGCGTTCCGCAGGGGAGCGTGCTTGGGTCTCCACTGTTTTTACTGTATATAAACGATATGAAATATGCTTGTTCTTGCCGTCTTTTCCTTTATGCAGATGACTCTACATGACTTCTGGTGTCTCACAAAAGTAAAACTATGTTGGAGAGCATATTTAGCACGGAGCTTACTAACATTAACAAATGGCTTGGAGATAATACGCTCTCTCTGCATTTAGGTAAGTCTGAGGCAATTATTTTTGTGTGCACACCTAAATTGTGTAGGTCCTCTGAAATTAGTGGAGTTAGGGGGTGATGTGCTAGCTACTAAAACCTCTGTTAGCTACCTGGGATGCATCCTTGATGGAAGCTTGGGAGGTGTGAGCATGGCCACGAAAGTGCTAGGGAATGTTAATGCCAGGACTACGTTTTTGGCTAGAAAGTCCAAGCTGCTTGATAAGGGCTCCATGAGAGTACTAGCCACTGACCCCATTCAATGCTATCTTGACTACACTAGTACTTCCTGCTTGGGGGTGTCACGGCTCCTCCTCTGTATTGCAGGGGCGTTAGTGATTGGAGTCACCTGGGATCAGAGTATTTAAACGGTCACTAATCACTTCTCTCTCTTTCTCTCTCTGCTCCTCCAGGTATGATCCTGTTTGGTTTGTTCTTTTGTAGTTTTGCATAGTTTTCACTCAGTCATTCACACACACAGATTCACGCATCCATGCACTTTACATACACCTTACATTATGATACTTAAACACCTCATTCCTTTTTCTTAGTTTAAAGTTAATAGTTTTGTTTACAATAAAGAACATTTTTTTTAATTGGCCTATACCTGTTGTTCGTGTCCCCTCATTTTTGCCACAGGCTATGAGCTGGCCTGTGACAAGTGGGGGCTCATCTGTCAGTTAAAGTTAATTGTACTTTAGTATTTTAGTTTACTTTAACATTTTGTTATAGTTGGTTAAGGTTTTGTCTAGATTATCTCTGTCTTATTATTAATATGTTTTGTTTATTTGTAATTTGGCTTATTTGATTATTGTTTTGTAGTTAACTTGGGTTAGTTTAGTTCAGATTGCCAAATAATTTTGTTTGAGGGGATGTTTTGGTTGGGCCAATATTGGAGAGAGCATTGAGAGCCATGTGTTCTTTTGGTTCGGTTTGCTTGGTAGCTAAATTTGGTTAGCAATTCACTCTGGGTTTTTCTGGGTTTTGTTCAGGTGGGAGTCCTCTCATGTTCAGGCTTATCAGCGAGTGTCAATAGGAGGCTCGTGGTATTTTTGTTTTAGGTGGCAGTGAACATGGTTATGGGGGGGGGGGGCGCCAGTTTCTGGTTGTCATTTTCCATTGCACTGGTTTTGTGTGCATAAAACCCCACCACATGTGACTGCACGAAGACCAGGGCCAGTTAATTAGTTGTTTTTGGAGGATAGTGGGGTGTGACTCCTGTCCTTGAACCCAGACTGACAGCAGGTGAGTTGTTTTTTTGTTTAGCATTTGTAATAGTTGTATTGGTTGAGGAAAATGTCGTCCATTTTGAGTAGTTTTGTTCAAGCTCCTTCAGAGGTAGCCTTAGAGTTGTGTACTAAGGAGCAGTTAATTGACATTGCTGAACATTATCAGATTGAGATTGTTGATAAAAAAAATGTAAGAGACTGTTAAAACTAGATTAAAGCAGTGTTTTAGAGAAATGTGTGTTTTTTGGGGTCAGTCTGCTAGTAGTGAGGGTGCAGGTTTTCAGTCTAGCCCTTCATTAACTTTTGAGCAGCAAAGGGAGCTGTTGCAAATGCAGTTAGAGAGAGAGCGATTGAGAAATGCTAATAGACCAGAAGGACTACCACAGTTTGATGTTTCACAGAATCTTCGTTTGTTGCCTAAAATTGATGAGTCAGATCCAGACACATAATTTGCTTTATTTGGGCGTATTGTGGAAGCTAGAGCTTGTTCAGATTTTGACATGACTATGTTGTTGCAATGTGTACTTACAGGTAAAGCACGTGAGACTTTTACAGCACTGAGTGTAGCTGACAGTAAAGTTTTTGCTAAAGTTAAATCAGCAGTTCTGAAGGTCTACGAGCTTGTGCCAGAGGCATATCGTCAACGTTTTCGTTACAGGAAAAAGTTAGATTCACAAACCTATTCTGAGTTTGTTCTTGATTTGACTTCTGCATTTAATCGTTGGTGTACAGCTTCTGAAGTTAGTAATTTTGAGGGTCTGTCTAATTTGATTGTGTTTGAACAGTTCAAAAATTCTGTGTCTGACCAGGTTGCTACGTTCTTTCATGTATGTAAAGTTAAGTCTCCAAGTGATGCAGCAATCCTTGCAGATGAGTACAGGCTAACACATAAAAGCCCTTTTGAGTCAAACAGTGACATGTACCATAAAAATTACTTTACTCCTAGGAATAGTAGGTCACCTTTTTCTGGGGCTTCTTTCCAAAGACCTCAGCAGAAGTTTGGGTCTGGAGGACTTAAAGCACCGGTTAATGCTAATACCTGTCGCTACTGTTTAGTTGAAGGACATTGGAAGAAAGATTGTCCTCTGCTTAAATCAAAAAAGTCAGGTCAAGTTAAACCTGCTGTGATGGCAAGTCCTGTTGCAGCCTCTGACCACCAGGGTGAGCTTTTTCAGCCACTCGTTGAGTTTGATTCTCAGTCTTCCCACTGATTTTTCAGCCTTTATTTCAGATGGTGTAGTGTCTCTGGTAGATTGAAACATTTTGGTTGCCATTAAGATCTCAAGAGACACTGGAGCTTTAGATTATTTTATTCTGGAATCTGTTTTGCCGTTCTCTAAAGAGTCTGATACTGGCAGTTGTGTAATGGTATGTGGTATGGGTTTAGTTCCATTCTCTTGTCCTTTACATGAAGTTACCCTAAAATGTGGTCTGGTAGAGGGTGATGTAGATGTTGGGGTTAGACCCCTGTTGCCAGTAGAGGGAGTCCACATTATTTTGGGGAATGACTTGGCAGGTAGTAAGGTGTGGGCAGATGGTAAACTAAACATCTGTAAGAAGCAACCTTCAGTGTCACCTGCAAGGGAATCGCCAGATCAAAACTGTGTCTCCTGAGGTATTTCCAGTTTGTGCGGTTACCCGCGCGGCCTCTCGTAAGGAGATTGAGAGTAAGCCAGAAAGTCTTGAGTTGCCAGTCAAACGCCAGCGCAAAAGACGATACTAACTTGGCTGATCTGTTTGATAAAGTTGTTCCTGATTCAGTGGTGAGGAATAGTGCTCAGTGTTATTTTCTTCTTTATGGGCTGTTGGTCAGGAAATGGGTTCCACACTATGATCAGGGTCTAGGAGAACCAGTCTTTCAAATAGTTGTACCTACTACTTTGTGAAATAAAGTGTTGCAAACTTCACATGGTGATGTGGCAGGTCATATGGGTGTTCGTAAAACTTATGATCGCATACTTCGTTATTTTTTTCTGGCCACGTTTAAAGCGGGATGTATCTCAGTTTATTAAAACTTGTGATACGTGTCAGCGCACAAGCAAGCCAAACCAGGTTGTAAAGCCAGCACCTTTGTATCCAATACCAGCCATAGGGCAACCTTTTGAGCATCTTATTATCGATTGTGTTGGGCCTTTACCAAGGTCCATGTCAGGTCATAGCTACTTATTAACTGTTATGTGTCAAGCAACCAGATATCTGGCAGCTTTTTCCTTGCGTACCATAACTTCAAAATCAGTAGTTAAAGCGTTAACTCAATTTATTTCAACATTTGGGATTCCAAAAATCGTCCAGTCAGATCTGGGGTCTAACATTCCATCCCATGTATTTGCTCAGGTTCTCAAACAGCTTAAAGTTAAACACAAGTCTACTGCGTTCCATGCCCAGAGCCATGGAGCTTTGGAACGTTTTCATCAAACTTTAAAATCCTTGCTTCGTGCATACTGTACAGAACTGTCTGCAGATTGGGAGGAGGGGTTACCTTGGCTGTTACTAGCTGCTCGTGAAGTAGTAGTAGTGCAGGAAAGCACAGGGTTTAGCCCAAATGACTTAGTGTTTGGTCATAAGGTGCGTGGGCCTTTAGCAGTGATGCAGGATGGTTGTTTGCCTGAGGAACCACCTCAGAACCTTATTGACTATGTAAATGGTTTTAGGTTGAAGTTGTATAGGGCTGGTGAACTGGCGAAAGAAAAACAAATCTTCTCAACGGAAAATGAAACTGAAATATGACGGACAGGCTGAGCTGCGTGAGTTTAGTTCCGGTGATCGTGTACTTGCTCTTCTGCCTCTTGTAAGTTCACCTTTTCAGGCAAAATATTGTGGTCCTTTCAATGTGTTGCGTAAAGTGTCAGATTTGAACTCTTATTGAAACCCCTAGTCATAGGAAGTCCTCTAAATTATGCCATGTGAACCTGTTAAAATGTTATGTTTAGGTCTCATTTGGGCTTTACAGCACTTCGAGGTCTGTTGGTTCTGGTTTGACCCCTTTAACTGTGTTCACTGACCACAACCCACTTATTTTTCTGAGGTCCCTGCAAAATCCCAACCAGCGCCTGATGCGTTGGGCTTTGTTCTTGCAACCATTCAACCTTGATATTAGACACATTAGTGGTAAGGATAATATAATTGCTGATGCTCTGCCCCGTGCTCTTTTAACCTAGTTTGTATCTTCTCTCTGCTGACCCCTATGGGCTGTCTGCGCCTCTTTCCTCTTAAATTGCTCCCCAGGTACCAGGGCTGCCGAGTTTGAGGAGTGGACAGTCAGTTGGGGGACACGGGGCTACTACTAGGAGCCGGGACTGGTATCCTTTTTTTTGTTTTGGGGGAAATTTGAATTGTTTTAAATATGTTGGAGGAAGTTTGGTTGAGGGTGGGACCCTCATTTTAAGGAGGGGGGTGTCACGGCGCCTCCTCTGCATTGCAGGGGAGGTTCCTCCTGCAGGCAGAGGGTCGTTAGTGATTGGAGTCACCTGGGCTCTCGCTCTCTCATGAACCTGTTTTGTTTGTTATTTTGTAGTTTTCACTCAGTCATTCACACACACAGATTCACGCATCCATGCACTTTAAATACACCTTACATTATGATACTTCCACACCTCATTCCTTTTTGTTAGTTAATAGTTTTGTTTACAATAAATATATATTTTTAATTGGCCTATACCTGTTTGCGTCCCCTCATTTTTGCCACAGGCTATGAGCCGGCCTGTGACAGGGGCTTATCTAAGGTTGAAGGGGATGCTCCAGATAGCCCAGAATAAGCTGATCAGGATTTTATGGTTGAATTAATAAACTAAATAAAAAAAGACTTGTCACTATGGTGGTTGATAAACTGTACATCGATCGGCAGCTATATAGAGATGCGAAGGAAACACCATGGCTCTTCTGATGGGTCACACTTTGGCTCATTTTAGGCCTAACCAGAGAATACTGCACATGAGTGTGGCATGACATGTTTTTTTATTTAATCTTTTCATGGACTATATTATGGATTACAGTAATAATGTCTCAGACATCAAGACTGCTCCATTGCTATTCTAAATAACAAAGTCACCATAGGGTCAAATAATGGAACACACAACACCATCCACGGTAGGGATTGAAAAAAAAAGGAAAATAATACAATTGACGAAGAAATAAACTACAACTACACTATACCATTCAAGATAGGGAATGTTGTTGACTTTCTATTTATAAGACAGAATTAGAAGGGAAATTAATGATATAATACATCTTCAAAGATAAGGAACTGAAACACAAAAGTAGCTGAAAATATGGCAGGAATGAACATGGTAGAGATAAAAACATAGGACATAGACAATACCAGTGTATATGGGGGGGGGGTTGAGGGAAAATGGGTTGTGTGTTTGTAAAAGTGTGAAAAATGGTTACAAAAGCCAGAGCCAATGTGTGTCTGCGAGCAGGAGTTTTTTGAATTTTGTGGTATACAATTTAAAATATAGTTGATTTATTGTCCTACCATGATGGAACGGTCCGCTAACCTATATCCTAGACACCGACCTGAGTGACCCACACACGGATAAGTCCTTATCTGTTTGATAGGCCTACTGTTTTTTTATTTTTATTATTTAACCAGGTAAGCTAGTTGAGAACAAGCTCTCATTTACAACTGTGATCTGACCAAGATAAAACAAAGACAGCAGTGCGACAGAAACAAGAGTTACACATGGAATAAAAGAGGGGAGTGTCAATAACGCAATAGAAAAAAAGAGTCTATACACAGTGTGTGCAATGGCATGAGGTATGGCAATAAATAGGCCATAGTAGCAAAGTAATTACAATTTAGCAGATTAACACTGGAGTGATGTACTGTACTGTAAGCAGCCTATTTGCAGCCAAGGCAGAAAGATAAACATGGTCAGAGACCCACTGAAGTAGCACTGCACCCTCGAGTCTGAGCCTGCCTGGCAGGGTTGGGCCAACAAAGAAATCTCTCAAAGCTGCTAATGAGAACCTTGATGACCTCGTACCTAGCTGGTGGGAATTCCGGTGGAGTAACCCCACCCAGGAAGTGGCAGTGCTGGCAGCACTAACTGCAGTAATCCATGGGGAGGGGGTCACACTTGGACAATCAGAGAGGGGGCAAATTATTGTGGCCAAATTTTGCCATTATGCTCAATTTGGCATGCCAACCCCAACTTGGGACGGGGGAGGTTTTAGCGGGTAGTGGAGAACAATTGGAGGTTTACACAGTAACAGTGAAAATATTGGACACTCAATCATTATGGTACCTTTTAATGGTAAGTTTACAAACATATCCAGTGCATTCGGAAAGTATTCAGACCCCTTCCCTTTTTCCACATTATGTTACATTGTTACATCCCCTCTACCACACGGAACCCCACTAATCCTACCGACGGAAACGCACGAGGTGGCTAATAACAGACCTCCATCCTATGCTAGCTTGCTACCGATGGCCCGGCTAGCTGTCTAAATCGCCGTGACCCCAATCAACCTCACTACTCACTGGACCCTTTTGATCACTCGACTAAGCATGCCTCTCCTTAATGTCAATATGCCTTGTCCATTGCTGTTCTGGTTAGTGTTTATTGGCTTATTTCACTGTAGAGCCTCTAGTCCTGCTCACTATACCTCATCCAACCTACTAGTTCCACCACCCACATATGCGATGACATCTCCTGGTTTCAATGACGTTTCTAGAGACAATATCTCTCTCATCATCACTCAATACCTAGGTTTACCTCCACTATATTCACATCCTACCATACCTTTGTCTGTACATTATACCTTGAAGCTATTTTATCGGCCCCTATTTTATCGCCCTCTCTGTTCCAGACGTTCTAGACGACCAATTATTATGGCTTTTAGCCGTACCCTTATCCTACTCCTCCTCTGTTCCTCTGGCGACATAGAGGTGAATCCAGGCCCTGCAGTGCCTAGCTCCACTCCTATTCCCCAGGCGCTCTCTTTTGACGACTTCTGTAACCGTAATAGCCTTGGTTTCATGCATGTTAACATTAGAAGCCTCCTCCCTAAGTTTGTTCTATTCACTGCTTTAGCACACTCTGCCAACCCGGATGTTCTAGCTGTGTCTGAATCCTGGCTTCTAAATACACCTCTGCTGTCTTCAACCAAGATCTCAGCGATCACTGCCTCATTGCCTGCATCCGTAATGGGTCAGCGGTCAATCAACCTCCACTCATCACTGTCAAACGCTCCCTGAAACACTTCAGCGAGCAGGCCTTTCTAATCGACCTGGCCGGGGTATCCTGAAAGGATATTGATCTCATCCCGTCAGTAGAGGATGCCTGGTTATTTTTTTTAAAAAAGGCCTTCCTAACCATCTTAAATAAACACGCCCCATTCAAGAAATTTAGAACCAGGAACAGATCTGAATGCCCTTAACCAACACAAAAACATCCTATGGCATTCTGCATTAGCATCGAACAGCCCCCGTGATATGCAGCTGATCAGGGAAGCCTGAAACCATTATACACAGGCAGTTAGAAAAGCCAAGGCTAGCTTTTTCAAGCGGAAATTTGCTTCCTGCAACACAAACTCAAAAAAGTTCTGGGACACTGTAAAGTCCATGGAGAATAAGAACACCTCCTCCCAGCTGCCAAGTGCACTGAAGATAGGAAACACTACCACTGATAAATCCACTATAATTGAGAATTTCAATAAGCATTTTTCTACGGCTGGCCATGCTTTCCACCTGGCTACTCCTACCCAGGTCAACAGCACTGCACCCCCCACAGCAACTCGCCCAAGCCTTCCCCATTTCTCCTTCTCCCAAATCTGCTCAGCTGATGTTCTGAAAGAGCTGCAAAATCTGGACCCCTACAAATCAGCCAGGCTAGACAATCTGGACCCTTTCTTTCTAAAATTATCTGCCGAAATTGTTGCAACCCCTATTACTAGCCTGTTCCACCTCTCTTTCGTGTCGTCTGAGATTCCCAAAGATTGGAAAGCAGCTGCGGTCATCCCCCTCTTCAAATGGGGAGACACTCTTGACACAAACTGCTACAGACCTATATCTATCCTACCTTGCCTTTCTAAGGTCTTCGAAAGCCAAGTCAACAAACAGATTACCGACCATTTCGAATCTCACCATACCTTCTCTGCTATGCAATCTGGTTTCAGAGCTGGTCATGGGTGCACCTCAGCCACGCTCAAGGTCCTAAACGATATCTTAACCGCCATCGATAAGAAACATTACTGTACAGCCGTATTCATTGATCTTGCCAAGGCTTTCGACTCTGTCAATCACCACATCCTCATCGGCAGACTCGACAGCCTTGGTTTCTCAAATGATTGCCTCGCCTGGTTCACCAACTACTTCTCTGATAGAGTTCAGTGTGTCAAATCGGAGGGTCTGCTGTCCGGTCCTCTGGCAGTCTCTATGGGGGTGCCACAGGGTTCAATTCTTGGACCGACTCTCTTCTCTGTATACATCAATGATGTCGCTCTTGCTGCTGGTGAGTCGCTGATCCACCTCTACGCAGACGACACCATTCTGTATACTTCTGGCCCTTCTTTGGACACTGTGTTAACAACCCTCCAGGCAAGCTTCAATGCCATACAACTCTCCTTCCGTGGCCTCCAATTGCTCTTAAATACAAGTAAAACTAAATGCATGCTCTTCAACCGATCGCTGCCTGCACCTGCCCGCCTGTCCAACATCACTACTCTGGACGGCTCTGACTTAGAATACGTGGACAACTACAAATACCTAGGTGTCTGGTTAGACTGTAAACTCTCCTTCCAGACCCACATCAAACATCTCCAATCCAAAGTTAAATCTAGAATTGGCTTCCTATTTCGCAACAAAGCATCCTTCACTCATGCTGCCAAACATACCCTTGTAAAACTGACCATCCTACCAATCCTCGACTTCGGCGATGTCATTTACAAAATAGCCTCCAATACCCTACTCAACAAATTGCATGCAGTCTATCACAGTGCAATCTGTTTTGTCACCAAAGCCCCATATACTACCCACCATTGCGACCGGTACACTCTCGTTGGCTGGCCCTCGCTTCATACTCATCGCCAAACCCACTGGCTCCATGTCATCTACAAGACCCTGCAAGGTAAAGTCCCCCCTTATCTCAGCTCGCTGGTCACCATAGCATCACCCACCTGTAGCACGCGCTCCAGCAGGTATATCTTTCTGGTCACCCCCAAAACCAATTCCTCGTTTGGCCGCCTCTCCTTCCAGTTCTCTGCTACCAATGACTGGAACGAACTACAAAAATCTCTGGAACTGGAAACACTTATTTCCCTCACTAGCTTTAACCTGTTGATCCTACTTGAGACGCAGACGTCTCAACTAGGCACCTGGAAATGCAAATGCGCTACGCTAAATGCTAAATGTACTCGTTAAAACTCAAACGTTCATTAAAACACACATGCAGGGTATTGAATTAAAGCTACACTCGTTGTGAATCTAGCCAACAAGTCAGATTTTTAAAATGCTTTTCGGCGAAAGCATGAGAAGCTATTATCTGATAGCATGCAACACCCCAATATACCTGAAGGGGACGTAAACAAAATAATTAGCGTAGCCGGCGCTACACAAAACGCAGAAATAAAATATAAAACATTCATTACCTTTGATGATATTCTTTGTTGGCACTCCTATATGTTCCATAAACATCACAATTGGGTCTTTTTCCCGATTTAAATCCGTCCATGTATGCCCAAAATATCCATTTGTATAGCCTGTCTGGTTCAGGAAAAAAGCTCTCTTCCAACACGCAACTTCATTTTTAAAAATGATATAAATTGCCTATATTCTTTGACAAAACACTTCAACCTACTTTTGTAACCCAACTTTAGGTATTTGTAAACGTTAATAAGCGATCAAATTGATCACTGGGCGATCTGTATTCAATAGCAGCTACTCAAGAAAACAATGTCCCTTTTTCTCTTTTCCAAAATCGATTGCTGTATGCTGGACGGAATGAAGGATCTATTTGTCATGACACAAAGGATTTTTGTCAATGAAAATGACGTTTTTGAAGCTGTAGGAATTTCAATCTCGGCCCTATTTAATTTGGTGCCCCTTAAACAATACATGCAAGTGGCGCATGGATATTTTTTTCAGTTTTCAGTGACCAGTTTTTCTTGCGCTTTTCGATGAAACACACGCTCTGTTATAGTCACAGCCGTGATTTAACCAGTTTTAGAAACTTCAGAGTGTTTTCTATCCACACATACTAATCATATGCATATACTATATTCCTGGCATGAGTAGCAGGACGCTGAAATGTTGCGCGATTTTTAACAGAATGTTCGAAAAAGGAGGGGGTAGACTTAACAGGTTTTAAGCACCAACTGTCAGAGCAGCTCACAGATTACTGCACCTATAATTTAGCCCAAACAACTACCTCTTTCCCTACTGTATTTATTTTTTTATTTTAACCTTCCCGTTACTAGTCCAACACTCTAACCACTAGGCTACCCTGCCGCCCCAGGTCGCAATTGTAAATGAGAACTTGTTCTCAACTTGCCTACCTGGTTAAATAAAGGTGAAATAAAATGTTAAAAAATAATAATAATAAGCATTAGCATTATTCTAAAATGTATTACATTATTTTTGTCCAATCTACACACAATATCCCATAATGACAAAGCGAAAACAGGTTATTAGAATTCTTTGCAATTTAAAAATCTATATATAAGAAATACCTTTTTTACATAGGTATTCAGACCCTTTGGTATAATACTCGAAATTGAGCTCAGGTGCATCCTGTTTCCATTGATGGTCATTGAGATGTTTCTACAACTTGTAGTCCACCTGTGTTCAATTCAATTGATTGGACATGATTTGGAAAGGTACACACCTGTCAATAAAAGGCACATGACAGCCCGCTCGGAGTTTGCCAAAAGGCACCTAAAGGACTCTCAGACCATGAGAAACAAGATTCTCTGGTCTGATGAAACCAAGATTATTGAACTCTTTGACCTGAATGCCATCATACTGTGGGGATGTTTTTCAACAACAGGGACTGGGAGACTAGCCAGGATCGAGGGAAAGATTAACGGAACAAAGTACGGAGAGATCATTGATGAAAACCTGCTCCA
Source organism: Oncorhynchus mykiss (assembly GCF_013265735.2). Taxonomy (NCBI): domain Eukaryota; kingdom Metazoa; phylum Chordata; class Actinopteri; order Salmoniformes; family Salmonidae; genus Oncorhynchus; species Oncorhynchus mykiss. The sequence goes on from NC_048579.1 coordinate 16,967,164, forward strand.
GAGCACTCAGGACGTCAGACTGGGCAAAGGTTCACATTCCAACAGGACAGCCAAGACAACACAGGAATGGCTTCTGGACAAGTTTCTGCATGTCCTTGAGTGGCCTAGCCAGAGCCCGGATTTGAACCTAATCGAACATCTCTGGAGAGACCTGATAATAGCTGTGAAGTGACGCTCCCCATCCAACCTGACAGTGCTTGAGAGGATCTGCAGAGAGGTAATGGAAGAAACTCCCCAAATACAGGTGTGCCAAGCTTGTAGCGTCATACCCAAGAAGACTCAAGGCTCTAATCACTGTCAAAGGTGCTTCAACATAGTACTGAGTAAATGTGATATTTAATCAAAAATCCTGTTTTTGCTTTGTCATTATGGGGTATTGTGTGTAGATTGATATGGGAAAAATACAATTTAATACATTTTAGAATAAGGCTGTAACCTACCAAAATGTAGAAAAAGTCAAGGGGTCTGAATACTTTCCAAAGGCACTGTATGGCAAAAATATACACTGCTCAAAAAAACAAAGGGAACACTTAAACAACACAATGTAACTCCAAGTCAATCACACTTCTGTGAAATCAAACTGTCCACTTAGGAAGCAACACTGATTGACAATAAATTTCACATGCTGTTGTGCAAATGGAATAGACAACAGGTTGAAATTATAGGCAATTAGCAAGACACCCCCAATAAAGGAGTGGTTTTGCAGGTGGTGACCACAGACCACTTCTCAGTTCCTATGCTTCCTGGCTGATGTTTTGGTCACTTTTGAATGCTGGCGGTGCTTTCACTCTAGTGGTAGCATGAGACAGAGTCTACAACCCACACAAATGGCTCAGGTAGTGCAGCTCATCCAGGATGGCACATCAATGCGAGATGTGGCAAGAAGGTTTGCTGTGTCTGTCAGCGTAGTGTCCAGAGCATGGAGGCGCTACCAGGAGACAGGCCTGTACATCAGGAGACGTGGAGGAGGCCGTAGGAGGGCAACAACCCAGCAGCAGGACCGCTACCTCCGCCTTTGTGCAAGGAGGAGCAGGAGGAGCACTGCCAGAGCCCTGCAAAATGACCTCCAGCAGGCCACAAATGTGCATGTGTCTGCTCAAACGGTCAGAAACAACTCCATGTGGGTGGTATGAGGGCCCGACGTCCACACGTGGTGGTTGGGCTTACAGCCCAACACCATGCAGGACGTTTGGCATTTGCCAGAGAACACCAAGATTGGCAAATTCGCCACTGGCACCCTGTGCTCTTCACAGATGAAAGCAGGTTCACACTGAGCACGTGACAGAGTCTGGAGACACCGTGGAGAACGTTCTGCTGCCTGCAACATCCTCCAGCATGACCGGTTTGGCGGTGGGTCAGTCATGGTGTGGGGTGGCATTTCTTTGGGGGGCCGCACAGCCCTCCATGTGCACGCCAGAGGTAGCCTGACTGCCATTAGGTACCGAGATGAGATCCTCAGACCCCTTGTGAGACCATATGCTGGTGCGGTTGGCCCTGGGTTCCTCCTAATGCAAGACAATGCTAGACCTCATGTGGCTGGAGTGTGTCAGCAGTTCCTGCAAGAGGAAGGCATTGATGCTATGGACCGCCCGTTCCCCAGACCTGAATCCAATTGAGCACATCTGGGACATCATGTCTCGCTCCATCCATCAACGCCACGTTGCACCACAGACTGTCCAGGAGTTGGCGGATGCTTTAGTCCAGGTCTGGGAGGAGATCCCTCAGGAGACCATCCGTCACCTCATCAGGAGCATGCCCAGGCGTTGTAGGGAGGTCATACAGGCACGTGGAGGCCACACACACTACTGAGCCTCATTTTGACTTGTTTTAAGGACATTACATCAAAGTTGGATCAGCCTGTAGTATGGTTTTCCACTTTAATTTTGAGTGTGACTCCAAATCCAGACCTCCATGGGTTGATAAATTTGATTTCCATTGATAATTTTTGTGTGATTTTTGTTGTCAGCACATTCAACTATGTAAAGAAAAAAGTATTTAATAAGAATATTTAATTCATTCAGATCTAGGATGTGTTAGTTTAGTGTTCCATTTATTTTTTTGAGCAGTGAATACTGGGGGATTGGAAATGATGCAGATAATTACATTGATAGAAGCCACAATCTATCTGCAATATTAACACTGATCTACCCCCTAAAAAAAAATGTATAATAAAATATCAAGTGTGTGTGTGTGTGTGTGTGTGTGTGTGTGTGTGTGTGTGTGTGTGTGATTCAAAAAGGTGGAATGGAACAATATATCCATACTTGAACGGTTCCTGTCGAAATACAGGAAGTGAAACATTAAGCCATCGCTATGAAAAATTGACAAAATACAAATCCATTTTACAATAGCTTTCCATTTTTTTGGATTAGCAAGCAATTCAACATTTCTCTAATTTAGTTGGGCCTCCGAATTGAATGTATTACAGCCTTAGTTAATAACTTGACATTCAACATGTGACTATTTAGATAAGTGATGTGCCTTCTTTGAACACCCACATGGTTTTCATGCCAAATTGCTCAATTCCTCATAATAAAACTTGTCTGAAAGAGTCGCTGCTGTTATATTTTATTGAAATTGGTATTAATAGGACCATCAGAATACTATGCCCTGCCCGTACAGAAAGTACACTCACAGGGGGGAAATAAGAGAGCGAGGTAGATAGGGGAGACGAGGGAGGACTAAAACTGCATTCACGTCTCGTGAATAAGAAATAAGTTTTGACTTGGATCCAAGTTTCTCCTCTCTGGTATCTCATCTCAATTACCAAAGAGGCTGGAGAACATGATGAGTGACTACATTTGAAACAAGCTGTCGATGTGTGATGCCCTAGGAAGGAAAACCTGTTATCTATGAGAAGACACAGTGACTCCTCACAGAAAGTCCCTCATTATATATACACATTAGTCTCTGTCTATAGGACACTTTCATACTCTTGTGAATAAATAGCACATTTTCATGAAGGAAGAATCCTTGATCACAAGTGAATATCCTTTATGCATATTTTAAACAAAACAAAAATATTTTAAACAAAACATGAAAACATTTCACAGAACTATGAATTCACAGGCAGTTATATAACTGTACATAATGGCATGACAATGATAGTGCATGCACCTTTTAAAAACAGACTCTCTGCAGAGTACCAATCATTCAGCTAAGAGGCCATACTAACCAAAACACTAAGCATGACCACGACACCTCTGTCCAATTTCCCCAGCTTGTCAAGAGCCAAAGTGAAATGAGAAAAAAATCCTTCTCTGAAAGCACATACTTAATTTTATGTCATGTTGAGAAGCAAGGAGGGAGGAACGGAGGGGGAGGGAGGAAGGAGGGCAAGGGAGGGAGGGAGGTGAGGGGGTAAATGGTTTCAAGAACGTTACAGCACTCATTATTAAGTTGGCTGAATTCTTCTCTGTGCCTTCTGTAAAGCTGTTTAAACAGAAGAGGGCAGGATGGAGGTCAGGGGCGTTCCACAGCCTCACTATTGATATGAATGGCAAGACTAATTCACCCAGGAATGATTGATGGCACTGCCAACCAATCAGGAGATATGGGGAGAGGAGCAGCCTGGGCTAATATGGTGACAGATGGGGGGAGCATGTGCTGCGTGTTGAATAATGTAAAGACCTGTCATACCGACACAAAAGGTAAATGACGGAAGGACAACACTTCTCCAGGCTTCTACAGAGGCATCTCCTGATTAAGGTACTCAGGTCACCATTGCGTACTCTGGGTTTTTATTTCAACCTATTGCTCAACGAATCATCCCCACATGGGTAGTTTATTGAAAGGAGCAATTTGACCTGAAAACCATGTGTGTGTTCACAGAAGGCCCATCACTTATCTAAATAGCATAGAGTCGCATGCTGAATGTCAAGTTATTAACTAGGATTTCCCAAGACCATGATTGAGGTCATCGAATTCAATTTGGCATTGTATATAAATAATTCTCCATCATGGATACAGTGCCTTCAGAAAGTATTCATACACTGACTTATTCCACATTTTGTTGTGCTACAGCCTGAATCAAAATGTATTAAACAGATTTTGTTTCTCACCCATCCTACATACTATACCCCATAATGACAAAGTTAAAACATTTATTTTTAAATGTTCGCAAATGTATAGAAAATTAAATACAGAAATATCTCATTTACATAACTATTCACACCCCTGAGTCAATACATGTTAGAATCACCTTTGGCAGCTGTGAGTCTTTCTGTGTAAGTCTCTAAGAGCTTTGTAAACCTGCATTGCACAATACTTCAAATTCTGTCAAATTGGTTGTTGATCATTGCTAGACAACCATTTATGTCTTGCCATACATTTTCAAGCAGACTTAATTCAAAACTGTAACACGGACACTCGGGAACATTCACTGTCTTCTTGGTAAGCAACTCCAGTATAGATTTGTCCTTGTGTTTTAGGTTATTGTCCTGCTAAAAGGTGAATTCATCTCACAGTGTCTGGTGGAAAGCAGACTGAACCAGGTTTCCACTTAGATATTGCCTGTGCTTACCCCATTCCCTTTTTATCCTGAAAAAACTCAGCAGTCAGTCCTTAATAATTACAAGCATACCCAGAACATGATGCAGCCACTACTGTGCTTGAAAATATGGAGCATGGTACTCAGTTGTGTTGTATTGGATACATTGATACACCAGCCAGTGTAAGTAATAACTTCACCATGCTCAAAGGGATATTCAATATCTGCTTTTTTTCTTTTTACCCATCTAGCAATAGGTTCTCTTCTTTGCGAGGCATTGGAAATCTTCCCTGGTCATTGTGGTTGAATCTGTGTTTGAAATTCACTGCTCGACTGAGGGAACTTAAAGATAATTGTATGTGTGGGGCACAGAAAGTAGGTAGTCATAAAAAAAAACATATTAAACACTATGATTGCACCCAGAGTGAGTCCATGCAACTAACACTATATATACACAAGAGTATGTGGACACAGTATGTGGATTCGTCTATTTTAGCCACACTCGTTGCTGACAGATGTGTAAAATCGAGCAGATAGCAATGCAATCTCCATAGACAAACATTGGCAGTAGAATGGCCTCACTTAAGAGCTGAGTGACTTTCAACGTGGCATCGTCATAGGATGCCACCTTTCCAACAAGTCAGTTCATCAAATGTCTGCCCTGCTAGAGCTGCCCCGGTCAACTGTAACTGCTGTTATTGTGAAGTGGAAACATATAGGAGCAACAACGGCTCAAACCGCGAAGTGATAGGCCACACAAGCTCACAGAACAGGACCGTCGAGTGCTGAAGCCCGTGGTGCGTAAAACTTGTCTGTCCTTGGTTGCAACACTCACGACATGAAATGGTTTTCCATGGTCGCACACAACCCTAAGATCACCATCCGTAATGGCAAGTGTCGGCTGGAGTGGTGTAAAGCTCGTCACCATTGGACTCTGGAGCAGTGGAAACGTGTTCTCTGGAGTCACGCTTCATCATCTGGCAGTCCGACTGGCGAATCTGGGTTTGGCACATGCCAAGAGAACCCTACCTGCCTGAATGCATAGTGCCAACTGTCAAGTTTGGTGGAGGAGGAATAATGGTCTGGGACTGTTTTTTTTATGGTTCGGGATAGGCCCTTTAGTTCCAGTGAACGGAAATCTTAATGCTACAGCATACAATGACATTCTAGACGATTTTGTGTTTCCAACTTTGTGGCAACAGTTTTGGGAAGGCCCTTTCCTGTTTCAGCATGACAATGCCCCTGTGCACAAAGCAAGGTCCATACAGAAATGGTTTGTTGAGATCAGTGTGGAAGAACTTGAATGGCCTGCACAGAGCCTTGACCTCAACCCCATCGAACACCTTTGGGATGAATTGGAACACCGACTGCGAGCCAGGCCTAATCGCCCAACATCACTAATGCTTGTGGCTGAATGGAAGCAAGTCCCCGCAGCAATGTTCTAACATCTAGTGGCAAGCCTTCCAGCCTTCCTAGAAGAGTGGAGGCTGTTATAGCAGGAAAGTGGGGACCAACTCCATGTTAATGCCCATGATTTTGGAATGAGATGTTCGACGAGCAGGTGTCCACATACTTTTGGTCATGTAGTGTATTATGTGACTTGTTAAGCACATTTTTCCTCCTAAACGTATTTATGCTTGCCATAACAAAACGGGTTGAATTATTATTAATTCAAAACATTTCAGCCTTTCCTTTTTAATCCATTTGTTTCAAAAAAAAAAGGAAAACAATGGCAAATTCAGGATGTGACTCAACAAAATGTGGAAAAAGTCAAGGGCTGTGAATACTTTCTGAAGGTACTGTACATGTACATCTGTGAAGGCTATATTTTGCACAGCAGCACATGACTATTACATTTACACATATGCTAGTGATGCTAGTGATAGACAATATTTGGTGACAAAATACAACATCCAGCTGCAGTTAAATGGAGCACATATCACTTCACCAGAAAGATGATTATTTATTGGAAAAGCCGACAAATGACTTTCTTGGAAAAACAATTGAAGGTAGAGTTGCACATTATGACTCATGTCTCATCATTATGGGTCATGACCTTCATGCCAAAAAGGTTAGTGCTATCCAGAATCCTTGGGTTGTCCATACCATAAACCCTAACCATACCCCTTACCTAACCCTTACCTTAACCGTTGTTCATTTCAACTTCAATGGGGCGAAGTCAGAGTTGGGAAGTCCCAAGGATCCCGTTTAGACTTTTGCGTACCGCAAAGCCTGACAGTGTCTGCCTTTCAATCATGGTTTTCCACTGGTCGATTGTGAACCAGCCGGAGCCAATCACAGCCAACTACAACAACCAACCATAGGATCTGCAGAGAAGAAATGGGAGAAACTCCCCAAATACAGGTGTGCCAAGCTTGTAGCGTCATACCCAAGAAGACCCAAGGCTGTAATGGCTGTCAAAGAAGCTTCAACAAAGTACTGAGTAAAGAGTCTGAATACTTATGCAAATGTGATATTTCAGTTTTCTAATTTTATTACATTTGCAAAAAAATCTAAAATCCTGTTTTTGCCTTGTCAGTTGATACAACTTGTGTGTTGGCTTTTCAGGCTGTGTTACTACAGAAGGAGGGTTACGGGCAATTGCAATGTTGTTCTATCAAATGATGAGCAGACTTCTGCCGGTGACAATTATCTCTCCAGCGCACAAATCCATCTGTCTTATCAGGAATGTGTGCATACAGTATTGTAATTAAAGGATGACAAAACCTCAGGCAGAATTACCAAAAAAAAAACAACAGTTGTACTGACTTCAATTCAATTCAAAAAGCATTGTGCCAAAACTTGGGTTGAACGAGTCCAAAATCCCAGGGATGTAGGGCGATGTGGGGAATACCAGATTGTAGCTGTGAACGTTGCAGGAGGTCTCGACGACAGTCACAACCCTAACAAATAGAGACATACACGTTGGAAAAGGATGGGTGAAAAACTAGGGGGAAGAAGGAGGAAGGCTGTTAGTGCTACTCAACCATCCCCTTGTCTCCTGGCAGACAGGGCCACCAAATGTTTCCCTGTCCTCATGATTGCATCCTCCAGGCCTTCCTATCCCCCCGGGTTTACTGAGCCACAATGGGGGAATAGCTAGTGGTCCCTTACCTCCCTCCTCTTCTCTTTGTCTGTACTCACACAACCTAAGTACCGTGGGGATATTGAGACAGACATCTTGGTCCTTGGTGAAAATGCCATTTCTGTCAGGTGCATACTCAGGGTAGAAGTGAACGGGGTTAACAATAGCTACAGTTTATAGCAGACACACTAACCAGCCCATAACACTGCTAAGGCCTTACCTAACAACAGCTCTGCTCTTGATCCTGGCCAGCTACACGGAACTTTGCAAAGCCATAAAGAGTTTTACACTAATTTGTTCCTGTGTCTAATCCCCTAACAAACCATTTCCCTTGAGCTTTTCTAGTTCTTCTCTGTATATTTCATTTAAACAGAACAATTAGGGTAATGTGTTTAATTTGCAGACATTTTCAAATCAAATCAAAATTTTATTTGTCACATGCGCCGAATACAACCTTACCGTGAAATGCTTGTGACCCTGGTGATGTCATTGATATTTTTCATTATTCACACAGTGTCATGTAACAGTGAAACGTCTCTTTTCAATGCTGTGTTTGGATACCTTATATTTTGATAATAACAGCCATTTGGTTTCACGTTCTTTCACCAAGTAATTTCACAGCAGAACCACAACTCCCTCTAATATGTACGTATTACACAAAGTAGAGCAATACTCCTGGGTGTAAACACAACTATATTTCACATAATGAATACACAGAACAAACAGAAAAGGCATACAGCACTGGTGATAAGGGACAGCCAAAGCCAAAACTACAAATTCCTTAGCTACCAGTCATCAGGAGAAAAATACTAGCATCTAAAGGCAGCCACATTCATTTGTATTCGTTTGTGCGAGGGAGAGCCATGTAAAATGTCAATGACAAATCTGTCTAGATGCCATTATCTTCGGCTGAATTTCACAAGAGAGCCATAGCAAGGCTGGGAGTGGTGGCTAAGGGCCACAGTAATTTATGCTAGGAGCTACACCACAGAAATGCTGATACGTTTCCCGTGGGATGGAGCACGCCTTCTGTACTACAAATCCTTTCAGCAAACACATTTTGGGCAATTTAGCATTGAATTTAGAATACAGGGGCTGAACCAAGTCGTTCTCCACCGTGTGTTGGTAAATTTACTGGCTGCATGGTAACAGGACCATTGACATTTGCGCATGAATTGAAATGCAAGTTCATGTTCAATATCAATATTTTTGTGACTAGCAGTTTTGTTGCAAAGGTAGATTATCAATGATTAGAGCAAAAATGTAACCTGGAAGATGGCCAGCCACCGCTGAAGTAAACAACAGAACACTCAACTGGTTTCTATTCTGTCAACTTGTTTCTTTTTAATCATTTTCTGTGGTTGTTGAAGCTGCAATTCACCTTCTGATCAAAAGCATGCTGTTGCATGCATTACATAAATTCTCTCAGCTGGGTTGGGGCCAAGAATTTTCAAAAATTAAATCTTCCAAGTGAATTTGCCAACCAAAACCATGTCATTGATAACGGCATACACAACACCATCTAAACGCAGGCACGGATCAAGGGATCATGGGTCCCAGGCCCTTTGCTCGCTCAGGTCCCTTGCAGTTTAGGACTCAAGTGAAACGAGTTACTTTCAGATAACATGGTATGTCCACGTAAACCAAGAGATGGTTCTTTCAAATCGTCCATTCATGCTCTTAACACAGTGTTGTACGAGGCGCTGTAGTGCGAATGGGATGGGCAGATTAAATATAATTATATTCAGATAATCTGGGTATAAAGAGTTAAGCATGGATGAGGTTTGGACCCTGGGGAGAGGTAGAGGGTGAGGTTTATCACCGGGGAGGGGTAGAGAGGAAGAGGGTGAGGTTTAGCACCGGGGAGGAGTAGAGAGGGAGAGGATGAGGTTTAGCACCGGGGAGGGGTAGAGAGGGGGAGGTTTAGCACCAGGGAGCGGTAGAGAGGGAGAGGGTGAGGTTTAGCACCGGGGAGGGGTAGCGAGGGAGAGGGTGAGGTTTAGCACTGGGGGGTGACATTCAGCCACAGAGCGATTGTCACAGAGTTCTCCTGAGTGAAACACATTTATTCTATTTCTCCAATGTATGAAAAGCATTTAATATGGTAGATGATCCTGAAATAATGTACTCTGGCATCTGTTAATGGCTGACAACGTAGGACAAGTCTTTTTTGCTCATAGGACAACTTAGGTTAAAATACTTTCTAGTGATTATCTGACATTGAAAGCATCTTTGTTCATTCATCTTATGTCTATAGACACGCATGTGCACAAGCACACGCAATTTAAATTCAAGAGGCAGGCTTTGATGACCAGTACATTAGCTTTGCATTAGAACTGACCATTAGGGATCAACCTCACAACCAATTTGCCATTGAAAATAGTGGTGTAATGCAATGGCCTAAGGAAATCCAATGAGCCACATCAAACTGTATTAGCCCTAATGGTAATGTAGCTTTTCTGCCCCGGGCTGAAAGATGACTGGGTTCCCTGAGTCCCTGAGTCATCTTTAAAGGGCTGAAAACTAGACTGGACTCATTTGGAAAGCTCTTTGACAAAGTCCAGTGTGACACCCAACACACAGTAATGACTTTTGGAAGAGCTGAATTAGAATTTGAGTAACTCATAGGCAACTGAGAAGAACTATAAAAAATATATATTTCTCAGGAAAAAAAACTAATGGACTCTATATGCAAGGTTGAGTGAATCTTGACAGAGGGAGAATGCAAAGCAATTAGTTTTTGTGAACTTCAAGTGCCCATTTGCTGCCAACATCTCAAGGCAAACATAAGTCTAACTCCTTTAAAAAGCAATACATAGCCTAAGTGCTATCCTTTCTTCTCTTATCAAACATGTTATGTTGTCTGACATCCAACAGTTGGAGGGGGAAACTTTGTTCCTCAGGAACACTATCTAACCATTATGGAAATGTCACTGCAGGGCCTCCGGAGTGGAGCAGTGGTCTAAATCACTGCATCGCAGTGCTAGCTGTGCCACTAGAGATTTTGGGTTTGAGTCCAGACTATGTTGCAGCCGGCCATGACAGGGAGACCCATGGGTCAGCACACAATTGGCCCAGCGTCGTCCGGGTTAGTGGAGGTTTTGGTCGGCAGGGATGTCCTTGTCCCATCGCGCACTAGTGACTCCTGTGGTGGGCCAGGTGCAGTGCACGCTGACACGGTCGCCAGGTGTACGGGTGTTTCCTCTGACACAGTGTTGCGGCTGACTTCCGGGTTAAGTGGGCATTGTGTCAAGAAGCAATGCGGCTTGGTTGGGTTTCAGGGGACGCACGGCTCTCTACGTTCGCCTCTCCCGAGTCCGTATGGGAGTTGCAGCGATGAGACAAGACTAACTACCAATTGGATACCACGAAATGGGGGTAAAGGTTTTACACATGGTGACAATGGTAACAAAACAAAGTGATTTCAACAGATATTGCATTCAGATAGTGATGTTTGGACAAGGAGAGTAACGCTTTCTTTATGATCTAAAATATAAAAACGCAATTAGTGACAGATTATAACAGATGCCTTAAAACATTTAAGTAGACCTTCGTCAAACCATTATACATGTGACAGGGCCATATATTGAGCTTTAGGTCTGTTCACTATCTTGACTTCTTCTAATGGATGACACACACACAATCGTTCAAAAGTTTGGGGTCACTTTGAAATGTCCTTGTTCTTGAAAGAAAAACAAATGTTTTGTTGTCTGGCCCTCCAGGTAGAGTTGCAAAGAAAAAGCCATATCTCAGACTGGCCAATAAAAAGAAAAGATTAAGATGGGCAAAATAACACAGACAGAGAAACTCTACTTAGAAGGCCAGCATCCCGGAATCGCCTCTTTACTGTTGACATTGAGACGGGTGTTTTGCGGGTACTATTTAATGAAGCTGTCAGTTGAGGACTTGTGAGGCTTCTGTTTCTCAAACCATACACTCTAATGTACTTGTCCTCTTGCTCAGTTGTGCACCGGGACCTGACACTCCTTTCTATTCTGGTTAGAGCCAGTTTGCGCTGTTCTGTGAAGGGAGTAGTACACAGCGTTGTACTCGAACCCACAAATGCTCCAGATACTCAACTAGTCTAAAGAAGGCCAGTTGTATTGCTTCTTTAATCAGAACAACAATTTTCAGCTGGGCTAACATAATTGCAAAAGGGTTTTCTAACTATAAATGACAAATTATAAACTTGGATTAGCTAACACAATGTACCATTGGAACACAGGAGTGATGGTTAGTGATAATGGGTCTTTTTAACCTCTCTGGAATCATTCGGGACGCTAGCGTCCCACCTCGCCAACAGCCACTGAAATTGCAGGGCGCCAAATTCAAAACAACAGAAATCGCATAATTAAAATTCCTCAACCATACAAGTATTTTAGACCATTTTAAAGATACACTTCTCGTTAATCCAAACACAGTGTCTGATTTCAAAAAGGCTTTTCGGAGAAAGCAGAACATATCATTAGGTTAGGTCAACAACTAGTCACAGAAAGCATTCAGCCATTTTCCAACCAAAGAGAGGTGTCACAAAAAGCAGAAATATAGATCAAATGAATCACTAACCTTTGACGATCTTCATCAGATGACACTCCCAGGACTCAATGTTACACAATACATGTATGTTTTGTTCGATCAAGTTCATATTTATATCCAAATACCTCAGTTTACATTGGCGCCATGTTCAGAAATACCTCCAAAACATCTGGAGAAATTGCAGAGAGCCACATCCAATATCATAAATACTCATCATAAACTTTGATGAAAGATACATGTTTTACGTAGAATTAAAGATAAACTTGTTCTTAATGCAACCGCTGTGTCAGATTTAAACTAAGCGTTCACGGCAAAAGCACAATAGTCAATCATCTGAGAACAGCATTCAGCCACAAAAGCAAGCCATACAGTTACCCGCCAAATTGTGGAGTCAACAAAAGTCATAAATAGCATTATAAATCTTCACTTACCTTTGCTGATCTTTGTCGAAATGCACTCCCAGGAAATGTTTGTTTTGTTCGATATCGTCCATATTTATGTCCAAATATCTCCGTTTTGTTTGCGCGTTTAGTTCACTATTCCAAAGGCACAATGTGTGAGCGCAAAATCCAGATGAAAAGTCAAAAGAGTTCCATTAGTTTGTAGAAACATGTCAAACAATGTTTACAATCAATCCTTAGGGTCTTTTAATAATAAATCTTCAATAATATTCCAACCGGACAATAGCGTATTCCTTACAGAAGAAAAAGAAGGAACGGCGTGCCCGCGTGACCGCGCATGAAATCAACTGATTGGCCTCAGCCGAGTCCACTTGTTGAAACAGCTCTTATTCGACACCCTTCCACAATAGAAGCCTCAAACAACTTTCTAAAGACTGTTGACATCTACTGGAAGCCTTGGGAAGTGCAATTTGGCCCCATAGACACGGCATATTGGATAGGCAATTACTTAAATGAAACTACAAACCTCAGATTTCCCACTTCCTGGTTGGATCTTTCTCAGGTTTTCGCCTGCCATATGAGTTATGTTATACTCACAGACATCATTCAAACAGTTTTAGAAACTTCAGAGTGTTTTCTATCCAATACTACTAATGATATGCATATATTAGCATCTGGGACAGAGTAGCAGGCAGTTTACTCTGGGCACCTTATTCATCCAAGCTACTCAATACTGCCCCCCTGTCACCAAGAAGTTAAGCCTATGTAGATATTCCATAAAAAATCTGCTGTTTCCAACTACAATAGTCATTTACAACATTAACAATGTCTAAACTGTATTTCTGATCAATTTGATGTTATTTTAATGGACAAAAAAAAAAGATTTTCTTTCAAAAACAAGGACATGTCAAAGTGGCCCCAAACTTTTGAACGGTAGTGGATGCATGCATGCATGCATACATAGTACCGGTCAAAAGTGTCACGTGTGCTCCCTCTTCAGCCTCTAGGTCACCAGGCTTCTCGTTATGGCGCCTACCCGTCACCATCGTTACGCGCACCTGCGTGTCATCAGACTCACCTGGACTCCATCACTTCCCTGAGTTCCTTCCCCATGCGTTATTGTTTCTGTGTCATGTCTGTGCGTTGTTTGTGTTTTCTTGTTTAGTATTATGTTACGTTTATTTATTAAAACACTCACTCCCTGAACTTGCTTCCCGACTCTCAGCGCACATCGTTACAAAAAGTTTTAGAACACCTAATCATTCAAGGGTTTTTCTTAATTTTGTATATTTTCTACATTGTAGAATAATAGTGAAGAACTATAAAAACTATGAAATAACATATGAAATCATGTAGTAACCAAAAAAAGTGTTAAACAAATCTAAATATTTTATATTTGAGATTCTTCAAAATAGCCACCCTTTGCCTTGACAGCTTTGCACTCTTGGCATTCTCTCAACCAGCTTCATGAGGCTTCACCTGGAATGCATTTCAATTAACAGGTGTGCGCTCTTAAGTTAATTTGTGGAATTTATTTTCTAGCCCTATGAGTAGGTGTTCTAAAACATGTGACCGGTATTGGGGTTGGGTTAAATTTCGGTTGGACCTTGTGTGCGATTGACCAATAAAGTGATCTTAATGTCGGCCATTTTGTTGCAAACGGTACAATTCATTGAGCAGATGGGGGTGAATTTGAATCTCTGCCTGGTAGTGAAGGCCTAGTCCAGCTGACACCGGGGCTTGGTGGCCTGATGTTTGATTAAGTGACACGATGACCTTTAGGAGGCTCCAGGTGGCAACTTAGATACAACTTCACCTGAGTGCGCTGACAGCATATGAGCCGAGCCCCTTCCCATTTTGGTCCAAGTCTATCAATCAACACTCGGAAGCTTCTCTCGTGCTCGGATGAGGATTTGAGGAAAATTAAATGTTAAATGTTTTTCAGATGCATCTGCACCTGAAGGGTGATGTGATTTGATTGAGACACAGCAATGTTGTCTGGGGATACATATGTGAGTGGTAGCCTGAGGGAGTATGTGTTCTCTTCTTACATCATAGGACTGTGGCAACTGACCACCAGTATACCACTATGTTGGCATTACACATCATTCGTAATTTAAAATCTTTTGATACATGCTGCTTAGAAATTGTAATAATATAGTTTGTTGCCATGGTGACTTGTTGCTTCAGACAAAAGAGGCCTACTTCATAAGGATGATATAATTTTTATTGAATACCTTGATTACTGAAGCTGTCGCAAAGTGCAACTTGCTTCCAGCCAGTGAGAAAAAAAGGTTTACCAGTTTTCAAAGAAAGCAGCATGATTTTTCAATTGATGGTAAGTGTGGGACTTGACTATAATTCGCCAATTAGCTTCTAAAAAGGGCAATATGAGTGTGGAGTGTGACTCATCTGGAGAGATTGTGAAACATTTCTCCCTGTGAGGGACTGACTACACACATTCATCACTGCCAGTATTACCAAAAGCTCATGTCTATCACATCCTGACTGTGACTTCCACACTATATCCAAAAGGCTCCCCTGAACACAGCATTGATACCTTAAAGAGGCAAACAGCAGTAGAAATAATACAAAAAGTGTGTCCCGGCCCCTGTTTCGGTAAAAAGCTGAGGGCTGGAGAAATGCAACCACTCAAATTCATAGACAGAGCTATGGATGCAAAGACTGGTCATACATTATATAACAATTATAGTTTTAACTATGTTTTCAGACTATATAGTGTTTGTTAAAATGTACTTTGTTGACAAACATTGGAGTAAAACAAGCTTATATTTGGGGTTCTGGTGGGGTAAAACAGTTGGCCTAAGCTCATGAGGCATTTATAAATGATATGTTCATTAATCCATGAGTATACAAAAAAAATACTTCACTACTACTGAGTTACAACTGTATGTTTCTCAATTATGTGAGATTATATATTTTTTTTAACCCAATCCAGAGAAGCAGCTTTATATAAACACTATAAATCAATTTAACTTCAGTAGCATCATTCCTATATTGTGCAGCACCTTTCTAGAACCTACGCCGATTATCTGTTCTGTTCTGTAGGGGGCCTAATTAATAGGGCTGTGTGTCTGAGCCTGAGTATGGGTATCTGCCAGGGAGCATCTGCCCAAACGGTGGGATGTGGAGATGGTAGGCTGGGATGCCACAGTCATCCATTAAGTCAGCCTCACTGGGCTCTGTGTCCACCTGCACTGCATGTGAGGCAGAAAAACTACCTTGGTTGTTGAGAAGGGGAGCTGCACATAGATAACACACTTTACGCTGCAGCATAGTAAAAACAGATGGGACCGTGTTACGCTACAGTATTGTTGTGTGAAATAAGGTGGTGCCTAGGTAGGCAGTGCATGTATACATTAATAAGATTAGACGTGAACGCTAATGTGATCATGTCACATGTCACTCATCACTGTGTATAGAAAGAGAGAACAATGGCGTGTTCTTTTGAAATTAACTTCAAATGGAAGTCAGCAAAGCACCTTAAAGGGAAATTTAACATATGAAAATGCCACGCTTTTTCTGTTTTGTAGTAAAGAAGATAAGAGGAAGATAAATGTTTCCAATGACATCAATGTGCATTATGTGATTTTAACCAATTATGAGGAAGCATTGCCTGCTAATTGGTTGATGATGTCATTGGAAACACTAATCTTTCTCTATATTTTTTACTATATAACACAGGAATGTGCCATTTTCACATACAGTGCCTTCAGAAAGTATTCACACCCCTTGACTTACTCCACATTTTGTTGTCACAGCCTGAATGCTAAATGGATGAAATTAAATTTAAAAATCTCACCCTTCTACACACAACACTCCATAATGATAAAGTGAAAACATGTTTAGAAATTTTTGCAAATGTATTGATAATTAAATACAGAGATATCTAATTTACATAAGTATTCACACCCCTGAGTCAATACATGTTAGAATCATCTTTGGCAGTGATTACAGCTGTGAGTCTTTCTGGGTCTCTAAGTCTCTAAGAGTTTTGCACACCTGGACCGTACAATATTTGCACATTCTTTTAAAAATTCTTCAAGCTCGGACAAGTTGGTTGTTGATCATTGCTAGACAGCCATTTTCAAGTCTTGCCATAGATTTTCAAGACGATTTAAGTCAAAACTGTAACGAGGCCACTCAGGAACAATCAATGTCATCTTAGTAAGCAACTCCAGTCGGTATTTGTCCTTATGTTTTAGGTTATTGTCCTGCTGAAAGGTGAATTTGTCTCCCAGTGTCTGTTGGGATGGCAGACTGAACCAGGTTTTCCTTTAGGATCTTGCCTGTGCTTAGCTCTATTCCATTTATTTTTATCCTAAACAACTCCCTAGTCCTTGCTGATGACAAGCAACAAGATGCAGCCCCCACCATGCTTGACACCTGTATCTTTGTAGTGACTGGTTGTATTGATACATCATCCAAAGTGTAGTTAATAACTTCACCATGCTCAAAGCAAGTCTACCAAAAAGTGTCCTTCCTTGCGAGGCATTGGAAAATGTGTTTGAAACTGTTTGAAATTCCCTGCTCGACTGAGGGACCTTACAGATAATTGTATGTGTGGGGTACAGAGATGACATAGTCATTAAAAAATCATGTTAAACACTATTATTGCACACAGAGTGAGTCCATGCAACTTATGAGACTTGTTAAGCACATTTTTACTCCTGAACTTATTTAGGCTTGCCATAACAAAAGGGTTGAATACTTATTGACTCAATACATTATCTTTTCATTTTTAATTAATTTGTAAAAATGTGTAAAAATATAATTCCACTTTGACATTATGGGGTACTGTGTGTAGACCAGTGACACAAAATCTAAATGTAATCAATTATAAATGCAAGCTGTAGCACAACAAAATGTGGAAAAAGCCAGGGGTGTAAGCACTGTATGTTGATGTTGGGGTGGTGCTGGAGATGATGAAAATGATGTTGAAAAATTTTGACATTTTCCTTTAAATACAAGTTACATCTAATCCTCCACTGCTAATTATGTGTCATGCTGATGACTGAAATAAAACTACACTAGCAGTTTGATGAGAGAATCACGTGTGTACAGAGGTCACCAAGAGCTGAGACGAGAAAGCAAAAATTATCGACACAGACCATACCAATAACTTATCGCAGGCATTTTGCTGATATCATTCATTATGATACAGTGAGGGAAAAAACTATTTGATCCTCTGCTGATTTGGTGCGTTTGCCCACTGACAAAGAATTGATCAGTCTTATTTTAATGGTAGTTTTATTTGAACAGTGAGAGACAGAATAACAACAAAGAAATCCAGAAAAACGCATGTCAAAAATGTTATAAATTGATTTGCATTTTAATGAGGGTAATAAGTATTTGACCCCTCTGCAAAACATGACTTAGTACCTTGTTGGCAATCACAGAGGTCAGACGTTTCTTGTAGTTGGCCACCAGGTTTGCACACATCTCAGGAGGGATTTTGTCCCACTCCTCTTTGCAGATCTTCTCCAAGTCATTAAGGTTTCGAGGCTGACGTTTGGCAACTCGAACCTTCAGCTCCCTCCACAGATTTTCTATAGGATTAAGGTCTGGGGACTGGCTAGGCCACTCCAGGATCTTAATGTGCTTCTTCTTGAGCCACTCCTTTGTTGACTTGGCCGTGTGTTTTGGGTCATTGTCATGCTGGAATACTCATCCACGACCCATTTTCAATCCCCTGGCTGAGGGAAGGAGGTTCTCACCCAAGATTTGACGGTACATGGCCCCGTCCATCGTCCCTTTGATGTGGTGAAGTTGTCCTGTCCCCTTAGCAGAAAAACACCCCTAAAGCATAATGTTTCCACCTCCATGTTTGACGGTGGGGATGGTGTTCTTGGGGTCA
Organism: Oncorhynchus mykiss; assembly: GCF_013265735.2. Classification (NCBI taxonomy): domain Eukaryota; kingdom Metazoa; phylum Chordata; class Actinopteri; order Salmoniformes; family Salmonidae; genus Oncorhynchus; species Oncorhynchus mykiss. The sequence continues at coordinate 16,985,553 of NC_048579.1, forward strand.
TAGGCAGCATTCCTCCTCCAAACACAGCGAGTTGAGTTGATGCCAAAGAGCTCAATTTGTCTCATCTGACCACAACACTTTCACCCAGTTGTCCTCTGATTAGTTCAAATGTTAATTGGCAAACTTCAGACGGGCATGTATATGTGCTTTCTTGAGCAGGGGGAACTAGCGGGCGCTGCAGGATTTCAGTCCTTCACGGCGTAGTGTGTTACCAATTGTTTTCTTGGTGACTATGGTCCCAGCTGCCTTGAGATCATTGACAAGATCCTCCCGAGTAGTTCTGGGCTGATTCCTCACCATTCTTATGATCATTGCAACTCCACGAGGTGAGATCTTGCATGGAGCCCCAGGTCGAGGGAGATTGACAGTTCTTTTGTGTTTCTTTCATTTGCGAATAATGTAAGTAGCCTATACGAGAGAAATGTGAAGTTTGAAATATAATAAATAGACTAATATGGGTTATTGTTAATGTGACAATTGATGGTTACAACCATTAAACTAGTCGTAGTAGTTTAAAGGATAATAAATACAAAAACTGTAGTGCACATTAATATAACAAATTAATCGTTCTATTTATCATTATCGCATTAATTCAGGCAATTTATCGCAATATGGGTTTTTGTCCATATCAACCTACTCACACTAAGTTCAAGCCAGTCTTTCCTGGTTTCTTTTGGATGTACTCACAAAATATAAAATAAAAACATTCTCTCACCTTTATTTAACCAGGTAGGCCAGTTGAGAACAAGTTCTCATTTACAACTGCTACCTGGACAAGATAAGGCAAAGCAGTACGACAAAAACAACAGATTTACACATGGGATAAACAAACGTACAGTCAATAAAACAATAGAAAAATCTGTATACAGTGTGTGCAAATGAAGTAAGGAGGTATGGCATTAAATAGGCCAATAGTGGTGAAGTAATTACAAATTATCGATTTCCACTGGAGTGATATATGTGCAGATGAGGATGTACAAGTAGAAATACTGGGGTACAAAAGAGCAGAAACACAAAAACAAATATGGGAACGCGGTAGGTAGTTGGTTTGATGGGCTATTTACAGATGTGCTATGTACAGCTGCAGTGATCGGTAAGCTGCTCTGACAGCTGATGCTTAAAGTTAGTGAGGGAGATATAAGTCTGCAACTTCAGCGATTTTTGCAATTCGTTCCAGTCAATGGCAGCAGAGAACTGGTTGGAAAGGCCCTCCGATTTGAAGTAGTAGTGACCAGTAGTTAGTGACCAGGCGAGGCAGTCATTAGAGAAACCAAGGCTGTTGAGTCTGCCTATAAGAAAACGGTGATTGACAGAGTCGAAAGCCTTGGCCAGGTCGATGAAGACGGCTGCACAGTACTGTCTTTATGACCTCCCTTCTCTCACAGGTGAGTCCCTGCTACCTCTGTAGAGCAACACTACCCATGAGAACAGCAGACACTATGCTATGGAATCTACTACAACAGTATGCCAGTGATGTGCCCGTGTAGGGCGGCCCAGCTCCCGAAGTGACTCTTTACACTGTATGCAAGGATTTCCTTTGTGTCGTCTTAGGAATGGTGCATTATCTCACCAACCTTCATTCGCTCTCACTTCTGTGACACAGAGGTTCTGTTGTCTTTACATTCTGTTGGTCTGATATCTGATTGGAGGTTAACTTCACATTAACACTATTGGTCAACACATCAGATTTTGAATCCAAAAAACTTGGATGTTATAAAAGGATCTTAGATTCATTGTTTCTTTTCTTTCTTTGTTCCTGACCTGCGCTGGTGAGACACACTCTCTCTCTTTATCTTTCCACCCCAGGGACTTTTGAACATGGCCTTTCAGGCTGACTTCTCTCTCTCACCCTCCCTCTCTGATCATGCCTAGAATAATGCTGTGTAATGCTTGTTAATGCTTTGTAACTTAAGTTTGTCTTGTATGTCATTTCAGTCATTTTACAATATTAATTGAATACACTTGTTTTAAGACCTTTCTTGATGGCTTATTACTGTAACTCAACTATAGTCTCTTGGATATTGCTGTATTATCTTTATGGAGTCAGAATAACATTTTAATAGGCTAATTACATAGTCTTATGGGTCGCATGTGAGGTATGTATACAGTAATATGCATATCAAATTACCCTACTACACACACAAGTTGGACAGGTATGTGTATAAAATAATTAATGACAAGATTGGGTCGAGCAGATGGGTGTGGGTATTTATTTAAGCGGATACAAAATAATACTCCTATCAAGAATCCCTTTCATTTGACTGAATCAATGTAAAAATCAGTGAGCGACTGCAATTCCCATAATTGTACTGGGTAGACAGCTAAAAGTGCTCTGTGAAAACTTCTCTGAAATGTGCATGTCAGCGTACTGATGTGTAGCCTAGATCTTAAGATTTTACACAGCATGTATGCACTGATGTAAGGCCTTTAATCCATTGTTTGGGGGTAATTTACGTCATTCTCCATGGAAATTGCCTCACATAACCTTCTATTTTACATATTAATCTGAGCATGCAATAACACATCCTGCTCTTTGTAGCTAGTATATCAGAAAGGTATCATTGGAGAGGTTTCTAAGTGGGAACATCTATAAGGCTTGACTCTGGTTAACACGCCGCATCCCTAATGAGGCAGACAAAGGAGAACAAAAGATGTACAGCAGCTGAGACTCACCTTCAAACCTATCTCCTTATAATGTGCATACAATTGGCCATGCATTAAACATCTCAGCCGCCGCCGGAGAGGAACTCTGCAGCAATTGAAAATGGGGGACACATTCAAAGAGGAGGGATATGACAGACACACTCACAGCACTGCATTAAGGACCTCTCTGACCCTCACAGCAGTTAACGGTGACACACACACACAACACACACACACTCCTCTTCCAGTTCTACAGTATCCAAAACCGAGACATAAAACACACCTTGATTTTCATGTGCCCAAGAAGGCAAAGGTCACTGAACTTAATGACTATCGCCCCGTAGCACTCACCTCTGTCATCATGAAGTGCTTTGAGAGACTAATCAAGGATCATATCACCTCTACCTTACCTGCCACACTAGACCCACTTCAATTGGCTTACCGCCCCAATAGATCCACAGACAAAGCAAACGCCATCACTCTGTGCATTGCCCTATCCCATCTGGACAAAGGGAATACCTATGTAAGAATGCTGTTCAATGACTTTAGCTCAGCATTTAACATCATAGTACCCTCCAAGCTCATTATTAAGTTAGAGACCCTGGGTCTGATCCCACCCTGTACAACTGGGTCCTGGACTTCCTGACAGGACGCCCCCAGGTGGTGAAGGTAGGAAACATCACCTCCACTCCGCTGATCCTCAACACTGGGGCCCCACAAGGGTGTGTGCTCAGCCGCCTCCTGTACTCCCTGTTCACCCATGACTGTGTGGCCAAGCACGCCTCCAACTCAATCATCAAGTTTGTAGACGACACAACAATAGTAGGCTTGATTACCAATGATGACAAGACAGCCTACAGGGAGGAAGTGAGGGCTCTGGGAGTGTGGTGCCTGGAAAACAACCTCTCGCTAAACGTCAAGAAAACAAAAGAGATGATCGTGGACTTCAGGAAAGAGCAGAGGGTGCACCCCCCTATCTATATTGAAAGGGACCGCAGTGGATGCTGGCCTTCTAGGCAGAGTTGCAAAGAAAAAGCCATATCTCAGACTGGCCAATAAAAATAAAAGATTAAGATGGGCAAAAGAACACAGCATCCCGGAGTCACCTCTTTACTTTTGACGTTGAGATGGGTGTTTTGCGGGTACTATTTAACCTCTCTTGGGTAGAGGGCAGTATTTTGACATCCGGATGAAAAGTGTGCCCAAAGTAAACTGCCTGTTACTCAGGCCCAGAAGCTAGGATATGCATATAATTAGTAGATTTGGATAGAAACACTCTAAAGTTTGTAAAACTGTTAAAATTATGTATGTGAGTATAACAGAACTGATATGGCAGGCGAAACCCGGAGGACCATCCCAAAAAATGAAAAACTTCAGCATACCACTATTTTCAATGGCTATCACTTTTATTATAAGGCCAAGTCCTCCCAGATTGCAGTTCCTAGGGATTCCACTAGATGTCAACAGTCTTTAGAAAGAGTTTCAGGCTGGTTTTTGGAAAAATTTGCCTCAAATTGTAGTTTTTCTAGGTCGCTCCCATTTTGGCTGTAGTGTTTCCAAGTGCGTGAATGAGAGCGCGTTCTTTGGTATTTTTCTCCGGTAAAGACAATAACGATACTCCGTCTTAAATGTTATCGTTTTTTCATGTATTAGGGTACCTAAGGTTTGATTATAAACGCTGTTTGACTTGTTTGGAAAAGTTTATTATTAGTAACGTTTGGAATTCATTTTGTATTAATTTTGATGGAGGGAAACCGGGCGGATTATTGACTGAAGCGCGCCAGCTAAACTGAGTTTTTATGGATATAAAGAAGGACAATATCGAACAACAGGACCATTTGTGATGTAACTGGGACCTTTTGGAGTGCCAACAGAAGAAGATCAAAAGGTAAGGCATTTTTTATATCACCTTTTCTGACTTTCGTGTCGCACCTGCCTGGTTGAAATATGTTTTTCATGTGTTTGTATGCGGGGCGCTGTCCTCAGATAATCGCATGGTGTGCTTTCGCCGTAAAGCCTTTTTGAAATATAACACAGCAGCTGGATTAACAAGAAGTTAAGCTTTATTTTGATGTATTACACTTGTGATTTTATGAAAGTTAAATATTTATAATACTGTAGTTTGAATTTAGCATTCTGCAATTTCACCGGATGTTGGCCAGGTGGGACGCTATTTGAGGACTTGTGAGGCATCTGTTTCTCAAACTAGACACTCTAATGCACTTGTCCTCTTGCTCAGTTGTGCACCGGGGCCTAAAGGAGGCCAGTTGTATTGATTCTTAAATCAGCAAAACAGTTTTCAGCTGTGCTAACATAATTGCAAAAGGGTTTTCTAATGATCAATTAGCCTTTTAAAATTATAAACTTGGATTAGCTAACAACGTGCCATTGGAACACAGGAGTGATGGTTGCTGATAAATGGGCCTCTGTTCGCCTATGTAGATGTTTTTTTGTTAAACAGCCGTTTCCAGCAACAGTAGTAATTTACAACATTAACATTGTCTACACTGTATTTCTGATCAATTTGTTATTTGGACAAAAAAATGAGCTTTCTTTCAAAAACAAGAACATTTCTAAGTGACCCCAAACTTTTGAACGGTAGTGTATATAGTCTTAATTCATTCCTACTTAGATGTGTGTATTGGGTATATATGGTGTAATACGTTACATATTACTGCACTGTTGGAGCTAGAAGGCACAAGCATTTCGCTACACCCGCAATAACATCTGCTAATCACATGTGACCAATAAAATTGGATTTGATTTTGATTTGATGTCAGCACGAATACAAACTTCAGTCCAGACTAACACAGAGGTTTGGTGGTTCTTCTGAACACATCCAATAGAATGAGTAATCTATGGATCATATCTCCCTACAGCACAACAAATGGCTAGTTTACAGACAAATAGGCTAGTCAGAGCCCACCAGCATGGCCCTCTGTTTCAGCAGCTAATTCATGGTCATTCCATCATTAGTCCTACTTTTGGAAAATAATTAGCCCTAAAAGGTTGTATGATGAGCCAGGTCCCAGGTCTGTTTGTGACATCTAACCAACTCCTACTGTATGCTCAACAACCATGCTATACAGCATGAACTGATCTGGGACCAGGTTGATGATGACCCATCCTCAAAAAGAGTCCAGAGAGAATAAAAAAAGAGAGAGGCTGTCTTAGTGATTGCACGGCCAGTAATCCCAACTTGATTCGTTTTACAACCCCAAAAGATACAGTCAGGGCCAAAATTATTGGCATCCTTGATAAAGATGAGCAAAAAATACAATTTACAGATTCAGATTAAAGTTGTCCTTCGAGAGGCAATTCATCTTGCAGCAGTCATAAAACATATCACATCTAAAAATGTAAAATAAATAGCAAAGGATATTTTCAAACAAATAGGCAGGTTAAGTGCAGTTTCATAGTGCTAAGTGCAAGTGCTACGTGCAATTAGTCCAACATTTAAGTTAAATTGCAGAATTGCATTCGGAATAAAAGAGTACTTGGCCCTATTTTTTATACCATAGGTAGTCTGTACCTGCAGCCAGAGGGAAGGAACTGGAATTTAGGGTGGAGTGGATGGGAAGAGTCAACCGCTATTTTATTCACCTTATGGAGGGCTCTGCCCAGGTAGAGATGACAGTTCATGCTGTTGCTGCCCTATGATTTATCCACAAGTCCTGACTATCTCGCACAACCTATTTGTCTGTGCAACCTTGATATTCCCAAACCAGCAACCTTGATATTCCCAGACCAGCTGGTCAAGCATGTCCCGAAGCAATCACCAGTTAGCCTGGAGCTAGCCTCGAACTAGGCCCATCTCCCGGCTAGCTGACGAGATCCATCAAGCAATTCCTGGGCTTCAATTACCTCTTTTGCCAATTGGCCTGGACCCATTGCTGCCCGACACAGAGGCCCGCCGATCAATCACAACTGTTCTACCGACGTAACCATCCGAGGGGGTTTCAACAGAATCTCCCATTGCGGGAGGCCCATCTGCTAGCCTGCTGCTAGCCCTGGCATGCTAGATGACTGAATCGCCGTGCCTCCAGCTCGCCTAGCTACTCTCTGGACCCTATGGTCACTCGGCTACACATGCCTCTCCATAATGTCAATATGCGTTGTCTATTGCTGTTTTGGTTAGTCATTTTTGTCTTATTTCACTGTAGAGTCTACAGCCCTGCTTAATATGCCTTAGGTAGCCCTGTTGTTCCACCCCCCACACATGCGGTGACTGGCTTAACTTCTTAAGGTATATGGGGCAGCATTTTCACTTTTGGATAAATAGTGTGCCCAATTTCAACTTCCGGCTACTCATGCCAAGAATATAAGATATGCATATTATTAGTAGATTTGGATAGAAAACACTCTGAAGTTTCTAAAACAGTTTTTTTTTCCGTTTTTTTGGTTGTCATTGCGAAATAATATTTCTTAGGAAATTGTTTTCAGTTCCTACCACTTCCACTGGATGTCACCAGTCTTTGGAATTTGGTTGAGGTTATTCCTCAATGAGCGATCACTGACACATTGCCTCCGTGCGTAATGGGTCTGTGGTCAAACAACCACCCCTCATCACTGTCAAACGCTCCCTAAAACACTTCAGCGAGCAGGCCTTTATAATAGACCTAGCCTAGGTATCCTGGAAGGTTATTGACCTCGTCCCGTCATTAGAGGATGCCTGGTTGCGCTTCAAAAGTGCTTCCCTCTCCATCTTAAATAAGCATGCCCCATTCAAAAAACGTAGAACTAAGAACAGATATAGCCCTTAGTTCACCCCAGACTTGACTGCCCTTGACCAGCACAAAAACATCCTGTGGCGTTCTCCATTAGCATCGAATAGCCCCCGCGATATGCAACTTTTCAGGGAAGTCAGGAACCAATATACTCAGTCAGTTAGGAAAGCTAAGTCTAGCTTTTACAAACATAAATGTGCTTCCTGTAGCACTAATTCCAAAAAATGTTGGGAGACTAAAGTCCATGGAGAACAATATCACCCCCCCCTAGCTTCACCCAATTCCAGACAGCTGATGTTCTGAAAAAGCTGCAAAATCTGGATCCCTACAAATCAGCTGGACAAGACAATCTGGACCATCTCTTTCTAAAATGATCAGCCGAAATTGTTGCAAACCCTATTACTAGCCTATTCAACCTCTAGACCCAAACTGGAGACACTCTAGACCCAAACTGATATAGACCTACAGTGGGGCAAAAAAGCATTTAGTCAGCCACCAATTGCGCAAGTTCTCCCACTTAAAAAGATGAGAGAGGCATGTAATATTCATCATAGGTACACTTCAACTATGACAGACAAAATGGAAAAAAAATCCAGAAAATCACATTGTAGGATTTTTTATTAATTTATTTGCAAATTATGGTGGAAAATAAGTATTTGGTCACCTACAAACAAGCAAGATTTCTGGCTCTCACAGACCTGTAACTTCTTCTTTAAGATGCTCCTCTGTCCTCCACTCGTTACCTGTATTAATGGCACCTGTTTGAACTTGTTATCAGTATAAAAGACACCTGTCCACAACCTCAAACAGTCACACTCCAAACTCCACTATGGTCAAGACCAAAGAGCTGTCAAAGGACACCAGAAACAAAATTGTAGACCTGCACCAGGCTGGGAAGACTGAATCTGCAATAGGTAAGCAGCTTGGTTTGAAAAAATCAACTGTGGGAGCAATTATTAGGAAATGGAAGACATACAAGACCACTGATAATCTCCCTCGATCTGGGGCTCCACGCAAGATCTCACCCCGTGGGGTCAAAATGATCACAAGAACGGTGAGCAAAAATCCCAAAACCACACGGAGGGACCTAGTGATTGACCTGCAGAGAGCTGGGACAAAAGTAACGAAGCCTACCATCAGTAACACACTACGCCGCCAGGGACTCAAATCCTGCAGTGCCATACGTGTCATCCTGCTTAAGCCAGTACATGTCCAGGCCCGTCTGAAGTTTGCTAGAGAGCATTTGGATGATCCAGAAGAAGATTGGGAGAATGTCATATAGTCAGATGAAACCAAAATATAACTTTTTGGTAAAAACTCAACTCGTCGTGTTTTGAGGACAAAGAATGCTGAGTTGCATCCAAAAAACACCATACCTACTGTGAAGCATGGGGGTGGAAACATCATGCTTTGGGGCTGTTTTTCTGCAAAGGGACCAGGACGACTGATCCGTGTAAAGGAAAGAATGAATGGGGCCATGTTTCGTGAGATTTTGGGTGAAAACCTCCTTGCATCAGCAAGGGCATTGAAGAGGAAACGTGGCTGGGTCTTTCAGCATGACAATGATCCCAAACACACCGCCCGGGCAAGGAAGGAGTGGCTTCGTAAGAAGCCTTTCAAGGTCCTCGAGTGGCCTAGCCAGACTCCAGATCTCAACCCCATAGAAAATCTTTGGAGGGAGTTGAAAGTCCGTGTTGCCTAGCAACAGCCCCAAAACATCACTACTCTAGAGGAGATCTGCATGGAGGAATGGGCCAAAATACCAGCAACAGACTTACAGAAAACGTTTGACCTCTGTCATTGCCAACAAAGGGTATATAACAAAGTATTGAGATAAACTTTTGTTATTGACCAAATTCTTATTTTCCACCATAATTTGCAAATAAATTCATTAAAAATCCTACAATGTGATTTTCTGGATTTTTCTAATTTTGTCTGTCATAGTTGAAGTGTACCTCTGATGAAAATTACAGTCCTCTCTCATCTTTTAAGTGGGAGAACTTTCACAATAGGTGGCGGACTAAATACTTTTTTTGCCCCATTGTATATCCACTCTGCCCTGCCATTCTAAAGTCTCCGAAAGTGGAGTTAATTTCTTATGGTATAGGGGACGCTTCCATCCCACTTGGAAAAAATACAGGGAAAATGCAGCGCTGCAAATTCAACAATTTTATAAAAATCAAACATTCATTAAATCAAATACTCAATTAAAGCTACACTCGTTGTGAATCCAGCCAACATATCAGATTTTAAAAAGCTTTTCGGCGAAAGCATAAGAAGCTATTATCTGATGAAAGCACAACAGTAAACAAAGAGGGTAGCATATTTCAACCCTGCAGGCGCTACACAAAATGCAGAAATAAAATATAAAACATGCATTACCTTTGACAAGCTTCTTTTGTTGGCACTCCAATATGTCCCATAAACATCACAATTGGTCCTTTTGTTCGATTAATTCCATCCATATATATCCAAATGTCCATTTATTTGACGCGTTTGATCCAGAAAAAAACAGCTGCCAAAAAATGCAACGTCACTACAAAACATTTCAAAAGTTGCCTATAAACTTTGCCAAAATATTTCAAACTACTTTTGTAATACAACTTTAGGTATTTTTACACGTTAATAATCGATCAAATTGTAGACGGGGCTAACTGTGTTCAATACAGCAAGTAAACAAACCATGCTCCTTTTTACGTCTTGCGCAACTGTCAATAGTGTAACGTTGTTCCAGGATGTGCTTCTTCTTCGTTGCGCAAATTAATAACCTCAACCAAATTCCAAAGACTGGTGACATCCAGTGGAAGCGGTAGGAACAGGTTCCTATGAAATATCCCTTGGCAAAGACAATTCAGGGAAGAGTCAAAGGCAAAAAATAAATAATCTGAACAGTTGGTCCTCAGGGTTTTGCCTGCTACATAAATTCTGTTATACTCACAGACATGATTCAAACAGTTTTAGAAACTTCAGAGTGGTTTCTATCCACATCTACTAATAATATGTATATCTTATATTCCTGGCATGAGTAGCAGGAAGTTGAAATTGGGCATGCAATTTATCCAAAAGTGAAAATGCTGCCCCCTATACCTTAAGAGGTTAATAAACAGATCCCAGACTTTATCGAATCCCACCGTACCAACTCCACTATGCAATCTGGTTTCCGAGCTGGTCATGGGTGCACCTCAGCCACGCTCAAGGTCCTAAACGATATCATAACCGCCATCGATAAAATACAGTACTGTGCATCTATCTGTCTTTATCGACCTGGCCAAGGCTTTCAATCACCGCATTCAATCACCGCATTCTTATCGGCAGACTCAATAGCCTTGGCTTCTCAAATGAATGCCCCGCCTGGTTCACCAACTACTTCTCAGAAAGAGTTCAGTGTGTCAAATCGGAGGACCTGTTGTCCGGACCTCTGGTAGTCTCTATGGGGGTGCCACAGGGATTAAGTCTCGGGCCGACTCTTTTCTCTGTATGCAGTTGAAGTCGGGAGGTTCACATTCACTTAGGATGGAGTCATTAAAACTTGTTTTTCAACTACTCCACACAATTCTTGTCAACAAACTATAGTTTTGGCAAGTCGGTGAAAACATCTACTTTGTGCATGACACAAGTCATTTTTCCAACAATTGTTTACAGACAGATTATTTAACCTATAATTCACTGTGTCACAATTCAAGTGGATCAGAAGTTTACATACACTAAGTTGACAGTGCCTTTAAACAGCTTGGAAAATTCCAGAAAATTATGTCATGGATTTAGAAGATTCTGATTGGCTTATTGACATAATTTCTGTCAATTGGAGGTGTACCGTGGATGTATTTCAAGGCCTACCTTCAAACTCGTATTTCAAGGCCTACCTTCAAACTCAGTGCCTCTTTGCTTGACATCATGAGAAAATCAAAAGAAATCAGCCAAGACCTTAGAAAAAAATTGTAGACCTCCACAAGTCTGGTTCATCCAAAACACCTGAAGGTACCACGATTACCAGTACAAACAATAGTATGCAAGTATAAACACCATGGGACCACGCAGCAGTCATACCGCTCAGGAAGGAGACCTGTTCTGTCTCCTAGAGATGAACGTACCTTGGTGCGAAAAGTGCAAATCAATCCAAAAACAACAGCAAAAGACCTTGTGAAGATGCTGGAGGAAACGGGTACAAAAGTATCTATATCCACAGTAAAACGAGTCCTATAACGACAACCTGAAAGGCCGCTCAGCAAGGAAGAAGCCACTGCTCCAAAACCGCCATAAAAATTCCAGACTACGGGTTGCAACTGCACATGGGGACAAATATCCAACTTTTTGGAGAAATGTCCTCGTCTGATGAAACAAAAATAAAACTGTTTGGGCATAATGACCATCGTTATGTTTGGAGGAAAAAGGGTGAGGCTTGCAAGCCGAAGAACACCATCCCAACCGTGAAGCACGGGGTTGGCAGCATCATGTTATGGGGGTGCTTTGCTGCAGGAGGGACTGGTGCACTTCACAAAATAGATGACATCACGAGGTAGGAAAATTATGTGGATATATTGAAGCAACATCTCAAGACATCAGTCAGGAAGTTAAAGCTTGGTCGCAAATGGGTCTTCCAAATGGACAATGACCCCAAGCATACTTCCAAAGTTGTGGTAAAATGGCTTAAGGACAACAAAGTCAAGGTATTGGAGTGGCCATCACAAAGCGCTGGCCTCAATCCTACAGAAAATGTGTGGGCAGTACTGAAAAAGCATGTGAGAGCAAGGAGGCCTACAAACCTGACTCAGTTACACCAGCTCTGTCAGGAGGAATGGGCCAAAATTCACCCAACTTATGGTGGGAAGCTTGTGGAAGGCTACCCAAGCTAAACAATTTAAAGGCAATGCTACCAAATACTAATTGAATGCATGTAAACTTCTTGTCACATTCTGACCTTAGTTCCTTTTTTATGTCTTTATTGTAGTTGGTCAGGGCGTGAGTTGTGGTGGGCATTCTATGTTGTTTTTCTATGTTTTGTTCTGTTGTTATATTTCTATGTGTTTGGCCTAGTATGGTTCTCAATCAAAGGCAGGTGTCTGTCGTTGTCTCTGATTGGGAGCCATATTTAGGTAGCCTGTTTTCTATTGTGTTTTGTGGGTGGTTGTGTCCTGTGTTAGTGATTTCACCATACGGGACTGTTTTGGTTGTTTTTTTTTTGTACTTTTGTTATTTTGTTCAGTGTTCTGTTGATTTATTAAATATATCATTATGGACACTTACCACGCTGCACATTGGTCTGATCCTTGCTACTCCTCCTCAGAATAAGAGGAATTCCGTTACACTTCTGACCCAATGTGAATGTGATGAAATAAATAAAAGCTGAAATAAATCACTCTACTATTATTCTGACATTTCACATTCTTAAAATAAAGTGGCGATCCTAACTGACCTAAACCAGGGAATTTTTTACTAGGATTAAATGTCAGGAATTGTGATAAACTGAGTTGAAATGTATTTGGCTACGGTGTGTGTAAACTTCCAACTTCAACTGTACCTGCTGAGACCTATCAGTTAGGAGGTTGGTGATCCATGTGATAAGCAGTAGGTATGGGGTTCTTTTCTGTTCATGCATCCTTATTTCGATGCCAAACCCACCACTGGTGTGTGTGGCCAAAAAGCTCTATTTTCATGTCATCCAGCAAATGGCATTGGAACTTGGATTGTAACCTGTGCTATGGTCAGATGACATGCAAACAGAGCTCTTTGGCATGTACACCGGTGGTGGGGTTGGCATCGAAATATGGATGCAGAAAAGAACCCCATACCTACTGTAAAAATATTGTGGGGGCTCTTTGATGTTGTTATTGGGCTATTTTGCTTCCACTAGTCCTGGGGCCCTTGTTAAGGTCAACAACATTTTTGCCAAAAACCTGATGGCCACAAGAGGATCTTCACGCAAGACAATAACCCAGAGCAGACATCAAAATCCACAAATAAATGGTTAATTGACCATAAAATAACATTTCTGCCATGTCCATCTCAGTCTCCAGACATGAACCCCATTGAAAACATGTGATTTGAATTGAAGAGGGCAGTCCATAAGAGCAAATTAAGGATATCAAGGATCTGGAAAGATTCTGTATAGAGGAATGGTATAAGATCCCTCTCAATGTGTTCTCCAATCTCAAAAAACATTTTAGAAAAAGGCACAGTGCCGTTATCCTCGCAAGGTGAGGTATTTAAAACAGTCTTTTAATTTTGACCCCCATCTTTTTTAGATTTTTTATATTACTTGTTAAACAAAATCTCTTTCTCTGAGCAAATATATTAGTATAAAATAATTTCCCTTTTTTTTGGCATACAATATAGCTCAGTATTTGTATTATACAGTATTTTTTGCTCATCTTTACCAAGGGCGCCTATAATGTTGTACCCGGTTGTATATACAAGACCTCGTTAGGCATAAAAAGTTAATTTAGATGTAGAAAAATGTTCTCCTGCCATAGGGAACTAATATCTTCCCAATGTCTGGGGAATATATGGTTCCTTTTCTAACAGGTGTTATTTAATTTTGTGTCTGGCTCCATATAATGATCTCATTAAAATGATATCCCTTTAAAAAGAGACAAGCCTATTATCAGCAGAGATAGAATGAAAAAGGGGACATAGCAAGATAAGGGAATATCTTCATTATAAAACAACAATGGTTCCATTATCTTTCATTACTAAAGCATAGTGACATCACAGCCAGTAGTACAGAGGGCATTCATTCTCTCTCTCACACACACACACACACACACACACACACAATTGAAGAGACTTAGACTGTGTTAAAGAAAAAAGGCAAATTGAATTCCCTGAATATGGCCATTCACAACGTCTTGCTACAGGGAGTCTAGAGACACAAACCAAGAGACTTATCAAAGGGAGTTATATATCACTCAGAATTCCACCCTGCAGTTCCCCAACTTCCTCGGCCAGGAACAAAATGGCATGTATGAATCATGGTGCCTCGGATGGCAAGAGAGAGAATGGAACCTAAATGTAAAGCCTTGCAGAGACATATAAACCTTATCCATAAAACACACACACACCCACACAGCACACGCATACATAAATGCACACAAACACTTATGCATGTGTTGCCAACATGCATACATTCATGCACTATGCATACACATATACACACACACTACTTTTTTTTTTTTTTAACTGTCTTGGTTGATCAACAACAGCCAAGGTAAAAGGTTGATCAGTATACAACTTTAAAGTCATTGACCGCAGGTCATCAAGGTTTTTGCTCGATTCATTCTGTGAAGCAACTGCCAGAGAACTGACATCAGATTTGTGATACAGGTTTTGAATAAACTTTACAAATAAATTATCAGAAGTATTTCCATTTGTATGAATAATAGAGGTGAGATAATGTTTCTCAATTAAATTAGCGGACTAAAGGAAGGAGTTAGGCTCTTGGCAATGGCAGTAGGCATTGCTATCGTATGGAGGAAAACAGAACATTCTAAGAGAGAATACCAGTACCACAGGTCATTCAGTAAACATCAACAGCTCATCCAACAACTGATGAGAGAACACAATTCCACAACTCTTAGCAAGGTCATATAGGACAGCAATAGCATCAACCGAATGCCACTGACCATCAAGCAGTCACCAATGAAAGTCACTTTACCTGCTTACAATGTACTCTAAAGGGTTTCTACAAAGCTGACGTCGGCAGTGGCTACAATAGATTTTTTCTCTCTTGGAAATGATTGGTCCGCCGTCCACAGTCATTATTTTCTTGTTATAGTTGTTACTTTTTTGCTTTGTGGATCAAAGTTGCAATCTGAGCGCATCTACTTGACGTCAGAAACTGCATGCGTTGCTAACTGAAAGAATGTGGCTAATTTGCTGATACTGTAAACGACAATCCACTACAGATGCTTTGCCAGCACTTTGCCCAAATTCATTTCAGTGAGCAGAGCTTTGATCAAATGTGTATATATATATTCTTTTTACGTTTCCTCTAACCCTTTTGTTCAATTTGAATGTCAAAACTATTGGAACATTCCCAAACCACTTCTTTCAGTTAACATCTCACACTGAACCTCTCTCGGAGTGCATGTCTTTCTTACTGAGTGTGTCACTCTTTCTCAGTGTGTGTCTCTCAGTCTCTATGCATCTCAATCTCTGTACATCTGAGTATCTCTCCTTTTCTCTCTCTTTCTCAGCATCTCTTTCTCCGAGTGTGTCATTCTCAGTGTGTCTGTGCATGTGTGTGTGGGCGTGTGTCTCAGTGAGTCTCCCTCTCTCATGGTCCGACTAGGTATCTCCCCCATGGAGTCTCTCAGCGTCTCACTCTTATGAGTCTCACATTCATATGCTCCATCTTTCACCTCATCTCGTCTGTAAAGTCAAACACACATCACTCGTTAGGGGATGCCGAGTCTACCTGACCTAATCAAGAACCCACCTTTGGAACCGAACACTGCTCCACCTTAATAAATATTATATGTTGGCGGAGCAACCTTGAGTATGGACCGGGACCTAGTTCGTTACGCCAAGTCAGATACCTAAGATCACATGGTTATACTAAACAGTTATACTAAATAGCTCCATACCATGCCTGTCTCCTCCTGCTGCTTGCTCATTCATTGCACACGTAGGCCGGGCTATGAAACACAATTACACTCAATGGTATGAGTAAGTGGTGGAGGCCAGATTATGACGTCTGAGTCCTAATGAGCGTTGCAGAAGGAAATCATCATTAATGCTGAGCACAAAGAAAGACAATCTTCTCTGGGAAGGGATGGGAGCCGTTGCTAACAAAACCACTTCTCGTCTTTTTTATAATCTAATCCTCTGCTAATTGTGGGTCATGCTGATAATTTCGGAATAAAATCTAAACTGCTGTAACCGTGCAATAAGAGCACTCACACTCAGATGCACAGACACAAGAGCATGTGCACATGTACAGTTTGCACACTCGCATGTACACGCATAAACACGTCAGTGTGTAGATCTTTCCTTTGGATGTGCTTAGAATACAAGAATACAGTATCCCTCCCTTTTCTCTCTTATCCTCTCTGGCATGTTCCATGCAGACTTGCCATCAATCTATGTCCATATCTCTTCCTCCATTCCCCCCTTCTTCCCTCCCTCCCTCTTTGGCATCCCTAAAACAGACTGACAAATTAGCCTCTAATTACATGTCTCCCCATTTGTTATGTGAACTCCGGTCCTCCAGAGACCACCTCAGCATCATTTCCTTGAACTCACTGTTGGCCGAGGTTGTAAATGTGTCTCATCCAAAATGAGACAGACCCTGGGCCAAACAGTAAACCAGCCTGCTGCTGGTTAGAATGACAGTTCTACATTGGAGCAAGATACTGTAACAACCAAAACACAAACATTATGGTCTGTTTCTCCTTGTTCAACGGGACCTTCTTGTAAGGACTAGCTAGCATCGGTCAATGTCATCAACTAGCAAAATAGATATTAAAAAATCCAGTTTACACTCAGCAGTAGGGCTATAAGAAACATCTTCACTTTATCATTTTGTGATATTCTAAGATGGGGGAAGCATAAAAGCTGAAATATGCTTGCAGTGTTTCTCCTACTCTTGCCTAGGTGGGTGTGACCTACCTGGTGTACACTCACAGTGTTTCCCCTATATGCATTTGGCTATGCTGCTAAATCGTGGCCGCCACTGCCAAAAAAAACAAACAAACAAAAAATATTAGCTGCAATATGTAACTTTTTTGTGTGACCTGACCAAATTCACATAGAAATGTTAAGTTATAGATCTGTCAGTCATTGAAAGCAAGTCTAAGAAGTGGAATATTTATTCTACGTTCACTATTTCTATGCTTCCTGTTCTTACATTTATGTGTCTTTTACTTTCGGTTTTGTACATCAGCTTCAATCAGCTGAAAATACAATATAGCCCCTCTTTGGCTCTCATGAGGACCTACAGTTATCCCGGCTGCAGAGGATAAATTCATCAGAATAACTGCACCTCAGATTGCAGCCCAAATAAATGCTTCACAGAGTTCAAGTAACAGACACATATCCACATCAACTGTTCGGAGGAGACTGTGTGAATCAGGCCTTCATGGTTAAATTGCTGCAAAGAAACCACTACTAAAGGATGCCAAGAAGAAAAAGAGGCTTACTTGGGCCAAGAAACACAAGCAATGGACATTAGACCAGTGGAAATCTGTCCTTTGGTCTGATGAGTCCAAATTTGAGATTTTTAGTTCCAACCTCTGTGTCTTTGTGAGACGCAGAGTAGGTGAACGGATGATCTCTGCTTGTGTGGTTCCCACCATGAATGGAGGAGGAGGTGTGATGGTGTTTTTCTGGTGACACCATCTGTGATTTATTTAGAATTCCAGGCACACTTAACCAGCATGGCTACCACAGCATTCTGCAGCAATACACCATCCCATCTGGTTTGGGCTTAGGTGGGACTATCATTTGTTTTTCAACAGGACAATGACCTCAAGGCTGTGTAAGGGCTATTTGATCAAGAAGGAGAGTGATGGAGTGCTGCATCAGATGTTCTGGCCTCCACAATCATCCAACCTCAACCCAATTGAGATGGTTAGGGATGAGTTGGATCGCAGAGTGAAGGAAAAGCAACCAACAAGTGCTCAGCAAATGTGGGAACTCATTCAAGACTGTTGGAAAAGCATTCCAGGTGAAGCTGGTTGAGATAATGCCAAGTGTGTGCAAAGCTGTCATCAAGGCAACAGGTGGTTACTTTGAAGAATCTCAAATATAAAATATATATTTTGGTTACTACATGATTCCATATGTGTTATTTCATAGTTTTCATGTCTTCACTATTATTCTACAATGTAGAAAATAGTACAAATAAAGAAAAACCCTTGAATGAGTAGATGTGTCCAAACTTTTGACTGGTACTGTATATATACACATATTTATTTTGAATTTTAAATGGCACAATGATTCTCTACACAATGACTGCTTGTTCAGTCACATTAACTGAAATTAGGCAAACTATTAGAATTTAAGCAACCAGGAAATGGCAGAGCATTTTTGGAAAATTGCACCTTTAATCCAGGATCGTAACACATTTTCAGTGTAAACTTAAAAGACTAAAACCAGATATAAAGTATGTAGAAAAGATAATGGCGCCATATATTTTTTAATAAGATCATCTTTGAGAACTATCAATCAAAATAAAAACTAGACAGTCAGGGAGAATCTCAAATTTAAAAAATGCCATGGCATGGGGCCCCCATTGATTTTTCTGTAATGTTTGAGTCACTAAGGTAGCATAAGACCTAGGTATAAGACATGGAAAAATGTGTAGAATTGCAGGAAATTTGCTTTGAAACTGCAATTTTCCTTTTAGCCACATGAATTGCGGTAAATTGAAAATCCTAATATCAAAAAACCCATTACATTTTAACGCCACATGTAACTATCTAGGCTGTGGAAATACTGGTTTCCATAGAAAAGCTCTCCTATTATTTGAACAATTAATTAAATATATGGCTATTCCCCCAGTCCCTATCACGAGTTGAAAACATGGAGGCAGGAATGGCGGAAAAAAGGCACCATGAAATATTAATCTACCGTAAACTCGTTATTTGCTGGGAGCGCCCGGCGCGTTCTTGCCCGGCTAAGCGATGATTGATTTCTTAGGATTGGGGAGTGTGTGCAACAGACAGAAATGCCATAGTTTTGTGTGTGTGTGTGTGTGTGTGTGTGTGAGAGGAGGGGTGGGGTAGGGCTAGAGATAAAATGCTTCTGGATGTGTCTGAGGTTTTATGTGGGTCACTGTTTCCCTGTCACAGCAGCAAAGAAGGAATAAAATGTTTTCATTATCAACCACTCAGAATTCCGTTTCTAAGCAGCAATTCTAAATTCTGTATCTAAGCAGCAATTCAAAATTCTGTTTCTAAACAGCAATTTCTCTGAGTGGATAAAATAAACAGATCAACTCTGAAATTTCCATGTGCAGTTCCAGGTTAACAGAATTAAGCTTTGACTCAGTTTTCTTCACTTTAAAATGTATGCAAAAAAAAACATTGATTTCAAAGCTTTTTTGTGGAAGAACTGTGCAGATGTAAACTTTGGTAACGGAATTACAGTTAAATCTCCCTCAGATTTTGTTATGCGACTATGTTTTCCAAAAACTCCTAAATATCTGCTCTGTTTAAATATTAAAAGATGTCTGCAGAAAGAATTGGGTATCAGCTATGACATGGTACATTAAGTTTGAAAAAAAATCTCTTTTGGTTATTGAGTCATTAAATTTGCCGATGACACAACATTGGTAGGCCTGATCACTGACAATGACGAGACAGTCTATAAGGAGGAGGTCAGAGACCTGGCCGTGTGGTTCCAGGACAACAAACTCTCCCTCAACCTGATCAAGACAAAGGAGATGATTGTGGACTACAGGAAAAGGAGGACCGAGCACGCCCCCATTCTCATCAACGGGACTGTAGTGGAGCAGGTTGAGAGCTTCAAGTTCCTTGGTGTCCACATCACCAACAAACTAACATGGTCCAAGCACAGATCCTCAAAAGGTTCTATAGCTGCAACATCGAGAGCTGCCTGGTATGGCAACTGCTCGGCCTCCGACCGCAAGGCACTACAGAGGGTAGTGCGTACGACCAAGTACATCACTGGGGCCAAGCTTCATGCCATCCAGGACCTATATACCAGGCAGTGTCAGAGGAGGGCCTTAAAAATTGTCAAGCGGTACCGGAGCGCCAAGTCTAGGTCCAAAAGGCTTCTAACCAGCTTCTACCTTGAAGCCATAAGACTCCTGAACATCTAATCAAATGGCCACCTAGACTATTTGCATTGCCCCCCCCCCCCCCCCCCCCCCCTCTTTTATGCCACTGCTACTCTCTGTTATTATCTATGCATAGTCACTTTAATAACTCTACCTACATGTACATATTACCTCGACTAACCGGTGCCCCTGCACATTGAGTCTGTACCGGTACCCCCTGGATATAGTCTTGCTATTGTTATTTTACTGCTGCTCTTTAATTACTTGTTACTTTTATTTCTTATTCTTATTCGTATTTTTTAAACTGCATTGTTGGTTAGGGGCCTGTAAGTAAGCATTTCACTGTAAGGTGTCTACACCTATTCGGTGCATGTGACTGATAACATTTGATTTGATTTGAGCATGGTTTTTGACAAAGGAGTTCCACCATCAGTGTGATATGTACTGTGAAAAACAGGAATCGCTATCCCTGATGAAGTCTCTCCTTGGCAGCTTATTATATAGAAAAGTCTATCTGAAGTCACATGGTGGATGGAAAGTGCAGAGGGAAGCTGAGGCGTGATGCGAGTCAAGAGGGATGTAGCCCTGGCCAGTGAGCAAAGTGTCAAACTGCACTTTGTCTATCCTGTAAAACTCAGTGGACAGAACAATGTGGGGAGTTATTCAACATTGCAGGGTGGCTGTTTCAGTATAAGCGTTACAAGTGTCCCTCATCACTTGATACCTGACTAAAGAACAGCCATTTGGAGTCAGTTGAGCATTTGCTACGCTACCTCCTGGCATACCTTGGAGAAACGTTGAGTATACTGTAGCAGTCTAAAGCTGCCGACCAGGCTGCACAGAGACATAACATTATATGCTTTAAAATAAGACAATTTACCTGTCAGCTTTAAGTAAAGTGTTACCAAAGTTGTATTGGGCGTATGTGACTAATAAACTTTGATTTGAACTACAGTATGTGAAGTGGATTTACACCAGGTAACGGAATTACAGTATCGGATCTGTACTACATAGAAATGCCGAATTATGGACACGAATGTCATTTTCCTCATGTTTCACAAATTTGGACATCACACAGCAGCACAGTACAGTAAAGTAGAGTAGAGTTCAGTACAGTAGAGCACAGTATAGTGCAGTACAGTTCAGTACAGTAGAGCACATTACAGTGCAGTAGAGTTCAGTACAGTAAGTAGTAGAGTAAAATGTATGCACACATGACTAAGCCGCTTTGGATAAAAGCATCTGCTAAATGGTATTCATTGTTATTATTATGTTAGTAGAGTGCAGTAGAGTAGAGTACAGTGCATTAGAGTACAGTGCAGTAGAGTACAGCGCATTAGAGTACAGCGCATTAGAGTACAGTACAGTAGAGTGCAGTATTGTACTGTACTGCACTATTGTATTGAATTAGGTCCAGTCCGGCTCGTCTTTGGACATCAACATTACTCATTGTAACCAATTGAGTTTCCGTTAGATTTTTGGGTAATTCCATTATCAATTTGGTATCAGAATTACGAGTTTTAGTCACTTAAAAGGTGCAATATGTGGAAATCAATCAGTCATTTCCTGATTGTTAAAATTCTAATAGCTCGCCAAATTTAAGTTTATTTGACAAAACAAGCATTGTATAGTGTAGAGAATCAAATCAAATCAAAGTTTGTCACGTGTGCCGAATGCAACAGGTGTAGACCGTACAGTGAAATGCTTACTTACAGGCTCTAACCAATAGTGCAAAAAAAGGTATTAGGTCAACAATAGGTAAGTAAAGAAATAAAAACAACATTAAAAAGACAGTGAAAAATAACAGTAGCAATCTACCATCTAAACCACTGTGAAATATATTTTCAGCTGTTTGAAGCTGGTGTACAAAACCGAAAATAAAAAAACTAAACTGAAGAATGGGGAGCATAGAAACAGCGCACATAGAACAGATCTACCGCTTCTTACACTTGCTGTCAATGAGAATGACAGATCTATAACTCATATTTCCTTGGTCAGGTCACCCAAAAGGTTGATATTCGTTGGCAGGGGCTTTTACATCAACATTATTGTGTTTTGATGTATTTCGGATACATTTTAAGACTTTTTCTGGGAGATGTTTTCTAAGACCCCCTTTTCCATCTGTTTATCCACAAATCAAAGCTTTTATTTTAAGGATGGTAAATGGCAGAAAAAAATATTTATGCCTTAATTTCCCCAAAATATAGACTCTTAGCTTTCATTTGACAACCAATTTGATGTGCTTCTATGAACTTCACACGTTGGTGCTCATGGGTCCTTTTACATGGAAATGCCCATAAGTGGTACTGCACAATGCAGTACAGTACTGTATACATTTCAGCGTATAAATACATTGATGATGCAGCAGGTTATTTTTTTTATTTTTTTTATCTCACATTAATGTGTTTGGATTATCAAAAAGGAGCAGGGTAACATCCCTGGAAATACAGATCGACCTATCTGACAGAACTTCAAAAATAGTTTTTTAATTATGTAAACAGCCGAGGATTATCCTTAATTACACTGCCGCTAAGGGTCCAATTGTTGTCTCTACAGAGTGACTGACTGTACAAGACTCACTTAGATATTCTTCAAGTCCTCTTGGCAGAATCAAATAGAGATAGATCGGCGACTCACCTAAGTGCTGGGTAAACATGACATTTCAGAGGAGAGAAAGTGTGCCACTTGAAAAAGAGGAAAATGAAACTTAATTCCTTTGAGATGAGTGCCCATCATTTGACAATAGAGAGATAACCCCCCAAATATAATGTATGTACGGTACATGCCAATTTCCTTTTTTTGCCTTTCAGACACAGTTGGAATCTTTTAGGGTTACATTTTTATATCTTTAAAGAAATAAACTGTTCATATAAGATTTTTGAAAAATGTTAAACTAACGGTTGTGCTGTCAAGCCATCAACCAGCCTGTATAAATACGTTGCATGTACAATGGTGGCTCTCTCCAGTCCTCACATGCATGGCCATTGAGAGAGACAACATTGTGTAGGATGGATTCCAGCGTGCCTAATGAAACGTTACAGCTGCACGATAACAGCGTTGAGAAATGTTGGCCCACTTAAAGGTCACTATAAATCACAGCCCTTGTTCCTAGACCTGCACCTCCAACGTCGTACTGGGCCGACCCCAATCAAACAAACGACGTGAGTGGCCGTGAATGCAGGCCACCCACTTAACAGAAGGGGCAACCGTTCCAATGCCTTTTATTGCAAGCTGGTGCCTAGCCACTGTGGTCCTAAGTGTTTTCCCTCTGCCCTCTTTCCTCATGTCCTTTCCTTCATCCACACTGAAGGAAGGGTTCATCAAGTCAGCTAGGCTACTTGTGTGTTGCTTTCACCGATCCTGTGTTTTCAGATCATCTGCAGATGAAGGAAAGGAGGCAATGGTAGGAAGGAAGCCATTTCAGACTGTTGGGACACACCCATAAGTCCTGATGTGTTTTAGATCCTCTGCAGATGAAGGAAAGTAGATAAGGAAAGCCACTTCAGACTGTTGGGACACGCCCATAGCTCACCAGAACTGGCATGAGATCTGTGATGAATGCATTAAGTGTGTAGTCGAGCACCTAATCATGCCGAGTGGTCCTCCGTCAGAACTCTCCTCATCAGCCCCAAGGGGATACAAGGAGCATCATAAACCAAACAGCTGTCTGTGGAGACAAAATTAGGCCTTCTTCATGATTCAAATACATCTGCATTTAGTATAAGGAAGATTTCTAGAAAACAATTGAGTTTAAATTGAACATTGTATTCTTTAGAAGACACTACAACAACATGTATATCTAATGGGCTGAGAGAAGGAATCTGAACACCTGCATCAGAACACCAGTGCAAACATACTGTACATCAGGGATCATCAAAAAGATTCAGCCATGGGACAATTTTTTCTTGAGCGGATAGTCGGAACATAATTACAAATAATTTGTAGACTGCAAATTGACCGCAAGAAGCCCAAACTGATATGTTTGACTAAAACATAATAATTGCTTACATTTGTATATGATCAATGTCTTCATTATGTCTTCACTATTACTTGGGAACAGATTTATTGGATTAAAATCACTTGGAGATGATTTCCTTGTGGTTTAGTTTTTTTTTGCTCGGAAAGCTTGGGGGGGCCAAATAAAACCACCCGCGGGCCAAATTCGGCCTGCGGGCACCCAGTTGGGGAACCCTGCTGTACATACTGTTTAAAGTCACTAAAAGGAGACATGACAAACCCTCATCATGAGTGCTCTCTCAGTGGTTTGCTTCAATTGAGACTGAAATAATAACCGCAACAGACGGGCCAGGGAGGGATGGAGACACTTGTGTGGTTGGTGGTTGGTATTTCTCCACTTTAAAGAGAAAACACTGTGGATACAAATGCATTTAATTTCAGCCAACAGCAGAAAATCATTAGTGGTTCGACAACACTGCCCACTGTGCCCTTGAAGGCCTGTTTTTGGTGGCAGAGAGCAACCAGCAGTAAACAGAGGAAAGTGCTGGAGGACAACCAACTTAGCTGGTTGAAAATGGATGGTCTGCCATCGACTTCCACTCGGAGCAACCTGCCAAGGAGACACACAGAGAGGGTTAGGGCCATATAAGGGGATGGTTAATGGGCTACCAGAATGGCATGGTAGGGACAGTATTATTGTTATTGTAGACATCAGGGCAACACTTTAGAGTGCTAGGTATGATGAAAGAGCTAGCTATTGGTCTTCTGGTCATTGTAGACCAGATTCATACACAATACACATTTTATAGAAGCTCAGTGTCCATTGTGTAGTAATACTTTTTTAGTACTTTTATAACTAGTGTTTTTAACCCCTATTTAGAAGTGTTCAGACAGTACAGCTATTTACTTCACTACAGAATATACAGTTGAAGGTGTTTGGAAATTGCTCCCAAGGATGAACAAGACTTGCAGAGGTCTTCAATGTTTTTCTGAGGTCTTGGCTCATTTATTTTTGATATTCCCATGATGTCAAGCAAAGAGGCACGGAGTTTGAAGGTAGGCTTTGAAATACATCCACAGGTACACCTCCAAATGACTAAAATGATGTCAATTAGCCTATCAGAAGCTTCTAAAGCCATGACATCATTTTCTGGAATTTTCCAAGCTGTTTAAAGTCTCATGCACAAAGTAGATGTCCTAACTAACTTGCCAAAACTATAGTTTGTTAAAAAGAAATTTGTGGAGTGGTTGAAAAACAAGTTTTAATGACTCCAACCTAAGTGTATGTAAACTTCCGACTTCCAACTGTAGATCCCCTGGCGTGCTTCATGGTAGTCCAACGTGCATTTGAGATAGTTAGCCAGGGTTTCGCTGTCATGACAGACGTGAACGCAGCATGATTCCCTATTTACCATTATTTGTCCTTCTGCCTTGAGTCAAGGCTTATTTTCCAGGAATAACAGATTTATGTGTCAGTGCAAAGCAGTCAAACTGTCAATTGTAATTTACGAGGCTTGATGGCATTTCTGATGTTACTATGGAGTGCACATTTTCTATCTGGCCAAGAGCTACTACCAGGGACCTTCAAGGTCAAACAATTTTACAGGTAAATCAATCAATCATGCGAATCAATAAATCAAAATAATCAATTGATATTTCAATCCATTGGTCCAATATTGGAAAGGCGAGAGGCTATCAAGTGGCACAACTAAATTCTGTTCATAATTCTGTCAAGTGAAGAATTGTAAGGACAGCCAGGTTTATTTTTTTATTTTACCTTTTATTTAACTAGGCAAGTCAGTTAAGAACAAATTCTTATTTTCAATGACGGCCTAGGAATAGTGGGTTAACTGCCTGTTCAGGGGCAAAACGACAGATTTGTACCTTGTCAGCTTCCGGTTACTAGTCCAACACTCTAACCACTAGGCTACCCTGCCGCCCCATGTAGGCTGTTGGGTTTAACAGAATGCAGGGGTTCTGGGGTTAAGTGAAAAGGTCAAGCTGACAAGGGAAAAGGACTGTCGGTAGACCTGGAATTACAGCTCAATCTTCCCGCCGTCACACTATTTCTAGGAAACAGATCCAAGAATGAAATAATGCATGCTGACTAGTGATGTTGCTGTGGTGTACACTTTCCTCTGCTCTTTTCAATGTTCCATTTAAATAGAAATTTAATCTTGTCATCTTTTCATAATATACAAAATATTATGTAAATATTACTAGGCAATAGTGAAGATATTCACATAAACACAGGAGCCATCTGTTAAATCCCAATTTGCTTACTTAAAAATAAAGACTGCAGGTAAGGCTTTCACACAGGGGTCCCAGGTTGTTACCTGAATGTGTATTCAGTAAAAGGAGCCAGTGACTCCTGACACCTGGAGATTGGAAATCCCAAACACATGCATAACAGAGGTACACAGCAGTTCCCTTCGGACAGACAGCAATATCCCGAGATTCACAACTTTAGGTGTGGTTTAAACTAAATGAGCCCTTCCAATAGCTAACCTAGATAGAGCAAATGGTTAGTTCTGCCCTCAAATCTTCATAAGGATAACATAGAAAGAAAATAGGGTTTATTATTGAACCCAGCATTAATATCAATCAATGCCCTATGGAAAAAGAGAACTAGAAAACTTTAATGATGTAATGTTTTCGTCATTACACTAGGCGCCATTCTCATACTCAGTGCTGTAGACTATACAACCGCAAAGCACATGGGAGAGGAGGTATAATGTTAAATCATATCCCCTTGCATGGGTGTGAGCTGTCTCTAAAATAATGTCATCTCAGGCAACAACAAGGCTACGACAAATGGGCAGACTGGCTACAGCAGAGGGGTATAATCCCATTTTAGTACAAAGAGAGTCTTAGATCACGTTTCCAATGCATTTACTATTCAGCAGTTATTCAAACGCTCCAAACGCACGCTGAAACCAATACTTTGCAAAGACGGTTCCGCTTATAAGCGAACACATCGTTTCAAGCTGACATTTCAAATCAGCAAAACACATCTCTTACCATTACGTTCCCCTGCATTTTCGCAGTCTCAATCAGATTCTTTTCCTTCATTTCTCCGTAGAAAGGATCCTATTATTTCAGTATTTTCTCTTCGTTTGACTTTTGGATCGCTTCTGCAACTGTCTCCGTCAGTTATGCGAGACCCTGGGTTTGGCAAGTAGTTCACGAGCGGGTGGGCTTACTACGCATTGATCAGACACATGCGTTGCCTTTTTATTCAATATCCTGTTGATTAATGGCTGAGTGCAAGTCTTTTCAGTAGCTGTAAAAGATGTAGCCATAAAAAATGGAGGTAACTAGAGTTGTTCAAAAAGTCTATCATGTATAATTTCCATAATGTGGGAGACTACCACGTCCGCTTCACATTCCCTCGAGAGGCTGGTCCAGTCCTATTTTGTTTGAATGGAACAGAAGTCCGCTCCCGGTCTCGCGCCGCTACCGAGAATTGATCGTCGGCGCGTGTTGTGCTTGCTGCCACAGGAATAACGATTCATATTACATTTCCCATGGACTGGCTGGCTGAAGCTTTGACTCATCTTATTTTTCATTTCAATACATTTCCTCAGCTTCATTTATAGGCTACAATTTGTGTCTGTAAACACAATGAGTACCAAAACAATAAGTTAACATGAATCACAAACGCATTTCAACAGTGAGGTGGATGTAAACATGATGAATATACCATTGGTCGGTCCCCTGTCACAATAAATGAGTTTATGATATATTTGTTTATACCAAACGTTTCCTGGGCCACTGGAGAAATCGTAACAAACATAATTGAGGCAGCTACAAAATGCATTTACAGGGATGGGCACATTTACAGGGATGGGCAAAAAAAAACTGCTGGGCCTCAGTTGCTCGAGGGTATGCTACCCACATCATAACATGTTTTTGCTGACATGGGCTAATTGACTGACTATCAGTGACTGACATAACAAAAGAAAAACTGCTGATGCACAACGAAATTTCGAAATTGCACCTTATGTATTCTACTAACTCTCAACATTAGGTTGAGACCTTGACTAAGTTTTATTTTGGGGGGAGGGGAATTGATCAGATAGCCTTCAGCCACGTGCTGCCAATTTCCCATCCCTGATCTACAACATAGCAAGGGGCCATGATCAACACATCTAGTGTCTATTCATGTTGGTGCAATAATAGCAATAGTCCTATCTATCCTACATTCCAAACCTACAACAGGATGATTTGGAGTGATATCTCTGAAATGTGTAGACCCATTGCATCATAGTTTAACCGTGTTAAAAGCTTTAGCAGGCTTAACATCTGTGGCCAAATGTTTGATAACTGTCAGAAGGTGAGTGTAGCTGGTGCATGAAGTCAGGCGCAGGAGAGCAAAATGAGTGAGAGACGTACTTTACTCAAAAAATAAAGGCACAAGGTTAACAAATACACTTGACCAATAACCAACGGTAAATATTAAAGATGGGTCAGCGATGGCTAGAAGACCGGTGACGTCGACCGCCAAACGCCGCCCGAACAAGGAGAGGGACCGACGTCGGTGGAAGTCGTGACAGATAACGTTCTGAGTATAAGAAATACATACAATGCAAGCACTACAACTACTGAAAAAAAACTTTCCTTTCTATGTTCAATGCCCACTGGTCACACAGTAGGTGTTGACTGGGATCTCTATGCGCTAATAGAGAGGGGCTTGGGTAGCATATAGGACTGAAGTTCACAGACCACATCAGTCGGGAACCAACAGGACGCTTAACAGGTTCTATACTCTTAGAAAAAAGGGTTCCAAAAGGGGTCTTCGGCTCTCCCTATAGGATAACCCTTTTTAGTCCCATGGTAGAACTCTTTTGGGTTCCATGTAAAATCCTCTGGGGAAAAGGTTCTACATGGAACCCAACAGGGTTCTTCAAAGGGTTCTCTTTGGGGACCGCCAAATAAACCTTCTAGGTTCTAGATAGCACCTTTTTTTCTAAGAGTCTATACCCAAGCCATAAGACTGCTAAATTGTTGGTTAAATAGTTAACCAATACCTATCCGGACAATCTGCATTGAACCTTTTTGCACTAACTAATTTGAGTCAGTGCATATGCTGCTGTTACTGTTTATTATCTATCCTGTTGCTTAGTCACTTTATCCCTAAGTAGAGTTGTAGTCGGAAGTTTACATACACTTATGTTGGTGTCATTAAAACCAGTTTTTAAACCACTCCACAAATGTCTTGTTAACAAACTATAGTTTTGGCAAGTCGGTTAGGACATTTACTTTGTGCATGACACAAGTCATTTTTCCAACAATTGTTTACAGACAGATTATTTCACTTAGCATTCACTGTATCACAATTCCAGTGGGACAGAAGTTTACATACAGTAAATTGACTGTGCCTTTAAATAGCTTAGAAAAATCCAGAAAATGATGTCATGGCTTCTGATTGGCTTATTGACATCATTTAAGTCAATTGGAGGTGTACCTGTGGATGTATTTCAAAGCCTACCTTCAAACTCAGTGCCTCTTTGCTTGACATCATGGGAATATCAAAAGAAATCAGCCAAGACCTCAGAAAGATAATTGTAGACCACAAGTCTGGTTCATCCTTGGGAGCAATTTCCAAACACCTGAAGGTACCACGTTCATCTGTACAAACAATAGTATGCAAGTACAAACACCATGGTACCACGCAGCCATCATACTGCTCAGGAAGGAGACGTGTTCTGTCTCCTAGAGATGAACGTACTTCGGTGCAAAAAGTGCAAATCAATCCCAGAACAACAGCAAAGGACCTTGTGAAGATGCTGGAGGAAACAGGTACAAAATTATCTATAGCCACAGTAAAACAAGTCCTATATCGACATAACCTAAAAGGCCGCTCAGCAAGGAAGATACCACTGCTCCAAAACCGCTATAAAAAAGCTAGGCTACGGTTTGCAACTGCACATGGGTGCTTTGCTGCAGGAAGGACTGGTGCACTTCACAAAATAGAGGTAGGTCATCATGAGGTATGAAAATTATGTGAATATTTTTAGCAACAGCTCAAGACATCAATCAGGAAGTTAAAGCTTGGTCGCAAATGGGTCTTCCAAATGGACAATGACCCCAAGCATACTTCCAAAGTTGTGGCAAAATGGCTTAAGGACAACACAGTCCAGGTACTGGAGTGGCCATCACAAAGCCCTGACCTCAATCTTATAGAAGATTTTTGGGCAGAACTTAAAAAGCGTGTG
This sequence comes from Oncorhynchus mykiss, assembly GCF_013265735.2. Lineage (NCBI taxonomy): Eukaryota > Metazoa > Chordata > Actinopteri > Salmoniformes > Salmonidae > Oncorhynchus > Oncorhynchus mykiss. The sequence continues at coordinate 17,015,837 of NC_048579.1, forward strand.
TGAGCAAGGAGGCCTACAAACCTGACTCAGTTATACCAGCTGTCAGGAGGAATGGGCCAAAATTCACCCAACTTATTGTGGGAAGCTTGTGGAAGGCTACCCAAAATGTTTGACCCAAGCTAAACAATTTAAAGGCAATGCTACCAAATACTAATTGAGTGTATGTAAACTTCTGACCCACTGGGAATGTGATGAAAAAAATAAAAGCTGAACTAAATCATTCTCTCTACTATTATTCTGACATTTCACATTCTTAAAATAAAGTGGTGATCCTAACTGACCTAAGACAGGACATTTTTACGAGGACTAAATGTCAGGAATTGTGAACCACTGAGTATAAATGTATTTGGCTAAGGTGTATGTACACTTCCGACTTCAACTGTATATACAGGTATGTGTACATATCTATCTTAATTACCTCATACCCCTGCACATTGACACGGTGTAGGGCCCTTAAGTAAGTATTTCACTCTTTGGGGCTACACATGTTGTTTATGAAGCATGTAACAAATACATTTGATTAGAGTCAGAGGGACTCCCTTGGGCTACCACAAGCTTCCACCACATTAGATATGACTATGTAGCAATTACACCATCCAATACTGACTGCAGCATCACAAAAATATTGTGAATCTAGAATGACTTTAAAAATAACTAAACTTGACTTATGTTGAGGGCTAGCTTACAAGGGAAATGCACTTTACCCAACTCTCCCAAACCTACCATTGAAAATTATAGTACTTTGCTATGGCACCTGTCAATTCATATCATTTCATTCTCATGATGGATTCCAGCTAATTTATGAACCTTCAAGTGAACATCCAACCAAAGGTTTAAGATCTGCCACATGGCCAATGGCTGTCAGCTTGCCAATTTGACTGAGTCTTCCTCTGCCATGAGACGTTAGACAGTCCCCTCTATCTGGGGCCAGCATTCACAAACTAATTTTGGTGCCCGCTGTTGCTTTTTCAGTGGAAAAACCATGTTCCGATAAAATGGCTTGTCCTGCACTTTGTTACACTCAGTGCAGGACAAGCCATTTCATCAGAATATGTTATCGGACATCTAGAAATAAATACTTACATTTCAGAAGCCAATAGATTGCATTTAGATAAAATATGATACATAATAATTGTAATCAGAAAATACTATTAACATGAAAATATTACTGGTAACATAATAAATAACAGAAGAATAACTGCAGATTAAATAATGCTGTCATTAAAAATTGTACATTCAATGTAGTCTACTGCCCCTTTAAGAGCTAGAATTGAATTTACATCATGTTGTGATTCTCACCAAATGTGTTGTTGTCTTCTCACACTATTAAAACCCCACAATCGAAATAAACAGTTTATGAAGCTCTCTTAAACAGTTTATGAAGCACATAATCTTCTCTCTTTTGTGGCACCAATGTGAGAGTTTATGGCAGGGGAAACAGTGTTGCAGTGGTCTAGTGTGAGAGTTTATGGCGGGGGAAACAGTGTTGCAGTGGTCTAGAGTGAGGGTTTATGGCGGGGGAAACAGTGTTGCAGTGGTCTAGTGTGAGGGTTTATGGCAGGGAGAACGGTGTTTCAGTAGTCTAGTGTGTAGTCTAGTGTGTAGTGCGGGAATAATGAAAAGTGAACCTGGGGAGCTTTGTGTTCAAAAGGGGACTGACTATACCTCGGAATTCAAGTAAACCGAACTCGGATCACCTCTCGAGATGGTTCACTTCGGGGGCTCTTTTGAGGGGTCTGAGTTCCTTTGGAGTGTTCACACTGCACACAAAAAATAAGCTAACTGCACTGAGTTCACAAAAATTGACTAAAAAGGACCAAGTGTGAAAACACCCTTCCTTAGGTTCAGCCATCCCCACTGGGAGATAAAAAATCCAGGGACAATCTCAATTGCATTTCCTTGATTCCTCACTTCCATCGAGACCTTCTCAAAAGCCATTGGATAAGAAGGGCAGAGGGCAGGGATGGCTTTTGAGAAGGAGGCAAGAAGAGAGGACATGAGGAATCAAGGATATGCAAATGAGATTCTTCTCTCCGCAGGAAGGCCTAAGCAGGAAGTAAGAAGCATAGAAGACAGGGAGAATAACAAAATGAACTGTTTGCTAGCCTGTTTTTTTTAGCCAAATGTACTTTACCAAACAAACATTTAGAATTCTAAATGATAGGGAATAAATAGCACTTAAACAAAAAATAGACCTCTACATGGTTTCTAAGAAAGTAAAGTGTAATGTGTGACCACCCCCCAGTGCTGACCATATTCATTTCCACAAAGTGTGAGATGAGAGGTGATGGATTCACCTTCTGAAGCTCACAGCAGTATCCTGACAGAACAGGCTGGTCTCATAGACTAGATGTAACATAGTAAATGAAAATCCAGGACACTCAAACTAGTATGATATGTTACGCTTAGTATGGTTACATAAGACAGAAGGCAAAAAAGAAAAGAGCATGGTTGGTTGGGGTGAATAGGTTGGCGTATAACACTAACGTCTAGCCACCCAAAGGTTGCATGTTCAAATCTCATCATTATGGACAACTTTAGAATTTTGAAACAACTTACTTTGCAACTACTTACTACTTTTAGCTACTTTGCAACTACTTAGCATGCCATCTAGCTAACGTTAACCACCTATCTAACATTAGCCACCTATCTAACGTTATCCACAACTAATTGGAATTCGTAACATATTACACATATTTAAAATTCAGAACATATTGTACAAATTGCAATTCATAACATATCATACAAATTGTAATTTGTAACATACACTATATATATACAATTTTTTTAAGACACTCCTTCAAATAAGTTGATTTGGTTATTTCAGCCACACCCGTTGCTGACAAGTGTATAAAATCGAGCACACAGCCATGCAATCTCCATAGACAAACATTGACAGTAGAATGGCCTTTCTGAAGAGCTCAGTGATTTTCAACATGGCACCATCATAGGATGCCACCTTTCCAACAAGTCTGTTTGTCAAATTTCTTCCCTGCTAGATCTGCCCTTGTTAACTGTAAGTTTTTGCCCTGCTAAAGCTGCCCTGGTTAACTGTAGATGCTGTTATTGTGAAGTGGAAATGTCTAAGAGCAACAACACCTCTGCCGCGATGTGGTATGCCACACAAGCTCACAGTGCATAAAAATCGTCTGTCCTCGGTTGCAACACCTACTACCGAGTACCAAAGTGCCTCTGGAAGCAGCGCTAGCACAATAACTGTTGGTTGGGAGCTTCATGAAATGGGTTTCTATGGCTGAGCAGCCGCACACAAGCCTAAGATCACCATGAGCAATGCCAAGCGTAGGCTGGAGCACTGTAAAGACATTGGACTCTGGAGCAGTGGTAACGCGTTTTCTGGAGTGATGAATCACGCTTCACCATCTGGGTTTGGCGGATGCCAGGAGAACGCTACCTACCCAAATGCATAGTGCCAACTGGAAAGTTTGGTGGAGGAGGAATCCTGGTCTGGGGCTGTTTTTCATGGTTCAGGCTAGGTCCATTAGTTACAGTGAAGGGAAATATTAACGCGACAGCATACAATGACATTCTAGACGATTATGTGCTTGCAACTTTGAAACCAGGAATAGATATAGCCCTTGGTTCACTCCAGACCTGTCTGCCCTTGACACACACAAAAACATCCTGTGGCGTTCTGCATTAGCATCGAATAGCCCCCGTGATATGCAACTTTTCAGGGAAGTTAGGAACCAATATACACAGGCAGTTAGGAAAGCTAAGGCTAGCTTTTTTAAACAGAAATATGCATCCATTCTGGGACACTGTAAAGTCCATGGAGAATAAGAGCACCTCATCCCAGCTACCCACTGCTCTGAGGCTAGGAAACACTGTTACAACTGACAAATCCACTATAATTGAGAATTTCAATAAGCATTTCTCTACGGCTGGCCATGCTTTCCACCTGGCTACCCCTACCCCTCTCTTTCTTAAATTATCTGCCGAAATTGTTGCAACCCCTATTACTAGCCTGTTCAACCTCTCTTTTGTATCGTCTGAGATTCCCAAAGATTGGAAAGCTGCCGCGGTCATCCCCCTCTTCAAAGGGGGAGACACTCTAGACCCAAACTGCTACAGACCTATATCTATCCTACCCTGCATCTCTAAGGTCTTCGAAAGCCAAGTTAACAAACAGATTACTGACCATTTTGAATCACATCGTACCTTCTCCGCTATGCAATCTGGTTTCCGAGCTGGTCATGGGTGCACCTCAGCCACGCTCAAGGTCCTTAACGATATCATCATTACTGTGCAGCTGTATTCATCGACCTGGCCAAGGCTTTCGACTCTGTCAATCACCACATTCTTATTGGCAGACTCAACAGCATTGGTTTCTCAAATGATTGCCTCGCCTGGTTCACCAACTACTTCTCTGATAGAGCTCAGTGTGTCAAATCACAGGGCCTGTTGTCCGGACCTCTGGCAGTCTCTATGGGGGTGCCACAGGGTTCAATTCTCGGGCCGAATCTCTTCTCTGTATACATCAAGGATGTCGCTCTTGCTGCTGGTGATTCTTTAATCCACCTCTACGCAGACGACACCATTCTGTATACTACTGGCCCTTCTTTGGACACTGTGTTAACTACCTCCAGACGAGCTTCAATGCCATACAACTCTCCTTCCGTGGCCTCCAACTGCTCTTAAACGCAATTTAAACTAAATGCATGCTATTCAACCGATCATTGCCCGCACCTGCCTGCCCATCCAGCCTCACTACTCTGAACGGCTCTGACTTAGAATACGTGGATAACTACAAATACCTAGGTGTCTGGCTAGACTGTAAACTCTCCTTCCAGACTCACATTAAGCATCTCCAATCAAAAATTAAATCTAAAATCAGCCTATTTCACAACAAAGCTTCCTTCACTCATGCTGCCAAACATACCCTCGTAAAACTGACCATCCTACCAATCCTTGACATCCACTTCGGTGATGTCGTCTAGAAAATAGCATCCAACACTCTACTCAGCAAACTGGATGTAGTCTGTCACAGTGCCATCCGTTTTGTCACCCAAGCCCCATATACTACCCACCACTGCGACCTGTACACTCTCGTTGGCTGGCCCTCGCTTCATACTCGTCGCCAAACCCACTGGCTACAGGTTATCTACAAGTCTCTGCTATGTAAAGCCCCACCCTATCTCAGCTCGCTGGTCACCATAGCAACACCCACTCGTAGCACACGCTCCAGCAGGTATATCTCACTGGTCACCCACAAAGCCAATTCCTCCTTTGGTCGCCTCTCCTTCCAGTTCTTTGCTGCCACTGACTGGATCAAACTGCAAAAATCACTGAAGCTGGAGATTCCCATCTCCCTCACTAGCTTTAAGAACCATCTGTCAGAGCAGCTCACAGATCACTGCACCTGTTCATAGCCCATCTGTATACAGCCCATCTATCTACCTCATTCCCATACTGTATTTATTTATTTTGCTCCTTTTGCACCACAGTATCTCTACTTGCACATTCATCTTTTGCACATCTACCATTCTGGTGTTTAATTGCCATATTGTAATTACTTTGCCACCATGGCCTATTTATTGCCTTAACTCCCTTATTTGACCTTATTTGCACTCACTGTATATAGACTTTTTTTTCTTTTTCTGTCCCCTGCATCAATGTTCCAACATCTAGTGGAAAGCCTTCCCAGAAGATTGGAGGTGAGATGTTCGACGAGCAGGTGTCCACGTACTTTTGGTCATGTAGTGTATCATTCTAAATGGATGATGGACATCCACAAATTAATACCAACCATACAAGGCATAACACTGTACTCATTTTAGTGTCCCGTATTTTCGTTTACTATGTCATGTCTACCCCTGAATCCAGGTAGGACAGAACATTCTACCTGCTGGGTAGAGAAAACTGCATGTCTCACACAAATCAGACTTCAAATTCTATTACACCAGAGGGGTGCTGCCACAGAAACCTAATAAGAAGTCTCTCCAGGCCAGCCAAGCCATTAGTGCAGAGGGAACTGAGGGCCCCATGTGGCTCAATTGGTAAAGCATGGAGCTTGCAAAGCATTGGTTTAATTCTCAAAAGGGGGACCAGTATGAAAAAGTACAAACATGTATACACTCACTACTGTAAGTAGTTAAGGGTAAGAGCATCTGATAAAGGACTAAATAAGTAAATGTAATGTAAATGGAACTCTTTGAGGATAGACAGTATAAACATATATGTGATGGCACTGCTACCTTGCTATACGCAAACCTTAATGAACTTTCATTAAGGATCTAAGATGCTCATGTTGTTTTGTCAATACCACATTGAAATGTAACCTTTATTTACACTGGGTGATTTCCAATGAGATAAAAAATCTATTTTGCATGAGAGAACCATTCAAGATGGCAGCAGTCAGCAACATAAAGGCTAATGAACTAAGCAGAAACGTCCAGTGGGCTAATAGCATCTCTATTACATTCCTATGTTTTTCTTAATGCCAAGTAGTGCAGCGGAGCAGCGGTCTAAGGCACTGCATCTCAGTGCTAGAGGCGTCAATACAGACCCTGGTTCAATACCGGGCTGTATCACAACCAGCCGTGATCGGTAGTCCCATAGGGCGGAGCACAATTGGCCCAGTGTTGTCTGGGTTAGGGGAGGGTTTGGCTCGGGGTAGGCCGTAATTGTAAAATAAGAATGTGTTCTTAACTGACTTGCCTGATTAAATCAAGGTTAAATAAAATATAAATCAATGGAAATTCCTCCATTCTTTAGGCAACCTACGTTCATGTGGGATGCATGCTTTATGCATTACATTCATTTTGGGACACATTATGAACTGGTCTTGACCCCAAAACCTGTAACACTATATGCATCAGTTATGCAATAATCGGCTCATATCATCCCTAAAGTTTTGCTTATTTCCACATTAGGCACAGTTCTATCCTCATGGCACTGAGGTTTGGGGCTGCAGAAGAAATCTGTCGCAACCATGTTGGGCACAGAGGCCCAGCCAACAGCTGCCTGAGAGAGAAAATGGCTGGCCAGGGATGGATACCCACCAGAGAAAGCAGTTGACCGGCACAAAAAAGGCAGCAGCAGCTAACTGAGCTCCATGGGGGCTGGTCGACTAGACGGGGAGTTCTGCACAGTGACGGGAGAAGCTGTAGTGTTGATGTGTGCAAATTTAAGAACCCAAAAGCTGTGTGTGCGTGGCAATGCATGTACTTGTGTGTGTGTTAATGTGTGTGTGTGTGTGTGTGTGTTAATGTGTGTGTGTGTGTGTGTGTGTGTTAATGTGTGTGTGTGTGTGTGTGTGTGTGTGTTCCAGTGACGCAAGAGGGTGTTGTTGACATAGATACTGAATACAAATCCAAGACACCAACCAAGTCTTTCTGTGTGCAGTTGTGCAATTATGCAAGGAGATGGTGTGTTGACATGATAGGTCTGTACACATCCAAAATAGAACCAAATGGATAGCTGAACTGAGATATTTAATCTACACCTCCAAAGAGTGTGAACAAGTGTGTGTCCTCAGTCTTTAGGTGTCACTGTCCAAGCATGAGCACAGACATAAACAGTATGGCCATTTCAAGACAATATATGGAGGAAGACTCAGAAGAGGAGACGCCTTAGGGGCTAAAGTGATTAAAAGTCTACCAAAATCCTGAATTGATTGGCCTAGATTCCCGTGAGAATTACTCAAGTCAAGTTTCATTCTGGTGACAGCAATCATCCAGCACAATAAACTCAACTGGGACAGCCCAAGTGAAATCAATAGCTTCATTATTAATTGCATTACTCAATCCAATAATATCACAGACTCCTCTCTGGTTTTTCTCATTCTCTCTGCCCGACACACCTTAAGATATATTTTACTTATTTCAAGATGGTGGAATTTAGAAGATGTGGATTATAATTCATGGAAAACATGTTGTAGGGTTTGATACATTTTTCGTTAGGGCAAATCAAGTCCGACATTTTGAAGTGGAAATTACAAAATGTAGAAGCCTTTTAAAACCTTGAATATACTACAAGTTTGCATTTCTTGACATGTAGGAACAAAAGAGTGATCAAATTAAGAGCCTACATCTGTACATCCAACTGGAGCCCCTGCTAACCCGAGTTTTCCCTCCTTGAGTAGCCCGGTGCCACACAGTTGAAGAGACAGGGAAAGTAATGTAAGAACGACAGTTTGTGTCATAATTCTGTTACCAAACTTTGGATCTGTACTGTTCTTCAAGTAAATATGAAATTATTAAATGTCATCCTTGTGCATTGTATGGTTTGTTAAATTTGCAATCGGTTTTTGTTTGACATACATTTTAAAGTGAAACATCTGAGTCTCAGCATCATTCTGTTACTGTGGAAATTGCTCAGTGGTATCATCTTGACAAGACACTACGTGACCTTCCTTGCCCTGCTCTGTCATGGCAAGAGATAATTATTATCCTAATGAATTCGGCAGCAGATGTCATTAATCTTACACTTGGACTCCAAACTGATGTTTAGAGGTCTATCAGCATAGCAGTAGGCAACTACAGTTGAAGTCGGAAGTTTACATACACCTTAGCCAAATACATTTAAACTCAGTTTTTCAAAATTCCTGATATTTAATCCTAGTACAAATTCCCTGTCTAAAATCAGTTAAGATCACAACTTTATTTTAAGAATGTAAAATGTCAGAATAATAGTAGAGCAAATGATTTAGTTCAGCTTTTATTTCTTTCATCACATTCCCAGTTGGTCAGAAGTTCACATACACTCAATGAGTATTTGGTAGCATTTCCTTTCAATTGGTGAACTTCGGTCAAACGTTTCGGGCAGCCTTCCACTAGCTTCAAACAATAAATTGGGTGAATTTTGGCCCATACCTCCTGACAGAGCTGGTGTAACTGAGTCAGGTTTGTAGGCCTCCTTGCTCGCACACGCGTTTCAGTTCTGCCCACACATTTTCTATGGGATTGAGGTCAGGGCTTTGTGATGGCCTCTCCAATACCTGGACTTTGTTGTCCTTAAGCCATTTTGCCACAACTTTGGAAGTATGCTTGGGGTCATTGTCCATTTGGAAGACTCATTTGTGACCAAGCTTTAACTGATGTCTTGAGACGCCCCCACAACATGATGCTGCCACCGCTGTGCTTCACGGTTGGGATGGTGTTCTTCGGCTTGCAAGCCTCCCCCTTTTTCCTCCAAACATTACAATGGTCATTGTGGCCAAACAGTTTTATTTTTGTTTCAACAGACCAGAGGACATTTCTCAAAAAGGTACAATATTGCCCCCATGTGCAGTTGCAAACTGTAGTCTGGCTTTTTTATGGCGGTTTTGGAGCAGTGGTGTCTTCTAGGCTGAGCAGCCTAACAGGTTATGTCGATATAGGACTCGTTTAACTGTGGATATAGTACCTTTTGTACCTGTTTCCTCGAGCATCTTCACAAGGTCCTTTGCTTTTCTTCTGGGATTGATTTGCACTTTTCGCACCAAAGTACGTTCATCTCTAGGAGACAGAACGCATCTCCTTCCTGAGCGATATGACGGCTGCGTGGTCCCATGGTGTTTATACTTGCGTACTATTGTTTGTACAGATGAACGTAGTACCTTCAGTCGTTTGGAAATTGCTCCCAAGGATGAACCAGACCTGTGGAGGTCTTCAATTTTTTTCTGAGGTCTTGGATGGTTTCTTTTGATTTTCCCATGATGTCAAGCAAAGGGGCACTGAGTTTGAAGGTAGGACTTGAAATACATCCACAAGTACACCTCCAATTGACTCAAATGATGTCAATCAGCATATCAGAAGCTTCTAAAACCATTATCATTTTCTGGAATTTTCCAAGCTGTTTAAAGGCACAGTCAACTTAATGTATGTAAACTTCTGACACACTGGAATTGTGATACAGTGAATGACAAGTTAAATAATCTGTCTGTAAACAATTGTTGGAAAAATTACTTGTGTCATGCACACAGTAGATGTCCTAACCGACTTGCCAAAACTATAGTTTGTTAACAAGAAATTTGTGGAGTGGTTGAAAAACGAGTTTTAATGACTCCAATCTAAGTGTATGTAAAGTTCAACTGTACATAATAATGGTAAAGATCTAAGGATTGCATTTTTATGACTAAAAATATAAACATGAGCTGCCATTCCACAATGAGTTTGTAAAAACAAAACATAGCTTTAAATTAGACCAACTACTGAATGTTCCAAAGACAGGTCACATTTTGCATTTGGTTGACAACAACACAAACACAGGCTAAATTGTATTGTAAAGTGTCCTTACAGTACTACAAACATAACAGAAATTGCTGTGTGGTAGCAAAGTTATCGTAGTTGCTTTTCTCCTTAAGGACACTTTTTTTGTCTCCTGAAGTATCTGTTGAGCACACCTGAATATTAATGGAACAGTTGCTGTGAACAGCAGGCATCTGTCAGGAGCCTGGATCAGATTCATCACGTTAACCTGCTCAGGGAGAAGTGATGAGCTTCTGGAGCACAGCAGCTGCTTCGCTTTCCACATCTCACACTTCAAGAGTTGACGGAGACGTGTGTGTGTGTGTGTGTGTGTGTGTGTGTGTGTGTGTGTGTGTACGTGTGTGTGTGTGTGCGTGTGTGTGTGTGCGCGTGTGTGTGTAAAAGTTATCGAATACATACAAACCCCTTCAAGGTCGGATTTACGACTGACATTCAGTATTATACGCATTTACCCTGATATAAGTGGCCATAGGGGTGGTTTGTACGGTACAGAATGTTGTACTTCAGTGGTTAAAAGATATATCGATTCTCTTGAGTGGTCATTCAGAAATAACATTAGTTCAGTTGGAATGGCTAATCCGTTCACCAGCTAATGCGTTTCTATTTGATCTTGACATTTTAAAATTTTGTTGGGGAACAGCTTGAATTTTACATTTATTAAATTTAGATTTTGTGTCACTGGCCTACACACAATACCCCATAATGTCGAAGTGGAATTATGTTTTTATACATTTTTTTAAATTAATACAAAATTCAAAGCTGAATTGTCTTGAGTCAGTAAGTATTCAATCTATTTGTTATGGAAAGCCTAAATAAATTCAGGAGAAAAAATTTGCTTAACAAGTCACATAATACAGTTACATGATTTTTGAATAATTGCCTCATCTCTGTATCCCACACATACAATTATCCATAAGGTCCCTGAGTTGAGCAGTGATTTTCAAACACAGATTCAACCACAGGGAGGTTTTTCAATGCCTCGCAAAGAAGGGCACCTATTGGTAGATGGGTAAAAAGGAAAAAAAGCAGACATTGAATATCCCTTTGAGCATGGTGAAGTTATTAATTGCACTTTGGATAGTGTATCAATACACCCAGTCACTACAAAGTTACATGTGTCCTTCCTAACTCAGTTGCCCTAGAGGAAGGAAACCACTAACGGATTTCAATGGTGACTTTAAACCAGTTACAGAGTTTAATGGCTGTGACAGGAGAAAACTGAGGATGGATCAACACCATTGTAGTTCCTCCACAATACTAGCCTAATTGACAGTGAAATGGGGGAAGCCTTTATATAATAAAAATATTCCAAAAGATGCATCCTGTTTGCAACAAGTCACTAAAGTAATTCTGCAAAAAAATGTGGCAAAGTAATTCACTTTTTGTCCTGAATACAGTGTTTTGGATTTTCCCCAAACATTATAACACATTACTGAGTACCACTCTCCATATTTTAAAATATAGTGGTGGCTACTTCGTGTTATGGGTATGCTTGTAAATTGTTAAGGACTGGGGAGTTTTTCAGGATAAAAAATAAACGAAATGGAGCTAAACACAGGCAAAATCCAAGAGGATAACCTGGTTCGGTCTGCTTTCCACCAGACACTGGCAGATTAATTCACCTTTCAGCAGGACAATAACCTAAAACACAAGGCCAAATCTACACTGGAGTTGCTTACCAAGAAGAAAGTGAATGTTCCTGAGGCCGAATTCTGACTTAAATCTTCTTGAAGATCTATGGCCAGACCTAAAAATCATTGCCTACCAATGATCAACAGCCAATTTGAGCTTGAAGAATTTTGAAAAGAATAATGGGCAAATGTTGCACAATCCAGGTGTGGAAAGCTCTTAGAAACTTACCCAGAAAGACTCACGGCTGTAATCGCTGTCAAAGGTGCTTCTACAAAGTATTGACTCTGGGGTGTGAATACCTATGTAAATGTGATATTTCTGTATTTATTTTAATTTCTCAAAACATGTTTTCACTTTGTCATTATGGGGTATTGTGTGTAGATGGGTAAGAAAAAACATTCAGGCTGCAACACAACAAATATGGAATATGTCAAGGGGAATATATAAATATATGCATATGAATATGAATACTTTCTGAAGGCAGTGTAAGTCAGTATTGATTTAAAAAAGAAAAAACACTGACTTCATTTAGTAGTTTCTGCTAACAGGACCACCAGGTACTCTCATAACTGGGAATGATCAGTGAAATGATCAGTGCCTTGTCTAACAGGACATTCCTGACACAGTAGCTGATTCTCTTCAGCGCCGTTATCACACACATCTTAAAATAAGAGTTCAGTGTAAACAAGCATAGATGTGGTGGTGCAAATTAGTTTTTGATGACAATGACCGTATGTAATGAAGGCGGTTTGGTGAAACGTGTTGGTGTGATGAGTAAACTTGCCTGAGACCTGAAGACTTGACTTAGCTCGCCAAGCTAATGCTTTGGCTTTAGTTCAGTGAGTTAACACAGTGTTGTGGAATGTATTCAGCAGAAAATATTTGACTGACTTGCTTTGACTGATGCAGAACCAACAGCCACAGCAGTAAAAGGTAATCTGCGCTCATTTGAAATGGGCTGCATTCAGATACGTCTTTAGAAATGGCACACTTTCATCACTTGTCACGGTCTAAGGATGCCGAATATCTCCTGTGAACGCCCTATTTGGGAAGATTGAGTACAAGAATATGCTTTACTGTCTGTTACCGGGAGAGAAGCACAACTCATATCACATTCCCCAAGGTGGTTTCTGGGGACAACAGAGTGGCCATCAATCAACTGGGTTGTAATCTCTGCAACGACCGCTTTCAGTATTCAAATTACTGACACCTTAGCGTGTGCCCGTGCATACTCCACACTTATAGCAATAAATAATTAAAAGTCCACTGGTGGGGCGTCGTAGACCAAAACTGAATTATCAGCAAGGATGTGTGTGTGTAGGTGTAAAGCCCTGAGCTTTGTGAAAATCTCCTCACGGATATCATAATACTGTACCCTATTCAAAAGAGTGAGAGCACTGCAAACAAATACAGTACAAAGTAAACAAATATGCCAGGATACAAAGCGAGAGGACAAAGAGACGATACCGCAGGAGGACGGGCTCGTGGTAATGACTGGAGCGGAATGAGTGGAATGGTATCAAATACATAAAACACATGGTCTTCAGGTGTTTGATGCCATTCCATTTATTTATTTAACCATTATTTAACTAGGCAAGTCAGTTAAGAACAAATGTTGCAGCCATTATTATGAGCAGTTCTCCCCTCAGCAGCCTCCTGTAGAGGATACAGTGCCTTGCGAAAGTATTCGGCCCCCTTGAACTTTGCGACCTTTTGCCACATTTCAGGCTTCAAACATAAAGATATAAAACTGTATTTTTTTGTGAAGAATCAACAACAAGTGGGACACAATCATGAAGTGGAACGACATTTATTGGATATTTCAAACTTTAACAAATCAAAAACTGAAAAATTGGGCGTGCAAAATTATTCAGCCCCCTTAAGTTAATACTTTGTAGTGCCACCTTTTGCTGCGATTACAGCTGTAAGTCGCTTGGGGTATGTCTCTATCAGTTTTGCACATCGAGAGACTGACATTTTTTCCCATTCCTCCTTGCAAAACAGCTCGAGCTCAGTGAGGTTGGATGGAGAGCATTTGTGAACAGCAGTTTTCAGTTCTTTCCACAGATTCTCGATTGGATTCAGGTCTGGACTTTGACTTGGCCATTCTAACACCTGGATATGTTTATTTTTGAACCATTCCATTTTAGATTTTGCTTTATGTTTTGGATCATTGTCTTGTTGGAAGACAAATCTCCGTCCCAGTCTCAGGTCTTTTGCAGACTCCATCAGGTTTTCTTCCAGAATGGTCCTGTATTTGGCTCCAACCATCTTCCCATCAATTTTAACCATCTTCCCTGTCCCTGCTGAAGAAAAGCAGGCCCAAACCATGATGCTGCCACCACCATGTTTGACAGTGGGGATGGTGTGTTCAGCTGTGTTGCTTTTACGCCAAACATAACGTTTTGCATTGTTGCCAAAAAGTTCAATTTTGGTTTCATCTGACCAGAGCACCTTCTTCCACATGTTTGGTGTGTCTCCCAGGTGGCTTGTGGCAAACTTTAAACAACACTTTTTATGGATATCTTTAAGAAATGGCTTTCTTGCCACTCATCCATAAAGGCCAGATTTGTGCAATATATGACTGATTGTTGTCCTATGGACAGTCTCCCACCTCAGCTGTAGATCTCTGCAGTTCATCCAGAGTGATCATGGGTCTCTTGGCTGCATCTCTGATCAGTCTTCTCCTTGTATGAGCTGAAAGTTTAGAGGGACGGCCAGGTCTTGGTAGATTTGCAGTGGTCTGATACTCCTTCCATTTCAATATTATCGCTTGCACAGTGCTCCTTGGGATGTTTAAAGCTTGGGAAATCTTTTTGTATCCAAATCCGGCTTTAAACTTCTTCACAACAGTATCTCGGACCTGCCTGGTGTGTTCCTTGTTCTTCATGATGCTCTCTGCGCTTTTAACGGACCTCTGAGACTATCACAGTGCAGGTGCATTTATACGGAGACTTGATTACACACAGGTGGATTGTATTTATCATCATTAGTCATTTAGGTCAACATTGGATCATTCAGAGATCCTCACTGAACTTCTGGAGAGAGTTTGCTGCACTGAAAGTAAAGGGGCTGAATAATTTTGCACGCCCAATTTTTCAGTTTTTGATTTGTTAAAAAAGTTTGAAATATCCAATAAATGTCTTTCCACTTCATGATTGTGTCCCACTTGTTGTTGATTCTTCACAAAAAAATACAGTTTTATATCTTTATGTTTGAAGCCTCAAATGTGGCAAAAGGTCGCAAAGTTCAAGGGGGCCGAATACTTTCGCAAGGCACTGTACATATCGTAGTCAATGGCCTACAGCGTTGACAATTTTACAATGTCTCTGAAAATCAAAGGCTAGAATCTCACATCAAAGCAGTCGGCCGTCTTCCTAGCAGCAAATGATAAGTCAAGACGAGATTGATGGATGGCAGGTATTTTCTATGAAACACCTTCAAGTAACTAGTAGAAAGAGGAGGAAGGGAAGCGCTACTAAGGTACACAAAAATACATTTTGGTAGACAGAAGGGTAAAAGGGGAGAATTGGTCATCAAAAAGATAGGAGGACCAAGGCACTCTTCATATAATTAATTAAAATGCCTTAATTTGTATGTTCAATAGAAACAAAGTTTTAAAAATCTGACGCGTTTCGGCTACATGGCCTTTGTCAGGGAGTACTCCAGCTGAAACGTGTCGGATTTTTAAAACTTTGTTTCTATTGAACATGCCATACAAATAAAGGAATTTGTATTAATTATGTGAAGATTGCCTTGGTCCTCCTTTCTTTTTGATGACCTTCAACTAACTCTTGAAAAGACTCAACATTCTCCTAGATCAGGGTTCCCCAACTGGAAGCCCAGTTAATTTATTTGGCCCCACAAGTTCTGAAGAAACATTTTTGATATATATATATATATATATATATATATATACACATAGTATTTATGTTTTTTTTTTATTATTGTTGGACATAAAAGACTAAAAACAACAGTAAATAAGCTCCAAGTGATTTTAATTTTGGAAATCTGTTCCAAAGTATTCCCACGCATAATGGAGATACATTTGTATATGATAGCATATAACATACATAAGCAAGGTTTGAAATTATTATGTTTTAGTTTGGGCTTCTTGCGGTCAATTTGCAGTCTACAAATGATTTGTAACTGTGTTCCGCCCCCCTGACTATTCACTGAAAAAAAAATCTGCCCGCGGCTGAATCTAGTTGACGATCTCTGTCCTAGGTGCTCTTTGTGAATTCCCCAAACTACTAGTTGCATATCACTGCATTGTCTTTCATATAAAGGTGATAGAAAAGAAAGATATAGCTCATCCTTAACTGGTCTCCCTCAGTGGGTGGTGGTGGGGAGGAAATAATGATACAGCTGTTCAAAACCATACAGGATGTGCTGTTGTTGGTAGGAGTCCAGCTTCATACAATAAATCTGTTTATCCCAAAGGACAGAGGAGATTGAGTTGTTTTCCAAGTTGCACCTGCATTCAACATTCTATGTGTGTACATGTGAGATAATTTCCAGTTTTATTTAGCTTGTGTTTAGACAGGCAGCCTAATTCAGATGATTTTTTATTAAATATTGGTCGCTTAACCAATCAGATCACCCCTGAAAAAGAGCTGGTGTGAAAAGATCTGATGTGATTGGTCAAAAGACCAATTAGTGGAAAAAATATCAGAATCGGGCTGCCTGTCTTGTAATGGTCGTTGTTGAAGGATGAAGGATCGGACCAAAGCGCAGCGTGGTAATTGTTCATGATTTTACGGGATCAACAAACACTTGAACAAAATAAACCAAGAGAGAAAACCGAAACAGTCCTGTCAGGTGCAGAACACTAAACAGGAAAACAACTACCCACATAACACAGTTGGGAAAAATCTGCCTAAGTATGATTCTCAATCAGAGACAATGATAGACAGCTGCCTCTGATTGAGAACCACACCCGGACAAACACACAGAAATAGAAAACATAGAAATAAAGAAACTAGAATGCCCACCCTAGTTACACCCTGGCCTAACCAAAATAGAGAATAAAGCCTCTCTATGGCCAGGGCGTGACATGTCTAAACACTCTCCGGCAACTGAGTTAGAAAGGACACCTGTATCTTTGTAGTGACTGGGTGTATTGATACACCATCCAAAGTGTAATTAATAACTTCACCATGCTCAAAGGGATATTCAATGCTTTTTTCATGTTTACCCATCTACCAACAGGTACCCTTTTTTGCGAGGTATTGAAAAACCTACCTGGTCTTTGTGGTTGAATCTGTGTTTGAAATTCACTGCTCGACTGAGGGACCTTACAGATGTGTGAGATACAGAGATGAGGCAGCCATTGGCCAATCCAAAACCCGGCTCTAATATCCACTTCCCCTTCTCCTCTCCTTTTGATTTAACACATCCTCCAACATTTTCAAGAGTGTCCCAAGGCTGAGGGGGTGAAAATCATTGAGGGACTAACTGACGAGGCTAATTTAATGCCAAAGTAGTCACAGAGGCTGCAGACAAATGGATTGCTAATACACAATGTTGAGCGATAGTGTGAGGAGAAATTAGTTTCAACCTGGGTTGTCTGCACTTCACACGACTGTGTTAACCTGTTGTGTTAACCTGTTGAGCTAAAGCCTAGACATTACCTTGGCAAGCTAACAAGTCTTCAGGTCTCAGGCAAGGAGGTCAGAGACCTGGCAGTATGGTGCCAGGACAACAACCTCTCCCTCAATGTGAGAAAGACAAAGGAGCTGATCGTGGACTATAGGAAAAGAATGGCTGAACAGGCCCCCATTAACATTGACGGGGCTGTAGTGGAGCAGGTCGAGAGTTTCAAGTTCCTTGGTGTCCACATCACCAACAAACTATCATGGTCCAAACACACCAAGACAGTCGTAAATAGGGCACGACAACACCTTTTCCCCCTCAGGAGACTGAAAAGATTTTCCATCAATCCTCAGATTCTCAAAACGTTCTACAGCTGCACCATCGAGAGCATCCTGACCGGTTGCATCACCGCCTGGTATAGCAACTGCTCGGCATCTGACTGTAAGGCGCTACAGAGGGTAGGGCGTACGGCCCAGTACATCACTGGGGTCAAGCTTCCTGCCATCCAGGGCCTATAAACTAGGCGGTCTCAGAGAAAAGGGAAATATTGTCAAAGACTCCAGTCACCCAAGTCAAAGACTGTTCTCCCTGCTACCGCGCGGCAAGTGGTACCAGAGCGCCAAGACCAGGACCAAAAGGCTCCTTAACAGCTTCTACCCCCAAGCCATAAGACTGCTGAACAATTAATCAAATGGCCACCCGGACTATTTACATTGACACCCCCCCCCCCCCCCCTTTGTTTTTACACTGCTGCACGCTGTATATTATCTATGCATAATCACTTTATCCCTACCTAAATGTACAAATTACCTCGACTAACCTGTACCCCCGTACATTGACTCGGTACTGGTACCCCCTGTATATAGCCTCGTTATTGTTACTTTTTATTTTATTTTCTACTTTAGTTTATTTAGGAAATATTTTCTTAACTCTATTTCTTGAACTGCATTGTTGGTTACGGGCTTGTAAGTAAGCATTTCACGGTAAGGTTGTATACCTGTTGTATTTGGCGCATGTCACAAATACAATTTCATTTAATTTGAAGTTTACTCATTACATGATCATAGTCCACTGAACCATATCTGCTACACCTGCACACTTTGGGGAATATGTCAATGTGAATTTATTTGACACTTATTTTGACCATGAACTGCATGGCTCAGTTAAGGAGTAGATCTCGATGTTGACAGGTAATTGATGCCCTCTTCTAAATCCTCCTCTGACAGTGACCCTCGATATTATTAGCAGCATGGGACAATAAGGGGGCCCTTCCTCCTAACCGATGTCAAGGGGCTGATTTGGGATTGGTCACATAATTTTGACTATAAGATCAGTTATCAACTCAGGGGAGGCTTGCAGGTCAATGTATACAGTGCACTTTGTGTGCAGCCTTTGTGTTTGCATGCCTGCAGATGATTTACAAAGCATTGATTGGGAGCACACCGCCTCTGGCCCAATAAAACAGTTGTTTATGTTCGGTCGCCGAGTGTTCATTGTCAAGTGGAGCAGCCTCTCATTTGGGGTTGTGTAGAACACCAACGGAGTTCAGCCATAATACGCCACAAATCATCTCTTTTATCGGGCAGGGACATTCGGGCAGCTTAACCGTGTGCAGTTATACACCAGCGATTTCGCAATAAGTCAATAAAATCCTCAGCAGCAGTTATATGAAGATGGGTATGCTGTGAGGGCATGCTATGCATATCTATTAAAGGCTACAGATTGCGAGTGCAATGGGATGAGGACACCTCTCCACAAAACAATATGTTGAGTAACGCCCAGAGGACATGCATACCAGTCTCTGGACATAATTGGAAAAATGACCTCAGTATTGCAAGTGATTACACACTTGGGTATGGACACAAGATTCATTAGTATTGCAATGAGAATGTTATATGCAAATGCCACTGTTCATCAGCTTATTTTCCCATTAAAAAGGTGCTTTGCCATATAGTTAGTTATATGGCCTCGGCCATACAGAATATTCTGCATGTTATGGATGTGTCTTAGAGAAACTGTTTGGCTGAAGAAACATAACACTGCCTTGTTGTTAATCAGTGTTTTCAATCGGGTTAATTATCTTTGGCCGTGACATCTTGCAATACCACGATCAAAAGCATGAGCTCTGGATCTCTCCATGAGCTCTGGAACCTCTCCATGAGCTCTGGAACCGCTCCATGAGCTCTGGAACTGCTCCACGAGCTCTGGAACCGCTCCACGAGCTCTGGAACCTCTCCACGAGCTCTGGAACCGCTCCACGAGCTCTGGAACCGCTCCACGAGCTCTGGAACCGCTCCACGAGCTCTGGAACCTCTGCACGAGCTCTGGAACCGCTCCACGAGCTCTGGAACCGCTCCACGAGCTCTGGAACCGCTCCACGGGCTCTGGAACCGCTCCACGAGCTCTGGAACCGCTCCACGAGCTCTGGAACCTCTCCACGAGCTCTGGAACCGCTCCACGAGCTCTGGAACTGCTCCACGAGCTCTGGAACCTCTGCACGAGCACTGGAATCTCTCCAGGAGCTCTGGAACCTCTCCATGAGCTCTAGAATCTCTCCACGAGCACTGGAACCTCTCCAGGAGCACTGGAACCTCTCCAGGAGCTCTGGAACCTCTCCAGGAGCTCTTGAATCTCCGCATTTTTATTTTGATGAGAAGGAAAAACTAAACAAAAATATATTATTTAGCTCTCTTGATTGGGTCTGGAAGATTATCCTCTACCTTGAGAAACACATTTTTCCACGCCATCTATCTAAATTACACCACACAGTATCATGATAGCAATAAGGTCAATATGTTGCTACAACTGTTGGATTGACTACATAGACATTAGAGAACTCACAAATATTGTCCTATATTGCCACACTCCACTACATTATTTTGAATTAAACAATCATTGTGAAGCCAAAGCTAGTCCCGAATAAATAATGCAAAGAATCAAATTATCTTTCATAAAATACTTAATTGGTCACGGAGAATTTTTGAAATTATGAGTTCTTATGTTTTTTTCTGTAGTACATTTTTTCTGTAGTCTGTAAATAAGAAATATTTGATCAAGAACAGGGTAAACGTATAGGTGGTGTTTGTCAAACTCTACAGCTGATGTGTCAGTTTAACCAGCAGGGGGCAAGCTTACTCTGACCTGAACTCTCTCAGTCTTCAAACAGCACAAGCTCTTCATATCAGACTTGTGTTCTGTGGAGACAAATTATTACAGTACAATACTTCTGCATGCAGGCATCCTTAGAAGAAAAAGTGTGGGAACCTCTGGTCTATATCAATGCCTTCGATTCGAATGATATTGACTACATTGTCTGATATTGACTGAAATTGGCTATGCAATCTGGTTTCCGAGCTGGTCATGGGTGCACCTCAGCCATGCTCAATGTCCTAAATTACATCATAACCTCCATCGATAAGAGACAATACTGTGCAGCTGTATTCATAGACCTGGCCAAGGCTTTCGACTCAATCACCACATTCTTACTGGCAGACTCAACAGCCTTGGTTTCTCAAATGACTGCCTTGCCTGGTTCACCAACTGTTTCTCGGACAGAGTTGAGTGTGTCAAATCGGAGGGCCTGATGTCCGGACCTCTGGCAGTCTCTATGGGGGTGCCACAGGGTTCAATTCTCGGGCCGACTCTTTTCTCTGTATATATCAATGATGTCGCTCTTGCTGCTGGTGATTCTCTCATCCACCTCTACGCAGACAATACCATTCTGTATACTACTGGCCCTTCTTTGGACACTGTGTTAACTAACCTCCAGACAAGCTTCAATGCCATACAACTCTCTTTCCGTGGCCTCCAACTGCTCTTAAATGCAAGTAAGACTAAATGCATGCTCTTCAACCGATCGCTACCAGCACCTGCCTGCCCGTCCAGCATCACTACTCTGAACGATTCTGACTTAGAATATGTGGACATCTACAAATACCTAGGTGTCTGGTTAGACTGTAAACTCTCCTTACATTAAGTGAGTTAATCCAAAATTAAATCAAGAATCGGCTTCCTATTTTGCAACAAAGCATCCTTCACTCATGCTGCCAAACATACCCTCGTAAAACTGACTATCCTACCGATCCTTGACTTCGGCAATGTAATTTACAAAATAGCCTCCAACACTCTACTCAGCAAATTGGATGCAGTCTAATACAGTGCCATCCGTTTTGTCACCAAAGCACCATATACTACCCACCACTGCAACCTGTATGCTCTCGTTGGCTGGCCCTCGCTTCATATTCGTCGCCAAACCCACTGGCTCCAGGTCATCTATAAGCCTTTGCTAAATAAAGCCCCGCCTTATCTCAGCTCACTGGTCACCATAGCAGCACCCACCCGTAGCACACGCTCCAGCAGGTATATTTCACTGGTCACCCCCAAAGCCAACTCCTTTTTTGGCCGCCTTTCCTTCCACTTCTCTGCTGCCAATGACTGGAACGAACTGCAAAAATCACTGAAGCTGGAGACTCATATCTCCCTCACTAACTTTAAGCACCAGCTGTCAGAGCAGCTCACAGTTCACTGCACCTGTACATAGCCCATCTGTAAATAGCCCATCCAACTACCTCAACCCCATACTGTAATTTATTTATTTTGCTCCTTTGCACCCCAGTATCTCTACTTGCACATTCATCTTCTGCTAAATTCTACTAAATTCATCTTCTTCTGCTAAATTGTAATTATTTCGCCACTATGGCCTATTTATTGCCTTACCTCCCTTATCTTACCTCATTTGCACACACTGACTTTTTTCCCTATTGTGCTATTGACTGTATGTTTGTTTATTCCATGTGTAACTCTTTGTTGTTGTTTGTGTCACACTACTTTGCTTTATGTTGGCCAGGTCGCAGTTGTAAATGAGAACCTGTTCTCAACTAGCCTACCTGGTTAAATAAAGGTGAAATAAATAAAACAATTAAATGTAAAATATGTTGGTCATATGAATCATGTTTCAGCTAGCTGCTCAAAATGTAGGCAACTCAAAAACATTCACAATGTACGCAACCCTACAACTGTATAAAAAAAACTTTTTTTTCTGTGATATCCAGGGTTTGAAGTACTGTTTAAGTGATTTCTACTTAAGTCACCCAAAAAGAGCATCCAATGAAAACAATAGGGCAGATGAAACGCCTGGGTTGACTTCCTGCCGCAGGGGAGGTGCTTCATAGTGACTCTGTTATGTCTGGTTTTGAGTTCTGAGGCGTAGAGCGAACCTGACTGGTTTTCTGGTCCAGTGCATGTCTATTCTCTCTCTCTCTCTCTCCATCGCAGCTGTTTACTGCTGTGGCTCCATTTGTCTCGCCGGGGCATCGTTGACTGATTTTGATACGCAGCCAGACGGGCTGTCATGACCTAAGCATTTTGCAGAGGCAGCCGTTCACTCAGAGGGCCAGCAAGGTCTCAGTGACTCATACGATTACACTCCCAGTGGTGTCAATCAAGCACAGGATACATGTCCAAATTAAGTTGGAGGGGCCAAATGACATGAATACAGGGACCACCAGATCTAACGCCAATTCAGTTTGTTTGGTGAATGTATGTGTGTGTGTGTGTGTGTGTGTGTGTTAGTGCTGAGCAACTAGTGTTTTTGAGGTCGATTCGATTTTATATATTTTTTTTACATTAAATGCACTATGAATTATGTGGGTTGAAGGCTGGAACAACTCAGAATAAAACAATTAATAAAAGTCCTCATTACTGCTTATTAACCATCATTTCTTCACATTACTTTACCTTAATATAATATTGCATTCATACCCTTTCCCTTTTTCCACATTTTGTTACCTTACAGCCTTATTCTAAAATGGATTAAATTAATATTTTACCTCATCAATCTACACACAATACCCTATAATGACAAAGCGAAAACAGGTTTTTAGAAATGTTTGCAAATGTAAAAAACTTAAATAAACAGAAATACCTAAGAAGTATTCAGACCCTTTGCTATGAGAATCGAAATTGAGCTCAGGTGCATCTTGTTTCCATTGATCATCCTTGAAATGTTTCTAGAACTTGATTGGAGACCACCTGTGGTAAATTCAATTGATTGGACATGATTTGGAAAGGCACACATCTGTCTATATAAGATCCCACAGTTGACATTGCATGTCAGAGCAAAAACCAAGCCATGTGGTCGAAGGAATTGTCTGTAGACAGGATTGTATCGAGGCACAGATCTGGGGAAGGGTACCAAACTATTTCTGCAGCATTTAGGGTCCCCAAGAACAAAGTGGCCTCATTCTTAAATGGAAGAAGTTTGGAACCACCAAGAGTCTTCCTAGAGTTGGTTGCCCGGCCAAACTGAGCAATCGGGGGAGAAGGGCTTGAGAGGATGTGCAGAGAAGAATGGGAGAAACTTCCCAAATACAGGTGTGCCAAGCTTGTAGCGTCATACCCAAGAAGACTTGAGGCTGTAATTGCTGCCAAAGGTGCTTCAACAGAGTACTGAGTAAAGGGTCTGAATAGTTATGTAAATTCGAAATTTCTGTTTTTTAAATAAATTTGCTAAACTTGTTTTTGCATTGTCATTTTTTTTATTTATTTTACCTTTATTTAACTAGGCAAGTCAGTTAAGAACAAATTCTTATTTTCAATTAGTGCCTAGGAACAGTGGGTTAACTGCCTGTTCAGGGGCAAAACGACAGATTTGAACTTGCAACCTTCCGGTTGCTAGTCCACCGCTCTAACCACTAGGCTACCCTGCTGCCCGATTATGGGGTATTGTGTGTAGATTGAAAAAACAATTTAATCCATTTTAGAATAAGGCTGTGTGGAAAAAGTCAAGGGGTCTGAATACTTTGCGAATGCACTGTATTCAAAGTAAATAAGGCATACTTTAATGACTGCTGAAAACCAACTATCAATCACTTAGATCATGTATTTTCAATGCAACTGCTCTCTATTCCTCTTGACCGCATATTCTTCTCTCTTTTCTCACTCGTCTGACACACACAGACCGGACAAGTTGGCGCGCAATGGATTATGGTCATTGCAGTAAATTACGTTTTCTGTGCTAAACTACGTAGAATATTGGCCTGTTGGAAACTGCTAGTCCCTACTACATCGCACAGTCACCCTGGGCTTGATCTGATCTGGATTTGAGACCTCCACCCAAGAGATAGAGCCACAGCTGCATGTGAGCTCTCACATTTTCAACGTGTTTTTTTTACAAAAGGTTAGATTTGGAGTTAGATAAACTTGGATTTTTCGGGAGGTACATATGCAGGATGCTACCCTCCACAGCATGGCCTACACTCCAGATCAAAACTCCAAACCTACAACCTAATTTTGACCAAAATTAGCTGGAGAAATTACTGCTTCCAAGGTTTCCTTTTTCCAAGCTATATGGAGGGTGCTCTAGCAAACAAACAGCAGAGACCTGAGGCCACCATCCAAGCTAGAACTGAGTATTTTTTGGTCTGATGCTATTTTGAGAGCCAAGAAAAAGAGAAATGAAAAATAAAGTACATTACAATGATATGTTTTACTTTATGGGGACTGAATGCTGAGTTAAGGATGCCAGGCTTGCAAGGACAGACAAGATACAACTTCAATTAGCACTAAGGTGTGAAGTAAAAGGTGTCACTATCTTTAGGCCCAACAAGTGTCCGGAGTCTTTGAAGCGTCCTCTGAAGCGTCCTCCTGCTGTTCAAAGACCATTCATTGGCATTTTCTACAAGAAATCTGCCTCCAGAAATAAAAGCTTCTCCCAAGTGGGTGTGACACCTACTCCTGTTGCCTGCTGCACTGCTGCTTGGATTCCACCTGCAATCTGTTCATCGTCTGCCCTGGCCTGTCTCCCCCTGTCTGGTACAGGTAACCCACCACACTCACCCCTCTCTCCCGAGCTTTCGCTCGCCTGGGGCAAGTGACTGAACTCCGGCTTGCCCCAAGTCGTTATGTATATATTTTTTTCTTGTGCATTTTGCTATTTGCCTCATGACTCCTGCATACTTTGTTGACTACAAACTTTCTTTACCCCATCGTGGGACAGACTACATTTGTTTCCACACTCAGGACTCTGACTCTCTTGGTTAGACTTTTGGCCTCCCATCCTATTCTAACCTCCTCTCACCGGCTTTGTATTCATGTTACCTGATGAAATTGCTGTACAATATGATCTTGTTGCCATCTGCTGCACATTCAGATGTCATAAATCAGCACTGCAGAGCTCTCCTTGTCCTATGCCGTGCCTTGATTGTATTACTGTTGATGATATCTGGAAATGTGCATGTACACCCTGGCCCATCTACTGTTGCTAGCCTCAATTCTGACTTGTGCTCTGATATCTGCTTCCCTGATTTCTCTTTTGTAAAAGCCTGGGTTTTCTGCACGTTAACACTAGAAGCTTATAACCTAAAATTAAGCAATTGAAAGTGTGGGTTCACAGCTCCAATCCAGATGTGTTGGTCATTACTGAGACGTGGATAAGGAAGAGTGTTTTGAATACTGATGTTAACCTTTCTGCTTATAACCATTTTCGGCAAAACAGATCTTCCAAAGGTGGGGGAGTGGCAATCTTTACCAAGGATCACCTTCAGTGCTCTGCTGTCTCCACCAAGTCTGTCCCCAAACAATTTGATTTGCTGGTTTTAAGCATTCAACTTTCAAATAGCTTTTTGCTGACTGTTGCTGGGTGCTATCGTCCTCCATCAGCACATGCCTGTACCCTACCTGCCCTAAGCTCTCTCCTCGCCCCTTACACTAAGTCTGAATTTGTCCTGCTAG
This sequence comes from Oncorhynchus mykiss, assembly GCF_013265735.2. Taxonomy (NCBI): domain Eukaryota; kingdom Metazoa; phylum Chordata; class Actinopteri; order Salmoniformes; family Salmonidae; genus Oncorhynchus; species Oncorhynchus mykiss. The sequence continues at coordinate 17,042,005 of NC_048579.1, forward strand.
GTGACCTAAAGTGGGACATGCTTAAACCACCTGACCACAAGTCCTAAAGCAATGGGACTCCCTAAATCTTTCTCAGATTATTACCAATCCCACAAGGTATGACTCCAAACACCCAGAAAAGGCTACTCTCCTCGATGTTATCCTCACAAATAATCCTGATAGATATCGGTCTGGTGTTTTCTGTAATGACCTTAGTGATCACTGTTTTACAGCCTGTGTTCGTAATGGCTGCTCAGTGAAACGACCTGCCCTGATTTGTCATAGACGATTGCCAAAAAACGTTAATGAGAAAGCCTTCCTTCATGAGCTGGCCTCTGTAAAATGGTATAGAATCAGCTCTGTCGAAGACGCTTGGACCTTCTTTTTTGTTAACAAACACGTCCCATAAAGAAAAATAGAATTAAAAACAGGTTCAGCCCCTGGTTCGACTGTGATCTTACTCCACCTCAAGTATTGAATTTGAAGAAAGGCTTGGCACATGCATACTCAGGCTGACTGGCTCTCGTTCAGGCAAAAGAGAAATAGGTGCACTCAGGCTATCCAGAAGTCCAAAGTTAGTTACTTTAAGGAGCAGTTGTCTCTCTGTGCGTCTAACCCCAAGAAGTTCTGGAAATCGGTTAAAGGTCTGTAGAATAAACCCTCCTCCTCACAGCTGCCCATGTTTCTTAATGTTGATGATGTGGTTGTTAATGACAAGAAGCACATGGCTGAGCTCTTTAATCACCACTTCATTAAGTCAGGATTCCTATTTGACTCAGCCATGCCTCCTTGCCCGTCCAAAATTTCCTCATCTCTCACCCCTTCTAATGCGACTATCCCCGATGCTTCTCCCTCTTTTTCCCCTGCCCCGCTACGAAGTTTCTCCCTGCAGGCAGTCACTGAGTCCGAGGTGATAAGGGGCTCCTTAAACTTGACCCCAAAAAAACATCTGGGTCAGATGGTTTAGACCCTTTCTTCTTTAAGGTTGCTGCCCCTATCATTGCCAAGCCTAACCTGTCTCTCCTTTCTGGGGAGGTTCACATTGCTTGGAAGGTAGCCACGGTTCGTCCTTTATATAAAGGAGGAGATCAAGCTGATCTAACTATTATAGGCCTTTTTCTATTTTGCCCTGTTTATCAAAAGTGTTGGAAAAATGTGTCAATCAACTGACTGGCTTTCTTTATGTCTATAGTATTATCTCGGGTGTGAAATCTGGTTTCCGCTCAGGTTATGGATGTGTCAATGCAATCTTAAAGGTCCTCAATGATGTCACCATTGCCCTTGATTCTAAGCAATATTGTGCTGCTGTTTTTATTGACTTGGCCAAAGCTTTTGATACAGTAGACCATTCCAATCTTGTGGGCCAGCTAAGGAGTATTGGTGTCTTTGATGGGTCTTTGGCCTGGTTTGCTAACTACCTCTCTCTACAACAAAGCTTTCTTTGTGTCCAACAAGCTTTCTCTACCCTTAACCTTGTTCTGAACACCTCCAAAACAAAGGTCATGTGGTTTGGTAAGAAGAATGCCCCTCTTCCCACAGGTGTATTACTACCTCTGAGGGTTTAGAGCTTAAGGTCACCTCATACAAGTACGTGGGAGTATGACTAGAAAGTGCACTGTCCTTCTCTCAGCACATATCAAAGCTGCAGGCTAAAATTAAATCTAGACTTGGTTTCCTCTATCGTAATCGCTCCTCTTTCACCCCAGGTGCCAAACTAACCCTGATTCAGATGACCATCCTACCCATGCTAGATTACGGAGATGTAATTTATAGATCGGCAGGTAAGGGTGCTCTCGAGTGGCTAGATGTTCTTTACCATTCGGCCATCAGATTTGCCAACAATGCTCCTTATTGGACATATCACTGCACTCTATACTCCTCTGTAAACTGGTCATCTCTGTATACCCATCGCAAGAACCACTGGTTGATACTTATTTATAAAACCCCCTTAGGCCTCACTCCCCCCTATCTGAGATATAGACTGCAGCCCTCATCCTCCACATACAACACCTGTTCTGCCAGTCATATTCTGTTAAAGGTCCCCAAAGCACACACATCTCTGGGTCGCTCCTCTTTTCAGTTCGCTGCAGCTAGCGACTGGAACGAGCTGCAACAAACACTCAAACTGGACAGTTTTATCTACAATCTCTTCATTCAAAAGTTCAATCATGGACACTCTTACTGACAGCTGTGGGTGCTTTGTATGATGTATTGTTGTCTCTAGCTTCTGGCCCTTTGTGCTGTTGTCTGTGCCCAATAATGTTTGTACCATGTTTAGTGCTGCTATCATGTTGTTGTTATGTTGTGTTGCTACCATGCTGTGTTGTCATGTGTTGCTGCCTTGCTATGTTGTTGTCTTTGGTCCCTCTTTATGTAGTGTTGTCTCTCTTGTCGTTATGTGTGTTTTGTCCTATGTTTAAATTGGGTTTATTTTTAATCTCAGGCCCCAGTCCACCCAGGAGGCCTTTTGCCTTTTGGTAGGCCGTCATTGTAAATAAGAATTTGTTCTTAACTGACTTGCCTAGTTAAATAAAGTTTAAATAAAATACAAATAAAAAATCTCTTGAGAAACTGTGCAATGTGCTCACAGAAAAAAAAATTAACAAAATGGAATTCAAATAATTGAACTGTTGCGGTCAGTTTTTAAATTACGGAGAATTACTGAAATATCGATTAATCACTCAGCACTAGTGTGTGTGTGTGTGTGTGTTTTATAGCCGTTTTAACAAAAAATATCTTGAATGTAGGACTACACAGGTCCTTCTTATGAATAACTTATTTGGCAGCTGCTGGCTGTATGTGTGTTCTTGTCCAACATAATGGTTATAATATAATAATCCCTTTTCTTCAGAGACCACACTTGGCACAGACGGTTTTAACATGCCTCGGCACATAAAGCAAAATATGACAGTAGCCACCGATGATGAAGTGTATGGGGCAGTGTTACAGTATACTGAAGTGCTGGTACAGCACATTTAGCAGTCTGCTATGCATTTAAATAATAGCATCGACTCTACCCGAGATTGTTAGCCCTTTTCAAGCCATCTCTGTGCCTAAATCAAACTGTTGCCAACTAATGCCAAGTGCTTTAGTGCTCTAGGTGTAACACTTTGGTGTAGGTGGACAACAACACAACAGATTAGTAATAAGACAATCACTTTATACACTGTTCAAAAAAATAAAGGGAACACTTAACTAACACAATGTAACTAAAAGTCAATCATACTTCTGTGAAATCAAACTGTCCACTTAGGAAGCAACACTGATTGACAATAAATTTCACATGCTGTTGTGCAAATGGAATAGACAACAAGTGGAAATAATAGGCATTTAGCAAGACACCCCCAATAAAGGAGTGGTTCTGCAGGTGGGGACCACAGACCACTTCTCAGTTCCTATGCTTCCTGGCTGATGTTTTGGTCACTTTTGAATGCTGGCGGTGCTTTCACTCTAGTGGTAGCATGAGACGGAGTCTACAACCCACACAAGTGGCTCAGGTAGTGCAGCTCATCCAGGATGGCACATCAATGCGAGATGTGGCAAGAAGGTTTGCTGTGTCTGTCAGCGTAGTGTCCAGAGCATGGAGGCGCTACCAGGAGACATGCCAGTTCATCAGGAGACGTGGAGGAGGCCGTAGGAGGGCAACAACCCAGCAGCATGACCGCTACCTCCACCTTTGTGCAAGGAGGAGCAGGAGGAGCACTGCCAGAGCCCTGCAAAATGACCTCCAGCAGGCCACAAATGTGCATGTGTCTGCTCAAAGGTCAGAAACAGACTCCATGAGGGTGGTATGAGGGCCCGACGTCCACAGGTGGGGGTTGTGCTTACAGCCCAACACCGTGCAGGATGTTTGGCATTTGCCAGAGAACACCAAGATTGGCAAATTCGCCACTGGCGCCATGTGCTATTCACAGATGAAAGCAGGTTCACACTGAGCACATGTGACAGACATGACAGTCTGGCGACGCCGTGGAGAACGTTCTGCTGCCTGTAACATCTTCCAGCATGACCGCTTTGGCGGTGGGTCAGTCATGGTGTGGGGTGGCATTTCTTTGGGGGGCCGCACAGCCCTCCATGTGCTCGCCAGAGGTAGCCTGACTGCCATTAGGTACCGAGATGAGATCCTCAGACCCCTTGTGAGACCATATGCTGGTGCGGTTGGCCCTGGGTTCCTCCTAATGCAAGACAATGCTAGACCTCATGTCTATGCTAGACCTGTGGCTGGAGTGTGTCAGCAGTTCCTGCAAGAGGAAGGCATTGATGCTATGGACTGGCCCGCCCGTTCCCCAGACCTGAATCCAATTGAGCACATCTGGGACATCATGTCTCTCTCCATCCACCAACGCCACGTTGCACCACAGACTGTCCAGGAGTTGGCGGATGCTTTAGTCCAGGTCTGGGAGGAGATCCCTCAGGAGACCATCCGCCACCTCATCAGAAGCATGCCCAGGCATTGTAGAGAGGTCATACAGGCACGTGGAGGCCACACACACTACTGAGCCTAATTTTGACTTGTTTTAAGGATATTACATCAAAGTTGGATCAGCCTGTAGTGTGGTTTTCCACTTTAATTTTGAGTGTGACTCCAAATCCAGACCTCCATGGGTTGATAAATTTGATTTCCATTGATAATTTGTGTGATTTTGTTGTCAGCACATTCAACTATGTAAAGAAAAAAGTATTTAATAAGAATATTTCATTCATTCAGATCTAGGATGTGTTATTTTAGTTTTCCCTTTATTTTTTTGAGCAGTGTATATCGATCAATGCATTGTTTTTATTGGCACACTATACTCTACTGCATGTGTCAAACTCATTCCATGGAGGGCTGAGTGGCTGCGGGTTTTCACTCCTCCCTTGTACTAGATTAATGAATTAAGGTCACTAATTAGTAAGGAACTCCCCACAACTGGTTGTCTAGTTCTTAATTGAAAGGGAAAACCAAAAATCTGCAGACATTAGGCCCTCCATGGAACGAGTTTGAAACCCCTGCTATAGAGCATGTAAGTAACATAATATTACATACCCCAAAAATCGAAGTAACATTGAAATATGAACAAATTATGAATTTAATAGTTTTATATCATTTCAGAAGATCATCAAAAATAAGAAAGGCAATTGGGACATCTGTGCCGTTAAATCCATTTAGTCAATAACACGGCCCCCGCTAATCCCATCATGAGCAGAAAAGGGTAGGGCTAATGAGAACGAGAGCACCGCTAATGCAACAATTAGGAGTGGAAAGATGGAAATGGGTGTATTCCACCACCCTTCCTCGTCTGTCTGCACTCGCAAAAAAAAAATCAATGGTTATTCCCATAGACTCCGGTGTGGGACTTGGAAGTGATAACTGTGCATTACAATGAGCCGTCTGTGTAATGAGAAAACAATCGATATCTTGCACAGTTCTGCGGGTGTTATCCTTCATTGTTGCCCAACAAACCCTCTGTAATTAAGAATTACACTCTCAACCCTTAATACCTCTTCAGTTTCACTTCTGTACTCTATAGAAGATGCTTTCTCACGAATAATTGCATCTGTATATTCTAATGTGAATTCGATAATTGCAGAAACAAATGGCTTTTTATGAAGAAATATTTCATGACGGTATTGAGAGAGACCGACATTAGGCCTGAGGCCCTTTCAAATAATTTGATTGATGAAAGTGCAATATCTACTTTCAGTAGATGGAGGCTTTGCTTGCCGATCAATCTTTCTTTGGACAACAGCAGTTCATACATATTCATTGCGGGAGGCTATTAATTTATTTTGTTTTTGTGTGTCCCAGCTGAGAAACAAAATTAAACATATCATCTCATTATAACATTGTAATTAGGTAGAATAAAGGGCCTTATCTAAGCTTTGAGATCTTTGAAGATGGGAAGATTAGTATAGCTCCAAAATGACTCTCAAAATGTGGCTGCTAATTACAATTTTGGAATTCACACGAGAGTGCAGAGCTGTCTGATGCTAAAAGATGCTAATGCTTGAATCCCACTATTTGAATAATGAGAATCCAATAGTCTTGGATATTAGTCTGTTTAGTAAAAAATATTGTGTTCACGTGTACTTTATAAGCCAAAATGTCTCAGTAAAACACAGGTTTGTCAACCTGCTCTGTTCTGGCTTGATGCAAAATGCAAAACTTCAAGTTTCAAGGTCACGTGCACAAGTACAGTGAAATGCCTTTCTTGCAAGCTCCAAACCCAACAATGCTGTAATCAGTATTAATGTAGCACTAAAAATAACATAAGGTAGAACAAATGAAGAAAGAAAAATATTAAGAACACAAGAAAGTAAGAAGCTATATACAGGGTCAGTTCCAATAACAGATTTACAATGTGCAGGGATACTGGCGTGCTAGAGGTAGATATGTATGTATAGGGGTAAGGTGACTAGGTATCAGGATATATGATAAATGGAGAAGCAGCAGCATAAATTATGATTGTATGTGAGTGTGTGCGTGTGTGTAGAGTCAGTATAAATGTGTGTGCATGTTTTGTGTGTTGGAGAATCAGTGTGTAGTGTGTGAGTGTGAGTCCTGTGAGTGTGCATCAGACATCATATAAATAAAATTCAACCGTCAACTCAGATAGTCCGTGTAGCCATTCTGTTAGCTATTTAGCAGTCTTATGGCTTGGGGATAGAAGCTGTTCAGGTGCCTGTTGGTGTCAGACTTGATGCACCGGTACCGCTTGCTGTGCGGTGGCAGAGAGAACATTGTATGGCTTGGGTAGCTGGAGTCTTTAACGATTTTCCGGGCCTTCCATTCACACAGCCTGATATGCCTAATCACAGGTAGAATTAATAGACTTGGACCATTATAGGGAGACACATACCGAATCATACACTATATGTCCTTGACAAGAGTGAACTGAAGTTGCTGCATAGGCTGTCTGGAACTTGTAGCCTGTCATGCAGAGTCAGCACAGACAACAATGAGCGTCAGTGTGAACAATGTTGACAGAAAAATACTTTCTGACCAGCCAACTATAAAATAGCACACATTCAGATTAGCCCTATACCTATCTACCGTGAAGGTTGTATCATAAAATTAAATCAACTGTTTGGAGAACGCAAGGAGATCTTCACCAAGCACAGCAATAACGGGTTTTCACCATTTTACAGCAGCTTGCCTCTGCTTGTACATAATACTATGGGGACCTCTGCTGGTTGTTTCTATTACTCAGCGAAGTACAGTCAACACGACTAGGACACACAATAATGTCCATTCAATTACTCCAAACAGGGTTCAGGACATTATTGGGTGGAAGATATTCCAAAAGGGCAGGCACTCAAGACATGCAGAATGATGATGGTGTACTGATATCCCCTAACTGATAAGCAAGTGATGGGGGAGTAGGGAAGATAAAGATACAGGTTGACGTTTATTGTCTTGTCCTAGAGGCAGAACTGAGTCATTTCCCCTTAGATAGGCCAGCTACAAAGTCAAAATTGGCTATATTGTAGAAATTCATGAAAACAAACATGTGCTTTTTGGTTTTAATTTAGGACTAGGGTTGGGCATTACGGTTAGCAGTGTGCTTTAGAGTTAAGGTTAGAAGTCAAATCAAATTTTATGCCAGCTTGTGACCCCTCTGCAGAGCTGCCCCCAGAACAACATACATGATGAAAACCGCTAACCTGCGAGAAAGACAAGGGGGTGGGGGGAACAGTGATGTCATACTGATCGACACAAAAGGTCACGTCAGCTGAGCTCTGTCAAAGCAGGTGGTGAGGCCCCTGGACAGTATGTCACTGTGGATCTGAGGAGACGCCATGTCTTCTTATGAAGGTTACGCAAAGGAGTCGTCGGCTTTACTACTTCAATCTTTAGTAACGACCGATTTAATGTGTACAACCAATGCTAAACTGTACAGAATAGGACATTAACCATGATCAGTCTTAAAGTAACTGTCCAGTAAAATCTCACTTTTAAAAGTTAACATTCTGTTAACTCATACTTAAATAATGTTGTTGACTCATCCTACACTCGTATTTGTGGCCAAAGCATAAATTGGAGGAAAAAGGAAAAATTTGAAATTATAATCCAATGCTCAAGAGTTAAACCCTATGTTCAATAATTTGCTCTTGGGTAGCAGTGGAAATCTAGCAATCTATATTTATCATCATACTTCCAGATGTTCCTACCATCGTCAGAGTTAAGCTTGTCATAAGATTATGACGTGCAATGAGATGCATTTCCTTCAGGGACTACTACAAACCCAGTGGTCCTACTGTAATCAGTGTGTCTTTCATCTAGAATGAGATCTCTCTGTGGCTGTCAACATTCTGAAAATAGAATGGCTACAGAGAGATTGGCCAAATAGAAAGCCTCCAGAGCTTTGGAGTTTTAAATAGATGCAATAGGAATCAAAACAAACTGTACAATTAGCATATGATACCGTTTATGTAGATAATGTTGGCTGAAGACAGAAGTGTCTGGAGAGGGTTAGTCAGCTCCTATTCCCCTCCTGCTGGAAAAAGGTCATGTGAATCCATTGCAATGACGTTCTAGCAGTTGTGGAGGGAGCTGGAGGGGCCCGTTCTCAACTGTCCAACCTAATGGTCTCATTAAGCACAGACTCAATCAGGTCCCCTTCTCCACACCTCCAACCCCTCTTCCTAACCACGCTGACTTCTCTCCTCACCCTTTCCCTTGTGACTCAATGCCCACATGTAAGGCAGTTCTCCACTCCCATAATGTGGGTCACAAGCTCAGCACAGCACTGGAGAAAAATGTGCTTATGAAAAGATTAGGCTACTCGTCTCATAAAAATAAAAATTCAAAGAAAATTGGAAAAACATAAACTGCAGATAATGATAATGATGGTGACTAAAGTTGTTACTTTACAAAGGGAATGACTGCAGCTGGGTAGAACAGCAAGGCAGGCACACAGTTACTGATGAGGAGAATGGAGAGTGCTTATGTTTGTTTTTTTTGCATCAAGGTGACTTATAAATTAATGTTGACTGAAATACAAGCACACTAGCCTACAACAGTTGTACATGTGGGTAATGATTAACAAGCGTAACAGATTCAAGAAAAGCAGAAATAACAGGGAATGTCCCGGGGTTGGGCCTTGTAGTTAGGGTTTTATAAACTTGGAGGCATTACACATTATGCATGGATGCATCGGATCAATACACATCTTGAACGTTGCTGCAACCCAGGAGACGAAACAGCTTGCATGGTCACATGACTCACATCAACATATAATCCATTAAAAATATATATCTGATGCACAACTGCTCAAATCATAAGCAACTCATATCCAGAAGCCCATGCCAAGCATCGTTATCTAACGAAGGTTCTCGTTATCCGATATCCGTTTTTGTTTTATTAATTTTTTTGAATTTTACCCCTTTTTCTCCCCAATTTCGTGGTATCCAATTGTTTTCAGTAGCTACTATCTTGTCTCATCGCTACAACTCCCGTACGGGCTCAGGAGAGACGAAGGTTGAAAGTCATGCGTCCTCTGAAACACAACCCAACCAAGCCACACTGCTTCTTAAAACAGTGCGCATCCAACCCGGAAGCCACCCGCACCAATGTGTCGGAGGAAACACCGTGCACCTGGCAACCTTGGTTAGTGTGCACAGTAGAAGTTTAAATTCAGCAGTTTTTTTTCAGGATCATGATGAGCAAATAAATTCTGACAGAACGCACACAAGAACACAGGGACGTATTCATTACAGAAACCGTTTACTGCTTAAGAACCAAACGGAAGCACACCGCAAAACAAGAGTTTCTATTAGACAGGATTTATAGGATGACTCTGTCGGTGTGATCAAGCCATTTCGGTTGCATTCGCATTATAGGCCCACCCATCTACCGAAACCATCCACCATAAACAGTGGCGGTCGGTGCCGTTTAAGATGAGGTAGAACAATTGTTTTTTTATGAGCATGGCCTTATTTCTATTAAAGCATATTGGATGACTGTCATTCATATTCCACTCAACCAGCTCAACGTAACATCAGTAGATTTAGGCTACTACATGATACTCTAATTTCCGTAGCCTATGAATTAAAGTTTACAACGTAGGTGCACACAGGTTGAGAGAAAGATTGGGGGTGATTTTGTTCCGTTTGCTTCCATTTAAGAAGCGTTATTCAACAGAATCGGCAAAAAAGAATACACCCCTGATCGCAGGCAAACAGTTAACTTTCATAGCCACATACAAACAGCTCGTTGTATTCCGTCTCGCATCTACGCACTCTCCTCCTCTAACCTTTTCCTTTCGATTGTGGACTTCAATGCAGAACACATCAACTGTCTGTGACCAAGCAAAAAAAACTTTCCAAGCCAAACCTTCATATCATAACCGCTACACACAGCCTACATCGTTGTCACCATATTAGCTAAAGTAACATCATAGTCAACATTACTAATATAACTAACGTGTTAGTAAACCCGCTACAATAAGCTCCTTGGTCACCATAGCAGCACCCACCCGTAGCACGTGCACCAGCAGGTATATTTCACTGGTCACCCACAAAGCCAATTCTTCTATTGGCCGCCTCTCCTTCCAGTTCTCTGCTGCCAATGACTGGAACGAACTGCAAAAATCCCTGGAGCTGGAGACTCATATCTCCCTCACTAACTTTAAGCACAGTTCACTGCACCTGTACATAGCCCATCTGTAAATAGCCCATCCAACTACCTCATCCCCATACTGTAATTATTTATTTATCTTGCTCCTTTGCACCCCAGTATCTCTACTTGCACATTCATCTTCTGCACATCTACCATTCCAGTGTTTAATTGCTATATTGTAATTACTTCGCCACTATGGCCTATTTATTGCCTTACCTCCCTTATCCTACCAACATTTGCACATACTGTATATATACTTTTATTGACTGTATGTTTGTTTATTCCATGTGTAACTCTGTGTTGTTGTATGTGTCAAACTGCTTTGCTTTATCTTAGCCAGGTCGCAGTTGCAACTAGCCTACCTCGTTAAATAAAGGTGAAATAAAAAATAAAAAAAATAAACAATCATGCAGTAAGTGTAAGCAGATTAGCAGTTACACCGACGGGCACAAGTGGCAATCAATTTTTAAACCAGAAGCTTACCTTGACTTGGAAAAGATCCAGTGTTGGATAGTCATAGCCAGATAACTAACATAGCATTCCTCGGTTTGAGTGAGGGTGTTTGAGTAGGCTAAACTAGCTGGCTGCATTTGTTACCTAACTAAAGTGAAAAGAAATTACGAATTATAGCTATCTCGCTCTCTTTTGATCCTCCTTCCTTTTTGAAGAAATTAATTTGTTCAAAACTGTTTAACTATTGTCTTTCTCGCTCTTTGAGTCAACTACTCACCACATTTTATGCACTGCAGCACTAGCTAGCTGTAGCTTATGCTTTCAGTACCAGATTAATTCTCTGATCATTTGATTGGGTACAAAATGTCAGTTCATGCTGCAAGAGCTCTGATAGGTTGAAAGATGTCCTCCGGAAGTTGTCATAGTGTAAAGACTCTCCTCTTCTTCTGACGAGGAGTAAGAGATATCGGACCAATTTGCAGCGTGGTAAGTGTCCATTTTAATATGTAAAACTGAACACTACAAAAATACAAAATAACAAAGTGAAAGAACAAACGAAAATCAAAACAGTCCCGTATGGTGCAAACCCAGACACAGGAAACAATCACCCACAACTCAAAAGTGAAACCAGGCTACCTAAGTATGGTTCTCAATCAGGAACAACGATTGACAGCTTCCTCTGATTGAGAACCATACCAGGCCAAACACAGAAATCCCAAATCATAGAAAAAGGAACATAGACAACCCACCCAACTCACGCCCTGACCATACTAAAACAAAGACATAACCAAAGAACTAAGGTCAGAACGTGACACATAGTTGGTGTGTACGTTTATGGAAGGGGGTGAGAACCATGAGCCTCCTAGGTTTTGTATTGAAGTCAATGTACCCAGAGGAGGACAGAAGCTAGCTGTCCTCCGGCTACACCACGGTACTACCCTACAGAGTGCTGTTGAGGCTACAGTATACAATCATTGCAAAGTTTGATTTAATCAATTATTTGGTGACAATATATTTTTGCATAGTTTTATCTAAAAAGGATAACTTTTCACTGAGGAACATGGTCCTCCCACAAGAGCCTCCACTGACCCTTAAGTAACCATCTGTCTTATATAACCATACCAAACATAACATACCATAACAGATTTACTTTGACTATGTTATGTCTAGTCTATTAGACCAGGCTGGGTAATTCTATGTCATGGATAGAGCAGGTACTCCTAATGTTTTGTACACTCAGTGTAGGTGCCGGTTAGGAGATAAGTTTGGTTTAGCAGGTGTCTATGACCTACAGATATCCACATATTGTAAAATCTAGACCGATGGACAGGGAGTTACGAATTATAGATTTGCTTTCAGTAAGAGGATTTTCAGAAACAAGTACCCCCCTAAAAAATTTCAGCAGTTATTTTTCGGGCTCTGCATTGTAGGCCTTCCTTCAATTTGCAAGAGGCTGAATGTGTCTCACAGTAGAAAGCATCCGAGCGTGCGAAACCGCGCCCCTCTGTCTCTGAACTAGAGGTTGACCGATTAATCAGAATGGCCGATTAATTAGGGCAGATTTCAAGTTTTCATTACAATCGGAAATCGATATTTTTGGACACCGATTTGGCCGATTTAAAAAAACAATGTACACCTTTATTTAACTAGGCAAGTCAGTTAAGAACACATTCTTATTTTCAATGACGGCCTAGGAACGGTGGGTTAACTGCCTCATTCAGGGGCAGAACGACAGATTTTCACCTTGTCAGCTCGGGGATTCTTTCTTGCAACCTTACAGTTAACTAGTCCAATGCTCTAACCACCTGCCTCTCATTGCACTCCACGAGGAGACTGCCTGTTACGTGAATGCAGTAAGCCAAGGTAAATTGCTAGCTAGCATTAAACTTATCTTATAAAAAACAATCAATCAATCATAATCACTAATTAACTACACATGGTTGATGATATTACTAGTTTATCTATCACTAGTTTATCTGCATATAATCGATGCGGTGTGTATCGTTGCTCCAATGTGTACCTAACCATGAACATCAATGTCTTTCTTAAAATCAATACACAGAAGTATATATTTTTGAACCTGCATATTTAGCTAAAAATAATCCAGGTTAGCAGGCAATATTAACCAGGTGAAATTGTGTCACTTCTCTTGCGATCATTGCACGCAGAGTCAGTGTATATGCAACAGTTTGGGCCGCCTAATTTTCCAGAATTTTACGTAATTATGACATAACATTGAAGGTTGTGCAATGTAACAGGAATATTTAGACTAATGGATGCCACCCCTTAGATAAAATACGGAACGGTTCCGTATTTCACTGAAAGAATAAACGTCTTGTTGTCGAGATGATAGTTTCCGGATTCGACCATATTAATGAACTAAGGCTCGTATTTCTGTGTGTTATTATGCTATAACTAAGTCTATGATTTGATAGAGCAGTCTGACTGAGCGGTGGTAGGCAGCAGCAGGCTCGTAAGCATTCATTCAAACAGCACTTTCGTGCGTTTTGCCAGCAGCTCTTTGTTGTGCGTCAAGCATTGCGCTGTTTATAACTTCAAGCCTATAATCTCCCGAGATTAGGCTTGTGTAACCAATGTGAAATGGCTAGCTAGTTAGCGGGGTGCGCGCTAATAGCGTTTCAAACGTCACTCGCTCTGAGACATGGAGTGGTTGTTCCCCTTGCTCTGCATGGGTAACACTGCTTTGAGGGTGGCTGTTGTCGTTGTGTTCCTGGCAATACTAAAGTGCCTATAAGAACATCCAATAGTCAAAGGCTAATGAAATACAAATGGTATAGAGAGAAATAGTCCTATAATTCCTATAATAACTACAACCTAAAACTTCTTACCTGGGAATATTGAAGACATGTTAAAAGGAACCACCAGCTTTCATTTGTTCTCATGTTCTGAGCAAGGAACTTAAACGTTAGCTTTCTTACATGGCACATATTGCACTTTTACTTTCTTCTCCAACACTTTGTTTTTGCATTATTTAAACCAAATTGAACATGTTTCATTATTTATTTGAGGCTAAATTGATTTTATTGATGTATTATATTAAGTTAAAATAAGTGTTCATTCAGTATTGTTGTAATTGTCATTTTTATAAATACATTTTAAAATCGGCCAATTAATCAGTATCGGCTTTTTTTGGTCCTCCAATAATCGGTATCAGTATCGAAAAATCATAATCGGTCGACCTCTACTCTGGATGTGTAGACATTTATCTGATGCTGTCTGGTCCAAAACAATATGATATTGTTGCCACCCATTGCATTGAATTCAAGGGAAGCCAGCAAGCAAAAGTATAAAATAGCCCATCAGCGTTGAACTAAACTGTGAGCTCAACTGTGAATGGTCCTGGTGCACAAAAAAAAAAGTGTCGAGGGAAGCCCGTTTGGATTTGGCGACACTCCTATTAAATTGCATTGAGAGCATACGTAATAGACAGAAACAACTTCAATTGTTGCATCTCATTGTGTTGTTGTCCTCCAGTGGCTAGGTAGCTAGCTAAAATTGGCCCTTTCCTAAATTAGCCATGGATGGAGTTAGGGATTTGGACTTGCAGTTTTACTTCATTCTCCATACTGGCCAATGATTATAATGGCGATTCTGATCCCTCCATCAATTCATACATTGTCCCCCTGGCCTGAGAGAATGGAATTTCAATATATAGCTAGATGTAGATGGCTAATGTTAACTAGCTAAAGTTGCCCATGAAAGTAAGTTAGGCTAGCGAGCAAGCATTTTAGCCAGGTATGTCATGACTGTCTTCGTCCTCCTCATCTGAAGAGGGGAAGCGAGAAGGATCGGAGGAAATATACGCAGCGTGGTCAGTGATCATCATTTTAATTGAAAAAACGGAACACTACAAAACAACAAAATGACAAGCGTGAAGCTAATAAACAATAGTGCTGACACAAACACTACACATAGACAATCACCCACAACCCACAATGATAAAACAGGCTACCTAAATATGGTTCCCAATCAGAGACAACGACTAACACCTGCCTCTGATTGAGAACCATATCAGGCCAAACACAGAAACAGACAAACTAGACATCCAACATAGAATGCCCACTCAGATCACACCCTGACCAAACAAAACATAGAAACATACAAAGCAAACTATGGTCAGGGCGTGACAAGGTAGCCTAAGACAACAAAAAATACAAGTGTGTACTGTATGACAGTGATAGATTGTTTTGTCAACATGAAAGAGATGAGGATGGCATTGGCGTTTCTCTACAAGTAGGGTGAGTAAACCTGTTTTTCTACTTGCAGGAACAGGCATGCACACAAATCAGAAACATGGACAGGCACATCATATTTAGCTTAAGTTGATTGGACTACAGTGCCTTGCGAAAGTATTCGGCCCCCTTGAACTTTGCGACCTTTTGCCACATTTCAGGCTTCAAACACAAAGATATAAAACTGTATTTGTTTTGTGAAGAATCAACAACAAGTGGGACACAATCATGAAGTGGAACGACATTTATTGGATATTTCAAACTTTTTTAACAAATCAAAAACTGAAAATTGGGCGTGCAAAATTATTCAGCCCCTTTACTTTCAGTGCAGCAAACTCTCTCCAGAAGTTCAGTGAGGATCTCTGAATGATCCAATGTTGACCTAAATGACTAATGATGATAAATACAATCCACCTGTGTGTAATCAAGTCTCCGTATAAATGCACCTGCACTGTGATAGTCTCAGAGGTCCGTTAAAAGCGCAGAGAGCATCATGAAGAACAAGGAACACACCAGGCAGGTCCGAGATACTGTTGTGAAGAAGTTTAAAGCCGGATTTGGATACACAAAGATTTCCCAAGCTTTAAACATCCCAAGGAGCACTGTGCAAGCGATAATATTGAAATGGAAGGAGTATCAGACCACTGCAAATCTACCAAGACCTGGCCGTCCCTCTAAACTTTCAGCTCATACAAGGAGAAGACTGATCAGAGATGCAGCCAAGAGGCCCATGATCACTCTGGATGAACTGCAGAGATCTACAGCTGAGGTGGGAGACTCTGTCCATAGGACAACAATCAGTCGTATATTGCACAAATCTGGCCTTTATGGAAGAGTGGCAAGAAGAAAGCCATTTCTTAAAGATATCCATAAAAAGTGTCGTTTAAAGTTTGCCACAAGCCACCTGGGAGACACACCAAACATGTGGAAGAAGGTGCTCTGGTCAGATGAAACCAAAATTGAACTTTTTGGCAACAATGCAAAATGTTATGTTTGGCGTAAAAGCAACACAGCTCATCACCCTGAACACAACATCCCCACTGTCAAACATGGTGGTGGCAGCATCATGGTTTGGGCCTGCTTTTCTTCAGCAGGGACAGGGAAGATGGTTAAAATTGATGGGAAGATGGATGGAGCCAAATACAGGACCATTCTGGAAGAAAACCTGATGGAGTCTGCAAAAGACCTGAGACTGGGACGGAGATTTGTCTTCCAACAAGACAATGATCCAAAACATAAAGCAAAATCTACAATGGAATGGTTCAAAAATAAACATATCCAGGTGTTAGAATGGCCAAGTCAAAGTCCAGCCCTGAATCCAATCGAGAATCTGTGGAAAGAACTGAAAACTGCTGTTCACAAATGCTCTCCATCCAACCTCACTGAGCTCGAGCTGTTTTGGAAGGAGGAATGGGAAAAAATGTCAGTCTCTCGATGTGCAAAACTGATAGAGACATACCCCAAGCGACTTACAGCTGTAATCGCAGCAAAAGGTGGCACTACAAAGTATTAACTTAAGGGGGCTGAATAATTTTGCACGCCCAATTTTTCAGTTTTTGATTTGTTAAAAAAGTTTGAAATATCCAATAAATGTCGTTCCACTTCATGATTGTGTCCCACTTGTTGTTGATTCTTCACAAAAAAATACAGCTTTATATATTTATGTTTGAAGCCTGAAATGTGGCAAAAGGTCGCAAAGTTCAAGGAGGCCGAATACTTTCGCAAGGCACTGTAAATACACTGCTCAAAAAATAAAGGGAACACTTAAACAACACAATGTAACTTCAAGTCATTAACACTTATATGAAATCAAACTGTCCCCTTAGGAAGCAACACTGATTGACAATAAATTTCACATGATGTTGTGCAAATGGAATAGACAACAGGTGGAATATATAGGCAATTAGCAAGACACCCCCAATAAAGGAGTGGTTCTGCAGGTGGTGACCACAGACCACTTCTCAGTTCCTATGCTTCCTGGCTGATGTTTTGGTCACTTTTGAATGCTGGCGGTGCTTTCACTCTAGTAGTAGCATGAGACGGAGTCTACAACCCACACAAGTGGCTCAGGTAGTGCAGCTCATCCAGGATGGCACATCAATGTAAGCTGTGGCAAGAAGGTTTGCTGTGTCTGTCAGCGTAGTGTCCAGAGCATGGAGGTGCTACCAGGAGACAGGCCAGTACATCATGAGACGTGGAGGAGGCCGTAGGAGGGCAACAGCCCAGCAGCAGGACTGCTACCTTCACCTTTGTGCAAGGAAGAGCAGGAGGAGCACTGCCAGAGCCCTGCAAAATGACCTCCAGCAGGCCACAAATGTGCATGTATCTGCTCAAACGGTCAGAAACAGACTCCATGAGGGTGGTATGAGGGCCTGACGTCCACAGGTGGGGGTTGTGCTTACAGCCCAACACCATGCAGGATATTTGGCATTTGCCAGAGAACACCAAGATTGGCAAATTCGCCACTGGCGCCCTGTGCTCTTCACAGATGAAAGCAGGCTCACACTGAGCACATGTGACAGACGTGACAGAGTCTGGAGACGCCGTGGAGAACGTTCTGCTGCCTGCAACATCCTCCAGCATGACCGGTTTGGCGGTGGATCAGTCATGGTGTGGGGTGGCATTTCTTTGGGGGGCCGCACAGCCCTCCATGTGCTCGCCAGAGGTAGCCTGACTGCAATTAGGTACCGAAATGAGATCCTCAGACCCCTTGTGAGACCATATGCTGGTGCGGTTGGCCCTAGATTCCTCCTAAAGCAAGACCTCATCTGGCTGGAGTGTGTCTGCAGTTCCTGCAAGAGGAAGGCATTGATGCTATGGACTGGCCCGCCCGTTCTACAGACCTGAATCCAATTGAGCACATCTGGGACATCATGTCTCGCTCCATCCACCAACGCCAAGTTGCACCACAGACTGTCCAGGAGTTGGCGGATGCTTTAGTCCATGTCTGGGAGGATATCCCTCAGGAGACCATCCGCCACCTCATCAGGAGTGGAGGCCATAAACACTAATGAGCCTCCTTTTGACTTGTTTTAAGGACATTACATCAAAGTTGGATCAGCCTGTAGTGTGGTTTTCCACTTTAATTTTGAGTGTGACTCCATGGGTTGATACATTTGATTTCCATTAATAATTTTTGTGTGATTTTGTTGTCAGCACATTCAACTATGTAAAGAAAAAAGTATTTAATAAGAATATTTAATTCATTCAGATCTAGGATGTGTTATTTTAGTGTTCCCTTTATTTTTTTGAGCAGTGTAGTTTTTTGTATATTTTAGTATATTTTAGCTGTCCCTGTATTAGAATAAACATAGGTGATTTGATGATGTGGAAATGTTACATTTGAAATGGTGCTAGAATAATGGAGGCTGCTCCTGTTTTCTTTGTGACTCAAGATAACTCGCCGTGGTTCTAAACCAATAGTTGTTTAGTGATCCGAAAATGTCGGAAACATTAACTTCATTGATCATGCTGTAGTTCATGTAACAAAGTAATATGCGTTGTGGACTTCACCGGACAGAGGTTGCTCTCTGGTTTTGTGATGAAACAAAGGTTTGGTTGAATTTATTCAGTTATCTGGCCCAAATGTATTACTTGGGGCATGGGCCGATTGGGGCTACTCTCTGGCAGATGATTACACAGGCAATTTTATATAATTAACATTTCATTATTTATTTATTTTTCCATATTTTCGGCATTGTTTCTGTGATCAAAAAATACAATTAACATCATAAAGAAATTCTTTAAGAGTCCTACGTAGTATTTTAGTATTTTGATACTTTGTTTAAGGCAATTGATAAGCATTAAAAACTTTGTGGATGGAACCTCCTGAGTGGTGCAGCGGTCTAAGACACTGCATCGCAGTGCAAACTGCGTTTCTACAGCTGCTGGTTCAAGACCCATGCTGGCCGCGACCGCGAGACCAATGAGGCGATCCACAATTGGCCCAGCGTCGTCCGGGTTAGGGGAGGGTTTGGCCCAGCCGGGATGTCCTTGTCCCTTAGCGACTCCTGTGGCGGGCTAGGCGTATGTACACTGACACGGTCACCAGGTGTATGGTGTTTCCTCCGACACAAAATATTTATTTGTGGATGGGTATAATTTGTATGTATAAAATGTAGAATAGTATTATTTAAAATTACTAAAAATGGTAATTTTGTATACATTTATTTAAATTTGCATCGGGCGCTTCTGGGGGGATTCTGGTAAGATGCCGCCATAGTCGGTAGACAGAAACAGCCCGATGTACTTGGGTTAATTCTGGGCAGTCATTCATTTTGATTCCGGGCTGAGTCGACACCCGTATCTGGGACGATTCAATCAGTTCCGGCCCGCCAGAAGACGGCCGCTTCTGGGCCGATTCCTCATTGCTAGCTGGGCTATATATCACGGTCGCATAGCATATGAACTAACAGGTTACAGAGGGAACAACGCAATTTTCACAACACATAGGTTGTAATATGGCTTTTTTTCTGGCTTCCCCAATGATTTTACCCATGCACCGCTGGTGGGCCTAATCACCTAGGCCGCCCATGCGCAGAAGCACAGCGCCCTTTATTAGGATGCTGTAAGGCCATATTCTGGTTCAACTGCTTCCATACATTCTACAGTAGCCTAAGTGGAAGGAATCCCTAAAATACATCACTATTTATATAGCCTAGGCTACTGTATGTGAAATATGTATTTAGGGCACCGTTATCCCATAATAGGAATTTGCAAAACAATAGTCCAGTGAACGCATAGGAAAATATAGAAGCAATGTCATATTCTCAGTTCAGTTGGTGGTTGATGATTACTTGTGATACCCTACCTTGCAATAGCCCAAACCCGCTTTACAATAGGCCTAATAATAAAAAAGACTTACGTTCCCTGCTTTTGAACACCTCCGGTATGTCTGTGTTACTCCTGCTGTTTGATTCATGGTTGACAATTAAAACTCCTGTGAAATGAAAGAAAATATATTCGTCTTGGTCTCAAGGCTAAAAGTCCAAAATGAATCACTGTGGACAACTCAAGAAATTAACAAACATACCTGGATATAGCCTACTTGACCGCTGTAGTTGTTCTCCATAAGCTGGCGTCTTCTTGGTTTGAAAACGTTTTCGGTATAGCCTAGTAGTCGGCTATCTATTTTCAGAGACAAAGTTTCACCCAATGTGTTCCACAACATCTACGGGAGTGTATACTAAACAGTTGTTGCAAACAGCTCGAGCGTCTATTTGGCGGCAAAAGCTCCCTCGAACTCTCTCGCTGGAAATAAACTCCAATGTCAAGAAAGCAAATATAACGAAAACCACAAGAAAGCTTCATATACATATACGGAGCCCTTTAATAAATGTATCTTTGTTGAGCTGGAATTATTTATATAATCTACTTTATTCGACGAAATGATATCACAAACAAACTTCGATGCCTTGGATATCAGAGCAGGTCCGCACCTGAAGAGCATGACAGGCGCTATAAAATAAAATAAAGTAACCTATGTGACCGTTAAATGAAAATGTCGTCGAAGAATGAAGCATGGACGTTGTGCTGACTCCAGCCTTGGGTTGAAAGTAAAGCATGGGCTGGGAAATGCTACAGTCTTTGCTTTTCCATTCTACTCGCTGTTCTGTCGAGAGGTGGCACACGAACCTAGAAACTGTAGGGAGAGATGACTGCGCTGCAGATGTAGCCTACAGTATAAGCAATACCATGCATAAGGACGTCTACTATCGTGTTTGTCTGTAACAATATCTGTACGTACTGTATATCAACCAACGTAGTCGTTTGGAATATATCATGGCTTAAATAGTTGCACACCAATGCCAACCCTTTTTTGCCAAATGTATTTGTCATAAATACTGTATGTCCCTTCAGTGGTGATGCCAATGGTATTCATATTGCAAGCATCCCCAGCTGTCTTAGAAGTGTTAAAAGCGATCAATATCGTTTGAATAGGAACTCATGAGTGACCTTTACGCCATTCGTCTTCTAATTGGCATACCAGCCTAATGTAGATGAGCTGAGGGAAGCTAACATAAAGCATATCTCCAGTGCAAGGTTATTATATATAGTAAACGAAAACTTCAAATAAAACTAAAATTTAAAAAACTATTTAGTAAACTGAAACTGACAGCCAGTCGCTGTCTAATGTGGTACCGTGCCTTCTCCACCTTGAGGCACACTTGCAGTCAATGAGTGTTGCAAAACAGTTGGCACAGATTCTCCTGAAGTCAATACATGAGCGCTTCGCATGCATACTGAATCCTCTGGCAGCCAACTTCGATACAACCCCTGCATTAGCTTGCCTGATGGTCCCAAGTTTGCCAATGCCACTTCGCTCAACAAAGATGAAGCCGCTGATGAGGGAAGCGGTCTTTTGTATATAGAATAAACATCAAAAAACGAATGGGAAAAAAAACGTTTTACATCACGAAACTATAATAACCTTGCTCCAGTGTTTAATTAATTGTGACAATTACAATAATTATTTTTGATGTGATGCCATGTTAAAGCATAACAAATGCAATGAACTGTAAGGACAGGTGTGACTGCTGTTGCATTCCATGCTTGCCAATTAGTCATTATTAAGCACTTGAGTAAGCTTATTAGACTGGCATGGAAATGTGAATGTTGCCTTTCCCAAACTTTACCTGGACTATCTGCATTGCTGTTAACTATTAACTGCATCAGTACAGTGTGCTGTGCTGAAGCAGAGAGAACAATCTAGGGAGCTCATCACCAGTGATGTACTTGGCCGTATGCTTTACACTCTGTAGCGCCTTGCAGTCAGATGCCAAGCAGTTGCCATACTAAGCGGTGATGCAGCCAGTCAATATGCTCTCAGTGGTGCAGCTGTAGAGCTTTTTGATAATCTGAGGGCCCATGCCAAATCTTTTCAGTCTCCTGAGGGGGAAGAAGAGTTGTCAACCAACGTCCATTCAACCTAAAAGCAACCACAAATTGAACCATGTCATTGGATTTAGGTTAAAAGTTGGGTGAAAAAAAAGACACATGCCCAAATCCAATCAGTTGTACATGTCGATTCAACGTCATCCCATTGAATTTATTTGTTGAAATGACGTGGAAGCAGCATGGGTTCAACCAGTTTGTGCCCAGTGGGACACACATCACCCATTTAAGCATTGCTGTCATTGTCATGGACGCAACCGTGAGTATCAGAATATAATAAGGCGAAGGTCTATATGGAGGAGTGGGCCAAAATCCCTGCTGCAGTGTGTGCAAACCTGGTCAAGAACGACAGGAAATGTATGATCTCTGTAATTGCAAACAAAGGCTTCTGTCCCAAATATTAAGTTCTGCTTTTCTGATATATCAAATACTTATGTCATGCAATAAAATGCAAATTAATTACTTAAAAATCATACAATGTGATTTTCTGGATTTTTGTTTTAGATTCTGTCCCTCACAGTTGAAGTGTACCTATGATAAAACAATGATTACAGACCTCTACATGCTTTGTAAGTAGGAAAACCTGCAAAATCGGCAGTGTATCAAATACTTGTTCTCTCCACTGTATGTATATAAGGTATTTCTGTTTTTATAGCTCAAATTTCTGGAGACCCTGTTTCGTTTTTGTCATTATGTGGTATTGTGTGTAGATTGATGAGGAAAAAATACAATTTCATCTATTTTAGAATAAGGCTGTAACAGAAAAAGTCAAGGGGTCTGAATACTTTCCGAATGCACTGTATGTTTTTCCTGTGTGCAGGAAATCAGCAGGGTGCTGCATAGAAAAAAATTATCAGACAAGAGGGCTAACCTATCCCCAAATCACAGTATTTTGGCTAACTTCCACATTCTTAAAAAGGCTTTATTGATAGTCCAGGTTTTTGTGAACACCTATGTTAGACAGATTTGCACCAACAAATGGCCCCACAAGATTTCCAGACAATAGCAGACCAAGAGGTTACACAAACAGTGTCACTAATTGACTCTGCATATTATTTTCCAAATACCGTAGTTTAGATAACAGTTTGTGTTACCAATTCCATAGACGGCTGGCATATTTTGAAGACACTTTCATTAGGATCACACTCATTTTGTTTATTTAATTTCCTCCCAATCTTTTGAGGTTTCTTTCAGGGGAAGGGAAACACTTTTTCTGCATCATCCTCCTCTCAAACGTGTGATCTCTGATCCACACTTAATTGGAGAGACATTTTTATAAGGCAGAAGTTCTAGGTTCCTTTGAATTTGGCACTTGATGAAAACTTTGGACATAACTTTTCACTTGAAACTGACTTTCTGAAGTAGCTGCCGGAGCAACTGCCACTGTCGCTTCTCGAAATGTATTTATGAGTCTGGGAACAACATCTAAACCAGGTCCCTGGATAGCAGCCATATAACTAACTTTCAGGCCAAAAACATGTCTTCCTTCTGTCACGATCGTCGTATGAAGGAGACCAAGGCGCAGCATGGTAGGCGTACATTCTCTTTATTAAAAGAATGAAAACCAAACAAAATAACAACTGAAATGTGAAGCTATTTTATCTTTATTTAACTAGGCAAGTCAGTTAAGAACATGTTCTTATTTTCAATGTTGGCCTAGGAACAGTGGGTTACCTGCCTGTTCAGGGGCAGAATGACAGATTTGTACCTTGTCAGCTCTGGGATTTGAACTTTCAACCTTGCGGTTTCTAGTCCAACTCTAGCCACTAGGCTACCCTGCCGCCGCAATAGAGTGCTGACAGGCAACACATAGTCAAGATCCCACACCAGAAAGTGGGGAGATATCTAAGGTCAGGGCGTGACACCTTCATAGTGATGGTATTGAGAAACTGGTTAACTAAAATCATATTATAAAAAATATAATTTCCTAGAGCTACAGTAGCTCTCAGAAATAATTAGGAAATACAACAATTAGTGAATTAAGTTTTAAATGTCAAGAGGTAAATTCAGGAAACATTGTGAAGTTTTTGTATAGAATGCCTATTTCTCCAAAGTCCCTGTATCAACACAGCAGAGATTATCTTGATTTGCTAACCTTTAGGTAAGCAGGTCCTTGGACATTTGTCTGCGCTCCTTACTCCTAAATTGTTAATGTCTCTGCTCACTGTGTTGCTGTAACCAGATAATGGACTAATGCATAATAATGCTCGATGGGTATAATCAAATTTTGGAGCCTGGTAATATTAGTTTGATATTTCAGGGACTTTTTCTGTTCCTCCAAACTTTTTAGACTCTCTAAGTCAGGGCTGCCCAACCCTCTTCCTGGAAATCTACTGTCCTGTAGGTTTCAGTCCAACCCTAATTTAGCATATCTGATTCAGCTAGTTAAGGTCTTGTTGAGCAGCTAACAAGTAGAATCAGGTGTGTTAAATTAGGGTTGGACTGAAAACCTGCAGGAAGGTAGATATCCAGGAAGAGGGTTGGGCAGCCCTGCTCTAAGTAGATGGAGGATGTGGATGTTTTCTAACAAGAGACAATGGTCTCATTAGGTTGATTTGGATAAGTACAAAGAAGGGTTTTTAATACTGTAGCAGCTTGTGTAGTATATGTAGACTTACTGGACTCGCTGGCTAGTGAGTGCTAGTAGCCATCGTACAGTGACTTCACTTGCCCTGTGACTTTAAGTAGTGTCGCCCCCAAGTTACCACAGTCATGTTTTAGTAGGGCAATGGTTAAATGAAATCAAATGACATTTTAGCAGAGAGAATAGTCTATGACTAGTGTGGCTGGAGCCTTTGACAATTTTTAGGGCCTTCCTCTGACACCGCCTGGTATAGAGGTCCTGGATGGCAGGAAGCTGATGTACTGGGCCAGACACACTACCCTCTGTAGCGCCTTGCAGTAGGATGCAGAGCAGAGCAGCTGCCATACCAGGTGGTGATGCAACCAGTGCTCTCAATGGTGCAGATGCATAATGTTTGGAGGATCTGAGGACCCATATCAATCTTCTCAGTCTCCTGAGGGGGAATAGGTGTTGTCGTGCCCTCTTCACGACTGTCTTGGTGTGTTTGGACCATGATAGTTTGTTGGTTGTGTGCCAAGGAACTTGATGCTCTCGACCTGCTCCGTCGATGTGAATGGAGGCCTGCTCGGCCCTCTTTTTCCAGTAGTCCACGATCAGCTCCTTTGTTTTGCTCACGTTGAAGGAGAGGTTTTTGTCCTGGCACCACACTACCAGGTCTTTGACCTCCTCCCTATAGGCTGTCTCATCATTGTCGGTGATCAGGCCTACCACCTTGTGTCATCGGCAAACTTAATGATGGTGTTGAAGTCGTGCATGGCCACGCAGTCGTGGGTGAGCAGGAAGTACAGGAGGGGACTGAGCACGTGCCCCTGAAGGGCCCCCATCTTGAGGATCAGCGTGGCAGATGTGTTGTTGCCTACCCTTACCACCTGAGAGTGGCCCGTCAGGAAATCCAGGATCCAGTTGCAGAGGGAGGTGTTTACTCCCAGGGTCCTTAGCTTAGTGATGAGCTTTGAGGGCACTATGGTGTTGAATGCTGTAGTCAATGAATAGCATTCTCACGTAGGTGTTCCTTTTGTCCAGGTGGGAATGGGCAGTGTGGAGTGAAATAGAGATTGCATCATCTGTGGATCTGTTGGGGCAGAATGCAAATTGAAGTGGGTCTAGTGTTTCTGGGATAATGGTATTGATGTGAGCCATTGCCAGCTTTTCAAAGCACTTCATGGCTTGGTAGTCATTTTGGTAGGTTACCTTGGCGTTCTTGGGCACATGGACTAAGGTGGTCTGCTTGAAACATTTAGGTATTACAGACTCATTCAGCGCATGCTCTGGGTAAACATCCTGGTAATCCGTTTGGCCCTGCGGCCTTGTGAATGTTGACCTGTTAAAAGGTCTTACTCACATCGTCTACAGAGAGCGTGATCACAAACTTTTTCGGAAAAGCTGGAGCTCTCATGCATGCTTCAGTGTTGCTTGCCTCAAGTGTGCATAGAAGTAATTTAGCTCATCTGGTAGTCACTGGGCAGATCGCGGCTGGCCTTCCCTTTGTAGTAAGTAACAGTTTGCAAGCCCTGCTTTGACACACACAGTATTCAGAAAGAAATATGGAGATATGGTCTTGAGAGAAGCCCCTTGTAGGCGCCGTTTTAACATTTTGTCTGGTGTCCTCTGATTCGGAACAAATCAAGTCAAGCTTTATTTGTACAGCACATTTCAGACATGGAATGCAACACAATGTGCTTCACAGGAAAAAAACAAATAAAAACAATGAAAATAAATACACGAAACAACAAACATAAGAGGATAAAAAAAATTAAGAATGACAATAACAACTGGATGACTAAAAAGCAACATACACTATATATACAAAAGTATGTGGACACCACTTGAAATTAGTGGATTTGGCTATTTCAGCCACACCCGATGCTGACAGATGTATAACATTGAGCACACAGCCATGCAATCGGCATAGACAAACATTGGCAGTAGAATGGCCTTACTGAAGAGC
Source organism: Oncorhynchus mykiss (assembly GCF_013265735.2). Taxonomy (NCBI): domain Eukaryota; kingdom Metazoa; phylum Chordata; class Actinopteri; order Salmoniformes; family Salmonidae; genus Oncorhynchus; species Oncorhynchus mykiss. The sequence goes on from NC_048579.1 coordinate 17,068,716, forward strand.
TCAATGAGTTTCAATGTGGCACCGTCATAGGATGACACCTTTCCAACAAGTCAGCCCCAAGGGCGAGGAGCGGGTCGGTCCAGACGGCAGAGATGGAAATCCCAGATGATGTTGGGGTCCTGCATACCCGCCACCGGGACCCAAGAGCACTCCTCAGGACTGTACCCCTCCCAGTCCACTAGGTACTGGAGCCGACCCCCACGACGTTGAGTGTCCAGGAGGGACCTAATAACATAGGCATGGGTCCCCTCGATGTCCAGGGGAGGTGGCGGGGTGTCGTGGGAGCATCACCTAGGGGACCTGGAACAACCGGCCTGAGGAGGGAAACATGAAAGGAAGGTGAGATCAGGTAGTTGGTGGGGAGTATAAGACAATAGGTTACCCCCTTGACCCTCTGGAGGACCTTGAAGGGCCCCACAAACCTGGGGCTCAGCTTCCGGCAGGGCCAGCAGAGTGGGAGGTTCCTGGTGGAGAGCCAGACGCAATCACCAGGATGGAACACTGGAGCCAGTGTGTCCTGATATCCCAGGACGCACTGGAATGGAGTAAGCCCTGTGTCAAAGTGAGTTCTGGGCGTATTCCACCCGTGGAAAGAGCAGTGCCCACTCACCATGCCAGTCCTGGCAGTGACTCCTTAGGAACCTCCCCAGCTCCTGATTGGACCTCTCCACCTGCCCGTTGGACTGAGGCCGGTACCCGTGTGAGGCTGACCGTGACCCCCAGCTTCTCCATAAAGGCTTTCCAGACCCGGACGTGAACTGGGGACCACGGTCGGAAATTATGTCCTCCGGAAGGCCATAGTACCGGAAGACCTGCTGGAATAGTGCCTCAGCAACCTGGAGAGTGGGAGGTAGACCAGAGAGAGGGATAAAACGGCAGGATTTGGAGAATCTGTCAATAATTACCATAATAGTGTTACGACCATCAGAAAGGGGGAGATCAGTTACAAAGTCTATGGACAAATGAGACCAGGGCCGCTGAGGCATGGGAAGGGGAAGTAGTTTACCTGCTGGAGCGTGCTGGGGAGATTTTGATTGAGTACATATGGAGCATGAGTTGACATAGTGGGTGACGTCCTGCACCAAGGTAGGCCACCAGGACTTTTTGGAGACGGATTGAATAGTGCGGGTGATACCTGGGTGTCCAGCGGTGAGGGATGTGTGTGCCCAGTTCAACAGCCAATTTCTCACCCCTGTGGGAACGTAGTTGCGCTCCAGAGGAAAGATGGCAGGAGCGGTTTCCCGCTCCAGAGCTTGATGGATGTCCACATCTACGTCCCAACACACGGGGCCAACGATACGGCAGGACCGATTGATGGGCTGGTGGACACTCACAGGACCCTCAACTGGTGTGGAACCACAGGGTACGAGAAAGCAGGTCCTCTAGCATCCCGGTCCCCAGGCGGTAATTTTCATACTCGACCATGTGATGGTGGGATTGTGACGTTGGAGCCACGGGAGGCCGAGGATTACCTTGTGTAAAGGTACGGAGATGATAAAGGGAAGGCTTTCCTGGTGCATGGGTCCCACTGTGAGGGTGAGTAGTGGGGTGATGTGATGTGCGTAACTGTTCCAGATCTCAATGGTTGTGTGTCCAGAGCTTGGATATGAAAAGGAGAGGAGAGCGATAATGAGGTTAAGTTCAGGGAGGAGGCAAGGGCCTGGTTCCCAGTGGCACTGGAGTCCACTAGAGCTGTAGAGACAACAGCTCTAGTACAAACCGTAAAGGGTTTGTGGAAAACAATGAAAATGGGATACTCACGTCTACCCTTGGAGATGGAAGGTCATTTGGCCATCTCTCTGGTCTAGTGGACCCCGGGTTAGGGCGCACCAGATACCACTGAAGCTGGTGCCCCTCCTGTCCGCAATAGGGACAGAGCCCCAGCTTTCTCCGGCGAAGCAGCTCTGCGGTGAAGAGGTGTGTGTCCCCAACCTCCATGGGTTTAGGCTCTGCCTCAGGACAGCCAAAGGACGGAGGTGAGTGGCGAGGTGGACACCGGCGCTCCCGCAGAAGGTTATCCAGATAGATGGCCATCTAGATGAGAGCGTCAAAGGAAATATTGTCATCCTGACATACCAACTCCGTCTGGACCTCCTCGCTCAGTCCATTGCGGAATAGAGTGCAGAGCGCCGGCTCATTCCATCCGCTGGTAGCTGCCACAGTTCGAAAGGTGACGGCGTACTCCACAGCGATCTGGGCCCCCTGCCAGAGATGAAAAAGTTTCTCACCTCCCTCTCTGCCCACTAGAAGGTGGTGGAAGACCGCCCTGAACAGAGCCATGAACCTCTCATAGGAGCCCAGCTCCTCCTCTCCTCTCTCCCAGAAGACCGTAGCCCACTCCAACTCCCGTCTGGTCAACAAGGAAATGACTGTGGCAACCTTGGACCTCTCGGTGGTGGGGGGCTCCCATCTGATAGGCGAAATAGAGGGAACACTGGAGTAGGAAGCCATGGCATATTGATGGATATTTTTTACAGAAGGGATTGTCTGGCATCGCTGACCTGGGCGGACGACTGGGTAGGCTGGGGGACTGGCTCACTGTGACAACCCGTGGTAGGATGCCCTCTGATAGGGGAATAGAGAACCTCGCTGGTGGTGTCTAGGCTGTGGAGAACACGGAGGACCTCCTCTATAGCCGTACCCAGTTTCGCCAGCTGGTCGTGGTGTTGATGGAGTAGATGACCTTTATCGTTAACCGTCTGGAAGAGAGTTGAATGTTCTGCAGCTTCCACGTTGTTGAGGTGTTTTTCTGTAATGTATACACCGGGAGTCAGGAAACAGGTGCTGAAGGTGAGTTTGTTAAAGAACCAATGCAGATGAACAAACATGAGGAGCGATCTGAACATGAGCGAAAACAATAACACCTAGTGACTGAAGACAACTGATGGCTAAATAAAGGGGTAGTAATCAATGAGGGAATGATGACCAGGTGTGCGTAATGATGGGGAACAGGTGTGCATATGTAACCGATGTGAAATGGCCAGCTAGTTAGCGGTGGTGGGCGCTAATAGCGTTTCAATCGGTGACGTCACTTGCTCTGAGACCTTGAAGTAGTGGTTCCCCTTGCTCTGCAAGGGCTGCGGCTTTTGTAGAGCAATGGGTAACGATGCTTCGTGGGTGTCAGTTGTTTATGTGATGTTCAAGCCCGGGTCGGGGCGAGGGGATGGACTAAAGTTAAACTGTTACATAAAATAATGAATCCAGGGACCCTTTGCAGTAGACCAGCAACGTCTAGCGCCACAGAGCGGGAGCATGGACCAGCCCGAGGGAGGGAGCAGGAATAGGCGTGACATGGACCAGCCCGAGGGAGGGAGCAGGAATAGGCATGACATGAACCCCATTCGTAGAGCTGTCCCCCACCTCTGGTTGCACAGCAACCTACAGGATTCCTATTAATCCTGAACCATTTTACTTACAAACTGCAGACTTTGAATGTATACTCTACAGTCCCACAATGGGACCTGAGTGGATGTGCACACTGTGCATACTGTATGTATTATTTTATGGCTTAGTTGCTAATTGTTTACCTCACATTTTGGCTAGACTTTCAACTATGGCTCATGTGAATTTTGTTTCCAATGATATCCATACATGTTGGAAGAATCAAACTATGCAAACCACATGAAGATTTCAATTGATATATATAATCAGCCTTATTAAAGAGTTCTGTCGAACTTAGGCTCATTTGAAAGGCAAGCAAAGAAGCTGTGTAACAATTACATACTGATAAAACTATGAAAGATACTGGTAAAACCATGATAGAGGGTTATGTGCCAAAGTAGATATCCAAGTTTCCTTATTTCAGGTAGACATTGAAGTTTTTGTTCCAAATTGAAACTGTCTGAACCAATCACAACTGAAACTATATAGATTGTAGATAATGAAGTATTTTACTTTTTACATGCGAGTAAAATGGATCATCTTCATCTCAAACGGTACAGTACATCCACAGCATTCATTTAACAATATATATTCATATACTTTATTTCACATTGTTTTACGTGGATAGGGGCAGTTTAATCTCATCAGTAGTCAATGAAAAAATATCACATTCAACTTTAAATTAAAATGTTCCATTTGGGAGAATCAAAAGGTTTCAGTGGATTTATGAATATGACATTACTAATATTAAGTAAAAGAATCCAATTTGCGTACCTGGTCATATTTTCAGTCAGTGGAAATGTAATCTATGTCAGTATCAAATTGGCATAAATTAGTAGTATCTGCTGCTGGAGAGTGGTGGAGAGAGTGATAAGGAGATGCTCAGACCCACAACATATGGAAATGAGATGTGTGATCTTATTTCCGATCAGGTCCCCAATATACAAAGAGGAAAGAACCCCATTCTCTTCTCAGTGAGGGTTTGTATAAAGCTTTTTTGCTGAGATTTCCAAGGCAGAGATGAATGCTTTGGAGCAAACCAAGGACAAATATGAATGTCTTTAGAGGTCATTATATTTGTGCTTTAGGTTATGGGCTACAATCACCAAGTGATGATAGTGTAGAGGGAATAAGGAATTGATGCAAATTATGGTGTTTTGATGCTGCATTAGCAATTCATGAGTCATTTTTTTGTTTGTTGCCGATTTACAAAATAAAAAGATTTACAGAACTTTATGTGCATGATGCATTAATATGACACAATGACCATGGTAATGCTTGGTAATTATATCAGTAATTCAGTTTTATGAAACTTAAATCAAAAACTGATTTATATTTTCAATTTATACCGAACAGAAATATAACATGTAGGTCCCATTTTTCACGACCTGAAAAAAAAAGATTCCAGAAATGTTCCTTGCACGCAAAGCTTATTTCTCTCTAATTTTGTGCAGAAATTTACTTACATCCATGCTAGTAAGCTTTTCTCCTTTGCCAAGATGATCCATACACATGACAGGTGTGGCATATCAAGAAGCTGATTAAACAGCATGATCATTACACAGGTGCACCTTGTGCTGTGGACAACAAAAGGCCACTCTAAAATGTGCAGTTTTGTCAAAACAAATATCTCAAGTTTTGAGGGAGTGTGAAATTGGCATGCAGACTGCAGGAATTTCCACCAGCGCTCTTGCCAGATAATTGAATATCAATTTCTCTACCAACGTCATTTTAGAGAATTTGGCAGTGCGTCAAACCGGCCTCACAATCACATATCAAATCAAATCAAATGTATTTATATAGCCCTTCGTACATCAGCTGATATCTCAAAGTGCTGTACAGAAACCCAGCCTAAAACCCCAAACAGCAAGCAATGCAGGTGTAGAAGCACGGTGGCTAGGAAAAACTCCCTAGAAAGGCCAAAACCTAGGAAGAAACCTAGAGAGGAACCAGGCTATGTGGGGTGGCCAGTCCTCTTCTGGATGTGCCGGGTGAAGATTATAACAGAACATGGCCAAGATGTTCAAATGTTCATAAATGACCAGCATGGTCCAATAATACTGAGGCAGAACAGTTGAAACTGGAGCAGCAGCACGGCCAGGTGGACTGGGGACAGCAAGGAGTCATCATGTCAGGTAGTCCTGAGGCATGGTCCTAGGGCTCAGGTCCTCCGAGAGAGAGAAAGAAAGAGAGAAGGAGAGAATTAGAGAACGCACACTTAGATTCACACAGGACACCGAATAGGACAGGAGAAGTACTCCAGATATAACAAACTGACCCTAGCCCCCCGACACATAAACTACTGCAGCATAAATACTGGAGGCTGAGAAAGGAGGGGTCAGGAGACACTGTGGCCCCATCCGAGGACACCCCCGGACAGGGCCAAACAGGAAGGATATAACCCCACCCACTTTGCCAAAGCACAGCTCCACACCACTAGAGGGATATCTTCAACCACCAACTTACCATCCTGAGACAAGGCCGAGTATTGCCCACAAAGATCTCCGCCACGGCACAACATACCATGTGTTACCATGCAGACCAGGACCTCCACATCCGGCTTCTTCAGCCACCGGACAGCTGATAAAACTGAGGAGTATTTCTGTCTGTAATAAACCCTTCTGTGGGGAAAAACTCATTCTGATTGGCCTATGTCCTCCCAGGCCCACCCATGTCTGCGCCCCTGCCCAGTCATGTGAAATCCAGCAATTAGGGCCTAATGAATTTATTTCAATTGACTGATTTTCTTATATGAACTGTTACTCATAAAATCATTGAAATTGTTGCATGTTGCGTTTATATTTTTGTTCAGTATAGTTCACTGCTCCAGGGGAGTTATGGAATATATGTTTCATTATGATTTCACGTCATGAAATGAAGGTTAAACTTATATTCAACTCTTAGTTGTCCCCCACAAGGAAATTGGGGAGGGGACTGTGGATCTGTCTCCATCTGTTAGTACTTACATACGTTCGTACATTAGTCACACACGTTATCTCAGACAGCACTGGCCCGATTTTGACAAAACTTTGGTGACTGATGCGCCTTAACATAGAGATCCGGCATTTACAAATTACACTGATTGGACAGATGGTGGCGCTATAACAAAATATTGAAAATGGAAACTTTGAAAGGTAACGCCTCTCACCTCGTTTGACCTAATTTCATGAAATTCGGTACTTAGGTCCCTCTTCTTACAAAAGAAAACATTTGCCTCAGGGACCCATAAAGTCTGCCATGATGAATTTTAGCTATTTAGAATTTTGTGAAAAACACGCTACTCTTCTGGCTGATTGATCTGCATGATTGATCTGCATGAAACTTGACAAAGGTCTCCCAACACAATAATTTCCAGACTAGCACCTAAAATAACATGGCTACTATTGACCAATAAACATTCACATCGGCGTAGTCTGGCACATACATGCATATATGTATATCAGTCAATAATATTCGAATTGGTAACAAAATGTTGCAAACACTGTCAAGTCTTAACATATGCAAGAACATTCAGGGTGGCAGCGTAGCCTAGTGGTTAGTGTGTTGGACTAGTAACCAAAAGGTTACAAGTTTAAATCCCCTGGCTTGCTTGAACAAGGCTGTCATTGAAAATAAGAATTTGTTCTGAACTGACTTGCTTAGTTAAATAAATGTTAAAAAAATTCATATTGAGCATACAGTATGGTGGTGCTATAATGGGCACATATTTATATCTCTTGGTCTGTTCGATTTGGCATACATGCTCAGGGATATGAGTATAGCTAACCCATGCGATATCTCAGACACCACTGTATGGATTTTGATGAATTATACACATCGCCATATAGATCCGACATTTACAAAATTACACTGATTGGCCAAGGGGAGCACTGCATCATTCATGGGGGACGACATTTTTACTGTTGCCTTCTTTTGATGTCATAATGGTTGACCTATGATTAACCAACTCGTTGACTTTTTAAAATCTACAGACATACAGAAGAGCTGCCATGGACAATGGACAAACTTTCCCAATGCTCAAACAATGCCGATGAACTTTCATCCCTGAGGGACAGTTCTCAAGGTCATTTACGAATCAGGATAAACCTAACCAAAAGATGAACTCAAACCTATCAACTATGCCTGTAAAGCTGTATGGTTCATCTAACCTTGACGCCATTAAAGAAAAGTGTGATAAATAAAAACATTACCAATTTCATTTAAGGACCAAAAAATTGACAGCTGTGCCATATAAAGTGCAAAATAGTTGGGAAGAGTTTTTCAATGTACCCATTCCATGGCACATGGTTTATGAATTGATACACAAAACACCGGATTCAAAACTTTGAATTTTTCAATATAAATGACTATGCAAAAATCTTGCAACTAATAGAATGTTATATATATGGGGGATACAATCTTCCCAGCTCTGCAGATTCTGCTGTGAGGAGGCAGAGTCATTAGATCATTTATTTTGGTATTATCCATATGCTTGTTTTTGGTCACAGGTCCAGGAATGGCTGAAGAATTGCAACATTTGCCTAGAACTAATGCTACAGATAGCAATACTGGGTGATTTGAAAAGCCATAGTCAATCAATCAATAATATAATAATTATTTTAGCAAAAATGTTTTTTTAATTTACAATGTGTAGAAGCTATGAGAATAGGAGTGTTCAATTATTTTGTGAAGCATCACAGCACAGTTGAAAAATATATGGCAAATATAAATCCGAAATGGTTGATGTTGAAAGATAGATGGGAGGGGTTTAATGGAGCTGAAGGGTGGGACTAATAACAAGATAAACAATGTAAAACATACAAGATCTGTAAAATGTATGTACAGTGCCTTGCGAAAGTATTCGGCCCCCTTGAACTTTGCGACCTTTTGCCACATTTCAGGCTTCAAACATAAAGATATAAAACTGTATTTTTTTGTGAAGAATCAACAACAAGTGGGACACAATCATGAAGTGGAACGACATTTATTGGATATTTCAAACTTTTTTAACAAATCAAAAACTGAAAAATTGGGCGTGCAAAATTATTCAGCCCCCTTAAGTTAATACTTTGTAGCGCCACCTTTTGCTGCGATTACAGCTGTAAGTCGCCTGGGGTATGTCTCTATCAGTTTTGCACATCGAGAGACTGAAATGTTTTCCCATTCCTCCTTGCAAAACAGCTCGAGCTCAGTGAGGTTGGATGGAGAGCATTTGTGAACAGCAGTTTTCAGTTCTTTCCACAGATTCTCGATTGGATTCAGGTCTGGACTTTGACTTGGCCATTCTAACACCTGGATATGTTTATTTTTGAACCATTCCATTGTAGATTTTGCTTTATGTTTTGGATCATTGTCTTGTTGGAAGACAAATCTACGTCCCAGTCTCAGGTCTTTTGCAGACTCCATCAGGTTTTCTTCCAGAATGGTCCTGTATTTGGCTCCATCCATCTTTTCATCAATTTTAACCGTCTTCCTGTCCCTGCTGAAGAAAAGCAGGCCCAAACCATGATGCTGCCACCACCATGTTTGACAGTGGGGATGGTGTGTTCAGGGTGATGAGCTGTGTTGCTTTTACGCCAAACATAACTTTTTGTATTGTTGCCAAAAAGTTCAATTTTGGTTTCATCTGACCAGAGCACCTTCTTCCACATGTTTGGTGTGTCTCCCAGGTGGCTTGTGGCAAACTTTAAACAACACTTTTTATGGATATCTTTAAGAAATGGCTTTCTTCTTGCCACTCTTCCATATAGGCCAGATTTGTGCAATATACGACTGATTGTTGTCCTATGGACAGAGTCTCCCACTTCAGCTGTAGATCTCTGCAGTTCATCCAGAGTGATCATGGGCCTCTTGGCTGCATCTCTGATCAGTCTTCTCCTTGTATGAGCTGAAAGTTTAGAGGGACGGCCAGGTCTTGGTAGATTTGCAGTGGTCTGATACTCCTTCCATTTCAATATTATCGCTTGCACAGTGCTCTTTGGGATGTTTAAAGCTTGGGAAATCTTTTTGTATCCAAATCCGGCTTTAAACTTCTTCACAACAGTATCTCGGACCTGCCTGGTGTGTTCCTTGTTCTTCATGATGCTCTCTGCGCTTTTAATGGACCTCTGAGACTATCACAGTGCAGGTGCATTTATACGGAGACTTGATTACACACAGGTGGATTGTATTTATCATCATTAGTCATTTAGGTCAACATTGGATCATTCAGAGATCCTCACTGAACTTCTGGAGAGAGTTTGCTGCACTGAAAGTAAAGGGGCGGAATAATTTTGCACGCCCAATTCTTCAGTTTTTGATTTGTTAAAAAAGTTTGAAATATCCAATAAATGTCGTTCCACTTCATGATTGTGTCCCACTTGTTGTTGATTCTTCACAAAAAAATACAGTTTTATATCTTTATGTTTGAAGCCTGAAATGTGGCAAAACGTCGCAAAGTTCAAGGGGGCCGAATACTTTCGCAAGGCACTGTAGGTTCGGAACTTTTGTGAAATAGCATAGTTACAAATAGAAATCAAACTGGAAGGACATCAGAAATAGAGGAAGGACTAAGAACAAACAAGAGAGAACTATTGTAAAGTAGACAGTGTCTGTAAAATGTGAATAAGATGTATAAATTGAAGGTAAAAGCAGAAGTGTTTATTAGTTTACTCCAATTGGGGGATCGGCGGTAGGGTTTGCGGGGAATAATAAGAAAGGCATATTCTTTAAAAAAAGAAAGTATGTCTATATAGGTATGTGTATGTATATATGTGTATATATGTGCATGCGTGTATGGATATATATACAGTATTTACCCAAAAAATATGGGGGATTGGAAATGATGCAGACAATTACATTGGAAGCAACATTCTTTCCGCAACATTAAACTGATCCACCCCTTAAATTGTTTTCATATATTTTCTAAATGCCATTGGGGGTTAGGTCTCACAAGGTCCTGTATATACTGTAGCTCTCCCATTGATTGGTTCAGGGACACATGGTGTGGTAGGGAGCACAGTTAGCATGTACAGTTGATGTCGGAAGTTTACATACACTGGGGTTGGAGTCATTAAAACTAATTTTTAAACCACTCCACAAATTTCTTGTTAACAAACTATAGTTTTGGCAAGTCGGAAAGTCGGTTAGGACATCTACTTTGTGCATGACACAAGTCATTTTTCCATGAATTGTTTACAGACAGATTATTTCACTTATAATTCACTATATCAATACTGTAAGAAATGTGCAGAATAAGTTCCATATTTGAAATTGTATGTAAATGGACAAATGGATCTGATACAAAACTGAAAGTAGAGTAGCTATTGTTTGGAATGTGTTATGTGCTTGTAAAACCCCCTGGTCACAAGATCCTAGTTCTTTTCCTCGCAGCAAATAAATGATGGGTCTCTGCTGTGTTTTTGAGCATCATTGTCACCCATAGAATTTTTTCCATTTGTGATGTTATGCATAACATTCCAAAGCTATAACCTTGCTTTCAATGTGGAGCCCTCCTAGCTGGATTGCTATTTACAATCTATAGACCCTCAGCAGCAATATGAAACACAATGATTACCCAATCATGTTTTACATATGTACAGTATAAGTCATTATGTTTCATTTAAGTTGATTTCTTTTTACGATTGCTCAGCATACATCTGCTATACAGTAAACACAATTAGATTGTGACGTTCATTTAATAACACTGCCCCCTGTATCTCCCATGGGCAATCACAACTTTGAATTCTGATGAAAATGTCCTTAGTTTTTTATTTGTATGTTCTGTCTGTCTCTTTGCTCTGTTGATTACACTGCACAACAACTGAAACTGTACTCACCAGGGTTTACCTTAGGGAGTGGGACTGGCTGATGCTGATACTGAGGGTGCTTCTGGCAATGTTTTCTGGGAACATCAGACTCATGCTTCTGCTGAAGAGCGCTGGTCTTTGTGTTAGACTTTCAAACTACTCTCTTTCGCAAAGTGTTCCGAGTTGCCTCTCTTTTGAATGTAGCGGCAACATTCTGAAACATGCCTCTGTAAATGTTACCCTTCCCATTACAATGCAAACAAGTTGATATTAGAACAGAACATTTGCATTACCACTGCCATCCAGATTCTCAAAACGTGTACATGTAGTTAACAATATCACAGGCTTGAGTTGGCTAGAAATTAGATCCCTCATCTTGTCTATTCAGGACCTTGGACAGCACCCAACCAGCCTTTTCCTCTACGGCTGAGCATGCTGAATTAAACTACTTTTTTGGTCTTCATATTGAGGTTGTTTAGATTTTTAGATTTTGTGTTTGTATAATTGTTCCAAAAAAATCCATGACTCAGTGAACACTGTAGTCTATCACCCTCCACCGATGCCCAGCTGAACCATTGTTTAATCCCTATCACATAATGTTTTAGCCTGTTATTATATACATACCTTGATCTATCTCCCAGCTTTATTATTAGCTATGTGTGAAATAGAGCATACCTGTTGTCATGACGTTGGACTGGGGGTAGGTTTATGACAGTCTTAAATACCTCTTCCCCCCTTTTTCCTCTCTCTACCCTACTGATGTTACATTTGCAAAACCCTTGGTTAACATAGAGATTCTGGGAACATCAGAAGGTGGGGGGAAATTAACTATATTCTGGTAATCCGACCAATTGAACATATGCGGTGGTACTTAATGAATATGATGTCAGTTCGGTTGTCATCTGAGACATTCTCATCAATGATAAGATGACAAACTCTACAGTGGAAAGTCTACACATCAGAGTTATCGGATTCACATGGAATTATTGTTCAATTTAAATGTTTGAATAGGAAATTATTCGTGATGGGATGAAATGTGATTTTAGCTTCTAAAATGTTAGATTTGGGTTTTCATAAGACAGGACTCTGCTCAATCAGTGGCCCGCCCTTGAAAACTTTTCAAACACGCCCTCCTCTCCATTCCTATATAAAGCCTTGACGACAATATAACCATCTGTTCTGAGGATGTGAGGACGACAGTCCGATGTTAGAATGGTTCAGATACTAAACTACAGAACGAAGTCAACATCAGCGTGAGCTCTGGTTGCGAATGGTATGAACTTTGAACTCTTATTCACTACAGAAGTGATACCTCCTTGCCGTTGAGTTAGCAACAGCCGCTGCAAACGAGGGTTAGGAAGGAACAGACAGAGTATCCCGTCTACCACACAACGACATTACTACAACGTATTTGCATTTTCCTTTTCCAAATGGGAGGTAATTTAGAATGCATAAGATACTGTATTTACGATAGCACAGCTTCGCCCTTTGTTCCTCAGTCTTCCCGCTCTTTCACTCATACCCAGCCCCTTTTCTTTTGTGTAACCAGCTGTCATGTCTGTTCCGCCCGCTAGGGACGTTTTCCTTTATGACGTAATTTGTAGTCAAGTTATGATTTAAATATGCGTATGTGTAATTCTGTGTGATTAGTTAGGTATTTAGTAAATAAATTATTAAACCCAATTTTGTATTGCTGATTCAACTTGTTAGCCAGGGTTCGTGCAGATAACCAAGAATTGACCATTTTCAGATGAGACTGAATTAAGATGACGATTAATATTGACTGCTATTGATGTAAAATATTACTAGGTCTTTAAGAGTTTATTCTGATAACAGCTCTATAAATATTATTTTGTGGAGTGGGGACTCTCTAGTTAATTGCATTTACATGATTAGCTCAATCAGGTAATATTAATTAGGGAGAAATGATTTTATAGAATAGCATGTCATATCACTTAATCCGGCATAGCCAAAGACACGACACTGTAGATACTCGCAGCATGTGACATAATTCTATACCTTTGGTAGCGTAATATAGGCTGTTTGACGTGTAACGTCACCAACAGATTTGGATCCAGAACCTATAGTAGATTCACCTTTGTACCATTTCCATGTCCTTACTCAGATGTGGATAGTGCCCATGAGTTTATGCTGAGGATCACAATTTGCCTTTCCACACCGTGACACAGAGATATCAGGACCATCAATCTAGAAGTCTACGTGACACCAGAAGGCAATGCGAAGTCATTACCCCATATCATCCAGCATTTTCAAACCCTTTGATGGGATAGCAGGCCAACTGTGAACACATAGTGTGTATATTTTGATTTGACACTTAGAAAACCACCTTCACACTCAATTACATGATAGCGTATGCGTGGAGATAGATCAGCTGAAGTTCTATCTGGTTTGATGTTGGCTTTGAAGCTCTACATCCTTAAAAAAAGGTGCTATCTAGAACCTAAGAGGGTTCTTCAGCTATCCCCATAGGATAACCCTTTGAAGAACCCTTTTTGGTTCCAGGTAGAACCCTTTGGGTTCCATGAAGGACCCTTTCCACAGAGGGTTCTACATTGTACTCAAAAGGTTTCTGCCTGAAACCAAAAAGGGTTTTTACCTGGAAACAAAAAGGGTTATCCTATGGGGACAGCCAAATAACTATTTTGGAACCCTTTTTTCGCAGAGTGCATGCTACGTTATCTTATACCTTGATTAGGGTGATAAGGAGTAGAATTAAAAGTGCTGGTATGGGCTAGTCGCACAATATTGTCTTATTGCATCATCATTTTACATACATACTCATAACCTGAGAGGTGAGTAAGATAGTTTCAGCTGACATCATGTAAAAGCTCCTTTTCTTAAGTTAATGGGACTTCAATGTCTCTGCTTGTACAAACATCAGGCCTAAATGACCACAATCTTTAACAATGGAAAGTCATTAGAAATGCATAGAGTTCATTCCGATCACAGAGGACTTCACTGCCACTTGATGCAATTTTAGATTAGCTCAAAACAACTGTGAATTAATTACATTTGAGTCCATACCACTGGCGGGTCGTTGAAAATGATCCTCTTGACTCTTATCCTGCTCTACAGTAGGGGATCAAGTGATATTTAAATAAATATCTAAAACAATATATTTCTAAAGCCCTTTTCCTTTGACTTGAATTTTGGATAGACGGTGTACTATCTGTAAAATTTTAGTCAGTGCTGACTTCTCTCTAAGTGATAAATATGGAAATACATTTAGAGGTAACTTATGCATCCTGTTATGTTGTTGATGTTTACCAAGACATCCTGAAACCACAGCTCAGCCCGCCCTCATGAGAACCCACAGTGGAGATGATCGCAAAGCATGGGTCTTGTCTTCTAAATTGTACCCGCTTTTATGATTACCGCTGTCACAGTCTGTGATGCGTGATGTGGATGCCACAGCATGTTTCCCAGTGGAAGAAACCAATGGGCTCCTGATGATTGTACAATAAAATAGTACACACTTTAGAGGAGGTGAATGACGTAGCTCCAGGGTTGGGGTCAATTCAACTTCAATTCCAGTCAATTAAAGAAGTGAACCACACTCCATTTCATTTTAAAAAAACATCTAATTGAAAAGCATTGCAGAGATTTGGATTTTGAATTTTAGTGTACTTCCTGAACTGACTGGAATTTAAATGGAATTGATCCCAACCCTGCGTAGCTCATAGGTGGGTTGTGTCCGTGGGTTCTCAGTGCTCCTCTACAATTTGTTGCCCTTAGTTATTTTTGGGAAAGAGGCTCCATGTTCCTGTAAAAAAATACATTTGTAGTGAAGTTATTACTGAAATAAAGAGGTTGTGTAGTTGGTGTAAAAAAATCTGACTGTCCAGTAAGTCAAAAGATTTACGCAAATTTCACTCAAATGCAGCACTACACCCCCTATCTATCTAGGAATTTGGCTGTTGTACAGTAAGTGAGGAACCTATAGTTTGGCAACACATGGCTACTGTTCATAATCTCCACACCGGGACTCATCTATTGCATAGAAAGCTGTCAATCTGTGAGGTTATTCAAAGGGAACCCACACAGGAGACCAACAAAATTGGTTTATACGAAATCTCATCCACCCTTACAACTTCCCACCACACCCACACAACTCTTTATGGTCTAGGAGGGCTGATGCCTTTCATGTGACTTCTTCTCAGCATTAGATTAATCCCTTAGTTCCATCATGCTGTATAAAGAAGTGTCACGACTTCCGCCGAAGTCGGTCCCTCTCCTTATTCGGGCAGTGTTCGGCGGTCGACGTCACCGACCTTCTAGCCATCACTGATCCATTTTTCATTTTCCATTGGTTGTGTCTTGTCTTCCTTCACACCTGGTTCCAATCCCATCAATTACATGTTGTGTATTTAACCCTCTGTTTCCCCTCATGTCCTTGTAGGAGATTGTTTGATTGTATGTTTTGTGCAAGTCATGTGTCGGTGTGCGACAGGTTTTTTACCCACTTCTATTATTTTTTGTATGTTTAGGTTTTTAGAGTTTTATGATCACTTATTAAACGACTCCGTTTATACAAAGTTCGTTCTCCTGCGCCTGACTTCCCTGCCACCAACACGCACCCATTACAGAATCTCCGACCATAACTATGGAGTCAGCAGGAGAGGGTACCCCGGCCATTGAGGTGGAGGAGCGTGTCCAGGAACATGCAGTTATGCTTTACCATCTTGGCGCCTCCATGGATCGCGTTGTCCAGAAGATGGACCGCTGGGAGAGACAGGGAGTTCTTCCAGCGCCTTCACCAGCACAACCGGGGTCTCCCCTGAGCGCCCCTTTCCCGCCTGAACCCAGTGGGATCCGTCTCTCCTTGCCCCAGGAGTTCAACAGGAGGGCTGTGAACTGCCAGGGGTTCTTGTTACAGTTAGACCTCTATCTCACGGCTTCACCGGGAGAGCCCTGGAGTGGGCCAACGCCATGTGGAGAGAGGGAGATGTGGCGTTGGACCAGTTTGAGGAGTTCACCCGCCGTTTCCGGGCAGTCGTCGACCACCCGCCCGAGGGTAGAGCGGCGAGTGAGCGCCTCTACCATCTGAGGCAGGAGATGAGGAGGGCCCAGGAGTTCGCCCTGGAGTTTAGGACCCTGGCTGCTGGCGCGGGATGGAACAACAGGGCCTGATCGACTATTACTGCTGCAGTCTGCAAGAGGACGTCCATCGGGTGCTGGCCTGCAGAGACACCACCTTCATGTTTGACCAGCTGGTGGACCTGTCCATCCGGCTGGACAACCTGCTGGCTACTCATTGACGTTCAGATCAGGGTCTGGTGGTTCCATCCTCCCGCACTCCCTCTCCAATACCCATGGAGCTGGGAGGGAGGTGCGCATGGAGACCGGAGGGGGTTCACGCTCGTGTACCATCTGTGGCCGCAGAGGTCACACTGCCGGTCGGTGCCGTGTTGGTTCCTCTGGGAAGCGAGGCAGCAGGCAGGGCGCTCTGGCGTCACCCCAGGTGAGCCGGCACCACTCTCACCCAGAGCCCTCTGATGTTCATATGTTTGTGTCTGTCACATATTTGAATCCCTGCTGATTTTGTATGTTTGCCCTCTGACAAAGAAATTATCAGTCTATAATTGTAATGGTAGGTTTATTTGAAAAGTGAGAGACAGAATAAGAACAAAAAAATCCAGAGAAACACATGTCAACAATGTTATGCATTCATTTGCATTTTAATGAGGGAAATAACTATTTGACCCTTCTGCAAAACATGACTTAGTGACTTAGGTGTCAAAACCCTTGTTGGCAATCACAGAGGTCAGACGTTTCTTGTAGTTGGCCACCAGGTTTGCCCACATCTCAGGAGGGATTTTGTCCCACTCCTCTTTGCAGTTCTTCTCCAAGTCATTAAGGTTTCGAGGCTGACATTTGGCAACTCGAACCTTCAGCTCCCTCCACAGATTTTCTATGGGATTAAGGTCTGGGGACTGGCTAGGCCACTCCAGGACCTTAATGTGCTTCTTCTTGAGCCACTCCTTTGTTGACTTGGCCGTGTGTTTTGGATCATTATCATGCTGGAATACCCATCCACGACCCATTTTCCATGCCCTGGCTGAGGGAAGGAGGTACTCACCCAAGATTTGACGGTACATGGCCCTGTCCATCGTCCCTTTGATAGGGTGAAGTTGTCCTGTCCCCTTAGCAGAAAAACACCCCCAAACCTCCATGTTTGACGGTGGGAATGGTGTTCTTGGGGTCATAGGCAGCATTCCTCCTCCTCCAAACACGGCGAGTTGAGCTGATGCCAAAGAGCTCAATTTGTCTCATCTGACCACAACACTTTCACCCAGTTGTCGCGGAATCATTCAGATTTTCATTGGCAAACTTCAGACGGGTATGTATATGTGCTTTCTTGAGCAGGGGGACCTTGCGGGCGCTGCAGGATTTCAGTCC
The DNA here is from genome assembly GCF_013265735.2 of Oncorhynchus mykiss. NCBI lineage: Eukaryota > Metazoa > Chordata > Actinopteri > Salmoniformes > Salmonidae > Oncorhynchus > Oncorhynchus mykiss. Next base: position 17,086,283 of record NC_048579.1, read on the forward strand.
TTCACGGTGTAGTGTGTTACCAATTGTTTTCTTGGTGACTATGGTCCTAGCTGCCTTGAGATCATTGACAAGATCCTCCCGTGTAGTTCTGGGCTGATTCCTCACCGTTCTCATGATCATTGCAACTCCACGAGGTGAGATCTTGCATGGAGCCCCAGGCCGAGGGAGATTGACAGTTATTTTGTGTTTCTTCCATTTGCGAATAATCGCACCGTTGTCCCCTTCTCACCAAGTTGCTTGGCGATGGTCTTCTAGCCATTCCAGCCTTGTGTAGGTCTACAATCTTGTCCCTGACATCCTTGGAGAGCTCTTTGGTCTTGGCCATGGTGGAGAGTTTGGAATCTGATTGATTGATTGCTTCTGTGGACAGGTGTCTTTTATACAGGTAACAAGCTGAGATTAGGAGCACTCCCTTTAAGAGGGTGCTCCTAATCTCAGCTCGTTACCTGTATAAAAGACACCTGGGAGCCAGAAATCTTTCTGATTGAGAGAGTGTAAAATGCTTATTTCCCTCATTAAAATGCAAATCAATTTATAACATTTTTGACATGCGTTTTTCTGGATTTTTTGTTGTTATTCTGTCTCTCACTGTTCAAATAAACCTACCAATAAAATTATAGATTGATCATTTCTTTGTCAGTGGGGAAACGTACAAAATCAGCAGGGGATCAAATACTTTTCTCCCTCACTGTAGTTTAGGGATCCCCATCGTTCCCGTGGATGCGCCCTTCCCAATTCACGCCTTCCCCGTTCACGCCTTAGCTTGTCATAACCTCACTGTTTCTTGGCCACCGAAGGCTCTCACGGGGTGGTCGCGAGAGTGCTCAGGTAGGTGTTTAGGGGTTTCCATTGGTGCTACAACGGTGGAGAGTCCAGACCAGGTCTCCACCGTGTGCATTCCCCCTGAATATGACGATTTGGCTCTCGCCTTCTCCAAAAAGAAGGCGACTCAATTACCACCTCGGGGCGATTGTGTGATAGACCTCCTGGTAGATGCTGCACTTCCCAGGAGTCACGTGTATCCCCTCTCACAGGCGGAGACGGAGGCTATGGAAACATATGTCTCCGAATCCCTGCGTCAGGGGTACATTCGGTCCTCCACTTCACCCATCTCCTTGGGTTTCTTTTTTGTGAAGAAAGGGGGGGGGTATGCGCCCGTGTATTGACTATCGGGGTCTGAATCAGATCACTGTGAGGTATAGTTACCCGCTACCGCTCATAGCCACAGCGATAGAGTCAATGCGCAATTCTTCACCAAAATAGATCTAAGGAGCACTTACAACCTGGTGCCTATCCGAGAGGGAGACGAGTGGAAGACGGCTTTCACTACCACCTCTGGGCACTATGAGTGCCTCGTCATGCCGTACGGGTTGATGAATGCGCCATCAGTCTTCCAAACCTTTGTAGACGAGATTTTCAGGTACCTGCACGGGCAGGGTGAAGTGGAGTATATTGATGACATTTTTATATACTCCACTACACGCGCTGAGCATGTGTCCCTGGTGCGCAGAGTGCTTGGTCACCTGTTGGAGCATGACCTGAACGTCAAGGCTGAGAAATGTCTATTCTTCCAACAGTCCGTCTCCTTCCAAGGATATCGCATTTCCACTTCAAGGGTGGAGATGGAGAGTGACCGAATTGCAGCTGTGCCTATTGGCCGACTCCCTCCACGGTGAAGGAGGTGCAGCGGTTCTTAGGGTTTGCCAACTACTATCGGAGGTTTATCCGGGTTTTGGTCAGGTGGCGGCTCCCATTACCTCACTGCTGAAGGGGGGCCCGGTGCGCTTGCAGTGGTCAGCTGAGGCGGACAGGGCTTTTAGTCACCTGAGGGCTCTGTTTACCTCGGCTCCCGTGTTGGCCCATCCGGATCCCTCTTTGGCGTTCATAGTGGAGGTGGACGCGTCCGAGGCTGGGATAGGAGCGGTGCTCTCTCAGCGATCGGGTACGCCACTGAAGCTTCGCCCCTGTGCCTTCTTCTCGAAGAAGCTCAGCCTGGCGGAGCGAAACTATGATGTGGGGGACCGGGAGCTGTTGGCTGTCGTCAAGGCCTTGAAGGCGTGGAGACATTGGCTTGAGGGGGCTAAGCACCCTTTTCTCATCTGGACTGACCACCGCAATCTGGAGTACATCCGGGCGGCGAGGAGACTGAACCCTCGCCAGGCAAGGTTGGCCATGTTTTTCCACCCGTTTTGTATTTACCCTTTCCTACAGACCAGGCTCTCAGAACGTTAAGGCAGACACATTGTCCCGGCTGTATGACACAGAGGAGCGGCTCATGGATCCCACTCCCATACTCTTGCCTAGTGGCACCTGTAGTGTGGGAGCTGGACGCGGACATTGAGCAGGCGTTGCGTACAGAGCCTGCTCCCCTTCAGTGTCCAGCTGGGCGTCTGTACGTTCCGTTTGCTGTCCGCGACCGACTAATCTATTGGGCCCATACGTCACACTCCTCTGGTAATCCTGGTATCGGTCGAACGGTGCGCTGTCTTAGTGGGAAGTACTGGTGGTCCACTTTAGTTAAGGACGTGAGGGTTTATGTTACCTCCTGCTCGGTGTGCGCCCAGTGCAAGGCTCCTAGACACCTTCCCAGAGGTAAGTTACAACCCTTACCCGTTCCACAATGGCCATGGTTGCACCTGTTGGTGGATTTCCTGACTGATCTTCCTCCTTCACAGGGTAACACCACGATCCTGGTCATTGTGGAAGTCTTGTCATCTCCTCCCTTTGCCCGGTCTCCCTACGGCCCTACAGACTGCGGAGGCTCTATTTACACACGTCTTCCGGCACTACGGGGTGCCTGAGTATATAGTGTCTGATCGGGGTCCCCAGTTCAAGTCGAGGGTCTGGAGGGCGTTCATGGAACGTCTGGGGGTCTCGTCAGCCTGACCTCAGGGTTTCACCCCGAGAGTAACGTGGTGGGGAGAGAGTTAACCAGGATGTGGGTAGGTTTCTGAGGTCTTACTGCCAGGACCGGCCGGGGGAGTGGGCAGCGTTCGTGCCATGGGCAGAGATGGCCCAGAACTCGCTCCGCTTCTCCTCCACTAACCTTTCTCCCTTCCCGTCTGTATTAGGGTATCAGTCGGTTCTGGCTCCTTGGCATCAGAGTCAGACCGAGGCTTTTGCGGTGGATGACTGGTTCCGGCGTGTGGAGGAAACATGGGACGCCGCCTATATCCATCTTCAGTGCGCTGTACTGTGCCATAAAGTTGGCGCAGACCATCACCGCAGTGAGACGAACACCTGGTTCCTTCACACCTGGTTCCAATCCCATCAATTACATGTTGTGTATTTAACCCTCTGTTTCCCCTCATGTCCTTGTCTGAGATTGTATGTTTTGTGCAAGTCATGTGTCGGTGTGCGACGGGTTTTGTACCCACTTTTATTATTTTTTGTATATTTTGGTTTTGGAGTTTTATGAGCACTTATTAAACGACTCCGTTTATACCAAGTCCGTACTCCTGCGCCTGACTTCCCTGCCACCAACACGCACCCACTACAAGAAGAAGAATAATACTTTTAAATGCACAACTTCTATAGCAATCTCATGAAACAGTGTGACCTAAACTGAAACAAATCATCTATACTTATTTTCACCCTGTCGTTTATTTATTTGTTTTATATTTTTTTACCCCTTTATCTCCTCAATTTCATGGTATCCAATTGGTAGTTACAGTATTGTTGCTGCAACTCCTGTACAGACTCGGGAGAGGCGAAGGTCGAGAGCTGTGCATCCTCCAAAACACAACCCAACCAAGCCGCACTGCTTCTTGACACAATGCCCACTTAACCCGGAAGCCAGCCGCACCAATGTTTCGGAGGAAACACCGTACACCTGGCGACCGTGTCTGCGTGCACTGCATCCGGCCCAAAAAAAGGAGTTGCTAGTACACGATGGGACAAGGAGATCCCTGCCAGACAAACTTTCCCCTATACCAGACGACGCTGGGCCAGTTGTGCGCCGCCCCATGGGTCTCCTGGTCGGCTGTGACAGAGTCTGGACTCAAACCCAGAATCTCTCATGGCACAGCTAGCACTGCGATGCAGTGCCTTCAACCACTGTGCACATGGGAGGCCGATTATTGTGTTTTTACTGGAAATCATGAAGCTGTATTATTATGGAATCTAGTTTACTAGTTAGTGCATCTTGATAGTTAAACTTAGCCATGTGGTTACTTTTATCGATACCCTACTGCAGGGATCATCAACTAGATTCAGGCGCAGTACTTTCTTTCTGGAATGGTCAGGGTGGCGGAACATAATTACATAATACATAATAATTTGTAGACTCCAAATTGACCGCTAGAAGCCCAAACAATTATAATACTTGACTAAAACGTAATAGTTTCAAACCTTGCTTACATTTCTATAGGATCACGTGTCTCTCTATTATGTGTGGAAATACCTAGGAACAGATTTCCAAAATTAAATTCACTTGGAGCTGATTTGCTGGTGTTTTGACAATTTATTATGTCCAACAATGAAAAAATTGTTTTGTTTGCACAGAAAACATGAGGGGCCAAATTAAACCACTAGTTAGGGAACGCTGCCCTACCGATTGCAGTGCCATTATTGTTTGATTAGAGCAAACTGTTTCCACAATGAGGCGTAACAATAGACCGCTTAACCGATCCCCAACCAATCACTAGTATGCCTTCACCTAACCTATTGAGTTTCTGTGTCTGTTTTCAAGAGCAACCAAAGGCCTAAAACATATATTTTTATTTTGCACAAAACTTAAAATTAACTTTCAATGGACTTATTTTGCAGACGCATCCAATTTTCCAGTTAAGTATTAGAGAAACAGTTCATGTGAGGCACTGATACAGCATTGCGTTGCATTAATGAAAGCCTCACTGCGTTTTTAAGGGATAACAGTATTCAAACCACTCTCATGTCAGTATAAATAGCTGGGCTGATCTCAAAGAGAAAATCAACCTCAATACTTTAACATTGTGTGCATGTGTGTGTGTGACAGACAGTAAAAGGACTGCCTTTAAAACCCGTCTTTGATAGCCATGGGCTCAGATATTATCCACAATTTAATTCTAAAAATAGTGCAGCATTCCAAAATTAAAAACCCTCTGATCACACCTCTGTGTTCAGGAAAACAAAATCCTTTACAAATAATGATTAAGATGGCACGACTGACAGCTCTCACTGCACACACACACACTGTTTACACTGTTATCACTTCGTGAGAATAACACTGATCAACACTGGAAAGTCTGTTACCTCCATTTCACATACTAACACAAGCATACGTAGGTTCTGGATAATATGGGTATGGGTGCCTTTCTCATTCACTGAAAAACACCCCACACAGGAAAATATCTTAATCCCTTTGGGGGTGTTCCAAACGGGGTATTCGCCACTGTGTGTGTGTGTGTGTGTGCATAATCCTAACCTGCAATAAGTACACATATTGTATCATACACATTCTTAGTGAATACCCACACAATTAAATACTGTCAATGTCCCACAAGATGTCATCAACTAGTTCTGATCAGTTCTATTGATAAGTCATAGATCCTTGTAGGTGAATGATGTATCACCTACAAGGAATGAGGTGAATGAAGTATCTCCAGGGTTGGGGTCAATACAATTTAAATTCCAGTCAATTAAAAAAGTGAACCAAACTCCAATTCAATTTATTTTTTAAAAATCTAATTGAAAAGCATTGCAGAGATTTGGATTTTGAATTTTAGTGTACTTCCTAAACTGACTGGAATTTAAATGGAATTGATCCCAACCCTGCGTAGCTCATAGGTGGGTTGTGTCAGTGGGGTCTCAGTGCTCCTCTAAAATTTGTAGCCCTTAGTTATTTTTGGGGAAAGAGGCTCCATGTTCCTGTAAATAAAGGATTATGATAGACTTCTGATAGGATACAAAATACATTTGTAGTGACGTTATTACTGAAATAAAGAGGTTATGTAGTTGGTGTAAAAAATCTGACTGTCCAGTAAGTCAAAAGATTTACGCAAATTTCACTCAATCCAATGCTGCACTACACCCCCTATCTATCTAGGAATTTGGCTGTTATACAGTAAGTGAGGAACCTATAGTTTGGCAACACATGGCTACTGTTCATAATCTCCACACTGGGACTAATCTATTGCATAGAAAGCTGTCAATCTGTGAGGTTATTCAAAGGGAACCCACACAGGAGACCAACAAGATTGAGCCGAAAGTGTGAAAATTGGTTTATACGAAATCTCATCCACCCTTACAACTTCCCACCACACCCACACAACTCTGTACGGTCTAGGAGGGCTGATGCCTTTCATGTGACTTCTTCTCAGCATTAGATTAATCCCTTAGTTCCATCATGCTGTATAAAGACGAAGAAGAATACTTTTTAAATGCACAACTTTTATAGCAATCTCATAGTTTGACATTGTTCATTGCATTGATTTATGCTGCAGAGAATGTTGAGACAATGCCCACAACTAAACATCTCATTAAACAGTGTGACCTAAACTCAAACAAATCATCTATACTCATTTTCACCCTGTCGTTTATTTATTTATTTATTTATTTTATCTTTACCCTTTTATCTCCCCAATTTCATGGTATCCAATTGGTAGTTACAGTATTGTCTCATCGCTGCAACTCCCGTACGGACTCGGGAGAGGCGAAGGTTGAGAGGCGTGCGTCCTCTAAAACACAACCAAGCCGCACTGCTTCTTGACACAATGCCCATTTAACCCGGAAGCCAGCTGCACCAATGTATCGGAGGAAACACCGTACACCTGGCGACTGTCAGCATGCACTGCGCCCGGCACGCCACATGAATCGCTAGTGCGCGATGAGACAAAGACATCCCTGCCGGCCAAACCCTCCCATAACCCGGACAACGCTGAGCCAATTGTGCGCCGCCCCATGGGTCTCCCGGTCACGGCCAGCTGCGACAGAGCCAGGACTCGAAAACAGAACACACTGTTGTTTTTACAGTTTTTGGGTTTATTCATATAGGGGTCCTTATCAGTCATCAATTTAGCTCTATCACACGAAGAACGTCCAAACACTGCAGCATTTCTCATATTCAAACACTGCAGCATTTTGTAACAATGAAGAGAAAGCGTGTGTTTGCTTTGTAAGCAAAGGCATCTGTACTGCTTACTGCACCTCCAACCATCACACCATTGGATGCCGTCTCATAACATTATTGCCAAGGAAACAACACTGTCACACTCCCTTCAACAGGATTACAGTGCAGCTGTGGGCAGAAACTGGGAGAAGTTCTTTTCACATGGAGGATATTCATAGTGAAACAATGTGTGAGACATAACGTGTGGGAGCTTGAGTGAGTTGTTTGCAAGAACATTTTTACATTTCACTATGTGGACACATCTGAAAATAATCATTTTCTGGTGGGTGGTTGCGCCACTCATTGTGATTTATGCAAACAACTGTTTGCCAATGTACCAAAACACTATTTACATTAAGTTAAGTGAGCATGCTAATTAGTAAGTACCCACTGGGCACAAACTGGTTGAATCAATGTTGTTTCAACATAATTTGTCATTGTATTGTGACGTGGAATGTAAGTGGAAAATACATTAGATTGAGAACTTAATCAAATCAAAATGTAGTTAAAATGCATTTAAAGTTTTATTTGATTTAGTCCTATTCTTTACCTATGATTTGTGATTGAGATGGAGACATGAATCCAACATATAAATTATTCATTTGTAGACAAACTGTAATTAAAGCTAGACTAAGTCAGTGGCACAAATGGAACTATCCAAGCAGAAGATACAGTACATCTTTAAAATGTTGATATTTGGTTGTGTTGTCAACCAAACACAATTCAATATAACTTTTGAAATATGGTAGATAGCCTAAAGTAACATTAAACCTTAAAAAGAGTTACCTATCCATGGCCACATTGAGGTTAATGCAACTATTCTTATGTAATCATAGAACGCCTGCATGTTCAAGATAACTTGCATAGGTCGTCACAGTTCTGTGGAGATCTTCACAATTGCTGTAATAATCTGTGCAGAATCTCAAACGGCATTGATCACTTGTACAATGTACTTTTAATGTAATCTCAACTCCAATCCAGGCAGTGGCGTGTATCAGGCTTCTTAAAAAAATTGACCAAGAAAAGAAATACCAAAAATAAACATGTGTATCTTTCGTCTCTCTGTGTTTCATAATTTTCCTTCATTTGCAGGAGGCTTAATCTATCTCACAGGAGAAGGAGCGAGCGAAACAGCGCCCGCCTGTCTCTCTACGTGTAGACGTCTACAGTATCTGATGCTGTCAGGACCAAACGAGTGTGACATTGTTGCCGCTCATTGCATTGAATGCAAAGGAGGCCAGGGAGCCTTTGACCTCCCTTGATAAAAAAGTATACAAAATTTGCTAACCAGCATTGAGCTAAACTGAGTGAGCTCTACTGTGAATGGTCCTGGCGCACAAAAAAATGTCAAGAGAAGCCAGCTTGGATTTTGCCGTCACTCCTATCACATCGTATTGAGAGCATACGTCAATGACAGATACAACTTGAATTGTTGCATCTCGTTGTGTTGTTGTCCTCCGGTGGCTAGCAAGCTAGCTAAAATTGGCCCTTTTGTAAATTAGCCATGGATGGAGATAGGATTTTTTTTTTATTCTCTGTACTGACCAACGATTATAACGACGATTCTGATTCAACTATTAATTCATAGATTGTTTTGCCCCTGGCCTGAGAGGATGGAAGTTCATTATTTGCCACCCAAAAATGTATTTTCCTATAAATTAAGTCACACAAACATTTGTGTATTTCAGTTGAGGCTGCTGAGGGGAGGAATGGCTGTAACATGGAAACCATGTGTTTGATGTATTTGATAACATTCCACCTATTTGCTCCAGCCATTACCATGAGCCCGTCCTCCCTAATTAAGGTGCAACCAATCTCCTGTGGTGTATTCTCACAAGAACTAAGCCTCACAAAAATGCACAAATTGAATTTGAGATTGTGTTGGTTAAAACAAGTTATCAATAGTGATAATAACAGATAACTTTGAGCGCTTGATTGATTCTGCTCCATTTGTTCAATTAAGCCAAGCAAGCTCAATCAAGCGCAGTTAAAGCATTTTAAATGATACCATGGCATTCTATTTGCACTTTTATCATCCTCTTTTCTTACCGCCGTTCACCCCTACAGTAGTTTTTTTTAAACTCTCTTTCTTTTTGTTGTCCTGTAATACTGTATTTTGACAGTGTGGGAAAACAGGCATACAGCATGGGGACTATCAAATGGAATATATTCATGGTCCTGAATCCATATCCCCGGAGGGGGGCTCAGCTCTGGGTTTCCCATGGTAGACTAACACTAGACTGCTTTACACACAGGGGATAAAGAAATGTCGCTTGAACGTTAATGTTCTCTGATGAAAGAAAAACAAAACAGTCAGACTATGACTTTAGCTGATGGCAACACCTACATGCATGGGTGGACGATAGGAGCTTGTCTCTTGGGAAATCAGACCTATTTCGGTTGTGTGTGGACCTAAATTGGCTATCTATTTGACTTTAAAGGTTGTCAAGCGTAAATGAAAGAACAATGAAGCAGATCACTATTCCTTTTAATAATGCAAATGCTCAATAAAATCATTGGTACTTCTGAGAGTTCTACGGAAAGCATACTGTATCCATAGTTCCCTGAAATGTTCTTGACCACATAACCTGCACGGGAAAACCCTTGATTTAGATCTGGTCATGTGTTCAGTAAAAACGTGAAGCGCAATGGTCAGGGCCCATTCATAATGCACCAGTGCTATGTGTCTTTGACTGGATTTCATGTCTATGGAAGATGTTCCTGAACCAAACCTCTGGAGTGTAAAAGTTTAAGAGAAGAACTCTAATATGGCATAACGTTTTAACTCAAAGTCATACAATGCTTGTTGTACTATGAGCTGCAACTGACCTCAAACTGAATACATTGCATCAAATTAATTTCAAAATCACAGACATAAATTGTGAATGTGTAACAGCGTTTCACTCTAATAACAGGTTCCTTGCCCAGAGACATTGAGATTGTTATATTACAATAATTTATCATTGTGTTGTTTAATTTCGGTTGCATATAATGCATTAACATAATGTGCAATTTTGTTTAATGTCTGCAAAAAAAAGACTGATTGTTGTCCTATGGACAGAGTCTCCCACCTCAGCTGTAGATCTCTGCAGTTCATCCAGAGTGATCATGGGCCTCTTGGCTGCATCTCTGATCAGTCTTCTCCTTGTATGAGCTGAAAGTTTAGAGGGACGGCCAGGTCTTGGTAGATTTGCAGTGGTCTGATACTCTTTCCATTTCAATATTATCGCTTGCACAGTGCTCCTTGGGATGTTTAAAGCTTGGGAAATCTTTTTGTATCCAAATCCGGCTTTAAACTTCTTCACAACAGTATCTCGGACCTGCCTGGTGTGTTCCTTGTTCTTCATGATGCTCTCTGCGCTTTTAACGGACCTCTGAGACTATCACAGTGCAGGTGCATTTATACGGAGACTTAATTACACACAGGTGGATTGTATTTATCATCATTAGTCATTTAGGTCAACATTGGATCATTCAGAGATCCTCACTGAACTTCTGGAGAGAGTTTGCTGCACTGAAAGTAAAGGGGCTGAATAATTTTGCACGCCCAATTTTCAGTTTTTGATTTGTTAAAAAAGTTTGAAATATCCAATAAATGTCGTTCCACTTCATGATTGTGTCCCACCCTTTGTTGATTCTTCACAAAAAAATACAGTTTTATATCTTTATGTTTGAAGCCTGAAATGTGGCAAAAGGTCGCAAAGTTCAAGGGGGCCGAATACTTTCGCAAGGCACTGTACATGAATGTATAGTTAATGTGACTATGCATATATGATAAACAGAGAGTAGCAGCAGCATAAAAAGAGGGGTTGGGGGGGCACACAATGCAAATAGTCTGGGTAGCTATTTGATTACCTGTTCAGGAGTCTTATGGCTTGGGGGTAAAAACTGTTGAGAAGCCTTTTTGTCCTAGACTTGGCACTCCGGTACCGCTTGCCATGCGGTAGTAGAGAGAACAGTCTATTACTGTGGTGGCTGGGGTCTTTGACAATTTTTATCCTTTTGAGGATCTCAGCACCCATGCCAAATCTTTTTAGTTTCCTGAGGGGGAATAGGCTTTGTCGTGCCCTCTTCACGACTGTCTTGGTGTGTTTGGACCATTCTAGTTTGTTGTTGATGTGGACACTAAGGAACTTGAAGCACTCAACCTGCTCCACTACAGCCCCGTCGATGAGAATGGGGGCGTGCTTGGTCCTCCTTTTCCTGTAGTCCACAATCATCTCCTTAGTCTTGGTCATGTTGAGGGATAGGTTGTTTTTCTGGCACACTGGGCCAGGTCTCTGACCTCCTCCCTATAGGCTGTCTCATCATTGTCGGTGATCAGGCCTACCACTGTTGTGTCATCTGCAAACTTAATGATGATGTTGGAGTCCATGCAGTCGTGGGTGAACAGGGAGTACAGGAGGGGACTGAGCACGCACCACTGGGGAGCTCCAGTGTTGAGGATCAGCATGGCAGATGTGTTGCTACCTCCCCTCACCACCTGGGGGCGGCCCGTCAGGAAGTCCAGGATCCAGTTGCAGAGGTAGGTGTTTAGTCCCAGGATCCTTAGCATCATGATGAGCTTTGAGGGTACTATGGTCTTGAACGCTGAGCTGTAGTCAATGAATAGCATTCTCACATAAGTGTTCCTTTTGTCCAGGTGGGAAAGGGCAGTGTGGAGTGCAATAGAGATTGCATCATCTGTGGATTTGTTTGGGCGGTATGCAAATTGGAGTGGGTCTAGGGTTTCTGGGATAATGGTTTTGATGTCAGCACACGTCCTGGTAATCCGTCTGGCCCCGCAGCCTTGTGTATGTTGACCTGTTTAAAGGTCTTACTCACGTCAGCTACGGAGAGCGTGATCCCTTAGTCATCCGGAACAGCTGATGCTCTCATGCATGCCTCAGTGTTGCTTGTCTCAAAGCGAGCATAGAAGTGATTTAGCTCGTCTGGTAGGCTTGTGTCACTGGGCAGCTCGTGGCTGTGCTTCCCTTTGTAGTCTGTAATAGTTTGCAAGCCCTGCCAAATAAGACAAGCGTCGGAGCCGGTGTAGTATGATTCAATCTTAGCCCTGTACAGACGCTTGGCCTGTTTGATGGTTCCTCGCAGGCCATAGCAGGATTTCTTTAGCTCAGTGCGAATGTTAACAGTAATCCATGGCTTCTGGTTGGGGTATGTACGTACAGTCACTGTGGGGACAACGGCCTCGATGCACTTACTGATAAAGCCAATGGCTGATGTGGTGTACTCCTCAATGCCATCTGAAGAATCTCGGAACATGTTCCAGTCTGTGATAGCAAAACAGTCCTGTAGTTTAGCATCTGTTTCATCTGACCAGTTTTTTAAAGACACTGGTGCTTCCTGCTTTAAATGTTGCTTGTAAGCAGGAATCAGGAGGATAGAGTTGTGGTCGGATTTACCAAATGGAGGGCGAGGGAGAGCTTTGTACGCGTCTCTGTGTGTGGAGTACAGGTGATCTAGATTTTTTTTCCCTCTGGTTGCACATTTAACATGTTGATAGAAATTTGGTAGAACTGATTTAAGTTTCCCTGCATTAACGTCTCTGGCCACTAGGAGCGCCGCCTCTGGGTGAGTGGTTTCCTGTTTGCTTATTTCCTTATACAGCTGACTGATGCTTTTAACCTGATGGTTATAATTGGATGCTTATAATATCGGCTTCCCTTCCATCCCAAGAGCTCCGCTGAAGACATTCTTTTTCCACTGGACACACGTGTGTCTCATTATTACAGTGCATTCGGAAAGTAATCAGACCCCTTCCCTGTTTTCACATTGTGTTACGTTTCAGAATGATTCTAAATTGGATTAAATACAATATTTTACTCATCAGTCTACACACAATACCCCATAATGACAACGTTAAAACAGTTTTTAAGAATTAATACAATTTAACACAATTTGCAAAAAGGTCGAAGGAATTGTCATAAAGCTCAGAGACAAGATTATATCGAGGAACAGATCTGGGGAAGGGAACCAAAACATTTCTGCAGCATTGAAGATGCCCAAGAACACAGTGACCTCCATCATTCTTAAATGGAAGAAGTTTGGAACCACCAAGACTCTTCCTTGAGCTGGCCGCCCGCCAAACTGAGCAATTGGGGGAGGAGGGCATTGGTCAGGGAGGTGACCAAGAACCTGATGGTCACTCTGACAGAGCTACTGAAATCCTCTGTGGTGATGGGAGAACGTTCCAGATGGACAACCATCTCTGCAGCAAAATAGTTGTGCAGCGACGCTCCCCATCCAACGTCACAGAGCTTGAGAGGATCTACAGAGAGGAATGGGAGAAATGCCCCAAATACAGGTGTGCAAAGCTTGTAGCGTTATACTCAAGAAGACTCAAGGCTGTAATCGTTGCCAAAGGTACTGAGTAAAGGGTCTGAATACTTACGGAAATGTGATATTTCATTTATTTATTTGTTTTTTAGTCAAAAAACTTTTTTTATGGGGTATAGTGGGTAGATTGTTGAGGGAAAAAAAACAATTTAATCAATTGTAGAATAAGGCTGTAGCGTAACAAAATGTGGAAAAAGACAAGGGGTCTGAATACTTTCCGAATGCACTGTATTTTTGTTTCTTAAAGTAAACAACAATATTAACAATAAATGCAATTTTTGTTGTTTTACACTACGGGTGTATACTTGCATACTTGGTGGACATTGTTACGTTCCCCAGTTTCTGTGTTGTAGTTTGTGTATTTGAGTGTGTTTCAGGAGAGGGCTTCCTGAAATCCCCTAGCAGCGGATTGGTCGACTCCACGATTAATTGGAGAGCTGACCCAGCCCCCTCGACAGGACGCAGCTGTCTCCAATTTCCAATGCCTTCTGAAGCTATAAAAGCCAGTGTTCTGTTGTTCAGTGGAGAGATTGATTGTGATATAGATCATTGCTGAGAGAGGAGGTTGATGGCTGAGGGTTATAGCATGTTGGTCGTTGGTATGTACTATGTTAGTTTGTTGTTGGTAGCAGCTTTGGTATGTTCTGTGTTTGCTGCTTTGTCAGAGCTTCACTAATGGCCTGAGTTAGTTTGTTCTCAGTTTTGTAGTGAAGTGGATTGTTTGTTATCCTGTTTCATTGGTTCCCAGGGGGAAGGGGAAGGCACCTAGGGAGTGCTTAGGAAAGAGGCCGGCGGGCATACATATACCCGTAGTATATTCATTGTCTAAGCACACTAGGTAAGACCCGGCGGACCACCCCCTGTATTTTGGTTAGTGCACCAGGTGGTGCTAAATTAAGTAAGTAATGGTTAGGCAGGTAAGATGGGAGAGGGGGCTTTGATATTTACTTTCTTTGCTTTGGTTCCGTCCAGCCCCTTTTCCCCATATTACCGCGTGAAGGAATAAATTCCTAGTAAACGGTAAATTCTCTGCCTTTTGGCATCCTTACTCGCACCTACAGTCCATACCTCTTTCACTTCACGGAGAGTTGAGTTGTAGCAGGGTGTTGCATTCCCTCTTCATACAGACATCTTTCCTAATTTTATTTTAATTCATAAGGTTTTGTTGATATTTTAACTTTGAACATGAAGAAGAATGGATCCCTTTCTCCATAGTAAATAGGTGCTCTTTGAAAGAACAAGAGCCAACTCATTAGTTGAGTGTCACAACTTCTGATTGAACAATGACTCTAAAGCACCAATCCCTGATCCTCCATGATTGGATTAGTCCCCTACATCTGTTTGTGTGAAAGTATACATCTAATGAGATGGCTGGAGAGCACATTGATCTGTGTATGGGACTGTTTTTAAGCACATTCTACATCAATACCATAGATCAAGGTGAGAACAATGCCCATTCCTCTGTACTGATAGAGCCGTTACATCCTTAGCGAAAAGCTTGGCAAGACTTGCATGCTAAGTGAGGTAACTGTAATTGATTGAAATGACTATGAGATAAGATGCTTCATCTAACTAAGAGATGAGGTGGAGCTCAAATGAAAAGTTTACCTTCATGTTATTTCTTAAATAACATTATAGCACTGATGATTGCATAGGCAGTGAAACATTATGCTCTTGTTTTCAATACTTTATGCACTGACACTTTGTGTATTAATCCAAGCATGACATTAAATTAAGATAATTTACTTCAGCCTCCTTGGGTTTTCCTTCTTATAGTTTGAGTAACCTACCTGCTAAACTGTAAAATGTAAAAAAATCTATATATATTTCAACATTTTAACTTATTGGTCGGTTTATTATATACTCGTTGCCAAGCGGGATTCAATAACAACTTATGACCTCAGACACTTTATGAAATCAACCACAAATACATAGCTGTTTTCTCTGCCTGTGTTCTCTGGATAAATTAATTGTTTGTCATGCTGAAGTGTGTTTTGATCTGGTATTAGTGCTGAGCAATATTTTGTTTTTTTTAAACAACTAATTGACCAACGTCGGTTCAATTATTTAAATTCCAGTTTTTTTTTTCTTTCTGTGAGCTTAATGTGCAGTTTCAGTGACGCCCTGTAAGCGTCACTGTCGTTTTGTATTGTTTAGTTAGCGACATTCAAATAAAAAGGAATGTGTACGCTCACGACGCTGCACCTTGGTCCGCTTCTTACGACGGCCGTGACCGCGTCGGAGCTTCTCAAAATCAGGGGGCATGGCCAACAGTGCACACCTCACCTCTGCTATCACATCCAACCTGGATCGATATTGTCAGGGTTTACTAGGAGTGGTGGGTAGGAGTCAGGCGCAGAGAGCAGAGGGTTCTGTGAAATGTAATTATTTATTCTCCAGCACAAAACGGTCACGCCAAATTACAGTGCGCATAACACTGACCAGACCAAACACAGGACAAACCGTCCGGAGAAAACAAAACGAAAACACATCCAAAACCAACAGAGTAACAAAATAATCCTGCACAAACCTAAGCGGGCCTAACAGGTTTAAGTACACAAAAATCAAGAAACACAAAAAGGAACAGGTGCAACTAATAAGACTAAACTAACAGAAAAGGAAAAAGGGATCGGTGGCAGCTAGTAGACCGGCAGCGACAACCGCCGAGCACCACCCGAACAGGCAGGGGAGCCGAGCACCACCCGAACAGGCAGGGGAGCCGAGCACCACCCGAACAGGCAGGGGAGCCACCTTCGGTGGGAGTCGTGACAGATATTTGGTTTTAATGCAGACGAGAGCACTGATTGTATTTTAAATACAACTGGGAACCCTGAAAAATATGAGGTGGATGACCGTTCAAAATCATTTTCCCAGTCGGAGCAATTTGTTTTCCAGAGTTACCAGTTTTCTTGAACGCACTGCGGCAGGAACCAAAACTCCTCCGTAGTGACACGGGAATGCATTCGGTCACATGACCGCTTGATCAGCTGTTCGATTTCACTTAGTACCAGCATGTCAGCTGAGCCAGGATCACAGTCAAACGGATTGGGAAGTAGGTCCCAATTGGAGGTGGAGGTGAGCAGTCATCGCTCGTGTTGGACACGTATTGATGCTGTTTTCTGTTAGAAACATGCACAGCCGAGGGAAGAGTGCATGGTTCTCTTCTGAAAGACTCTCCAATAAGAAACCTTTCCTCTGAAACCACTGATTCTGTCACTCATCTGTGGAATGTTTTTGTATTGCCCCTGCATGCTTACGTTTAGTCCGTTCAGTTTCCCAAATATGTTTGTTACATAGGCAAGATGACACATTTTCTTTTCATTACACAGAAAGTTAACCAAGTCTTTTTTGTATCTGTTGTGAATGGCAACAGTTCCTCTCTCAATGCAAAAAATCTTTCCAACACTCCCCCCTCGATAACCACCAAGCCTTGGTGTGAAATGGAACATTGTCTTGCGCTGATCCCATAACTAGTTTTGCAAACAGGCATGTGTGCAGTGGATGTGGTTTGATGTAGTTTACAATCAGTTACCTGCTGCAGTGTATCTCAGAGTTCTGTGCTCAGCTCTTTTGCCTCCAGTTGCTCTCGGTGTATCATACAACGCGTCCATATGGAGACCATAAGCTTTTTGAGTTGTTCTGTCAGTTTCCTCTTAGTTGCTAGCAATAGCATAAATTCTTTGTTTAACAGTGTTATCTGATAAAGGTATTGATGTACGTTTCTGTGCCTCTCCCTCCCCACACATTGTTTTCACCATATAAATTGTGGCCAGTAATATCAAAGTCTCTGCAATAGTGTGTTGTTTCATAGAGTAGCAGGCCTTGCCATTCACCATGGGAATGATTCAAGTACAATGGTCGAGTGTGGCCTTTTCCCATGATCTAAGGGTGCTCTCTGGTTGAATTGTATCTTTTTAAAATTTTTATTTAGATTAAGCTTAGCCAAATTACAATGATTTTGAGATACAAATACGGTATTATAATGTTTTTTGTATTTGGAAATTCTCCTGCGACCATGGGGGTCTCAACCCTAGTTTGGGAACGCCGCCATAATCCACTCTGCAGAGCAGACACCGAGACTAAGAGAACTCGCAATCAAGAGGGATAGAAAGCAGTTGCTGTGTGAGCCTTAAAATACATGATCTATGTGATTGATAGTTGGTATTCAGAAGTCATAAAAGTGCCTTATTTACTTTGAAGAACTACTAAAATTGTGATTTTGTCAGACAGCATAGTTAGCAGCTCTATAGAGATGAGATGATGACTTGGAATGCAATAATAAAGTAATCAAATTAAACAAATATTTTATTAAAGTAAAGCTTTAAAGTAATGTGAATAAATTATTGTTAATAAGTGATAAGCAGTAATGGGCAGTCACTACCATCATGGGACTTTTATTAATTGTTGTATTCTGTTTAATGTCCCCCCCCCAAAAAAAATCAACATTGAAAACCGGGATCCTTTTTTAAATCATCGAACTGAAACCAAACTGACTTTAAAAAGCACTAATCACTCAGCACTATCTGGCATTGACCACTATCCAATCAAGAGGCTGATTGGGTGAAAAACTACAACAAATGCCATGTAGTGTAGCTAACTGACAAGACGAGATTGAACCACATTTCAAATTGAATACATAGCACAGTCATGGCAGAATAAATACACATGATAGAAATCTTTCAACTACGGCAGGGTAAAGAAGGAGAATTTTGAGTCTTCCGACTGACAGTCTTGTCTTGTTTTTCAAGTTCTCTCTTACAGTAAAGCCTCCATTATACAGTGTTACCTTGGGTTCCAAGGTACACTCTTTGATACTCTTCAAATCAGCATCTGTCAAGATGTTCTGAGAGCTCTGCTACAGTTACTCTGGGCAAGAGCTCCCCTTCATTGGTCAAGAGAGGGATGCATGTGTCACGGTTTTCTAGGTGTGAAGGAGAGTCGGACCAAAATGCGGCGTGTCTATTGCAATCCATGTTTAATGAAGAAACACACTAAACACAAACACTACCAAAACAATAAACTTAAACGAAAACCGAAACAGCCTATACTTGTGTATCCTAACACAGAAACAATGACATCAGGACACTAAGGACAATCACCCACGACAAACTCAAAGAATATGGCTGCCTAAATATGGTTCCCAATCAGAGACAACGATAAACACCTGCCTCTGATTGAGAACCACTTCAGACAGCCATAGACTTAGCTAGAACACCCCACTAGCTACAATCCCCATACATACCACCTACAAAAACCCATGCCACACCCTGGCCTGACCAAATAAATAAAGATAAACACAAAATACTTCGACCAGGGCGTGACAGCATGCCTACTGTCTAGTCACATCCTCAGATGACATTTTGAACTAATCAGTTAAGCGGCCATCAATCAATTGTCCAGTAATGGCCAAACTGATTTTACATGCTGCTAGGTTTTGAAAGTTAATCTTGACATTCTTACTGGACATAATGTCAGTTAAAATGTGATGAATACTATATTTTTATTGGACGTGAGCAGTATCTGGAATTATACCTACCTACTGTAATCCTTTGTCTTAATAAGTGCCATGTCGACAGAAGTAGGACAGCTGTCACAGAAAAGCTTAATTGAAAAGGTTCAATGCAATAATATTGAGCGACCACCTTGTGAAAAGGTTACTGTGAGATTTCTGTTGATCTGGGGATTGGAGTTTGTCTTTAGTTGACATTTTGTTCTGATTGAAATTAGTTTTATGTTTCATGTGGGTGTTATGATGATATGTCACAGATCTTGGACTCTATTACATTTTGAAGAGTGTGGTATCCCCATAGCCCCTATCCAACCAATCCTCACTAACCTAGTAGCTAATCACAGTTAAGGTGTGGCTAAAGCAGAAACTCAATGCAATAAAAATAGGCTTTTGAGTGACTTTCCAGGACTACATATCCTTGTATCACCAACAACTTGGCAACTTAACCAAGGCAGGGTTATACTTTTTTGTCTTTGCCTTGGCTAACCAAACTGCTGAAAATCTCATATTTTTTCATTTCTATGATTTCGCAGAAGCTAATGGTTTATTTCCATTAATGGTTTAAATCTCAGGAGCCCTCTTGTACCTGATAACCTTCTGAATATAAACAAGAGGGCCTGGAAACTGACCCGAAGTTATCCAGGATTCACTTCCCTGAAATCCTTTCATGTCCCCTGACATCTTCTGCCTCCCAAGACACTCCTTACTGCTTCCTCTGTGTAGGTGGGTGGATGAAAGACTATACATTCCCATAAGATTATACCAGACATTTGGCCATAGGTTTTAATTGGTTAACAGCTAGACTATTCAGGCTACTGTAATAACACAGTTAGTCACTCAGATTGTGCTTCACCTGATAGTGGTTGTAATATTGTTCAGAGATCCGTTATTGGCAGATCTGCTGGTTGTCTTCTGGCTAATTTCAATCAGTTGTATGCCATAAATTGTTCCTACAGACAAAGGAGCTACTTGGTAGGCAGGATTTTTCTCCAGCCCTGCTCTAACACACCCAATACAGCTAATAAAGGCCCTGAAAAGTAGCTGCTTGGTAGAATCAGGTGGGTTAGAGTGTTGCTGGAGCAACATCCTGAATCAGGTGGATTAGAGTGTTGCTGGAGCAACATCCTGAATCAGGTGGATTAGAGTGTTGCTGGAGCAACATCCTGAATCAGGTGGGTTAGAGTGTTGCTGGAGCAACATCCTGAATCAGGTGTGTTAGAGCAGGACTGGAGCAACATCCTGAATCAGGTGGATTAGAGTGTTGCTGGAGCAAGATCCTGAATCAGGTGGGTTAGAGTGTTGCTGGAGCAACATCCTGAATCAGGTGTGTTAGAGCAGGACTGTAGCAACATCATGAATCAGGTGTGTTAGAATGTTGTTGGAGCAACATCCTGAATAAGGCTAGTTCTCCAGGAGGGTTGACCAACCCTAAAATGACTATTTAGCTTTGCATGTTCAAATCCCACAGGACAACATTGATTTAACACTGAAGCATGTTTAGCATTGAAACAAGTAATCTAATTGACCAATTCCTCTAAGCTGGATAAAGAGACTAAAAGCATAGTGCTGAGTATGCAAATGAATGCAAGACAAACATTGCTACTGTAGAAGTCTTTCCAAGGTAAATTGGATTGCAATACAAAACAGCAGGTCAAATGATGATCCTGAACGTGGATTTGTATGTACAACTCTGTTATGTTGTAAATGTCATTATCTCAATACCCATGGATGGGTTTATGTCCACTCATGACCTGTACCTATTAGGAAATACATTTGGAGCAACTCATCTCTAGTCAGAATAATTTATGCTCTTCACTTATTAGTCAGTGGTGCCATCTTCAAGGTGAGTAACTGCCTTCATCCTTTCCACTGCTGTTCCTCTCTAAGCTCCCTAATGGCACCTTAGGGAACCATAATGGCTTCCTGGATGCAGTTGCCTCCTCATACACTCATCTCCCACTTAGTTATGGAAACTGAAGTGACAGTGTAGACACGGAATATAAATGTGCAACCCCACTGGAACATCTCAGTTTGGAAGAGAGACTCATTGAACTTCAATGACAGTCTATAAAAATAAATCCTCTTTAGCCTAACTATCTCTCCTTTTCTTGAGCGTATAGAGTTGAAGTTATGATATTGATTTGATTTATTGGTAGCTATTTAAATGTAAAAAATTGTTCTGAACTATTCAATGTCAAACAGAATCTTTCCATAATGGCAAATTCAGAGAAATGAAAGGAATACAATTACCCACACACTTTTGTAGATGCTCCTGTTAACATTTTGAAAATAAACTACAACAGTATGGCAGGTATTTATTTATTTATATATTTGAAATTGTTGTAAACACCTGGAAAATAGTTGGATGTGCGTAGTACCCTGTAGTTGTAAGCCACCCCATGGCAGATAGCAAACCTTGTCATTCATTGGTAATACTGTAATTTGCAAAAAAACTATCAACCCTCCAGGGTCCCTTTGCTCAAGCACAGGATTCCTGTTTAGTCTTGGCAATCCATAAAATAACAGTCTGCTTTGTCGTTTCAAGTCACGATCATGAAGATTTACTGCAATTCATTTGTCTACTTTTTGATACATGAGTAGATGATGTGAATATTCTTATCTGCTTGTCTTCTTCAATAGTCAGTGGACCTACACTATCGGTCAAAAGTTTTAGAACACCTACTCATTCAATGTTTTTTTTCTATTTTCTACATTGTAGAAACATAGTGAAGACATCAAAACTATAAAATAACACATGGAATGTGTTAAACAAATCAAAATATATTTTATATTTGAGATTCTTCAAATAGCCACCCTTTGGCTTGATGGCAGCTATGCACACTCTTGGAATTCTCTCAACCAGGTTCATGAGGTAGTCACCTGGAATGCATTTCAATGAACAGGTGTGCCTTGTTAAAAGTTAATTTGTGGAAAGTATTTCCTTCTTAATGCGTTTGAGCCTATCAGTTGTGTTGTGACAAGGTAGGGGGGTATACAGAAGATAGCCCTATTTGGTAAAAGACCAAGTCCATATTATGGCAAGAACAGCTCAAATAAGCAAAGAGAAACAACAGTCCATCATTACTTTAAGACATGAAAGTGAGTCAATATGGAACATTTCAAGGCCTTTGAAAGTTTCTTCAAGTGCAGTCGCAAAAACCATCAAGCTCTATGATGAAACTGGACTGCCACTGGAATGTAAGACTCAGAGTTACCTCTGCTACAGAGGATACGTTCATGAGAGTTACCAGCCTCAGAAATTGCAGCCCAAATAAATGCTTCACAGTGTTCAAATAACAGCCACATCTCAATATCAACTGTTCAGAGGAGACTGTGTGAATCAGGCCTTTGTGGTTGAATTACTGCAAAGAAACCACTAGTAAAGGAGACCAATAAGAAGAAGAGACTTGCTTGGGCCAAGAAACACGAGCAATGGACATTAGACCGGTGGAAATTTGTTCTTTGGTCTGGAGTCCAAATTGGAGATCTATGGTTCCAACCACTGTGTCTTTGTGAAATGTGGTGTAGGTGAACGAAGGATCTCTGCATGTGTATTTCCCACCGTAAAGCATGGAGGAGGAGGAGGTGTTATTGTGTGGGGGTGAGAGCACTCATTTATCTAACGAGTAAAAATGAACATACATACATTTGAGCGTGAGAAATGCTTGTATGCAAACTCTGACTTATTAGACTACAGGTAGTGGTAGCATTAGCGGTTAGCATGCTAGGCTAATGCTAACCATATTTTTTAAACTGATCTGAGAGTAAATGCATAAAACCTCAATTCAGTTTCTTGAACCCCTTGTCCATGTCTGTCTATATCTGCACTAATGTCAGTGACGGGCCCACCCCACTCCTAAGGGCATGTTATAGTATGCACAAGTCCATATAGTGCCATCTGGGCCCATATTCATGAAGCATTTGAGAATATTCTTAAAGCTACAGTTAGGGACTCAAAGAACAGCACAACGGCTACCCCGCCACTAGTTTTGGTAAACAGCTGAGGGATGGGGCTAGAGAAACGCAAACACTCTCAAATTCAGAAACTGAGCTATGGATGTAAGGACTGACCATCCATGAGATAAACATTGTTTTAACCATTTTTTGAAGCTGGTTTTGTGTGTGTGTCTGTGTGTGAGACAGCTCTCAACATTGTGAATGTTAATTTATCTAATGTCAACATCACAGTGTTATACAGCAGACTTCCGTTACCAAAGTGATCAGCTTTGACATCACAGTGGTGTGGTCCAGTTCTGTGGAGAAAGTGAGTTTACCTGGTGGTGCCAGGCATTTCCTACACTAACAGTTAATCCATGAACCCTTGGCACATCTCTCAAGAGTCTATACAGAGGCCAAAGTATAGCAGGGTGGTGGAGCAGAATAAAATGTAGCCAAGTTGAGGTTTAATGGTTGGTTGGTTGCAGTGTTGTTCAGTTAAAGGGTGGGTTGTGGGTTGTGGGGATTTACATGGCGTCGCACGGAGGAACTCACCCCAGAGTGTTGACCCAATCCACGCTCTGCCCCTGTACCACTCTGGACACCTGGTGAAGACCAGAGGAACAGAGGCAATTCAGAGAGAGGAAGTTTGTGTGTATGTGTGTGGTGTGTGTCAGGACAGGGATAATATGTTGCTGTGTTTACATATTCACATCTCGCAGGTATTTGCAGGGTATTTTGGAGGGCTTCGGGATCCACCATTTTTCTCTACACAGATGAGCAGATTGACACAGTAAGAATCCTTAGACAGAGCCTTTATTGCAGTACACTACACAGTCTTATATGTTGACTGGAATTTATCTTGCTTCTTCTAGCCTATTCCCCCTCAGAAAACTAAAAAGATTTGGCATGGGTCCTCAGATCCTCAAGAGGTTCTACAGCTGCAACATCGAGAGCATCCTGACATCGAGTTGCATCACTGCCTGGTACGGCAATTGCTCGGCCTCTGACCGCAAGGCACTACAGAGGTTAGTGCGTTACGGCCCAGTACATCACTGCTGCCTGCCATCCAGGGCCTCTACACCAGGCGGTGTCAGAGGAAGGCCCTAAAAATTGTCAAAGACCCCAGCTTCTTGATATGCACCACAGTCATAGACTGTTCTCTCTGCTACCGCATGGCAAGCGGTACCGGAGTGCCAAGTCTAGGACAAAAAGGCTTCTCAACAGTTTTTACCCCCAAGCCATAAGACTCCTGAACAGGTAATCAAATGGCTACCCGGACTATTTGCATTGTGTGCCCCCCCAACCCCTCTTTTTACGCTGCTGCTACTCTCTGTTTATCATATATGCATAGTCACTTTAACTATACATTCATGTACATACTACCTCAGTTGGGCCGACCAACCAGTGCTCCCGCACATTGACTAACCGGGCTATCTGCATTGTGTCCCGCCACCCACCACCCGCCAACCCCTCTTTTACGCTACTGCTACTCTCTGTTCATCATATATGCATAGTCACTTTAACCATATCTACATGTACATACTACCTCAATCAGCCTGACTAACTGGTGTCTGCATGTAGCCTCGCTACTTTTATAGCCTCACTACTGTATACAGCCTGTTTTTTTACTGTTGTTTTATTTCTTTACTTACCTGTTGTTCACCTAATACCTTTTTTGCACTATTGGTTACCGCCTGTAAGTAAGCATTTCACTGTAAGGTCTAGCTACAACTTTTGTATTCGGCGCACGTGACAGATAAACTTTGATTTGATTTGATTAGCTAAAGCCTTTTGCCTATAGTCAATATTATAAAAACAGTTATCTGCTTTAAATCTCTCCACTTCTCTCCCTTTCTCTCCTCATACTTTCCCTCTCTCGTCTTCTCCCTTCCCTTCCCTCTCCTCCCTCTCTCCCTTCCCCATCCCCCTCCAATCTCTCATCTTGCTCCCTCTCTCTCTCCCTTCCCCATCCACCTCCAATCTCTCCCCTTGCTCCCTTTCTCTTTCTAGTACTGTCATAGGTTGAAGCTACAGGGGCTAACAGGAATGGAGTTGGACGCATCTAGTTCTAGACGAGGTCCGTGTACCTACATCCTCTCCCTCCCTGACCAGACAATCAGTTTACAGGTAAGTATTTTCTTGTTTCATTTGACCCCTAACAGATGGAAATACAGAATGAATGGATCACTACTCCCTCTCTCCCTCTCCCTCTCCCTCTCTCTCTCCTCTCTCATTCTCGGTGTTATAATTATCATTATTAGGTGGACAGTCCAGACACAGGAGAGGAGTGGAGCGGCTTCATTATGACTGTGGCTACGGTTCGTACTTGCACACACACGCACACACACATATGCACACAACCATCTCATGTTTACCAGTGTGTATGATACTGTATGTGAAGTTCACTTCCCCTTCCCAGCTACAACTACTTCTGGGTCAGAGGTTACAGCTACAGGAAGTCCTGGATCAGGAGCACCAGAGGGCCTGCCATCCCATAACACCATCCCCCTCAGACCACGCCCTGAGACCCCGTTAACACATGACTCATGGCAACTCGGAATCTCCTGTGCCACCGTGAGTGAGATACCTTAGCTGTGATTCATGTCCGCAGTGCAGATAAAGGAAAAGGAGACGAGGAGAGGAGAGGAAGGATATTTGTTGTTTCACTTTCTCCAGAGGTTTCCACAAGATGACATGTTAGGAGGAGGAGCGAATATTGATTGATAGCCCAGAATACGGGGAAGTCATCCTGCGCCCTGCAACAGAGAGCAACAGCTATGCCCTCCCTGTAAGGCACAAAGGCTCCAGGTTAGTACACATACACACTTGCACACACAAACACAAGCTGTCAGCATGTGTTGTTGTCCTTCTCTTGTTTCAGTGGTGGGCCGTTTCTAAGGCACTACAAAGTACAACCCAGAGATTCTGGCTATGTCATTGACCTGAAGAACACACCAGTTACTACTTATAGCATTTCTCCCATACAAGACAAATATTCTTACACGTTGCTAAGATTACATTCAAGTTTTTCAGATATGTTTTCTCCACACGCGGAGTCTTGTGAGTTTCCAGGGGTGAAAGGTGGCAAGGTTGTAGTTTCTATGAGCAGTAAGAATAGAGATAAATGATGACTTCCTGTTTCTCTGGTCAGGTGACCGGCTCCAGTCTCCATGATGTCCTACTTCTCTTCCTGTCCCAGACCAGGCAGTACCTGCGACCTCACATCCGACCCTCAACCCCTGAAACACCTATTACACATCGATAGGATAGTCACAAGAGATTAGGTAGTTAAAAAATAAATCACACCGTGTGTCTAACATAATTTATCTGCTGTTGAAAAGTCTGACAACAGAATATAAAGGATTGTTTGAGTTGTTTTGTCCTGGTAGTAGGAAAGCAGGGAATTGTTTGTCAATGACTTCCCATTGCCCAATCTTGATGGAGGAAGGCAGTGACGTGCGGTCAGGATAGGCAGGGTGGTCTGGGTAGGCAGGGCTAACCATGTGATAATTTTTTTTTAAACGCTGTTATGAAAATAAAATATATAAAAATGGTAATTCATTTTTGTTACCTCATGTTTTTTCTCAATGATTCTGGTGGGTTTTATGCTCAAAATCTCAACATTTGCTAAAACTGCATCAAAACCTCAGGAAAGGCGCCAGGCTATTCATGACTTTGTTTCCTCCTATTCAAATCCATTCAAATCAATGACGCGCACAGCTATTCCTGACTCCAGTCACTGTTAATGGACAGAGACAGCATAGGCGTCGCTGCTTTGCCTATCTTGAAGTAGCTTCATTCATTGCATTGAGACGATTTCATATTTTGTGCATGCGTATTGCCTAAACATGTTGTGTGGGTATTGCCAGGGGCAAGCTCTGCACATTTGGGCATGTCTACATAATTTGGAACTCGCATCCCTTGAACCGAACTCTGCACCTCAAACAATTTTCCAGGTTGAAATAATGTAAGGCACCATTTGGAGGATCCAAAGAGTGTAAGGTCAAATACACTAAACAAAAATATGAAGGCAACATGTAAAGTGTTGGTCCCATGTTTCATGAGCTGAAATAAAAGATCCCAGATATTTTCTATACACACAAAAAGCTTATTTCTCAAAAATGTTGTGCACAAATTTGTTTACATCCCTGTTAGTGAGCATTTCTCCTTTGCCAGGATAATCCATTCACCTGACAGGCACGGCATATCAAGAAGCTGATTAAACAGCATGATCATTACACAGGCGCACCTTGTGCTGGGGAGAGTATTAGACCATTCTAAAATGTGCAGTTTTGTCACAGCACAATGCCATAGATGTCTCAAGTTTTGTGGGAGCTTGCAATTGGCATGCTGACCACAGGAATGTCCACCAGAGCTGTTGCCAGAGAATTGAATGTTACTTTCTCTACCATAAACGTTGTTTTAGAGAATTTGGCAGTAAGTCCATACCGGCCTCACAATCGCAGACCACGTGTATGGCGTCGTGTGGGCAAGCGGTTTGCTAATATCAATATTGTGAACAGAGTGCCCCATGGTGGCGGTGGGGTTATGGTATGGGCAGGCATAATCTACGGCCAATGAACACAATTACATTTTATCGGTGGCAATTTGAATGCACAGAGATAACGTGACGAGATCCTGAGGCCCATTGTCCTGCCATTCATTACCTCATGTTTCAGCATAATTGTAAGGTCCTGGGTGTCTTGAGGGTGAAATCAGGCGCAGGAAAGCAGAGTTCAATAAAGTGCTTTTTTTAATGCACACACGATGAACTACGGTCACCCCACTTACGGGTGCTCAAACCAAATGCCCCAGACACAGGGAAACGAAAACAGTCTAGCACTTAGTACACAAACATGTACATCTAATGCAAACAACAGGGTTACAATAATCAATCCCGCACAAAGAACCAGGCGGGCCGGCTGACTAATAAAGCCTCAGTAATTATAACCAACTCAAAACAGGTGTACTCAATAAACACATAAGGAGGGGGAGAAAATAATCAGTGGCAGCTAGTAGCGTCCACGACCACAGAGCGCCACCCGAACGGGAAGGGGAGCCACCTTCGGTCGGAGTCGTGACAATAATAATGCAAAATTTCATGGATCTTAACACAATTCCTGGAAGCTGAAAATGTCCCAGTTCTTGCATGGCCTGCAATCTCGCCAGACATGTCACCCAAGAAGATGGCACCGGAAGAAATGGCAGCTGTTTTACGGGCGACTAA
Organism: Oncorhynchus mykiss; assembly: GCF_013265735.2. Lineage (NCBI taxonomy): Eukaryota > Metazoa > Chordata > Actinopteri > Salmoniformes > Salmonidae > Oncorhynchus > Oncorhynchus mykiss. Next base: position 17,114,381 of record NC_048579.1, read on the forward strand.
CCAATTGTGTTATTATGTGTTTTGTTTGCATTATTTGTAACTTATTTTGTACATAATGTTTCTGCCACCGTATCTTACGCCAAGAAAATAGCTTCTGGATATCAGGACAGCGATCACTCACCTCGGATTAGACAAAGATATGTTCTTCAACAAGCAGGGCGCACAGGATGTACTTCAGACACCCGACAAGGCCGAAATCCCCGTCATTGGCAAGAGAAAGAAACACAGGTATAGAGGACACAGGGCGGGGTGCCTCGTAAGGATCCGCCGACGGCGAGTGGGAAATCTGCCCTTCCCATCAATATTACTTGCAAACGTACTATCATAGGACAATAAATTAGATGAGGTACGATCACGAATATCCTACCAACGGGACATCAAAAACTGTAAAATCTTATGTTTCACCGAATCATGGCTGAATTACGGCATGGGTAACATTCAGCTAGCGGGATATACGCTGCACCGGCTAGACAGAACAACACACTCCTGTATGACAAAATCTAAGGAAGTCTTTAGATTTTGCTCGCCCGAAGTAGAGTATCTCACGATAAGCTGTAGACAACAGTATTTTCCAAGAGAGTTTTCACCTATTTTTTTCGTGGCTATTTATTTACCACCACAGACGGACGCTGGCACTAAGACCGCACTGAGTCAGCTGTATAAGGAAATAAGCAAACAGGAAACCGCTCACCCAAAGGCGAAGCTCTTAGTGGCCGGGGACTTTAATACAGGGAAACTTAAATCAGTTTTACCTAATTTCTATCAGCATGTTAAATGCACAACCAGAGGGAAAAAAATGCTAGATCACCAGTACTCCACACACAGAGAAGCGTACAAAGTTCTCCCTCAACCTGCATTTTGGCAAATCTGTCCATAATTCTATCCTCATGATTCCTGCTTACAAGCAAAAACTAAAGCAGGAAGCACCAGTGACTTGTAGGACTACAGGACTGTTTTGCTAGCACAGACTGGAACATGTTCCGGGTTTCTTCCGATGGCATTGAGGAGTAAACCACATCAGTCATTGGCTTTATCAATAAGTGCATCGAGGACGTCATCCCCACAGTGACTGTACGTACATACCCCAACCAGAAGCCATGGATTATAGGCAACATTCGCACTGAGCTAAAGGTTAGAGCTGCCGCTTTCAAGTTGCAGGACTCTAACCAGGAACGAACCATCAAACAGGCCAAGCGTCAATTCAGGACTAAGATTGAATAGTACTACACCGGCTCCGACGCTCGTCTTATGTGGCAGGGCCTGCAAACTATTACAGACTACGAAGGGAAGCACAACTGCGAGCTGTCCAGTGACACGAGCCTAACAGACGAGCTAAATCACTTCTATGCTCGCTTTGAAACAAGCAACACTGAATCATACATAAGAGCATCAGCTGTTCGGGACGACTGTGTGATCACACTCTCCGTAGCCTTTAAACAGGTCAACATACACAAGGCTGCGGTGCCTGACGGATTACCAGGACGTGGAATGACCAACTAGCAGGTGTCAGGTGTCTTCACTGACATTTTCAACATGTCCCTGATTAAGTATGTAATACCAACATGATTCAAGCAGATCACCATAGTCCCTATGCCCAAGAACACTAGGTAACCTGCCTAAATGACTACAGACCCGTAGCACTCACGTCCGTATCCATGAAGTGCTTTGAAAGGCTGATAATGGCCCACATTAACACCATTATCCCAGAAACCCTAGGCCCACTTGCAAACCGCTCAAACAGATCCACAGATCAAATGTATTTATATAGCCCTTCTTACATCAGCTGATATCTCAAAGTGCTGTACAGAAACCCAGCCTAAAACCCCAAACAGCAAGCAATGCAGGTATAGAAGCATGAGGCAATCTCTATTGCACTCCACACTGCCCTTTCCCACCTGGACAAACGGAACACCTATGTGAGAATGCTATTCACTGACTACAGCTCAGCGTTCAACACCATAGTGTCCTCAAAGCTCATCACTAAGCTAAGGATCATGGGACGAAACACCTCCCTCTGCAACTGGATCCTGGACTTCCTGACGGGCCACCCTCCCAGATGGTGAGGGTAGGTAGCAACACATCTGCCATGCTGATCCTCAACATTGGAGCCCCTCAGGAGTGCGTGCTCAGTCCCCTCCTGTACTCCCTGTTCACCCACGACTGCATGGCCAGGCACGGCTCCAAAACCATCATTAAGTTTGCATACGACACAACAGTGGTAGGCCTGATCACCGACAATAACGAGACAGCCTATAGGGAGGAGGTCAGAGACCTGGCTGGGTGGTGCCAGAATAACAATATATCCCTCAACGCAATCAAGACAAAGGAGATGATTGTGGACTACAGGAAAAGGAGGACTGAGCACGTCCCCATTCTCATCGACGGGGCTGTAGTGGAGCAGATTGAGAGCTTCAAGTTCCTTTGTGTCCACATCACCAACAAACTAGAATGGTCCAAACACCAAGACAGTCATGAAGAGGGCATGACAAAACCTATTCCCCCTCAGGAGACTGAAAAGATTTGGCATGGGTGCTCAGATCCTCTAAAGGTTCTACAGCTGCAACATCGAGAGGATCCTGGTTGCATCACTGCCTGGTACGGCAACTGCTCGGCCTCTGACCGCAAGGCACTACAGAGGGTAGTGCGTTACGGCCCAGTACATCACTGGGACTAAGCTGCCTGCCATCCAGGACCTCTACACCAGACGGTATCAGAGGAAGGCCCTAAAAATTGTCAAAGACCCCAGCCACCAAAGTCATGGACTGTTCTCTCTGCTACCACATGGCAAGCGGTACCAGAGCTCTTGCCATGCAGTAGCAGAGAGAGTCTAGGACCAAAAGGCTTCTCAACAGCTTTTACCCCTAAGCAATAAGACTCCTGAACAGGTAATCAGATGGCTACCCGGACTATTTGCATTGTATCCCGCCAGGATTGACAGCCATTCAGTGGAAGCTCATCTTCAGCTGACGATGCTCATCATGGTCTTGCTATGCTTTTACACTGCTTCTACTCTCTGTTTATCATCTATGCATAGTCACTGTAACTATACCTTCATGTACATATTGCCTCAATTAGCCCGACTAACCGGTGCTCCTGCACATTGACTCTGACCGGTATCACCTGTATATAGCCTCGCTACTGTTATTTTCACTGTCCTTTTACTGTTTTCTTTTAATTTTGTATTTCTTTACTTCTTGTCTACCTAATACAATTTTTTTCTTAAAAATTGCACTGTTGGTTAGGGCTTGTAAGTAAGCATTTCACTGTAAGGTCTACACCTCTTGTTTTCGGCACACGTGACAAATAAACTTTGATTTGATTTGAGCAAGTTTAGGATGCTCTGGATTGACATATACGACAGTGTGGTCCAGTTCCCGCCAATATCCAGCAACTTCGCACAGCCATTTTAAAGGAGTGGGACAACATTCCACAGGCAGCAATCAACAGCCTGATCAACTCTAATCGAAGGAGATGTGTCATGCTGCATGAGGCACATGGTGGTCACACCAGATACTGACTGGTTTTCTGGTTCACGCCTCTACCTTTTTTTTAAGGTATCTGTGACCAACGGATGCATATCTGTATTCCCAGTCATGTGAAATCCATAGAGTAGGGCCTAATTAATTTATTTAAATTGACTGATTTCCATATTTGAACTCTGTAACTCTTTGAAATTGTTGCATGTTGAGTTTCTATTTTTGTTCAGTATATAATGAAACAGAGGCAGCATACAGGACCTCTAAAAGAAGTAACCTGACAGGCAACCACCATCTCCCTCACTGCTAGCTGTAAGGCAGCTGGACTGTCCACTCGTCTAAAAAAGCATTGAGAATTAATATTTTTTCATCCAGACTTTACACAACTTGGACATTTACTTTTGCTTTGTGGACATAGGGAATGGGGCTTCTCCAACCACTCAATGCGGGCCCAAGCCTTGGCTTCTACAAGATGGATACGACTAACCAGTGGTGTAAAGTACTATTCTAAAGTATTACTTATTAAGTAGTTTTTTGGAGTATCTGTACTTTACTTTACTATTTATATTTTTTTTACAACTTTTACTTTTACTCCACTACATTCCTAAAGAATATAATATACTTTTTACACCATACATTTTCCCTGACATCTTTACATTTTGAATGCTTAGCAGGACAGGAAAATGGTCCAATTCACACACTTATCAAGAGAACATCCCCGGTCATCCCTACTGCCTCTGATCTGGCGGTCTCACTAAACAAAAATGCTTTATTTGTAAATAATGTCTGAGTGTTAGAGTGTGCTCCTGACCATCCGTAAATTTAAAAAACAAGAAAATCTAGTAACACTTTACTTGACACCCAGTGTCATAACACAGTCATAGCCATGTCATAACAGGTGATAACAGCTGATAAAATGTGTCACAGCCTGTTATACTATTGTCATAACAGTGGCATGACACATACATTTAGACCTGTTGTGACATATATTACGTTATGTTATTGTTGGTTATAACAACTACATAAGTGTCAAAACCCACAAAATCTACCACATTAGTTTATGGCTGTTTATGACACCTACATAAGAGTGTCAAAATGTACAAAACCTACGACACAAGGCAAAATATTCTATTACACCATAGCCTACATGTCAACGGTATATATATATATATATATATATATATTATTTTATATTGACCATTTTAAATTATTATTGTAATTGCACACACATTGATCAGACATGCACCTACCCCAATGCTCTGTTGCTGATGACTGGGATGAATGCAGGAGTAGATTTCAGGAGCAGGACACCCTTTAATTTATTGATGATTGATATAACGGCATGTACGTGATTGGCCTATCAGGCTTATATGATTATGATGGTCATAATGCTTCTTGACAGTGTCATAAAGTGTATTTTCTTAGTCCACGTAAAGTGACAGAGGATGGTCAAAATGCTTCATGACAGTGTCCTAAAGTGAATTATCTACAAGTTATTTAAAATATGATGAAAAAAACATGACTGTAAATAATTAATTACAGCAACAACAAAGAATTGAAGAAACACATTTTCGATTGAAAGGAAACTTCTTGGCTGTGAAAAAACTCATTTGAATAAATGTGGGTTTTGATACTCTTATGTAGGTGCCAAAAAAGTATGCAATATATGTGTTATGACAGTGTTGTGACAATATTAGGACAGGTTTTGACCGTTAACAGGTTATGACTTTTAATTTGACTTTTGATACTTAAATATATTTTTGCAATTACATTTATATTTGATACTTAAGTATATTTAAAACCAAATACTTGTAGACTGTTACTCAAGTAGTATTTTACAGGGTGACTTTCACATTTACTTGAGTCATTTTCTATTAAGGAATCTTTCCTTTTACTCAAGCATGATAATTGGATATTTTTTCCACCACTGTAACTAACTACAGCGACTATAACATTACCTGCGTGGCTGTATTGGGGCGCACTTGCGCAGGAGGATTCTGCTCTCTGACCGACTGCATGCCCTGTGTGCTGTGTGGGAGAACTGTGCTGTGTCGGTGTAAAAATGGAACCGAAGGAGGCTTTGGGGATGCGTCTCCCACACGGCCATGGGCCTGCTGTGTGCATGTAGAATAAAATAATGGACACCTTGAAGGACAGACAAATGGACTTAATTTACAAAGATCGGTCTATGGCTGTGCATTTAGGCCTATGTAGCATCCACAATTACAACTGATATGTGGCATTAAACGACCAATCTATGGACACAGTTCATCCGATAATTTGCAATGCAAACTCCATAGTCGTTCACAATGGATTTACAATTCTTCCAATGTGCGGTGCTCAAACACAGACACACATATTAATATTATTATGTGAAATATTATTACAAACACATATATAATAAATATGATTCTAACTAAATGCCCATATCAACAATCAAAATGCCTGAAAAATTAAGTTCAAAACATTAAAAAAGTGTGTAATCAAAACAAAATTTTAGCTTGATAAATCAAATGCATTCAATTCAATGTTGTCTATTCTCATGATTCAACAGTAGCCTAACCCGAAAAATTGCAAAGTAAAATGCATTTAGGCTTCATTCGACTTTCCTTCAGGGAGAATGTCTCGGTTACAGTGTTGTAGAAGTCACAGCAGAACCCCATGTCCATTATTTTATACTGCATGCACAGAGCAGGCCCATTGTCGTGTGGGTGACACATCCCCAAGGCCTCCTTCGCTTCCATTTTCACACTGACACAAAAAGTAATTCCCATTCCCATTACATCCACAAAGAAAAAGTAAATGTCCAAGATGTGTAAAAACTCTGGCAATGATGTTTTAGACATGTGGATAGCTAGCAGTGAGAGAGATGGTGGTTGCCTGTCATGAATAAAGTATTGTCTTTTAGAACTCCTGTATGCTGCGCTCCATTATTTGAACCCTCCAAACAACCCGTTACATTATTCCAACTTGGAAAATTGTTTGTCCATTTGTCAGGTTGGGCAGCACACAATTGGCCCAGTCTCGTCCGGGTTAAGCAAGGCTTTATTTGGCTCATTGTGCTCTAGCGACTGCTTGTGGCTGCTTTTGGTTGTCAGTTGAACAGTGTTTCCTCCAACACATTGGTGCGGCAAAAGCGAGAGGGTGTTAAGAAGCAGCGTGGCTTTGCGGATCATGTTTTGGAGGACTAATGACTCAACCTTCGTCTTTCCCTAGCCTGTTGGGGAGTTGCAGCGACTAGACAATATCTTAATTGGATATAACGAAAGGAGGTAAAATTACTAAAATAAAGAGAAAGGGAGAATGTCCACTCACAGATGTACTGCTCCCAAATAGGCCTACATGTATGTTTCATGAACATATTCAGACCCATTTTACAGATCAGATCGAGTTCACACATCTCCAGAAGTTTCATTGCAAGCGCGCCATGGACGTTGTCACCGTTATACCAGGAAGGTGAATCATTCTAATAAGTTTGGTTGTAATAAAATTAAATGAAAAACAAGCAGTTTTCATAAAAACAACAACATCAATAAATAAATACATGTAAAATGTACTGATATCATAAAATCATCAGGATAAAAATGACAGGCTATCAGAACTCAGGATAAGACCCAGATGCAGGCAACTACAGTCACCCAAACAGAGGGGCAGGCAAAAGACATGTCAAAGGCAGGCAGAGGTCCGTAATCCAGGGTAGAGTCAATAAGGTACACAACAGCAGGCAGGCTCGAGGTCAGGACAGGCAGAGGTTCGTAAATGGCTCAGAGTCAGGCAGGTACAGAACGGCAGGCTGGCTCGAGGTCAGGGCAGGCAGAAAGGTCAGAACCGGGGAAACTAGAAAACAGAACTTGATAATGCAGGAAGACGGGAAAACACGCTGGTAAGACCTGACAAGACAAAACAAATTGGCAACAGACAAACAGAGAACACAGGTATAAATACATTGGGGATAATGAGAAAGATGGGCGACACTTGGAGTGGGGTGGAGACAAGCATAATGACAGGTGAAACAGATCAGGGTGTGACACAGGAATTGCTGTTGAACCAGCCTTCGTTATAGTAGGCCTAAGGGAGGACTTGGGTTTGGAACATATGAAATGGAAAACAAACCATTTTTACAGGTTACAGATCTCTCGTTTCATGATGGGCATGGGCAAATTGGCTACATAATGGAGGGTATTTCACACACTTCCAAAACGAGACCTGCGGGCTATCTAGATTGTGTCCCACCACCCACCACCCGCAAACCTCTCTTTACGCTACTGCTACTCTCTGTTCATCATATATGCATAGTCACCTTAACCATATCTATATGTACATACTACCTCAATCAGACTGACTAAACGGTGTCTGTATGTAGCCTCACTACTTTTATAGCCTCGCTACTGTATATAACCTCGCTACTGTTTTTCACTGTCTTTCTACTGTTGCTTTTATTTCTTTACTTACCTATTGTTCACCTAATACATTTTTTGCACTATTGGTTAGAGCCTGTAAGCAAGCATTTCACTGTAAGGTCTACCTACACCTGTTGTATTCGGTGCACGTGACAAATAAACTTTGATTTGATTTGAATAGTGTGGGCCTGCCTACAATGCATAGATAAAAAGGGAATGTCAGCTCTCTGTTTTACTCTTCTCAAGCGTGATCTTTTAATAAAGCTTTGGGGATTCATTTCCAAGCGGTCTCAGGATCCAAACCCTTTATCGACAGTCTTGACTACTTCACGATTACATTGGGCAGACAAATAAAAAGCCTTAATTGAGAGGAGTGGAGGCTATGCTTGGTTTTTAATATATATATTTTTAAAGATTATGTTTCTAAATATGAATTATACAGGCACCAAAAGCACATTATGCTACTCGTGTTCCATGCGCACATGGGCAGTGTGCTTCATGACTGGATAGGCTGTGTTTCCGCTGTGTCACGCCCTGGTCTTAGTATTCTGTGTTTTCTTTATTATTTTGGTTAGGCCAGGGTGTGACATGGGTTTATCATGTGGTGTGTTTTGTCTTGTTTTTTTTGTAGGTATTGGGATTGTGGCTTAGTGGGGTTTTCTAGCATAGTCTATGGCTGTCTGGAGTGGTTCTCAATCAGAGGCAGGTGTTTATCGTTGTCTCTGATTGGGAACCATATCTAGGCAGCCATATTCTTTGAGTGTTTCGTGGGTAATTGTTCCTGTCTCTGTGTTAGTTTGCACCAGATAAGGCTGTTTAGGTTTTCTATTGTTTGTTTTCATCTTTATTAAAGATGTATAAAAATTACCACACTGCATTTTGGTCCGACTCTCTTTCGACGCAAGAAAACCGTAACACGCTGTCAAAATTAATTCCATAACCAACTGCGTTATTACTAAAACCAACTTTCTGTTGGTCTTAAATATCCCTATCAGCCCTGCCTGAAATTAGCACTTTGGATCATGTTTTTAAGGATACTCCTAAAATATTCACCCCGCCCATCTGAGTGCCAGCAATCCATATGAGACAATCTTACAAGAAATTGATAACAACATGTATTTCGTTTTGCCCATATTAAATGTAAGTTTTAAATCAGTACTGGCTTCCTGCACAACTGCAAAATGGGACTGTAGCCTTGTCACAGCCAGGTCAGCAGTCGGGAAAATTGCATACATAATAGTATCATCCGCAAATGCAGTACCAGTCAAAAGTTTGGGCACACCTACTCATTCAAGGGTTTTTCATTATTAATACTATTTTCTACATTGTAGAATAATAGTGAAGACATCAAAACTATGATATAACACATATGGAATCATGTAGTAACCAAAAAAGTGTTAAACAAAATGTATTTTATATTTGAGATTCTTCAAAGTAGCCACCCTTTGCCTTGATGACAGCTTTGCACACTCTTGGCATTCTCTCAACCAGCTTCATGTGGTAGTCACCTGGAATGCATTTCAATTAACATGTGTGCCTTGTTATAAGTTCATTTGTGGAATTTCTTTCCTTCTTAATGCGTTTGAGCCAATCAGTTGAGTTGTGACAAGGTAGGGTTGGTATACAGAAGATAGCCCTATTTGGTAAAAGACCAAGTCCATATTAAGAACAGCTCAAATAAGCAACGAATAAGAAACAACAGTCCATAATTATTTCAAGAAGTGCAGTCGCAAAACCCATCAAGGGCTATGATGAAGCTGGCTCTCATGAGGACTGCCACAGGAAAGGAAGACCCAGTTACCTCTGCTGCAGAGGATAAGTTCATTAGAGTTACCAGCCTCAGAAATCGGCAATTAACTGCACCTCAGATTGCAGCCCAAATAAAGGCTTCACAGAGTTCAACATCAATTGTGCAGAGAAGACTACATAAAGCAGGCCTTCATGGTCAAATTGCTGCAAAGAAACCACTACTAAAGAACACCAATAAGAAGAAGAGACTTGGTTGGGCCAAGAAACACAAGCAATGGACAGTAGATCGGGGGAAATCTGTCCTTTGGTCTGATGAGCCCAAATTTGAGATTGTTGGTTCCAACCGCTATGTCTTTGTGAGACTCAGAGTAGGTGAACGGATGATCTCTGCATGTGTGGTTCCCACCGTGAATCATGGAGGAGGAGGTGTGATGATGTGGGGGTGCTTTGCTGGTGACACTGTCAGTGGTTTATTTAGAATTCAAGGCACACTTAACCAGCATGGCTAGCACTGCATTATGCAGTGATACGCCATCCCATCTGGTTTGCACTTAGCGGGACTATCAATTGTTTTTCAACAGGACAATGACCCAAAACACACCTCCAGGCTGTGTAATGGCTATTTGACAGAGAAGGAGAGTGATGGAGTGCTGCATCAGATGACCTGGCCTCCACAATCACCCGACCTCAACCCATTTGAGATGGTTTGGGATGGGTTGGACTTTAGAGTGAAGGAAAAGTAGGCAACAAGTGCTCAGCATATGCGTGAACTCCTTCAAGAATGGTGGAAAAGCATTCCAGGTGACTACCTCATTAAGCTGGTCGAAAGAATGCAAAGCTGTCATCAATATATTTTGATTTGTTTAACCCATTTTTGGTTACTACATGATTCCATGTGTTATTTCATTGTTGTGATGTCTTCACTATTATTCTACAATGTAAAAATAGTCCAAATAAAGCAAAACTCTAAACTCTTGAATGAGTAGGTGTGTCCAAACCTTTGACTGGTACTGTAGATGAAATGTTAAAAAAAACTTTGAAAAATGATTGACCAATAGCATTTATATAAATAATTAAAAGAACAGGTCCTAGTATCGACCCCTGCGGAACACCTTTATATACTTCAAGAAAATCAGACATAACCCCATCAATCACAATCTGTTACTAAGATAATCATGAAACCATGAACAGGTGTTCAGCTCAGGCCAGGACAACTTATACAATAAAATAGCATGCTCAAAAGTATCAAAAGCTTTTGTCAGGTCCACAAACAAAGCAGCACATTCACATTTCATTTTAACAACTAAAGTGATTGCTGTAATAGTGCTATCTCCTTTGTCTTGATCACATTGAGGGAGAGGTTGTTGTCCTGGCACCACACGGCCAGGTCTCTGACCTCCTCCCTATAAGCTGTCTCGTTGTTGTCGGTGATCAGGACTATGAGTTGTGCCTGGCCATGCAGTCATGAGTGAACAGGGAGTACAGGAGCTGGCTGAGCTCGCACCCCTGAGGGGCTCCTGTGTTGAGGATCAGCGTGGCAGATCTGTTGTTGCCTACCCTTACCACCTGGGGGCTGCCCATCAGCAAGTCCAAGTTCCAGTTGTAAAAGAAGGTGTTTACTCCCATGGTCCTTAGCTTAGTGATGAACTTTGTGGGCACTATGGTGTTGAACGCTGAGCTGTAGTAAATTAACAGCATTCTCACATAGGTCTTCCATTTGTCCAGGTGGGAAAGGGCAGTGTGGAGTGCGATTGAGATTGCGTCATCTGTGGATCTGTTGGGGCGGTATGCGAATTGGAGTGGGTGTAGGTTTTCCGTGATGATGGTGTTGATGTGAGTCATGGCCTGCCTTTCAAAGCACTTCATGGCTACCGACGTGTGCTACAGGGCAGTAGTCATTTCGCTTTCTTGGGCACAAGGACTATGGTGGTCTGCTTGAATCATGTAGGTTTTACAGACTCGGTCAGGGAGAGGTTGAAAATGTCAGTGAAGACACTTGCCAGTTGGTCCGTGCATGCTCTGAGTATACATCCTGGTAGTCCGTCTGGCCCCGTGGCTTTGTGAATGTAGACCTGTTTAAAGGTCTGGCTCACATTGGCTACAGAGAGCTTGGTCACACAGTCGTCCAGAACAGCTGGTGCTCTCATGCATGCTTAAGTGTTGCTTGCCTCAAAGCGAGCATAAAAGGCATTTAGCTCGTCTGGTAGGCTTGCGTCACGGGGCAGCTCGCGGCTGGGTTTCCCTTTGTAGTCCATAACAGTTTGTAAGCCCTGCCACATCTGACGAGCATCAGAGCCGGTGTAGTAAGACTCAATCTTAGTCTTGTATTGACTATTTGCTTGTTTGATGGTTTGTCTGAAGGCATAGCGGGATTAGTGTTCCGTTCCTTGAAAGTGGCAACTCTAGCCTTTAGCTTGGTGTGGTTGTTGCCTGTAATCCATTGCTTCTGGTTGGGATATGTACGCACGTTCACTGTGGGGATGACGTTGTTGATGCACTTATTGATGAAGCCGGTGACTGAGTTGGCATACTCCTCAATGCCATTGGATAAATCCCAGAACATATTCCAGTCTGTTTTAGAAAAACAGTCCTATTGCATTGCATCCGTATTGAGCAAATCACAGGTACTTCCTGCTTTAGTTTCTGCTTGTAAGCAGGAATCAGGAGGAGCATTAACCATTATGCTGGAGAAGTTGACTCAAGAGGAGCTGAATGGCAGTTTGGTCATGACAACACTCCTTCCACAGGTGTACAAGTGTTCCCTGAACTGACTGTATGTTTCTTTGGAATGACAATGGACTACCTCTCCCATCATCTGATGATCACCAGTTCTCTTAGCTACAGATTGTTATACCAGCTAATGTGAATTAACCAAATATTTTTGGTATGCATTACTGGGAGTTACAAGATAGGTACTTATTGGTGTAGCACAGAATTTTCAACCAACCTTAGCTTGGCGACGCAGTCTTCGTCCTCGATTTGTGGAAATAGGAGTCTCATAAAATCTCCGTATCCAGTTGCAGGGGGTCAGTTTGAATTTTGAATATTTAGAGTTATTCAAATACATAAATGTTTTGTTCAATGAAGTAATCCAATGTGTACACCACCATGTTGTATATTTTACATAAGTTTTCTCTCATTAATCGAGACAGGTGAGTGTCCACACTAAAGTGCCGATGACAGTGCTTGCGGCGAGTGGTATTTTTTTTTGGGGGGGGGGACTTTTTACCTCTTTTTCTCCTCAATTTAGTGATATCCAATTGGTAGTTAGTCTTGTCCTATTGCTGCAACTCCCATACGGACTCGGTAGAGGCGAACGTTGAGAGCCATGCCTCCTCCGAAACATGACCCCGCCAAGCCACAGTGCTTCTTGACACACTGCTAGCTTAACCCGGAAGCCAGCCGCACAAATTTGTCAGAGAAAACCTGGATCTGTAGTGACTTCTCTAGCACTGCGATGCAGTGCCTTAGACCGCTGTGCCATTGTCTTGTCACGTCTGCAGTGTACAACCAGCTGGATAAGACTGCCGGATATGTTGTAGACCTTAACCACCAACTGTTTGAACCTCTTGCAGAAGATTTGCTGGTACTGCACATCTCTTAGAAAGACATGATTGTGGTGTTACCATTTAAAATTGTAGGGTAACACACCTTTGTTGGTAAAGGTGTCAACCGACAGAGACCTAAGTGTTTAGAGACAGATTAGTGTATTGTTTAGGGATAATCAGGGACATTTGGAGCTGCTTTTGAGAGGAAAGATCAGTCAATAAAGTGAATGTCTTTGTTTTGTGTTTTGAGAATCTGCAGAGAGAAGAATGAGGTGGTTGTGTCATTAATGTTTTAGTCTTGATTTAATACCTTTATGTCCCTTGCTCGTTTCTGTCCCACCATCTTGTTGTGCTCCATAACTGCAAGATGTGTCCCCTCCCTCATGCTCGTGTACTCAAAATGCCGCCGCTGTGGCGTATTTTTCAGCAGGGCCTGTGGAAGGACTTCAGATAACCTGAGTTTTACAAAGACAAAAGGTACAAAGGTAAAAGGGGTAGAATAAATTGATTACATGGTCTGTAAGGTACTCTGTGATCCTCAGGATACATCTAACCACCTGTAACCCATAACACAAACACAAACCCATACAAACGGTCACGTCCTGACCTTAGTTCCTTTTTTATGTCTCTATTTTAGTTTGGTCAGGGCGTGAGTTGGGGTGGGCATTCTATGTTTGTTCTGTGTGTTACAGTTCTATGTGTTTGGCCTGGTATGGTTCCCAATCAGAGGCAGCTGTCAATCGTTGTTCCTGAATGAGAACCATACTTAGGTAGCCTGTTCCCACCTGGTGTTTGTTGTGGGTAGTTGTTTTCTGTGTCTGTGTTTTCACAATACAGAACTGTTTAGATTTTCATTTCTTTCCTTCACTTTGTGATTTTGTATTTTCTCGTGTTCTGATATAATAAAGTTAACATGGACAAGTACCACGCTGCATTTTGGTCCGATCCTTCATATTCCTCATCAGACAGAAGAAGAAGTTTGTTACTCAAACACAACTTAACTACTATGCTTGTGCAGAGCTTGGGGTTGGAAACACATGCTGGTGGAATCAGATTATGTACCTGATAAGAGAATTATGTTCTCCAGGTTCATAACCCATTTAGATTGTGATTACTCAGTCTGCTATATCAGGATTTGTAAGATACTGATAGAAATGAAATCGGACAAAGGCCCAGTCTACCACAGTTAAATGTTTAGTCACGGGAACATTCTGAAGTCAAGAGTACAAATAAATTCATTTTATACTGACTACTCACGCCCACACATACACACAGCCATACGCACACACACACAAACAGACGCATATACACACATACCCACACACACATGCACACAAACAGACGCACACACATGTCCTGCTACGCACACACTGTCTGTCTCACTACCCAGCCGACAGAGATAGTGACCCTGTCCTGCTACACACACGGTCTGTCTCACTACCCAGCCGACAGAGATAGTGACCCTGTCCTGCTACGCACACACTGTCTGTCTCACTACCCAGCCGACAGAGATAGTGACCTTGTCCTGCTACACACACTGTCTGTCTCACTACCCATCCGACAGAGATAGTGACCCTGTCCTGCTACACACACTGTCTGTCTCACTACCCAGCCGACAGAGATAGTGACCTTGTCCTGTCTGTCTCACTACCCAGCCGACAGAGATAGTGACCCTGTCCTGCTACACACACTGTCTGTCTCACTACCCAGCCGACAGAGATAGTGACCTTGTCCTTGAGACGTACTCCCCGTTCTCTCCCAAATCTCTAGTCAGGTCGGCACCAAGCTCAGGCAGTCTGTGTTTAAAATACCATAAAGACATATTGTTTTATCCTAATTCTGACTAGAACTACACATTTATTGATTATGATTTGATACATTCTAATCAATTTCATACAATTATATGTTTCAGGGCGGAATATTCTAATCATTCAATTAACAGACAGTTCTCACCTATCAGTACCACCTACAACAAAACACCCAACAATACACAATTGAACCACCCCAATAATTATATCGATCTCGATTAGACTGGCTAGTTTAGAAACCTAACATGGACATCCCAATATTGTCAGCTTGCTGTTCGCTAGTTAGCATCTCTTAATTGGTAGCAAGATATATAGCCATCTAAGAACCAACTAACCAACCATAGGCAATTTATACACATTCATCATGACAGTGAGTTAGTTCGACAATTCTACTTTTAGTAACGGAGTGTTTTCCAGACAAGGGTGGAATAGATGGTTACCAGATTGAATTACTCTTATGTGCTAACGTTAGCTAGCTTATGTTAGCTAGCAGTTGTCAAATATAGAACGAACAGACAAACATGTTTACCAGTCGAGCAGTGATTACCATGACATAGACAACATTGATTGACTGTGTGTAGTCAAAGGATAGCTACACTATATATACAAAAATATGTGGACACCCCTTCAAATTAGTGGTTTCAACCACACCTGTTGACAGGTGTATAAACTCGAGCACAAAGCCATGCAATCTTCAAACATTGGATGTAGAATGGCCTTAGTGAAGATCTCAGTGAATTTCAACGTGGCACCATCATAGGATGTCACCTTTCCAACAAGTCAGTTTGATAAATGACTGCCCTGCTAGAGCTTCCTCGGTCAACTGTAAGTGCTGTTATTGTGAAGTGGAAACCTCAAGGAGCAACAACACCTCACCCACGAAGTGGTAGGCCACACAAGCACACAGAACAGGACCGCCGAGTGCTGGAGCATGTAGCGCATCTGTCCTCAGTTGCATCACTCACTACTGTGTTCCAAACTGCTTCTGGAAGCAATGTCAGCACAAGAACTGTTCATCTGGAGCTTCATGAAATGGGTGTCCATGGCCGAGCAGCCGCACACAAGCCTAAGATCACCATGCGCAATGCCAAGCATCAGCTGGAGTGGTGTAAAGCTCACCGGCATTGCACTCTGGAGCAGTGGAAACGCGTTCTCGAGTGATGCATCACGCTTCACCATCTGGCAGTCCAACGGACTAATCTGGGTTTGGCCGATGCCAGGAGAACGCTACCTGCCTGAAAGCATAGTGCCAACTGTAAAATTTGGTGGAAGTGTAAAGTTCGTCGTTGGGAGAAAGAGAGGAGGACCAAGGTGCAGCATGGTAAGTGTTCATCTTGTTTTAATAAGAAATACTGAACACTGAACAAAACAATAAAATGACAAAACTAACAGTCCTGAATGGTGAAACAAAACACAGAACAGAAAATAAGCACCCACCAGGCTACCTAAGTATGGTTCTCAATCAGAGACAACGATTGACAGCTGCCTCTGATTGAGAACCATACCAGGCCAAACACAGAAATCCCAAATCATAGAAAAACTAACATAGACAACCCACCCAACTCACGCCCTGACCTGGCCATACTAAAACAAAGACATAACAAAAGAACTAAGGTCAGAACGTGACAGGAAGAGGAATAATGGTCTGGGCACGATGACAAACGTTAGTGAAAAACAAACGTTTAAAAGAAAATTGTCTAGAGAAGTTCTGAGATTATTGTGTTGGTCGTACGAAGTAAACAACGCCATGAACCAAGTTTGTGGGCATGCACCATCTACCTAGTGGGCGATATATGCATTCGCTATGAATGCTGGACTTTGTGGTTCGCTATGAGCAAACAAATACACAAGAAGTCAAACATTTCAGATACTACCAGTAAAATAAGAATGCGCTTATTCTAGCTTGTGGTTTGGATAATGTTGAAGTTTATGACAAAAACATAATGTTATTAACCCTTTAGACTGCAACAGAATTCTCGAATGCTGCTGTAGATTACTGAGAATGTGCAAGATAAAGCTCATGTAAAAAATGTGACCAGACGACAATATTCAGAAACTATTTCAAAACCCACACAATGTTGGCTATTTGATTGACAACGATTCTTATTTCTGTAACAATGTAAAAAAAATGCAAACAACTTTTCAAAGACTATTTCAAAGTGTAGGTAGCCTCTCTCAATAAGATTTAGTACAGACCAGGCTTGACACAAAATGGAGAAATAGTAGCCTACTTTGACAACAATTCAGTGAATACAACAAGTATTACATAGAGACAGATAAAGAGAGAAGATACAAAACACAACAACTGTTCAGGGACAATAAAATATTTGGTAGGACAACTTCATATTTCACAATGTCACTTTAGTATTTGCATAAACGCCTACAACATGTCATGGAACTTCTGGAAGCATGGCCCCATCCTGCAAAGTGGCACAGAACACGTAGAGCACCCAAAGGAGGTTTTTACACATCTCCCACTCTTTGCCCTGCATCCACTCCGGATGCACACCACACACCCTCTCTTGCACCCTTCAAATTTCACCTGCTTTCAAATTAGTTACTCGGTCCACAAGCCCTGGTGCCACACTCATGGTTCCCCTCTTCCTGCCACTGTAGCCATTTCCCAAAGTAAATGCACAAACTGGATTTTGATTGCCTTCAGGACCAGTGCTTGTGGTTTCTGAGAAGGGGCCTTTCCACAGTACCCCGCACAATGTACAGATTTTTAATGGCAATGTTGAACATCCCCCAAAACACATACTTCTACCATTTTCAGCCTGTGCGTACAACATTGTAATAGCTCCTCAGTTGGTCAAGATGGTCAACCCTGCCCATTTTCTTGTTGTAATCAATTACAAGCTCTGGAACAAGTTCCTACCACTTTTAAAAGCAACTCCAAAATCCCTGTCACTGTCTCACACTGTCTCTCTCTTCCTCCCTCTTTTTCTTTTTCTCCACCATACACATACCCTCTTCCTAATAAGGGGATTCCATAATAAATTGTGTGATGCAGTTACACGCCTCCCATTCCACATGCACACACAGACACACACACACACACGGTCTCTTTCTCTCCACCAATCAACTCTTGCCTTCTTGCCTGACAAACTAACTACAGCGTTCTCCAATGTTAGCTGATTAGTTACAAAGCTGTGTTGTTAGCAAGTTAATTTTGCAATATTGACACAGATATTGTCGTTAGAAAAACAAGGCCAAGATTATAGTAATTTAAAGAAAGGCCGTTGACGGCCGCTATGGGTTCTAAAGAGTTTTAATATAGTAGTGACTATATGTCGTGGTAAAGCCAGGGTGAAATTCCCTTTTAATATCAGAGCAGAGATCCAAGTTTCAGTCAATAACAGAATGTCCGGATTCATCCTCATAGCCCAGATCTTGATGTAATTCAGTTCAGCAAGTAAGCTCCTAATTTTATGATGCATCAACCCAAGTCCTTTACAATTTTTAAAGTCACATTGAGTCTCCAACTCAAACATGTTCAATAGGTGGTTGCAGACCCTGTCGGATGGTTGATATTGATATAGTTGGTATGGCTATAAGATTGCATAGAACTGCCCCAATTTGGTCTATCCTTATTAGAACTTTATAAACGGACTTACATGGGCTTTGGTTGCTATCGCGCATCAGCCCAAGCCCTCTACATGATTTGAAAACCAAGGGGTTAACAAAGGGGTTAATCAATTTTACATAATAGCACTGGGTGAGCAGACCACAGTGGGCTTCTATTTTGAGCTAACAAAAGCAGATCTAAGGGAGGAGTTAAAACGAATGGGTACAAGATTACAACTGACAACACCCCTGGCAGTATAGACTACAGTACAATGATAAGGCTTCGAAAGGATGGGAGGTATTACCTGAGTGGTGATTGGACTGTCTGAGTCAGTATCTTAACGCGGCCTTGAACTGTGAAGAGAGGATCCAGGCTCCTAGATGGTTTGTCTGTCATGAATACGCTGGCATCTTCCCCTAGGTTTTGATGCAGTTTTAGCAACAACAACAAAATATTTTCAGCATAAAAACCAACAGAATCATTGAGAAAAAAAACATTCAATAACAAAATAGATTAGATTATCACTGCCTAACATGACTGCACTTCACTGTTTTTGAGTAAATCTGGCTTTGATAATAGCCAGTGCCTACCCAGCCACCGACCTCACCACACATCACTGGAGGTACGAGGTCATCGTGCAATAGATGGGATGGATCGATCATATCTTTGAGGAGTGGGATGGCAGCTTCCTCTCGTTTTCTTCCAGTGTTCACAAAGGAGGAAGTATAAGAGGTCATTTTACCTATTCCATTTGGAAAGGTTTCTTCCCATTACCGCCCAATTAGTGAGAGTCCAGCTTGAAATAGCCTTGATTCAAATAAAATGATATACATGTATAAGATACAGGGTATGAAAATTAACTTTTATGTGTTTTTCGCCACAGATAGAGAGTTCATCATAAATCATTAATCAGCCAAAGTGTGATTTTCGGTAGGTTCCATGAATCCATTTTTCTCCATTAGCAGTAGAAACTACTTTGACATGCAGTGACTGTACTGTGGAGGCTTGGATTCACATTTGTTATTTTTTTAGAGGGTAAAATTAATATTTCATTCAGCTTTGGGCTGTGTTGACACTTTCTCTCATTTTAAACTAAAAGAGATCCTGAAAGCTAGCACAAAAATATGACTGTCTGTCCAGGATGCTATTTCCTACAATGCTGCCAATTTTGGCTATTTCAATATGACCCCTCTTCCCATCTTCCATCGGCCACTTTAGTTCAGTTCTCTTGATTTTGGGACTTAATGAGTGTTTGATACAATCTCCATCCTCCTCTGAGGAGCCTCCACTGTTATTGGGTGTTTGATGCAATTGTCTACACAATTTATCAGTAAGTCCTTTAAGTGACACAGTAGATTCAAGTCCCATACAATAGGACATTGTAGCCTTCGAGATATTCTATTTAATTATGGAATTGTACCTGAAAACGTAGTTCCACTCCCAACACTTAAAGATAGTCCCACTCTCAAAACTTAAAGGTAATCCCACTCCCAACACTTAAAGGTAATCCCACTCCCAACACTTAAAGGTAATCCCACTCCCAACACTTAAAGGTAATCCCACTCCCAACACTTAAAGGTAATCCCTCTCCCAACACTTAAAGGTAATCCCACTCCCAACACTTAAAGGTAATCCCACTCCCAACACTTAAAGGTAATCCCACTCCCAACACTTAAAGGTAATCCCACTCCCAACACTTAAAGGTAATCCCACTCCCAACACTTAAAGGTAATCCCACTCCCAACACTTAAAGGTATTCCCACTCCAAACACTTAAAGGTATTCCCACTCAAACGTATGTCTCTATTTGCATGTTCACAGTTCAATTAATTAGCGGTCTTGCACAGTAAATTAAGTTGGTGAGAGTGAGGCCAAGTGTTTCAGGTCAATTTCTTCAACTGTTGATGAACAGATTGCTTCTGGTTGACCCCACTTAAAAGACAAACTGATAGACAACATCACACTGGCTTACTGTATAATCAACATGTTTTAACTATCCATATTACCACACAAAAGAAAGGCTCTAAGCCGTGCGAGAGCAGTGCTATTCAGGATGAGCACTAAGAGAGAATGTCTCTGAACGCAACATTGATCAGTGCCTTAGCTAATATGTAATCTCTTTGAACACATTTAACTCGTCACCATCCGCCCCAATTTAGTCATAAAATACCCCCATGTCTTGTTGTATGACTGAGGTATGCTCACGTAGCTTTACACTCTCATCAGATTTAAAATTGGTGTCCTATATTAGTGTTGTATGTATTACTCCTTTTGGCAAAATAAATGTGATTTGTCTCCCAGAATGCATCATAAACCTGGGGTAAATGTTCTTGTACCACCTTTCTACATTGTCACCCTGGGCCACGTACACACTATTACTAAGAAAATGTTAACTGGGCACTCAATGCAAAAGGAGGATAAATGTGGTATTACAAATTAAATGGCTTTCAGCTTGAGGTATTGGGAAACAGTAGGCTTTTTACACACCCCTGGCCCTGATCATATTAATCCATACCTCGGAAATGCAAACGTGGTCCCTGCCTACCCTCATGTAAAGGAACTACTGAATTACTACTCATCACTACTACACAAGATCTACACAAACCCTACTGGTTTTATTACTTGATTGATATTGAGATGTGTAGTAAACCAGTAGACATTTCAGTAGTAATGAGTGATCAATTCTGATGTTTCACTACTGGTGAACACCACATATATCCTATTCAAATTATTACACAATTCTCCCTTAATGACTAATGACTACTGTGTAACTACTAAGCTTTTGGGTCTCTACTACTTAAAACCTACACAATTCCTACATGTTCACTATTGAATGACAACGTAATGCCTACAAATTAGTGCTGTATGCCTACTCAATCCCTGTTTAATTGCTACTGCCATTGGTGTGTATAGTAGTGTTGTGTCACTACTGATCACTACTGAACTGCTCCTGATCCTTTTCCATTTCCTACATAAACCCCCTTTGAATTACTATTGAAAACGGACACATTTGCTACTGTTTGCCTATTCAAGACCACTATTGACATCTTCTTGTTTCACTACTAGACTAGTGCACATGTTATTTCAGGAAGTTTCTAACTGTAGTTATATCATCAAACAATAAATAATACGATTACACAAACATAATTGCATTTTTTAAATGAAACAAATGACATATTAAATGACATATCAACACTTTTGTTAATCCCTTTGAGGCTTTGTCTTTATTCAGCTTTGACTTAACTATCTTCAGATCTTCTTTTTTGTTGCAGCCACATTTCTCAACCACGTAACCTTTTAGAAAATAAAGACAAGCACGCGAGACCACAAATTATAAGCCATTATCAATCATCTGCTAACAGAGGTCACGTAAAACGACACAGAAAAACATTTGATAAACAATTGTAATCTAACCAAAAATGGCCTCCAGTCGTCTTATGCCGAGGGCCTCCTTGGCAGCAGGTCAAAAGAGGTATGTAGTATGGGTAAGTATACCAATATGAACCTACTGTACATTTGCATGCAAACGCACATACTAATTAGTTAGCGTGACAAAAATAGAGGCTACATAGTTACATTTCAATGGGGCTAGCAAACGGCTAGGCTTAACACTAGACCGTTTTGGCTAGCAATCTTTTAGATCTGGTAAAAAGTTACATAGAGTAAACGGTTAAACAACGACATGAAGTATTCATAAAACATAAAGGAAAGTTAACCTTACAGATGGAATGGAAGATGATTAAATGAAGGATTGTCAAAAACACAGTCAGCCGGTTGTGATACAGCCTGGAATCGAATCAGGGTCTTTAGGGACACCTCTGGCGCTGAGATGCAGTGCCTTAGACTGCTGCATCACTCGGGAGCCCTACACAATCCCTACAAGTCTCTACATAGTCACTACTGCAAGAATAGGGGAGCCCTACACAATCCCTACAAGTCTCTACATAGTCACTACTGCAAGAATAGGTATTGTGTAGTAATTTCAGTATTACCTTTTCATGAGGGTATACTGCCACTGGCCAATCGATCACTGTGGTAGAAACCCGAGCCCACCAAAGAACAAATACATGACTCAAATCGATGTGTGACAATAAGCAGGATGAGAGTGAAATGGGGAGGTGGTGGGAAGCCACATAGTTCACATTTGATGCCATCCCTCTTCTGTTTGGTTCAGTGAAAATATGAGATCGCTGCAGCAAAACAAAGACAGGTTTTGTTTTAAAGAGGAAGTGTGTTGAAAATGTGATATTCAAGATATTTCCACACTATGAGGTTGAAATAACACTGAAATTGTGAAAATTATGATAATGCCTGTTTGAAAAGAAATGATTGGAATTTCAGCCTGTTCAGGTGGGATGTAACTTTTGGTCCACATCATGACATCACAATTGTGATCTGATTATAATGGACCAATAACTGTTCATCTGGGTAAGGTGGGGGGCTCTAGGCCATCCTATCAGCCGATCCGGGCTGTGTATGTAAATATCTTCACATTTGTTTCCTAATGCACACCCGATCAGATTGAGCATTTCAACAGCCAAAGAGGCTCAGGGAAATAAATTATAAAAAATATATTTCCAGTCATTTTCATTAAATAAACACACACACTGATTTATTAGACATACAGTGATGATTTAACAGTTTTAGAAACTTCAAAGTGTTTTCTATCCAATGCTACCAATTACATGCATATCCTGGCTTCTGGGTCTGAGTAACAGGCAGTTTAATTTGGGCACGTCAGTCAGGCGGAAATTCAGGAAACTAGACCCTATCCCAGAGAGGTTAAAAACAAAAAAAATGTTAAGACTGTTTGGGGCTTTAAGAAATACATGTGGTCCTTGTGTAAGAAAAGAGGGGGAAAGCAGTTCATAGCCAGGCTGTTGATGATTACTTCAACAATGGGTGCAGACATCATGTTCCTTTCATTGTCATGATATTGACAATCCACTTTACTCATAGTCTGATTTCGGCTTCTAAATTGCCTCACACACTGGTGCCTTTGTTGTGTTGATTGTTGCCCTCACATAACCCTGACGTGGCTACAAATCCAATGAAACATGTATGATTGACACCTTTGCTTGTGTTTAGATCTCAATCAATTTGCATTACAAACACATCTGTTCTCATTAATTCACATTCTAATTCGAGCACCTATCCTTAGAGAGAGGGAAAGTGATAGATGTTGACAATTCAAACACTCATTTGGAATTAAAAAGGTGCAGGGATCATCTCCACCAGGAGATGAGTAATTAAAATCTGTTTCGAGAATGCTTGTCAAACATCACAACTTTAGAGTGTGGGTGTAACCTCATCTCATAAAACTAACATGGACTGAAGAGGAATACCTGTTTAAATAATTACAGAACAACAATTGTTGTTCATGGTGATTTAGTCTGCAAGGTTCCTCTTGGGTGCGGATCCAGACATTTCCCAATGTGCTTTGCAGTGGTGATCACAATTGTAAGGTGTGGCTTTGTGCCCATCATATAGGGAGTGACAAACAAACAACAAAATGAGACCGAGAAGCCTGTTGAGGGAATGGGAGCCAAATTGATTTCATTGTTCTATGAAGCACAACCATGGATTAACAGATGGTGGTCTGGGCTGCGTATGTTTGCGCGCGTGCGTGCATATGACACTGAAATAAATAAAACAATCTAATCAATCATAGTTTACTAGCCTTGAAAGCCAAAAGTTGCAAGCTGGATAGCAGCTAGGGAATACAACTTTAACTCCCAAAATCATAGTGCTCTGGGCCCAGTTGCATAACACATCTTAAGTGTTTCCCTTAAAGGTACTTAAGAGGTTTTACGGTAGTATGGCATTCACGGCATGTATGGCAGAAAGAGTATCTGGTTACCATGGAGACTGCCTCACTAAAAGTGTCTGTATTAATACAGTCCAGTGATAATAATCTTAATAGGTATTTATAACGGACAGACTTAATCACAACCCTTATTTACAAGCAATGCACCGTGACTGACGTGTCTAAGCAATCTGCACACACAGGAAAGGAGGCACCATCTTATGAACATTCAATTTGTCTTCTTTCAGGGGTGGATTCCGTATTTTAATAAGGATCAGTACTGGCAAATTATTAGCAAGATGGAGAGTAAAAGCAAAACTGAACTAAAGGTGTTCTCAAAGTTGTATAAGTGTGAATATAATCTTGCTCACTCCGTTGATTCAGTTTGGTGAGAAAAACACCACGTTGTAGGTTTGAGGTGAACATGGCTTCCAGTAATATATGTAATTGACTTTCTCTGTCCCTCATCAATTGATTTAACACAATGACAGAATACATATTGGGTAAAATTAAGCTTTGATTGATAACACAGAATAATAAGTCATCTTAACCCCTCCCATCACTGGTCAACATAAAAAAATATATATATTGACTTGATAGAAACCAATATCTTCAGATCCAGCAATCACAAGCCAATGCTCTGTTCATTCCAAATGAACCATATGAATAATTCAAATAAAACCTTATCAAATTCATGACATTGCTGGTAGAGGGATCTGAGATGCTATGGGACTTACCCTGAAACCAATAGGCATAAATATTACATACAGGGGGATGAATTTCTTGACTGACAAAAAATGTATTCGGCAAGGAATGAATTTGGTTAAAAGAAAGACCATTGGACGTGTTCATTATTTGAAGCATGCTCTAATTAGATAATTTCATTAGATCTGTAATCATGGACAAACTAATGTTTACAACAAACAGCTGAAAGAATGACTGGTCAGTCTCAATTGTTGTTGGAGCTGGTTTGTGTTGGAGGAAGAACAAGACATTGAAACTGAGCAGGGCTGGGGTCTTTCTCTGTCCCTTTGATCACTGACCAGTCTTTGGCTGCAGTACTAAGCCTGAAAGGCTCTCTGGGGAAGTCGTAGAGGCCTTCCGGAGAGCACGCAATTGATTAATGTACAACATAGTCTGTTTAGTCTGTTTAGGTTAATTTACACATCTTCAGTTTGAACCATTGAGGTTTGATGCTAACATAAGTCGATGAGTGTTGTGTAAGCTCTACGGAAATTATTGTAAAGTG
Source organism: Oncorhynchus mykiss (assembly GCF_013265735.2). Classification (NCBI taxonomy): domain Eukaryota; kingdom Metazoa; phylum Chordata; class Actinopteri; order Salmoniformes; family Salmonidae; genus Oncorhynchus; species Oncorhynchus mykiss. Next base: position 17,139,984 of record NC_048579.1, read on the forward strand.
AGCAATGCACGGAATGCCAATGTCAATTCAGTATTCAATATTGTATTGCACTCTGAATAGAAATACCTGTGTATACATGTGTGAACCGCCAGTCTTGTTTATCCATTTCATTTCATTTCTTCTGGTCCGATGAGTTGAATTTGAACAAATAATACTGTCAAATATTTATTTTTTTAAAGGAGCATAGGGCAGACTTGAGCATTGAGATGAATCTATACAGTTTTTCTAGTCATTCTACATCTACACTACTTAAAAAAAATAAAACAGTTCCCTCCGTGTCTTTATTGTTTGCATGATAACATTAGTTTTATTGTGTTCTGACACTATTCTTTTGGTGTGTGGATTGTAGAAATGGTTAGCTTGGTTCTCATAGCGTATAGCTGCAGCCCTTGGCCACTCAACGATGAATCTGTTGATACTAAAGTCTTGTTACCAATATGGCAACGGTGCAATATGTTGGGAACATTGAATTGCCTCTGTATGTGTAAGTAGCTAGATAAAGCGATTTTCAATTTATGAAAATTAGGTCAAGGAAGTGGTCAATTTACATATGTTTAGTGTATGACCAAATTTCTTGGGACACAGAACATTTTCTTCTACCTGAAGGTAAGCAAAACAAAAGCAAAAAGTTGTTCAGACAAGTTTATGGCCTCTGTATCTCATTAGTGATACATGCAGTTATATTGTTACCCAGCATATGGGTTTCCATGAGGATGAGGTCTCTAATGATATAAACGAGGCAGAAATGATTATCAATTGATTTGATTCTGAAATCATAGCGATAATTAAGTCACTTATGGTCTACCCTTTCACTTAAAAGCCTATCACAGTATGGCTAGAGCAACATTAAAAGCAACTTCAAAGTAAAAAGTTAGGAAAAGTGAGATGAAAATGTAATGACCTAGACTTCATGTACTTCGTGTTACAAATTATGGCACACTGCACACTGCACATCAGAAAAACACCCATAACATCAGACCTGCAGAGGAGGGTATGTAATTAGACCTTGGAGTGCTCGATACTGTTGTTTTAAATACAGGTCTGTATAGAAAAGTCCTCGACACAAATCTAGAGCAGTTATGGTGTGTTCAGTAGAGGGTTCCAATTTGATTCTGAAATTCTTTAGAATTACCACTGGACACAGGTCTTTGACATTGAGCTATTGTTTACCAACATTCCAATTGAACTTCAAGAGGCACTTTAGCGGAGGTTAGCATCTTTCTAACTGAAAACACTAGGTTTTTACTAGACTATGGATACCACATTGTTTTCATTTGGACTCTCTCAGATGGACTCTGTTCTCCCAATATAAAGATGAAGGGTTTGAAGCACATGTAGGCTTCTAAATGTGCACAACAGTGCATGACCCAGTTGTGCCAGTTATGACCTTGTGAGTTTAAGGCACTGCATGCTGACCAGACCAAGGTTCACACGGGTGTTTAGGAGAATGGATTGGAGGTCCACCTGGGACTCAATTCGAGCTCCTAGGGTCGTTGACTCCACCGATGGAAGAGAGGTCGTTATGTATAGGTGAAGAGTCTGGATGAAGGATTCTCAAGAGCACTAGCTATTTTGAGAGAGAGAGGGGAACAGAGGTGGAGAATGGAGCATGGGAAAAGAGCTACCACAGCATTTGCAATGTACAGTAAATCAAGCAACGGCAAATGACATTTGACCCGTTTTTCCAGAAAACAATCTAGTTTACAATATGTACACTTGTTTCAACTCTATGTGCACTCCTTTCAACGCTCTTCAAGAAAATATACATTACGATGTAACATGACCTTACTGTAGATTTCAGCATGAGTTGATCTTAAAAATGGGATTTTAAGAATAACAACATACATACTTGACTTCAAACTTCAAATAAATCCTTTTAAATGTATATGTTATTCAAGCAGAGTATTGCAACTGGCAAACCAGTGTTATAGAAAAACAGGTTTTCCTGATCAATATTGAGGAATAAGCCATGTTGGGGTCCCAGGGGTTAGAACATTAGAACCTGACATATCACCTTAAGAGGTTTCTAAAATATGTATGAACGGCTCTGCGCTTTGAGTCCTATGGAAAGGTAATGAATTATAGATGACTCTCATCATATACGTTTGTGTGTTTGTATGGTTTATTATTATTATTATTATATGGTACAATACATTTTTAATGATGGCCACAGATTTAGCTTTCAGGACTTCCTATCTGTCGGTACTTATGAGGAACAAGGGGTCCTTAATGTGGAAATTGGAAAAGTTGGCAATATTGTTAAACTGTGGAATAACAGATGATGACCAGGATGTGAATAGTGGTCATAAACAGGTCCATCAATCTTTGTGTGAAATGGCACATTTGACCTGGCTGGCAGCATTCCAATATTAGATCAATCCATTTTTCTCCATAGCAAAATCACATTCCATTAACCAACGCAGAAAGATTGCAGGCTTATGTACTGTCAGTCAAAGAGATTCACCAATACCTATCCATGCTGATCTGTTCAGAGCACATAGGGAGCACCACAGGAAATATGGCGACCGTTTAATCTTGTTGCGTGTGATTTCTTTAATAATGAGGGACATGCTGTACATTGTCTTCCATCTAGTGATGAAAGAGGGGACTGGTGTGAAATATCAAGAAATCTTGTAACCTGTCATTGGATTTCAAGATTGCTGCATTGACAAATACAGCGGCGATGGTGAATTCCCAGGGAATTAGAAACGGGATGAAGGAGTGTTTTGGGTGTGGGTGTGAGTGTGTGTGCTTGCGCACATGTATTGCTGAATGAATGTGTGTGTATGTGTGTGTTTGCACATGACTGAGTGCATGTGTTTGTGAGTGGCGGTTTCAAATGAACACCACTCTTTTGGAGCTGACATGGACCATGCAGACCTCCTTCATTTTATCAATAATGCTTCTTGTTCATGATTTCCCCTGACAACGTTTCATAGAGAACCTCTTTATTTTCAGTGTCCGTCCCAATAAGCTGTGCCATTGTCTGTTCCACACTGCTTGTAATGAGGGACATACAATACGTAGCAGACATTGTCACGTTGCCACAGCACACCAAGAGAATGAGTAGTGCCTCTTCATTTTGCTGACATCAAAACAGAAAATATATTTTTTTGCCAGCCATTTTGTTTTCATCCCACTGGGCACACCACGTCATTTCAACATGGTAATGTGGATCATATTTGGTTGAGACGTTGATCAATGAGATTTCAACCTTTATCCACCCACTCAAAAAGGACAGACAGAAGTTTGTTGAATTTCCGATGTGTTTCAACCATCTAAAAGCACAATCAAATTCCAATGAAAAAAACAACGTCCGATTCTTGGTTTAGTTGTCACCATGTGTTATCACTGCCCTTTCAACCATAAAAGTACAAATGGAAAAATGGGAATACAACGTCAGATATTTTATATTTTATACATCAACTTAAGGTGTTATCACTGTGCTTCATCGAATATCACAACCAGATGACCTGGATTGCAGTTGAGATTCTATTAAAAGTACATGGTGCAAGTGATCAATGATGTTCAATATTCTGCACAGATTATTATAGCAATTGTGAAGATCTCCACAGAACTGCGACCTTTGCAAGTTATGTTGAACATGCACACTTTCTGTGATTACATTAGAAGACATTTATAGTTACAGTAAGCTCAAAATGTGAACATGGATGTGTTACTCTTTTTAAGGTTGAATAAATGTTACATTAGTTGGTAAAATAGCCTTAACTTTTGGCTATTTACTGTATTCCAAAAGTGATAATGAATTGTGTTTAATTGTCAACACAACCAAATATCAACATATGAGGGAGATGTATATTTTTTCCACTGACTTAGTCTGAACTTAATTCCAATTTGTCTACAAATGAACAATTGATGTGTTTGATTCACATCTCCGTCTCAACCACAAATCTAAGTTAAAGCATAGGAATAAAGTGCATTTGAAGTTGGATTTGATTTAGTCCTATTCTTTAACCTAGATGTTTTGGTTGAGATGGAGATGTGAATCAAACACATCAATTGTTCATTTGTAGAAATTGGAATTAAAGCCAGACTAAGTCAGTGGAAAAAAAGATACATCTCCTTCATATGTTGATATTTGGATGTGAATCAAACACGTTAATTATTAACTTGAAGATCAAATTAGAAATCCACCAAAGCTTGAAATCCTGGGTCTATATGTTTAGTCTATTTTTAGTTAAATCCTGGGTCTATATGTTTAGTCTATTTTTAGTTAAATCCTGGGTCTATATGTTTAGTCTATTTTTAGTTAAATCCTGGGTCTATATGTTTAGTCTATTTTTAGTTAAATCCTGGGTCTATATGTTTAGTCTATTTTTAGTTAAATCCTGGGTCTATATGTTTAGTCTATTTTTAGTTAAATCCTGGGTCTATATGTTTAGTCTATTTTTAGTTAAATCCTGGGTCTATATGTTTAGTCTATTTTTAGTTAAATCCTGGGTCTATATGTTTAGTCTATTTTTAGTTAAATCCTGGGTCTATATGTTTAGTCTATTTTTAGTTAAATCCTGGGTCTATATGTTTAGTCTATTTTTAGTTAAATCCTGGGTCTATATGTTTAGTCTATTTTTAGTTAAATCCTGGGTCTATATGTTTAGTCTATTTTTAGTTAAATCCTGGGTCTATATGTTTAGTCTATTTTTAGTTAAATCCTGGGTCTATATGTTTAGTCTATTTTTAGTTAAATCCTGGGTCTATATGTTTAGTCTATTTTTAGTTAAATCCTGGGTCTATATGTTTAGTCTATTTTTAGTTAAATCCTGGGTCTATATGTTTAGTCTATTTTTAGTTAAATCCTGGGTCTATATGTTTAGTCTATTTTTAGTTAAATCCTGGGTCTATATGTTTAGTCTATTTTTAGTTAAATCCTGGGTCTATATGTTTAGTCTATTTTTAGTTAAATCCTGGGTCTATATGTTTAGTCTGTTTTTAGTTAAATCCTGGGTCTATATGTTTAGTCTATTTTTAGTTAAATCCTGGGTCTATATGTTTAGTCTATTTTTAGTTAAATCCTGGGTCTATGTGTTTAGTCTATTTTTAGTTAAATCCTGGGTCTATATGTTTAGTCTATTTTTAGTTAAATCCTGGGTCTATATGTTTTGTCTATTTTTAGTTAAATCCTGGGTCTATATGTTTAGTCTATTTTTAGTTAAATCCTGGGTCTATATGTTTAGTCTATTTTTAGTTAAATCCTGGGTCTATATGTTTAGTCTATTTTTAGTTAAATCCTGGGTCTATATGTTTAGTCTATTTTTAGTTAAATCCTGGGTCTATATGTTTTGTCTATTTTTAGTTAAATCTTGGGTCTATATGCTTAGTCTATTTTTAGTTAAATCCTGGGTCTATATGTTTAGTCTATTTTTAGTTAAATCCTGGGTCTATACGTTTTGTCTATTTTTAGTTAAATCCTGGGTCTATATGTTTAGTCTATTTTTAGTTAAATCCTGGGTCTATATGTTTAGTCTATTTTTAGTTAAATCCTGGGTCTATATGTTTAGTCTATTTTTAGTTAAATCCTGGGTTGAATTTCAAAGAATAGCAGAAGGTGACATCACAAATGCTATATTAGGCCTAAATAGCATAACTGATGGTATATGACTAATAAAGTCAAGTAAAGTTTAATTTGCTCTGTTAACCCTACCCTTTGGAATTACTTCGATAGCAACAGTGAATCTATTTAGTTATTAATTAAGAGCTCTTTCAATAATCATTCTCTCGATAGCACATTGATAGTAATCAGTGACAAATATCAAAGCTAAGCAGGGCTGGGCTTGGTTAAAATCCTGGATGGATAGCTGAAGGTAGATTACTCTCCAGTAGGAGTTGTTGCCTAGACTGTTATTTTTTTCCGATAGTGGACATACGTTGAAGATCAGACGTTGTTTCAAAGGTACAAATTCAACATGTTATACAAGGTTTGTCTATGTTGACAATTGGTTACCATGATGACATAATCCTGTGGTTGAAATTTCATTCTCATAACAAAAGTTGATTACTTTTTTCAAATCCAATGTATTTTCCACATAGATTCCACGCCATAATACGTAGACAAACATTGTTTCAAACATTTGTTCAAACATTCTTGAGTTTACCAGTTTGTATATATAAATATAGTGGGGGACATGTTTGACAGCTTGTGTATGATTTATGAAAGTTGTAATGTATGAGTGTTATGATTAATGAGTGTTTATAAAAATCAATTGACTGTAATTTCATACACTTTTATGTTGTCTAAATTAGAAATGTTTCTATTCAAGATATGTATTATTACAATTATTATACAGTACCAGTCAAAAGTTTTAGAACACCTACTCATTCAAGGGTTTTTCTTTATTTTTGCTATTATTCTACATTGTAGAATAATAGTGAATACATAAAAACTATGAAATAACACATATGGAATCATGTAGTAACCAAAAAAAGTATTAAACAAATCAAAATATGTTATTTGAGATTCTTCAAATAGCCACCCTGTCACTCCCTGATCTGTTTCACCTGTCCTTGTGCTTGTTTCCACCCCCTCCAGGTGTTGCCCATCTTCCCCATTATCCCCTGTGTATTTATACCAGTGTTTTCTGTCTGTCTGTCTGTGGCCAGTTCGTCTTGTTTGTTCAAGCCTACCAGTGGTTTGTCTCAGCTTCTGGTTTTCCCTAGTCCCTCTTTTTTGTGTCATCCTGGTTTTTGACCTTTGCCTGTCCTGACCCGACCCTGTATCCACCCGCCTGACCACTGCCTGTCTCTGACCCTGAGCCTGCCTGCCGTTCTGTACCTTTGCTCCACCTCTGGATTACCGACCTCTGCCTGACCCGGCCCTGAGCCTGCCTGCCGTCCTGTACCTTGGCTTCTGCTCTGGATGGTTACAATAAACATCCTGTACCTTGGCCTGCCCCTGTGGTTACAATAAACATTGTTACTTCACACAGTCTGCAATTGGGTCTTACCTTGATTCCTGATACACTCTTTGCCTTGATGACAGCTTTGCACACTCTTGTCATTCTCTCAACCAGCTGCATGAAGTAGTCACCTGGAATGCATTTCAATTAACAGGTCTGCCTACTTAAAAGTTCATTTGTGGAATTTCTTTCCTTCTTAATGCATTTGAGCCAATTAGTTGTGTTGTGACAAGGTAGTGTGGGTATACAGAAAAAAGCCCTATTTGGTAAAAGACCAAGTCCATATTGTGGCAAAGAGAAACAACAGTCCATCATTACTTTAAGACATGAATGCCAGTCAATATAGAACATTAAGAACTTTGAAAGTTTCTACAAGTGCAATCGCAAAAACTATCAAGGGCTATGATGAATCTGGCTCTCATGAGGACTGCCACAGAAATGGAAGACCCAGAGTCACCTCTGCTGCAGAGGATAAGTTCATTAGAGTTACCAGCCTCAGAAATTGCAGACCAAATAAATGTTTCACAGAGTTCCATTTTTTTATTTTACCGTTATTTTACTAGGTAAGTTGACTGAGAACACATTCTCATTTACAGCAACGACCTGGGGAATAGTTACAGGGGAGAGGAGAGGGATGAATGGGCAAATTGGAAACTGGGGATGATTAGGTGGCCATGATAGTTTGAGGGCCAGATTGGGAATTTAGCCAGGACACCGGGGTTAACACCCCTACTCTTACGATAAGTGCCATGGGATCTTTAATGACCTCAGAGAGTCAGGACACCCGTTTAACGTCCCATCCGAAAGTAACAGACACATCTCAAATCAACTGTTCAGAGGAGACTGTGTGAATCAGGCCTTCATGGTCGAATTGGTGCAAAGAAACCACTATTAAAGGATACCAATAAGAAGAAGAGACTTGCTTGAGCCAAGAAACACGAGCAATGGACATTAGACCGGTGGAAATTTGTCCTTTGGTCTGGAGTCCAAATTTGAGATTTTTGGTTCCAACCGCCATGTTGTTGTGAGACGTGGTGTGGGTGAACGGATGATCTCCGCATGTGCATTTCCCACTGAAAGCATGGAGGAGGAAGTGTTATGGTGTGGGAGTGCTTTGCTGGTGACACTGTCTGTGATTTATTTAGAATTCAAGGCACACTTAACCAACATGGCTACCACAGCATTCTGCAGCGATACGCCATCACGTCTGGTTTTGGATTAGTGGGACTATCATTTGATATTCAACAGGACAATGACCCAACACACCTCCAGGCTGTACAAGGGCTATTTTACCAAGAAGGAGAGTGATGGAGTGCTGCATCAGATGACCTGGCCTCCACAATCACCCGACCTCAACTAAACTGAGATGGTTTGGGATGTGTCAGACTGCAAAGTGAATGAAAAGAAGCCAACAAGTGCTCACCATATGTGGGAACTCCTTCAAGACTGTTGGAAAAGCATTCCAGGTGAAGCTGGTTGAGAGAATGCAAAGAGTGTGCAAAGCTGTCATCAAGGCAAATGGTGGCTATTTGAAGAATATCAAATATAAAATATATTTTTGGTTACTACATGATTCCATGTGTGTTATTTCATAGTTTCAAAGCACACGGACAGGTGAAACAGATCAGGGAGTGACAGGGTGGCTATTTGAAGAATCTCAAATATAACATATTTTGATTTGTTTAACACTTTTTTTGGTTACTATATGATTCCATATGTGTTATTTCATAGTTTTGATGTCTTCACTATTATTCTACAATGTAGAAAATAGTAAAAATAAAGAAAAACCCTTGAATGAGTAGGTGTTCTAAAACTATGACCGGTGCTGTGTCTTTTCATTACTCATCCTTCATACTGATTGACAAAAGTAACTTGTGCGGTACTTGGACGGAACAAAATTAAGTTAGATTTACAGGTATGAGGCTCTTTATCTTCCTCTGTTCCTACCTACCCTCTACCCTACGCTCTGTGAAACCCACTGTCTTTCCTCCGGCAATCACAAGACTGGGTTAGGGATAGCTTTGCCCTTGCCAGCAGCTGGAGGGGTACACATATAGACCTCACCAACACAGACACACAAGATAAAAGACAGTGAGTTCAATATCTGCCAATCCAACAGACAGGAAGCCATTTCAAAGGAAATGGGAAAAACCCTATGAAGCTAGGTGATAAAAGGCAGGCTGGAAATGAAAAAGGAAGGGTGGATGTAGGGAGGAATATCAAATGTGTGTCTCAGGGCCAAAGTTACAAACCTTCTTACACGGCTAACAGGATATTCTACTGGGACACAGGGCTGGAATCTTATTCCGCTTGAATGTGCCAAAAGCTTAATGTGTCTAAATAAAAACTAAAATGGTATGATTAACCTGGGGTGTCCGGTAAAGGTGTTGTGTTCAGAACCAAAGGCCAGCAGCTGAAAGCCCGCTAACCTGATTAGTGGTTATTATAGACACTCTCTCTGTCGCTCTCTCTCTCTCTCCCCCATCCCACTCTGTGTTGCTGTCTCTCTCTCTCTTTGTCTCACTCTGTGTTGCTGTCTCTCTCTCTTCAATTCAAGGGGCTTTATCGGCATTGGAAACATACAGTGGCAAGAAAAAGTATGTGAGCCCTTTGGAAATACCTGGATTTCTGCATAAATTTGATCTGATCTTCATCTAGGTCACAACAATAAACAAACAGTCTGCTTAAACTAATAACACACCATAATATGTTTTCAAGTCTTTATTGAACACACCATGTAAACATTCCCAGTGCAGGGTGGAAAAAGTATGTGAACCCTTGGATTTAACTTAGGGCTAGGTGTCCCGCTAGTGAGACAACTTCCGGTGAAACTGGAGGGCGTGCAATTCAAATAATTATGGATTTTAAACATTTAGGTACATAAGTGTCTTAAACTGAAAGCTTAAATTCTTGTTAATCTAACTGCACTGTATGATGGCTTATTTCTGCATTACCAAAAGAGGAGAGTTAAAAACTTCACACACCAATCAGAGTTATACTTAAACTACATCTTTAATAATTAATACAATGCCTTGCAAAAGTATTCGGCCCCCTTGAACTTTGCGACCTTTTGCCACATTTCAGGCTTCAAACATAAAGATTTAAAACTGTATTTTTTTGTGAAGAATCAACAACAAGTGGGACACAATCATGAAGTGGAACGACATTTATTGGATATTTCAAACTTTTTTAACAAATCAAAAACTGAAAAATTGGGCGTGCAAAATTATTCAGCCCCCTTAAGTTAATACTTTGTAGCGCCACCTTTTGCTGCGATTACAGCTGTAAGTCGCTTGGGGTATGTCTCTATCAGTTTTGCACATCGAGAGACTGAATTTTTTCCCCATTCCTCCTTGCAAAACAGCTCGAGCTCAGTGAGGTTGGATGGAGAGCATTTATGAACAGCAGTTTTCAGTTCTTTCCACAGATTCTCGATTGGATTCAGGTCTGGACTTTGACTTGGCCATTCTAACACCTGGATATGTTTATTTTTGAACCATTCCATTGTAGATTTTGCTTTATGTTTTGGATCATTGTCTTGTTGGAAGACAAATCTCTGTCCCAGTCTCAGGTCTTTTGCAGACTCCATCAGGTTTTCTTCCAGAATGGTCCTGTATTTGGCTCCATCCATCTTCCCATCAATTTTAACCATCTTCCCTGTCCCTGCTGAAGAAAAGCAGGCCCAAACCATGATGCTGCCACCACCATGTTTGACAGTGGGGATGGTGTGTTCAGCTGTGTTGCTTTTACGCCAAACATAACGTTTTGCATTGTTGCCAAAAAGTTCAATTTTGGTTTCATCTGACCAGAGCACCTTCTTCCACATGTTTGGTGTGTCTCCCAGGTGGCTTGTGGCAAACTTTAAGACACTTTTTATGGATATCTTTAAGAAATGGCTTTCTTCTTGCCACTCTTCCATAAAGGCCAGATTTGTGCAATATACGACTGATTGTTGTCCTATGGACAGAGTATCCCACCTCAGCTGTAGATCTCTGCAGTTCATCCAGAGTGATCATGGGCCTCTTGGCTGCATCTCTGATCAGTCTTCTCCTTGTATGAGCTGAAAGTTTAGAGGGACGGCCAGGTCTTGGTAGATTTGCAGTGGTCTGATACTCCTTCCATTTCAATATTATCGCTTGCACAGTGCTCCTTGGGATGTTTAAAGCTTGGGAAATCTTTGTGTATCCAAATCCGGCTTTAAACTTCTTCACAACAGTATCTCGGACCTGCCTGGTGTGTTCCTTGTTCTTCATGATGCTCTCTGCGCTTTTAACGGACCTCTGAGACTATCACAGTGCAGGTGCATTTATACGGAGACTTGATTACACACAGGTGGATTGTATTTATCATCATTAGTCATTTAGGTCAACATTGGATCATTCAGAGATCCTCACTGAACTTCTGGAGAGAGTTTGCTGCACTGAAAGTAAAGGGGCTGAATAAGTTTGCACGCCCACTTTTTCAGTTTTTGATTTGTTAAAAAAGTTTGAAATATCCAATAAATGTCGTTCCACTTCATGATTGTGTCCCACTTGTTGTTGATTCTTCACAAAAAAATACAGTTTTATATCTTTATGTTTGAAGCCTGAAATGTGGCAAAAGGTCGCAAAGTTCAAGGGGGCCGAATACTTTCGCAAGGCACTGTAAGAGCTTTGCAATAGCATTTGACTTTCAATGATGCGCCATCTCTAATGAACCATTGAAAGTGACAACAGAAAAGTACAAAGATCTTTTATAGTCAAGATACACCCTTCTCAACCTACATGACGAACCACAGATCTTAGGAACAGTTCACAAATTGACTTTATATTTGCGAAAGGAGTATCCCATTCGCTATAAATTATTGTTCAGTTTGGTCCCTAAAACGAGGTTCTAATCACGTTCCTGGTATTTCATAGCACAAAATACCATTTCATCCAATGGCATAAATCTAAATTTTCAACTCTAGATACTCAAGTAAACCCCCTCTTGACCCCACTTCTGGACAAGCTCACTGAGGGGAGTGAGCCTCTAGGTTCTACACTATCCCAGGATAAGTGCAACATCAGAGAGGACATACAATGGTTCCAGACACTGCCATACACCTCCCCCCAATGCCAAAGGAGGGAGTGACTTGCGCACAGACATTGTGGAGACAAGTAATTGGTCCCCCCTTAATCACGCCATCCCTTCACATGGTTTAACAGATACATTCACATATGAAGACAATGTTCCATCCTGTCCTCTTCCCTTTCTGATATTCTGCATAGCACCAGAGACATGTAAAAGCCCCTCTCTGGGCCCCAAGTGACTGAGCCCCAGCTGAGGGAAGACATGCAACTGCCAACACTAGAGTCTATTAGAAATAAGAATACATAAGAATATTATGCGGATATGACATCTTAATTACTTATGTTACCCAACTAATTCTGATTCATCCACCACAACTGTCCGATTTACAGTAGCTATTACAGCGAAAACATGCCATGCGATTGTTTGAGGACGGTGCCCCCATCAAAATGTTTTTCCACCGGCACAGGTTTCATACATTCACATATAACAATTAAATATTCACTTACTTTTTGATAATCTTCCTCTGATTTGTCATCCAAAGGGTCCCAGCTATAACATGTAGTATCATCCTTCTTTATATCCCCAAAAGTCTGTTTAGTTTGCGCCATCGATTTGAGTAATCCACCCGTTCAACATGCAGAGAAAGGAATCCGAAAATATACCCCTAGGTTAATTTACGGGGGAAAACAGAGCCCCGAATGGAAGTGTGTCACAAAACAAACAATACCTCACAATGACGGGAGGCAAAGAACTAAACTAAATAGTGTGTGATACTGACATACAGGTGTGTGAACAGGTGATCAGAATTCAGGTGATAAGGATCTGGAGAGTGCGCTGCGTTCAGGGGATCTATGTGTTTGAGAGTGGGGGCTGGAAGAAGACGTTACAATTGTGTATGTTTTTTCGCGTTATTTGTAGCGTTTTTTGTACATAATGTTTCTGCCACCGTGTCTTATGACCTAAAAGAGCTTATTGATACCAAGGCAGCGATTACACACCCCGTACTGGGGGAAATTATTTTTCTTCAACGAGTCAGATGGGAAGGCTTTACTCCAGACAAGGCCCTTATCCCCGTCATTCGCAGGAGGAAAAGACGGAGATATCATGGATGATGGTCCGGGTGCCTTGTAAGGATCTGTCACTGAGAGGGTAATGTACCTTTACCATCGGTCCTCTTAGCCAATTTACAATCAAACGATAACAAAATAGACGAACCACGAGCATGTATATCCTACCAATAAAAACTGTAATATATTATGTTTCACAGAGTCATGGCTGAACTACGAAATGATTAACATACAGCTGGAGGGTTTAAAGCTTTTTCATCAGGATAGAATAGCGGCCTCTGGTAAGACAAGGGGAGGCGGCCTATGCAGGTCGAACTAGAGATGCATATTTGTAAACAAGCGCTGGTGCACGAAATCAAAGGAAGTCTCAAGGTTTTGCTTGCCTGAGGTAGAGTGTCTCATGATAAGCTGTAGACCACACTCTTTACCAAGATAGTTTACACGCATATTTTTCGTAGCTGTCTATATATCACTGCAGACCGATGCTGGCACTAAGACCACACTCAATGAGCTGTATATGGCCATAAGCAAACAGGAAAACGCTCATCCAGAGTGCTGCAATCCTAGTGGCAGGGGACTTTAATGCAGGAAAACTCAGTTTTACATAATTTCTATCAGCATGTTAATGTGCAACGAGAGGGAAAAAAACTCTAGACCACACACAGAGACACGTACAAAGCTCTCCTTCGCCCTCCATTTGGCAAATCTGACCATGATTCTATCATCCTGATTCCTGCTTACAAGCAAAAACTAAAGCAGGAAGCACCAGTGACTCGGTCAATAAGAAAGTGGTCAGATGAAGCAGATGCTAAGATACAGCACTGTTTCGCTAGCACAGACTGGAACAGGTTCCGGGATTCTTCTGATGGCGTTGAGGAGTACACCACAAAAGTCACTGGCTTCATCAATAAGTGTATCGATGGGGCCTCCTGGGTGGCGCAGTGTTTAAGGGCGCTGTACTGCAGCGCCAGCTGTGCCACCAGAGACTCTGGGTTTGTGCCCATTGGTTAGCGCTCACTGCGCCCAGCCCGCCACAGGAGTCTAGCTAGTTCATTCTGAAACTCTCACAATAGCAGTGTGATGCATTCTGAAGACAAGTTATAGGATCTATTTTATGAAATCTTTATGAATTCGCAACTTGGGTTCATATTAAATCATTTCGAATACAATACTTTAGTTCTGCTTGATTGAACTTGCCTGATGCATTGGAACTAATAAAAAAGTTTTAAAAATGCAAACCCTACCCTGATGCCATTCCAGGCAGACTTACAGTATAACATGTTGTCTCTCTATGTAGCAACCCACTGTGCACAGACATAATTTCAACGTCTAGTTTTGATTTACATTTGGTTGAATTGTCAGCTAAATTTGTGAAATCAGGTTAAAAGTTGATTGAAAAAAATACTAAATTCCCTTACGTTTATGACTTTTTGCAAATCCAATTCGTTTTCCACATTGATTCAACATCACCACATAGATTTTTTTGTGTTAAGATGATGTGATTCAACCCGTTTTTGCTCAGTGAGATGCTTTCACCTGACTCCACATGTTCTGTTTGTATTCAACAGCCACATACCTCCCTAACATGTATTATTCATGAAAGCACATAAGACACAATATCCAATTTATTTGTTGACAAAAGCTAAATTAAAATGGTACCCGATGGCAAGGTCTTGAGGGCATCCCAGCTTTTATACGCAAACAGCATTGGGGAAATATTAAAAATCACAACCACATTAACATTTAAATATTTCTGTGGTACTCTGTCCTAATTTAAAATGTGATCATACTGCAATAACATTAATGATATTCAAATAAATGAAACTCAAATTTATATTAAAAACGTATTCAAGCTCCTGGACCACAATAAGTACTTTGTTAATTTAATGGCTATACTTAGTTTAACCAAGCAAAAAGTATCCTTTGGGGCCAGCTAGACTTCAGGGAACAGTTCAGTGAACAGAAAAACGTTGTCCGTGTTTTTAAAAATACGTGCACAGTCTCTGTAACGTCATCCTTTCACTCATACCTTTATCCCTTTTTGAGTCGTACCCAAGGACCCGTTGGAGTGATTTCATACGTGCAGTACAAGCTCCATTCTGTTACTATGTCTCTGTTACAAAGGATTCTCCTTGCTGAATGGTGAATTAATATCAATGCTAATCTAATTTCTCCCTCTCTGTCTTGCACGGTCTGTTAAACCCTGCAAGCAAAACACAACCAGTTTATGGAAATGTCTTGCTGTAGCGCCATATTGCTTTTTCTACTGTAACATGTACAGAGTGAGATTGAAAAGCTGTCACGCCAGGGTCCTTGGGAATTGTATGCAGAGTTGTCAGCAATAGGATATGGTGTCCTGGAATGTTTTGAAATGTTAAACAGTCACTGCTTTCATCACATATGGTTTTGAGTCTTCTCTTGTTGTTGTTGATATGATTATGTTTAATCATCGGTAGAAGGGTACGACAACATATTTGTCTAAAGCATCACATACTGTAAGTAAATAAAATTGAACTTTAATGGTATGCAAATGTATATTGGTGTGCAGAATCTACTTGCAGTATATGATTCTGTAGACAAATGTTCTCCTACTGTTCCACCAAGTGGATCAAAGCCACTATGTTCCAAACT
The DNA here is from genome assembly GCF_013265735.2 of Oncorhynchus mykiss. Taxonomy (NCBI): domain Eukaryota; kingdom Metazoa; phylum Chordata; class Actinopteri; order Salmoniformes; family Salmonidae; genus Oncorhynchus; species Oncorhynchus mykiss. The sequence goes on from NC_048579.1 coordinate 17,155,648, forward strand.
CAGAATCTCTCCCAAGGCATATATGTGAAGAAATATTATTTTACAACTATTATCCAGTTTTTTTACCTTATGGCTAGATGCCGCTCGTATTTCAAGTCCCAAAACGACGTCAACCATTACAATACTCTTCAGATGATGGGGATTGTTGAGGCATCATAACCGAAGGCCTTGGATCTAAAGATGCTTGTTTATGTTCTATCTACCAAGGGTATATCTATCCTCCGACACTATCACAACATGGTATAGTGAGATTGTAAACATTCCCGAAGAAGAACATTTGTTGAGGGCTCTACTCGCACTATGAAATCTCACCTCACCATGGGATACACCTCAGTGAAGGAAGAACATTATTTGCACGGGGGAGGAGGGAATTGAGGCTTCAGAACAAGACGATCTTGTATATTACTTCAGGGTCTTCCATCTCACGAACAGATACATGTACACTCATGAACACACACACACAAACACAAAACAACAAATGTTATTTCTCTCTCTCTGTCTCTGTCTCTCTCTCTCTCGCTCTCTCGCTCTCTGTTGTGAGTGAGACAGAGAGAGAGCAATAGACAGAGAGACACACACACAGAGTGGGCACATGACCAAAAACAAGCCAGAAGTAAGCTCCTTGGAGAATTGGCTCTGTCTGTGTGACATTTGGCAAAAGTGAGAAATGTAACAGGCCATATGGCACAAGCTAGAGAAGGACATTGGGGGGGGGGTCAGAGGTCGAACTAGAGAAGGACATTGAGAGGGTCAGAGGTCGAACTAGATATGGACAATGAAATGGTCAGAGGTCAAACTAGAGAAGGACATTGGGAGGGTCAGAGGTCGAACTAGAAAGGACGTTGGGAGGGTCAGAGGTCGAAGTAGGGAAGGACATTGGGAGGGACACAGGTCAAACTAGAGAAGGACATTGAGAAGGTCATAGGTCAAATTAGAGAAGACAATTGGGAGGGTCAGAGGTCAAACTAGAGAAGGATGTTGGGAGGGTCAGAGGTTTGTCACACTATCATGATGTTACAGTGAAACATCAACAGGATGCTTAACACAACACTAACCACTCTACAATGTGGGGCTTGATCCCACCCCTTTTAGAGGATGCCTCTCTGAGTTACATTTTTACAATTTAGTAGACACTCTTACCCAGAGCATTTTAGGGTTAAGTGCCTTGCAGAAGGGCACATCAACAGATTTTTCATCTAGTCGGCTCGGGGATTTCAATCAGCAACCTTTCGGTTACTGGCCCAATGCTCTTAACCGCTAGGCTACCTGCAGGCTAACACCTAATACTAACCTTTTTAAAGCGGACATGCTCACAAATGGCTTATTGGATTACCTGCCTCCATTCTACTATTCTACAGTTAACAGTAATTAACAACTTTCACACAGTGAGGCTCTAACAAGTAAGTATTTATTAAACCTCCCACATTGGGCTTTATGTGTCATATATGCATAATCTATGAGCAGAATTACTGTCTTACCTCAATTAGCAAAACAAATCCCTAGTTTGAAAGCTACTGTTTACTGGAAGCTGTTCTGCACCATTTTCCCTATATTTTCCCCCACGTGGGCCAGCCCTCTAGCAATTTGAGTTTTAGCCAATGAGCTTCAGCCCGTCACCATTTGTGTGACAGCTAGCAAGATGCACACACAGCAAAGTGAGAGAGAGCAATGAAATGGTGCACATATGCGACGTAGTAGCAATTGTCGGGGACCACCTTTGGCTCGTGAGCTCTACTTTCAGAACTACTGGATAATGGTATACAAAAGTACCAGAGAATCTCTTTAAACTCTGAAATCTCATCACTCTTCATTGAATACCTCGGGACTGACTGACCCCCGAGGCATGACTTCAAATCTGTGTGGGGATCATTTAAAGGACACCTTTTGTCAATCTTTGGTTTCTGATGGAAGGTTCCAAGAACAAAGGTGGACATTTCAGATGAGACTCTTGAAAATGAGACCCAATCGGTTTTACACAGACAGTTGCCAACGTGTTGTAAACTTGTGCCAAATCAAAGTGACAGAGACAGACAGACTTTGAAGTAGGATCAAATCGGGAGTGAACCGATGCAATGACCTTGAACAAGGTGCCATAAAGTGCTCCATTGACATTCAACATGAGAGAGAGGGACTGCGAAAGGGACAGATGGTGTTGCTTAATCATATTTGTATTTATATTTGTATTTATTATGGATCCCCATTAGTTGCTGCAAATGCAGCAGCTACTCTTCCTGGGTTCTGGAAAAATTAAGGCAGTTATACAATTTCAAAAGCATTACAATACATTCATAACAGAATTCACAACACGCTAAGTGTGTGCCCTCAGGCCCATACACCACTACCACATATCTACAATGCAAAATCCTTTGTATACGTGTGTGTATAGTGCGTATGTTATCATGTGTTTGTATGAATGTGTCTGTGCCTATGTTTGTGTTTCTTCACAGTCCCCGCTGTTCCATAAGGTGTATTTTTACCTGCTTTTTAAATCTGATTCTACTGCTTGCATCAGTTACCTGATGTAGAATAGAGTTCCATGTAGTCATGGCTCTATGTAGTACTGTGCACCTCCCATAGTCTGTTCTGGACTTAGGGACTATGAAGAGACCTCTGGTGGCATGTCTTGTGGGGTACGCATGGGTGTGCGAACTGTGTGCAAGTATTTTAAACAGACAGCTTGGTACATTCAGCTTGTCAACACCTCTTACAAAAACAAGTAATGAGGAAGTTAATCTCTCTTCCACTTTGAGCCATGAGAGATTGACATGCATGTCATTAATGTTAGCTCTCTGTGTACTTTTAAGGGCCAGCCATGCTGCCCTGTTCTGAGCCAACTGCAATTTTCCCAAGTCCCTCTTTGTGGCACCTGACCACACGACTGAACAGTAGTCCGGGTGCAACTAAACCTGGGCCTGTAGGACCTGCCTTGTTGATAGTGTAGTTAAGAAGGCAGAGCAGCGCTTTATCATGGACAGACTTCTCCCCATTTTAGCTACTGTTGTGTCAATATGTTTTGACCATGACAGTTTACAATCCAGGGTTACTCCAAGCAGTTTAGTTACCTCAACTTGCTCAATTTCCACATTATTCATTCCGAGACATAATTGAGGTTTAGGGTTTAGTGAATGATTTGTCCAAAATACAATGCTTTCAGTTTTGGAAATATTTAGGACTAACTTATTCCTTGCTAACTGCAGCTCCTTTTTTCAAATCAAATCAAATTGTATTTGTCACATACACGTGTTTAGCAGATGTTATTGCGGGTGTAGCGAAATGCTTGTGCTTCTAGCTCCGACAGTGCCGTAATATCTAACAAGTAATATCTAACAGTTTCACAACATATACCCAAAATACACGTAAATCTAAGTAAGGAATGGATTAAGAATACACCGTATATACATATATGTCAGAGCAGCATTGGACTAAGATACAGTGGCATAGTATGGAGTACAGTATATACATATGAGATGGGTAATGCAAGATACGGTGACATTAAAGTGGCTAGTGTTTCATTTCCTTAAAACCTGTTGGGGCTAGGGGGCAGCATTTTCACTTTTGGATGAAAGGCGTGCCCAGAGTAAACTGCCTCCTACTCTTTCCCAGATGGGAATATATGCATATTATTATTACTGGTGGATAGAAAACACTCTGAAGTTAAAACAGTCTAAAACGGTCTGTGAGTATAACAGAACTCATATGGACTCAAGTGGGTGGGGTTATATCCTTCCTGTTTGGCCCTGTCCGGGGGTGTCCTCGGATGGGGCCACAGTGTCTCCTGACCCCTCCTGTCTCAGCCTCCAGTATTTATGCTGCAGTAGTTTATGTGTCGGGGGGCTAGGGTCAGTATGTTATATCTGGAGTACTTCTCCTGCCCTATTCGGTGTCCTGTGTGAATTTAAGTGTGCTCTTTCTCTCTTTCTTTCTCTCTCTCGGAGGACCTGAGCCCTAGGACCATGCCTCAGGACTACCTAACATAGGTAGTTTGTTGCTTGCTGTCCCCAGTCCTCCTGGCCGTGCTGCTGCTCCAGTTTCAACTGTTCTGCCCTATTATTATTGGACCATGCTGGTCATTTATGAACATTTGAACATCTTGGCCATGTTCTGTTATAATCTTCACCCTAAGAGGACTGGCCACCCCACATAGCCTGGTTCCTCTCTAGGTTTCTTCCTAGGTTTTGGCCTTTCTAGGTAGTTTTTCCTAGCCACCGTGCTTCTACACCTGCATTGCTTGCTGTTTGGGGTTTTAGGCTGGGTTTCTGTACAGCACTTTGAGATATCAGCTGATGTACGAAGGGCTATATTAATACATTTGATTTGATTTGATTTGAAATGGCAGACAAAAACATGAGAAGAAATCCAAACAGGAAGTGAGAACTCAATTTTGAAAACAGTGCCATTTGATGTCCATCTTAGATATGGATGAGCATGCACTACTTAGGGCTTCCATAAGATGTCACCGTCTTTAGATTCTGGTTGTATGATTCTTCTAGAAAGGTGGGGCTCATAATAGCTCTTTGAGTGTGTGGTCTGGCAGAAAGCCTCGGTCTCATTCCGCTCGAGGTCACGAGAGAGTGTTCTTGTGTTCCAATGCGTTTCTTCAGACAATTAAATTCTCCGGTTGGAACCGTGTTGCTGATTAATGTTTAAAACATCCTAAATATGGATTGCATACATCATTTGACTTGTTTCTACCACCTGTAACGGAACTTTTTGAGTTTTTGTCTGGAGGAATTGCTCGTGCTTTTTGAGGATTGAATGCTGGGCTGAACAAGCTAACAACAAGTGGCTAAATGGTGGGCTTTATGGAACTTTATGGAACAAATCAGTAATTTATTGTCGAACTGGGATTCCTGGAACTGCCTTCTGATGAAGATATTCAAAGGTAAGTGAATATTTATAGTGTTTTTAGTAGCTTCTGTTGACGCCAAAATAGCGGCTATTTCTTTGGGTTCTGAGCGCCGATCTCAGATTATAATTTTTCCGTAAAGTAAAAAAAATAAATAATCTGACACAGCAGTTGCATAGAGGATACATTTATCTTTAATTCTGTGAATAACACTTGCATCTTTAATCAGTGTTTATTGTGAGTATTTCTGCAAAATCACCGGATGTTTTGGAATCAAAACATTACTGCACGTAACGCGCCAATGTAAACTGAGATTTTTATATATATATATGCACATTATCGAACAAAACACACAATACATGTATAACATGGTGTCCTATGAGTGTCATCTGATGGAGATAATCAAAGGTTAGTGATTCATTTTATCTATATTTATGCTTTTGTGACTGTGAAAAATTGCTGTGTGTGTTTTTGAATTTGGTGGTCATCTAACATAAATATATGTTGTGTTTTCGCTGTAAAACGTTTTAAAAATCAGACACGATGGGTAGATTAACAAGATGTTTATCTTTCATTTGCTGTATTGGACTTGTTAATGTGTGAAAGTTAAATATTTCTAAAGAATATTTTTTTCAGCTGAATGGGAGGGGGTGTTCCCTTTAGGGAACTCCTTGTGCCCCCTAGTCCCAACAGGTTTTAAGGTGGCCAGAGATTCCTAATCTATGTCTATAGGCAGCAGCCTCTGATGTGCTGGAGATGTCTTTTTAACAGTCATTGGTGTAGTCTAGAATACAATAGAGTATATACATATGAAATGAGTGATGCAATATGTAACCCCAATTTAAAAGTGACTAAGACAATGTAGAGTAGTGTGGAGTGAGGTTTATACATATGAGATGAGTAATGCTAGACATGGAATATTATTAAAGTGGCTAGTGATCCATTTCTAAAAGTGGCCAGTGATTCCTAATCTACAGGTGAAGTCTGAAGTTTACATACACCCCAGCCAAATACATCTAAACTCAGTTTTTCACAATTCCTGACATTTATTCCTAGTAAAAATCCTCTGTCTTAGGTCAGTTAGGATCACCACTTTATTTTAAGAATGTGAAATGTCAGAATAATAGTAGAGAGAATGATTTATTTCAAAACATTTCTGCTAGCCTTCCACAAGCTTCTCACAATAAATTGGGTGAACTTTGGCCCATTCCTCCTGACAAAGCTGGTGTAACTGAGTCAGGTTTGTAGGCCTCCTTGATGGCATACGCTTCAGTTCTGTACACAAATGTTCTATAGGATTGAGGTCAGGGCTTTGTGATGGCCACTCCAATACCTTGACTTTGTTGTCCTTATGCCATTTTGCCACAACTTTGGAAGTATGCTTGGGGTCATTGTCCATTTGGAAGACCCATTTGCGACCAAGCTTTAACTTCCTGACTGATGTCTTGAGATGTTGCTTCAATATATCCAGATAATTTCCCTCCCTCATGATGCCATCTATTTTGTGAAGTGCACCAGTCCCTCCTGCAGCAAAGCACCACCAAAACATGATGCTGCCACCCCATGCTTCGTGGTTGGGATGGTGTTCTTTGGCTTGCAAGCCTCCCCTTTCTCCTCCAAACATAACGATGGTCATTATGACCAAATAGTTATATTTTTGTTTCATCAGACCAGAGGACATTTCTACAAAAAGTACGATATATATATATATATATATGTCGATATAGGACTTGTTTTACTGTGGATATAGATACTTTTGTACCTGTTTCCTCTAGCATCTTCACAAGGTCCTTTGCTGTTGTTCTGGATTGATTTGCACTTTTCGCACTTTTGTCTCTAGGAGACAGAACGTGTCTCCTTCCTGAGCAGTATGACAGCTGCGTGGTCCCATGATGTTATACTTGCGTACTATTGTTTGTACAGATGAACGTGGTACCTTCAGGTGTTTGGAAATTGTTCCCAAGGATGAACCAGACTTGTGGAGGACTACAATATTCTTTCTGAGGTCTTGGCTGATTTCTTTTGATTTTCCCATGATGTCAAGCAAAGAGGCAATGAGTTTGAATGTAGGCCTTGACATACGTCCACAGGTACACCTCCAATTGACTCAAATGATGTCAATTAGCCTATCAGAAGCTTCTAAAGCCATGACATTTTCTGGAATTTTCCAACCTGTTTAAAGGCACAGTCAACTTAGTGCATGTAAACTTCTGACCCACTGGAATTGTGATACAGTGAATTATAAGTGAAATAATCTGTCTGTAAACAATTATTGGAAAAATGACTTGTGTCATGCACAAAGTAGATGTCCTAACCGACTTGCCAAAACTATAGTTTGTTAACAAGACATTCATGGAGTGGTTGAAAAACTAGTTTTAATGATTCCAACCTAAGTGTATGTAAACTTCCAACTTCAACTGTATGTCTATAGGCAGCCACCCCTGATGTGCTAGTGATGGCTATTTAGCAGTCTGATGGCCTTGAGATTGAAGCTCAGTCTCTCAGTCCCAGCTTTGATGCACCTTTACTGACCTTGCCTTCTGGATGATAAATCAAATCAAATGTATTTATATAGCCCTTCGTACATCAGCTGATATCTCAAAGTGCTGTACAGAAACCCAGCCTAAAACCTCAAACAGCAAGCAATGCAGGTGTAGAAGCACGGTGGCTAGGAAAAACTCCCTAGAAAGGCCAAAACCTAGGAAGAAACCTAGAGAGGAACCAGGCTATGTGGGGTGGCCAAGATGGGTGGAGATTATAACAGAACATGGCCAAGATGTTCAAATGTTCATAAATGACCAGCATGGTCGAATAATAATAAGGCAGAACAGTTGAAACTGGAGCAGCAGCACGGTCAGGTGGACTGGGGATAGCAAGGAGTCATCATGTCAGGTAGTCCTGGGGCATGGTCCTAGGGCTCAGGTCCTCCGAGAGAGAGAAAGAAAGAGAGAAGGAGAGAATTAGAGAACGCACACTTAGATTCACACAGGACACCGAATAGGACAGGAGAAGTACTCCAGATATAACAAACTGACCCTAGCCCCCCGACACATAAACTACTGCAGCATAAATACTGGAGGCTGAGACAGGAGGGGTCAGGAGACACTGTGGCCCCATCCGAGGACACCCCCGGACAGGGCCAAACAGGAAGGATGTAACCCCACCCACTTTTTCAAAGCACAGCCCCCACACCACTAGAGGGATATCTTCAACCACCAACTTACCATCCTGAGACAAGGCTGAGTATAGCCCACAAAGACCTCCGCCACGGCACAACCCAAGGGGGGGCGCCAACCCAGACAGGATGACCACATCAGTGAATCAACCCACTCAGGTGACGCACCCCTTCCAGGGACGGCATGAGAGAGCCCCAGTAAGCTAGTGACTCAGTAAGCCAGGGTTAGAGGCAGAGAATCCCAGTGGAAAGAGGGGAACCGGCCAGGCAGAGACAGCAAGGGCGGTTCGTTGCTCCAGAGCCTTTCCGTTCACCTTCCCACTCCTGGGCCAGACTACACTCAATCATATGACCCACTGAAGAGATGAGTCTTCAGTAAAGACTTAAAGGTTGAGACCGAGTTTGCGTCTCTGACATGGGTAGGCAGACCGTTCCATAAAAATGGAGCTCAATAGGAGAAAGCCCTGCCTCCAGCTGTTTGCTTAGAAATTCTAGGGACAATTAGGAGGCCTGCGTCTTGTGACCGTAGTGTACGTGTAGGTATGTACGGCAGGACCAAATCAGAGAGATAGGTAGGAGCAAGCTCATGTAATGCTTTGTAGGTTAGCAGTAACACCTTGAAATCAGCCCTTACTTTGACAGGAAGCCAGTGTAGAGAGGCTAGCACTGGAGTAATATGATCAAATTTTTTGGTTCTAGTCAGGATTCTAGCAGCCGTATTTAGCACTAACTGAAGTATATTTAGTGCTTTATCCGGGTAGCCGGAAAGTAGAGCATTGCAGTAGTCTAACCTAGAAGTGACAAAAGCATGGATTAATTTTTCTGCATCATTTTTGGACAGAAAGTTTCTGATTTTTGCAATGTTACGTAGATGGAAAAAAGCTGTCCTTGAAATGGTCTTGATATGTTCTTCAAAAGAGAGATCAGGGTCCAGAGTAACGCCGAGGTCCTTCACAGTTTTATTTGAGACGACTGTACAACCATTAAGATTAATTGTCAGATTCAACAGAAGATCTCTTTGTTTCTTGGGACCTAGAACAAGCATCTCTGTTTTGTCCGAGTTTAAAAGTAGAAAGTTTGCAGCCATCTACTTCCTTATGTCTGAAACACATGCTTCTAGCAAGGGCAATTTTGGGGCTTCACCATGTTTCATTGAAATGTACAGCTGTGTGTCATCTGCATAGCAGTGAAAGTTAACATTATGTTTTCGAATAACATCCCCAAGAGGTAAAATATATAGTGAAAACAATAGTGGTCCTAAAACGGAACCTTGAGGAACACCGAAATTTACAGTTGATTTGTCAGAGGACAAACCATTCACAGAGACAAACTGATATCTTTCCTACAGATAAGATCTAAACCAACCAGAACTTGTCCGTGTAGACCAATTTGGGTTTCCAATCTCTCCAAAAGAATGTGGTGATCGATGGTATCAAAAGCAGCACTAAGGTCTAGGAGCACGAGGACAGATGCAGATCCTCGGTCCGATGCCATTAAAATGTAATTTACCACCTTCACAAGTGCCATCTCAGTGCTATGATGGGGTCTAAAACCAGACTGAAGCATTTCGTATACATTGTTTGTCTTCAGGAAGGCAGTGAGTTGCTGCGCAACAGCCTTTTCTAACATTTTTGAGAGGAATGGAAGATTCGATATAGGCCGATAGTTTTTTATATTTTCTGGGTCAAGGTTTGGCTTTTTCAAGAGAGGCTTTATTACTGCCACTTTTAGTGAGTTTGGTACACATCCGGTGTATAGAGAGCCGTTTATTATGTTCAACATAGGAGGGCCAAGCACAGGAAGCAGCTCTTTCAGTAGTTTAGTTGGAATAGGGTCCAGTATGCAGCTTGAAGGTTTAGAGGCCATTATTATTTTCATCATTGTGTCAAGAGATGTAGTACTAAAACACTTGAGCGTCTCTCTTGATCCTAGGTCCTGGCAGAGTTGTGCAGACTCAGGACATCTGAGCTTTGAAGGAATACGCAGATTTAAAGAGGAGTCCGTAATTTGCTTTCTAATAATCATAATCTTTTCCTCAAAGAAGTTCATGAATTTATCACTGCTAAAGTGAAAGTCATCCTCTCTTGGGGAATGCTGCTTATAATAACGTTGACATTGATGATAACGGTGTGAACAGGCAGTGGCTCATGTGTTTGATGTCCTTGATGCTATTTTTGGCCTTCCTTTCGCATTGGGATGCTTTAGGTGTCCAGGAGGGCGGGAGGTTTGCCCCCGGTAATGCGTTAGGCAGACCACACCACCATCTTGAGAGCTTTGCGGTTGTGGACGGTGCAGTTGCAGTACCAGGCGGGGATACAGCCTGACAGGATGCTCTCAATTGTGCATCTGTAAAAGTTTGTGGGTTTTAGGTGTTAAAACTATTTTTTTTTTATCTCCTGAGGTTGAAGAGAGTCTGTTGCGCCTTCTTCACCACACTGTCTGTGTGGGTGGACCATTTCAGTTTGTCAATGATGTGTACACCAAGGAACTTGAAGCTTTCCACCTTCTCCACTGCGGTCCCATCGATGTGGATAGGGGGGTGCTAGGGATACCATCTGGGCCGGCAGCCTTGCGAGGGTTAACACGCTTAAATGTCTTACTCACGTCGGCCACAAAGGAGAGCTCACAGTCCTTGGTAGCGGACCGTGTCGGTGGCACTGTATTATCCTCAAAGCGAGTGAAGAAGATATTCAGCCTGTCCGGAAGCAAGACGTAGATGTCCGCGATGTGGCTTGTTTTCCTTTTATAATCCGTGATTATCTGTAGACCCTGCCAGATACAGTATGTCTCGTGTCTGAGCCGTGTCTGAACTGGGACTCAACTTTGTCCCTATACCGAAGTTTAGCCTGCTTGATTGATTTGCGGAGTGAATAACTTCACTGTTTGTATTATTCCATATTCCCAGTCTTCCCAGCCTTGGTTAAATCCAGTGGTTCGCGCTTTCAGTTTTGCGCGAATGCTCCCATCTATCCATGGTTTCTGGTTGGGGTATGTTTTAATTGTCACAGTGGGTACAACATCTTTCTGATAAATTCACCGTATCGGTATATGTGTCAATATTATTTTCTGAAGCTACTCTGAACATATCCCAGTCCGCGTAATCAAAACATTCTTGAAGCATGGATTCCGATTGGTCAGACCAGTGTTGACTAGTCCTCACCACGGGTGCATCTTGTTTGAGTTGCTGCCTATAGGTATGGGAGGAGCAAGATGGAATCATGGTCCAATTTGCTGAATGGAGGGTGGAAGAGGGCCTTATATGCATTCTGGAAGATAGTATAGCAATGGTTGAGGGTTTTAGCAGTGCGACTACAGCAATCAACATGCTGATAGAATTTCAGGAGCCTTTTCCTCAAATCTGTTTTGTTAAAATCCCCAGCTACAATAAATGCATCCTCAGGATATGTGGTTTCCAGTTTGCATAAAGTCCAGTGAAGTTCTTTGAGGGCTGTCGTGGTATCTGCTTGGGGGGGATATATACCGCTGTGACGATTATTGACACAAATTATTTCGGGAGATAGTACGGTTGGCATTTAATTGTGAGATATTCTAGGTCGGGTGAACAGAAGGACTTGTTTCTGTATGTTATCACAGTTACACCATATACCTCCACCCTTTTGCCTCCCGGAGAGATGTTTGTTCCTGTCGGTGTAATGTACTGAGAACCCAACTGGCTTTACAGAGTCAGACAGTATATCTTGAGAGAACCATGTTTCTGTGAAAATAAACTCTCCTTGAGCTCATCACTCAGAGATTGGACATTAGCGAGTAAAATACTCAGGAGCGGTGGGTGGTGTGCATGCTTCCTGAGTCGGACCAGAAGACCGCCTCGAGTACCTCTCCTTCGCCGGCCTTGTTTTGGTTCAGCCACTGGAATAAGTTTGATTGCTTTCGGGGGAGAGCAAACAAAGGATCCGGTGCAGGGAAGTCGTAATCCTGGTCGCAATGCTGGAAGTTCTGGTGAGTTACCGCCTCTGTAATATTCAATTGTTCTTCCCGACTGTATGTAATGACATAAAACAATTCCTGAGCTAATGACGTAAATAATAGTACATAAACAAAATACTGCAGAGTTGCTTAAGAGCTAGTCGCGATGTTGCCATCTCCATTGGCGCCATCATATTTGTAACAGACTGATTGGTCGGCTTTGTTAAGTGTTTCACTCTTTTCAGATGCTGTAGTAGCTGATGTGTATAGTGTTGAGTCATCCGGATACATAGACACACTGGCCTTACTCAAAGCCAGTGGCATGTCGTTAGTAAAGATTGAAAAAAGCATGGGGCCTAAACTGCTACCCTGGGGAATTCCTGCTTCTGCCTGGATTATGTTTGACAGGCTTCCATTAAAGAACACCCTCTATGTTTTGTTAGACAAGTAACTCTTTATCCACATTGTAGCTGGGGGTGTAAAGCCATAACACATACGTTATTCCAGCAGCAGACTATAATCGATCATGTCAAAAGCTGCACTGAAGTCTAACAAGACAGCCCCCACAATCATTTTATCATCAATTTCTCTGACAATCATCAGTCATTTGTGTAAGTGCTGTGCTTGTTGAGTGTCCTTCCTGTCGTGTCTTTGGCTATGCCGGATTAAGTGATATGACATGCCATTCTATAAAATAATTTCTCCGTAATTAGTATTACCTGATTGAGCTAATCATGTAAATGTAATTAACTAGAGAGTGGGGTACCACAAAATAATATTTATAGAGCTGTTATCTTCCGAATAAACTCTTAAAGACCTAGTAATATTTTACACCAATAGCAGTCAATATTAATCGTCATCTTAATTCAGTCTCATCTGAAAGTTGTAAATTCTTAGTTGTCTGCACGAACCATGGCTAACAAGTTGAATTAGCAATACGAAATTGGGTTTAATTATTTATTTACTAAATACCTAACTAATCACACAGAATTACACATACACATAATTAAATCACAACTTGATCATAACTTGATTACAATTACCACCCATTTGGAAAAGGAAAATGCAATAAATATTTACTCTGAGCTTCGGTAGGTTGGTGGTAGATGGAAGGCCGTGTTGTCCAACCGAGTCCTTTGTCCTTTGAAGAATGTCTCTGGTTGTCAATTGAATACGTTGTAGTAACGTCGTTGTGTGGTTGTGTGATACTCTGTCTGTTCCTTCCTAACCCTCGTTTGCAGCGGCTGTTGCTAACTCAACGGCTAGGAGGTATCACTTCTGTAGTGAATAAGAGTTCAAAGTTCATACCATTCGCAACCAAAGCTCACGCTGATGTTGGCTTTGTTCTGTAGTTTAGTATCTGAACCATTCTAACATCGGACCGTCATCCTCACGTCCTCGGAACAGGAGGTTATATTGTCGTCAAGGGCTTATATAGGAAGGGAGAGGAGGGCGTGTTTGAAAAGTTTTCAAGGGCGGGCCACTGATTGAGCAGAGTCCTGTCTTATGAAAACCCAAATCTCACATTTTAGAAGCTAAAATCACATTTCATCCCATCACGAATAATTTCATATTCAAACATTTAAATTGAACAACAATTGTGAACATGTGAATCCGATAACTCTGATGTGTAAACTTTCCACTGTAGAGTTTATGTCATCTTATCATTGATGAGAATGTCTCAGATGACAACCGAACTGACATCATATTCATTAAGTACCACCGCATATGTTCAATTGGTCGGATTACCAGAATATAGTTCATTTCCCCCCACCTTCTGATGTTCCCAGAATCTCAATGTTAACCAAGGGTTTTGCAAATGTAACATCAGTAGGGTAGAGAGGTATTTATGACTGTCATAAACCTACCCCCAGGCCAACGTCATGACATTCCCTATATGCATGCTGAAAGTATGTTGTCAATAGCATTGTATCTGGTCAACCACAATTTTTTCCAGAAGTTTACTAAGGGTTGGTGACAGACTGATTGGTCGGCTTTTTGAGCCAGTAAAGGAGGCTTTACTGTTCTTGGGTAGCGGAATGTCTTTAGCTTCACTCCAGGCCTGAGGGCACACACTTTCTAGTAGGCTTAGATTAAAGATGTGGCAAATAGGAGTGGCAATATTGTCCGTTATTATCCTCAGTAATTTTTCATCCAGATTGTCAGACCCCAGTGGCTTGTCATTGTTGATAGACAACAATAGTTTTATCACCTCTTCCACACTGACTTTACGGAATTCAAAGTACAATTCTTGTCTTTCATAATTTGGTCAGATATACTTGAATGTGTAGTGTCAGCGTTTGTTGCTGGCATGTCATCCCTTAGTTTGTTCAATCTTACCAATAAAAAATGGTGTGCCTTTAGGGTTCTCTTTCCTTCTGGGGCTACTGGGTGAAACGCACTTGACTTAAGCAGGAGCTCACTAGAGCTGAGTACTGGCACCTCAAATGTTCTACTGCTCATGTCATTCTTATAGAATATTAGTATTGTGGAGCTCCAGCATCTAAATGTAAACAGTATCGGCACCCAAAATGAGTACCGGAACTTATTTCAGTCCAAGTCAAGCACTGGTGAAACGCTTCTCATTAGGAAGTTGGGAACATCAGTTGGGAACACAGAGCAAAGACAATGATACTATAGGCCTTCTGAGAAAACCTGGGTTCAAATAGTACTTTTCTTTCAAATACTTTGAGTGTCTGCTAAAGCGTAGCCTATACTTTCAGATATGGCGGGATTTGCACTTTTGGGTCTACAGCACTAAAGTGAAATGAAATGTGTTCTCAGTATGCATTTGTCAATAGGGGAAACACTGTGGGATGTAAGCCCTGTGGGGGTGTTTGTTTTCCACAGTCTGTCACAGTCATACTGGGGAAGGGCTATCCCTGGAGAATGTCTGAAACAGGATATGTCCTAATTTTAACTCTGTTCTTTCACTCCAGAGAATCATTGCAACAGCATAAGTTTATTGAACCAGGTAAATCCTGTGTGGTAATGCTGGAATCGGGCGGCAGGTAGCCTAGTGGTTAGAGCATTGATCCAGTAACCCAAAGGTTGCTAGATCCAATCCCCGAGCTGTCAATGTAAAAATCTGTTGTTCTGCCCCTGAACCAGGTAGTTAACCCACTGTTCCTAGGCTGTAATTGTAAATAGGAATTTGTTCTTAACTGTCTTGCCTAGTTAAATGAAGGTTAAATTAAAATCAATCTAATGTGGGGCTCATCTTGTTTTTTGTATTATTTCAGATTAATCTCTTGTCTTGGTCAGCCAACACTGTTGATAAAAGATGCAATGCATCCATTGAATAAATTCACATTTACAACCATGTAATTATTTTATGGATATAGCATCGTGTTCACATGTGAAATTCATGTGTCTTTTCCATGAGGGCAATGTGAAACCTTTATGACATTTAGTATACTATATATTTAGTATAAGAAGAACACACCTACACCAACATTGACAGACATGAATGGTTATAAACTCTGACCTCTGATACAAAGCCTTCACAAACACACAGAAACAGGAAGCGTTTCTGCATGGTGCGTCATTCCCATGCTCAAGCCTCTTATCAGATTCACAGTCAGAGTAGAGCTTTAGAGTTTTATCAGAGCCCTGTCCTACCTTCCTTCTCTCTTTTTTACCTTCTCTCTCATTCACTTTCTCTCTCTTTCTCTCTCTTGTACAGGCACTGCAATCCCTATCCCACATTCCTTCTCTCCTTTTACCTTCTATCTCTCTCTGAAATCATCCACTAGCATGGGATGGTGGTATACATGTGCAGTTCTGAAACGGTGGAATACCATAACCCCAGTTTTAATGAGGCCCCAAAGGGCCTAATGTCAGGGGCCTAGGGGCCCACCCCATCTCCAGAATCTCCGACCTCTCTGCAAATAGAGCAGAATAGACACACACTCTTTTTGCATGTCTTATTTGAGGGGCCAGGTGGAAGAGAAACTAGTGGTCAGTGGCATTCAGTAAACGTCAAATCAGACCAAGACAGCGCAACAATAGAATTGGGAAAGATTGTATTTAATATAATGAAAATGTTTTTCTTTCTTTCCATAGTTCTTAATTTCTTCCTTTTAATATAATTATATTGGATAATCTAGGGCTTCCACCATGTAATAGCATAGGAAAACTGTCATTAATGAGCATTTGTATTGAAAAGAGTCAACTGGTTTGCCTCAGAGCATTCTAATTGGTAGGAAAAGATACACTGCGCATTTCTTGTTGACCATGACAGGTTGGGAATTCATAGTGGCAGATACATGTGAGTTATGTGTGCAGACAAGGATCTGGAAGGGTAAACCTCAAAGCCACTTTGTCATATCAACCTTTGTGAGTGAACAGTGTTCACACATACAGCGGCTTGCGAAAGCATTCACCCCCCTTGGCATTTTTCTTATTTTGTTGCCTTACAACCTGGAATTAAAATAGATTTTGTGGGGGTATGTCTAGCATTTGATTTACACAACATGCTTACTACTTTGAAGATGCAAAATAGTTTATATTGTGAAACAAACAAGAAATAAGACCAAAAAAAATGGAAAACTTGAGCATGCAAAACTATTCACCCCTCAATGTCAACACTTTGTAGAGCTACGTTTTGTAGCAAATACAGCTGCAAGTCTCTTGGGGTATGTCTCAATAAGCTTGGCACATCTAACCACTGGGATTTTTGCCCATTCTTCAAGGCAAAACTGCTCCAGCTCAAATCAAATCAAATTGTATTTGTCACATACACATGGATAGCAGATGTTAATGCGAGTGTAGCGAAATGCTTGTGCTTCTAGTTCCGACAATGCAGTAATAACCAACGAGTAATCTCACCTAACAATTCCACAACAACTACCTTATACATACAAGTGTAAAGGAATATAGAATATGTACATAAAGATATGTGAATGAGTGATGGTACCAAACGGCATAGGCAAGATGCAGTAGATGGTATCGAGTACAGTATATACATATGAGATGAGTAATGTAGGGTATGTAAACATTATATTAAGTGGCAGTTTTAAAGTGGCTAGTGATATATTTTTACATCAATTGTTCATTATTAAAGTGGCTGGAGTTGAGTCAGTATGTTGGCAGCAGCCAATCAATGTTAGTGGTGGCTGTTTAACAGTCTGATGGTCTTGAGATAGAAGCTGTTTTTCAGTCTCTCGGTCCCTGCTTTGATGAACCTGTACTGACCTCGCCTTCTGGATGATAGCAAAGTGAACAGGCAGTGGCCGGGTGGTTGTTGTCCTTGATGATTTTGATGGCCTTCCTGTGACATCGGGTGGTGTAGGTGTCCTGGAGGGCAGGAAGTTTGCCCCCGGTGATGCGTTGTGCAGACCTCACTACCCTCTGGAGAGCCTTATGGTTGTGGGCGGAGCAGTTGCCGTACCAGGGAGTGATACAGCCCGACAGGATGCTCTCGATTGTGCATCTGGAAAAGTTTGTGTGCTTTTGGTGACAAGCCGAATTTCTTCAGCCTCCTGAGGTTGAAGAGGCGCTGCTGCGCCTTCTTCACCACGCTGTCTGTGTGGGTGGACCAATTCAGTTTTCGGTGATGTGTACGCCGAGGAACTTAAAACGTTCTACCCTTTCCACTACTGTCCCGTCGATGTGGATAGGGGGGTGCTCCCTCTGCTGTTTCCTGAAGTCCACGATCATCTCCTTTGTTTTGTTGAGGTTATTTTCCTGACACCACACTCAGAGGGCCCTCACCTCCTCCCTGTAGGCCGTCTCGTCGTTGTTGGTAATCAAGCCTACCACTGTAGTGTCGTCCACAAACTTCA
The DNA here is from genome assembly GCF_013265735.2 of Oncorhynchus mykiss. Lineage (NCBI taxonomy): Eukaryota > Metazoa > Chordata > Actinopteri > Salmoniformes > Salmonidae > Oncorhynchus > Oncorhynchus mykiss. Next base: position 17,173,382 of record NC_048579.1, read on the forward strand.
TGATTGAGTTGGAGGGGTGCATGGCCACGCAGTCGTGGGTGAACAGGGAGTACAGGACAGGGCTCAGAACGCACCCTTGTGGGGCCCCAGTGTTGAGGATCAGCGGGTGGAGATTTTGTTACCTACCCTCACCACCTGGGGGCGGCCAAGTCCAGTACCCAGTTGCACAGGGCGGGGTCGAGACCCAGGGTCTGGAGCTTGATGACGAGTTTGGAGGGTACTATGGTGTTAAATGCTGAGCTGTAGTCGATGAACAGCATTCTCACATAGGTATTCCTCTTGTCCAGATGGGTTAGTGCAGTGTGCAGTGTGGTTGTGATTGCGTCGTCTGTGGACCTATTGGGGCGGTAAGCAAATTGGAGTAGGTAGGCTGGAGGGTGTCAGGTAGGCTGGAGGTGATATGGTCCTTGACTAGTCTCTCAAAGCACTTCATGATGACGGAAGTGAGTGCTAGCTCAGTTACCTTAGATTTCTTGGGAACAGGGACAATGGTGGCCCTCTTGAAGCATGCGAGGACAGCAGACTGGAATAAGGATTGATTGAATATGTCTGTAAACACACCAGCCAGCTGGTCTGCGCATGCTCTGAGGACGCGGCTGGGGATGCCATCTGGGCCTGCAGCCTTGTGAGGGTTAAGACGTTTAAATGTTTTACTCACGTCGGCTGCAGTGAAGGAGAGTCCGCAGTCCACGTGAGTGGAGTATCCCAATCCACGTGATCGAAGCAGTCTTGAAGCATGGAATCAGATTGGTCGGACCAGCGTTGAACAGACCTGAGCATGGGAGCTTCATGTTTTAGTCTCTGTCTATAGGCTGGGAGCAACCAAATGGAGTCGTGGTCAGCTTTTCCGAAAGGAGGGCGGGGGACCTGTTATGCGTTGCGGAAGTTAGAATAGCAATGATCCAGGGTTTTACCAGCCCTGGTTGCACAATCGATATGCTGATAGAATTTAGGGAGTCTTGTTTTCAGATTATCCTTGTTAAAATCCCCAGCTACAATGAATGCAGCCTCAGGATATGTGGTTTCCAGTTTACACAGTCAAATAAAGTTTGTTCAGGGTCATCGATGTGTCTGCTTGAGGGGGAATATATACGGCTGTGATTATAATCAAAGAGAATTCTCTTGGTAGATAATGCGGTCGACATTTGATTGTGAGGAATTCTAAGTCAGGTGAACAGAAGGACTTGAGTTCCTGTATGTTGTTATGATCACACCACGTCTCGTTAATCATAAGGCATATCCCCCGCCCCTCTTCTTACCAGAAAGATGCTTGTTTCTGTCGGCGCAATGCGTGAAGAAACCAGCTGGCTGTACCGACTCCGATAGCGTTTCTCGAGTGAGCCATGTTTCCGTGAAGCAAAGAACGTTACAGTCTCTGGTGTCTCTCTAGAATGCTACCCTTGCTCGGATTTCATCAACCTTGTTGTCAAGAGATTGGACATTGGCGAGTAGTATGCTCGGGAGCGGTGCGCGATGTGCCCGTCTACGGAGCCTGACCAGAAGACTGCGTCGTTTGCCCCTTTTTTACTGCGACGCTGTTTTGGTTCGCCGGCTGGGATCCGATCCATTGTCCTGGGTGGTGGGAAAAACACAGGATCCGCTTCGGGAAAGTCGTATTCCTGGTCGTAATGATGGTGAGTTGACGTTGCTCTTATATTCAGTAGTTCCTCCCGACTGTATGTAATGAAACCTAAGATTACCTGGGGTACCAATGTAATAAATAACACGGGAAAAAAAAAATACTGCATAGTTTCCTAGGAACACGAAACGAGGCGGCCATCTCTGTCGGCGCCGGAAGTTGGATGGGTTCTGCTGGTGTACAGCAATATTTAAGTCATACCACAGATTCTCAATTGGATTGAGGTCTGGGCTTTGAGTAGGCCATTCCAAGACATTTAAATGTTTCCCCTTGAACCACTAGAGTGTTGCTTTATATATGCTTAGGGTCATTGTCCTGCTGGAAGGTGAAGTCCCAGTCTCAAATCTCTTGAAGACTGGGTTTCCCTAAAGGTTTCCCTAAAGAATTTTCCTGTATTTAGCGCCATCAATCATTCCTTCAATTCTGACCAGTTTCCCAGTCCCTGCCAATGAAAAACATCCCCACAGGATGATGTTACCACCACCATGATTCACTGTGGGGATGTGTCCTCGGGGTGATGAGAGGGGATGGATTTGCGCCAGACATAGCGTTTCCTTGATTGCCAAAAAACTAAATTTTAGTCTCATCTGACCAGTTCCTTCTTCCATATGTTTGAGTAGTCTCCCACATGCCTTTTGGTGAACACCAAACGTATTTGCTTATTTTTTTCTTAAGTACTCTCTTTTTTCTGGACACTCTTCCATAAAGCCCGGCTCTGTGGAGTGTACGGCTTAAAGTGTTCCTAAGGACAGATACTCCAATCTCAGCTGTGGAGCTTTGTAGATCTTTCAGGGTTTATCCTTGGTCTCTTTGTTGACTCTCTGATTAATGCGCTCCTTGCCTGGTCCGTGAGTTTTGGTGGGCGGCCCTCTCTTGGCAGGTTTGTTGTAGTGCCATATTCTTTCCATTTTTTAATAATGGATTTAATGGTGCTCCGTGGGATGTTCAAAGTTTCTGATATTTTTGTATAACCCAACCCTGATCTGTACTTCTCCATAACTTTGTCCCTGACCTGTTTGGAGAGCTCCTTGGACTTCATGGTGCTGCTTGCTTGGTGGTGCCCCTTGTTTAGTGGTGTTGCAGACTCTGGGGCCTTTCAGAACAGGTGAGATCATGTGACAGATCATGTGACACTTAGCTTGCACACAGGTGGACTTTATTTAACTAATTATGTCACCTACCTCATCCCCATACAGTATTTATTTATTTATCTTGCTCCTTTGCACCCCAATATCTCTACTTGCACATTCATCTTCTGCACAACTACCATTCCAGTGTTGAATTGCTATATTGTAATTACTTCACCACCATGGCCTATTTATTTCCTTATCTTACCTCATTTGCACTCACTGTATATCGACTTTTTGTTTTCTTTTGTTCTACTGTATTATTGACTATGTTTTGTTTATTCCGTGTGTAACTCTGTTGTTGTATGTGTCAAATTGCTATGCTTTATCTTGGCCAGGTCGCAGTTGCAAATGAGAACTTGTCCTCAACTAGCCTACCTGGTTAAATAAAGGTGAAATTAAAAATAAAATTAAAATAAAACATGACATCCAAATAAAAATCAATTTCAATTAAATCACAGGTTGTAATGCAACAAAATAGGAAAAACGCCAAGTGGGATGAATACTTTTGCAAGGCACTGTATAGGTTACGTACAGCCATTAAAATAGGCAAATTGTCATTCACAATGGATATTCTCATGTACTTGACTCAGACAAGGGATGAGAGGGGATTTAATTATCAAAGAATGATTGAGTAGCTGTGGTAAGATATTTCAACATCACTGCCTTGACTGTGCTATATGTTACAGTCATTAGAGTTGTCTCTGAGATAACCACTCTTTGTGACCTACTAGAACAAAGTTTCTGTTCAATCTCCTAAAACTAATACTCAGGGTAATTAAAATGAATTCGAATGTTGTCATTTACTGAAGGCCAGAATGAAACATGCCTTAATAATCAATAGAGGGCTTGCTAATCTAATATGTATGATATTATTCACAGTTGATTAAACACAGATTGTCCGGTGTGAGTTGTATTGGGTTGACAGTGTCTCCCGTATAACTGCCCAATGATCTTATTGGAACCAGTTTTCTACATTTTTTGGAGAGGTTGATATATTTTTCGTTTGGGCAAAAAAGCTTGGACATTTTAAAATGGAAATGATCAACTTTAGAAGCCTTTTTAAACCTTGAATACACTGCACGTTTGCAGCAACAAAAGAGTGATCAAATTAAGATCCTACATCTGTACTGTTCTATACACTGCCTCATTTCAATGCAGCAATTCACAACGTTTCCATGAGAAATTTTAAAGTATTGATTAACATATTGATTTATTTCTTAATTAAAATGCTTGTTAACCCATAATGGCACAGCAGTCCATTATTTCGCACCCCGAGAGAATTAGTATTTTCTTATAGTTGAAATTAACACAAATCAGTATGCTCTAATTCATTTGAAGGGTTTGAGTGCTTCCTGATGGCAGTTATTGTACAGATTGGTATTCAAGGGTCCATGGTCGCTAATGGCAACCTAATCTGTCTTGATAAGACATCTGGGTCATAAAGCTTATAAAAAGTCAATGGAGAGAGAGTGGAAAAGAAACCCATCTGGTTATTTGAACAATTGTATTTTTGTAAATGTCATTTTCTGTTTGATATGAATTGGTGAGCATACTAAAACGTTGTTGAGAAGATGTATAGCCACTAAAGCATATGCTACAAGATTTATGTACGAGTACTTAAGTTATGATGACTATATGATGGGATTGCAAATATGCCATGGCACCTGTCTTCACTATTCATGATAATTAATGTATGTTCATGACGGATGGCTTCTTCTTCTACATGTCACACAGAGGCACGTCTGAGTTGTGCGAATTGGAGGGACACACTCATACACATGCAATACGAATGCACAAACTGTCTCTGCTACTATTGGGGGGGGGGGGGGTGCATGCAATGGATATTCCTCATGTACATCATAGTACATCACTTTCACATACTGTGGAACAGAATGCATCTGAAGAGATTACAGCTGTCTGTATCCTCCTGACTGGTGTTTTTTTAAAGAAACAAAACATGCTGCTGTGCATCTCTGAAAAGATCTGGGTAAGATATTGAAAGGAATGTGAGTCTTATTCAGTACATTCAGTTATTGATTGCTTTTCTAAAATCTACCAACCTTGCCAGCAGACATGCCAGCAAAGATAGTTAGACAAGCTAGCTACTCTAACTTGATTGATATCTACTCTAACTTGATTGATATCTGGGCTAGATACAGCCAACTTCATACAATTGCTAGGTGGCCAGTGTTATTACAGAGAATCAACAACAGCAAAACACTTTTGTTAAAGGACAAATCTGAGGGTGCACGAGCCCCTGTGCCCGCATGTGCATGATGCCTCTGGATATTTGATATCTTAAACTAAGAACTCATACAACCAGTACTAATCTCTCTCTCTCTCTCTCTCCCTCTCTCTAAGAAGTCTTCCTTCCTCACTAAGTAAACTTCTTTCTTAACTGGATGCCATTGGATGGGTTTCAAATTGATGGATTATTTTTAGTCTGAAAGCAAAAATGCACAAGGGATTGGACAAACCCCATTTTAAAAGCTTTGCCTGAAGGTAATGCATTCAAGGGGGAGATAATGCAACTATATTATGTGGGAGGGATTTAGGCTGAGGCTTTTAGCTTGCTCTTATTTATAACTATGTAATGTCTAACTCGAACTTGAACTTGAGGTCATAGGAAGTTATGACTAAAACAGTGACCCTACCCACATAACCTAGTAAACTACAGTTTTGCTCAAGGCTTTGTATTTGTATTCCAGGTGCAGTAATGATTTGCTTGCCTCATGCAGAGCCCTGGGTATGTTCCAATGATGCTTCCTTACAGTCTCCTACAGATTCTGGCCTTTTGAGGAATTTTGACATAATATGCCTCAAAACAGAAGGACATTAAAGCACAAAGACAATAAGGGGGACTATCCCTTTAACCCCATGGCGTTGTTTCTCATCAAATAGGTGCGATTACAATACACTGAACCTAAAATAAAACCTACAAAATGTACTTTATTATAGTATTTTTTATATAATTTGTAAATGTTTCTTTGTTCATGTGTCTAGCATAACATAATTGATCATTATCGTTGGGAAACAGATCAGCTATATGTAGACTTTCCCAGGTGAACAATCCCCAAACTTACTTGCAGAGATTTAGGATTTTGTCATGACATTTTGTCATGGTGATGGTAATATCTGCTGTTTAAAAAAAAAAAAACATTTAACCTTTATTTAACCAGGAAAGGCTCATTGAGATTCAAATCTATTTTTCAAGAGCGCCCTGGCCAAGATAGGCAGCACCAAGTCATTTGTAAGGGTTTTCCTCCTCGTCTGAAGAGGTGCAGCAAGGATCGGACCAAGATGCGGCGTGGTAAGTGTCCATGGTTGTTTATTTAAAAACATAAACTGAACACACAATGAATACAAAACAATAAACGTGAACAAAACCGAAACAGTACCGTGTGGCGAACAAACACAGACACGGAAACAATCACCCACCAAACAACAGTGAAACACAGGCTACCTAAGTATGATTCTCAATCAGAGACAACTAACAACACCTGCCTCTGATTGAGAACCATACTAGGCCGAACACAGAAAACCAACCTAGAAACACAAAACATAGAATGCCCATCCAACTCACGTCCTGACCAACTAAAACAAACAAATAACACTAGAACTATGGTCAGAACGTCACAAGAGTATAAAACAGCAAATTAAAAACATTGACAGGTCAGGGAATCAAAATCCTTCATCAGTGATTTTTTAAAATATATATTTTTATCTCACCTTTATTTAACCAGGTAGGCTAGTTGAGAACAAGCTCTCATTTACAACTGCGACCTGGCCAAGATAAACGCATAGCAGTGTGAACAGACAACAACACAGAGTTACACATGGAGTAAACAATAAACAAGTCAATAACACAGTAGGAAAAAAAATTGTCTATATACATTGTGTGCAAAAGGCATGAGGAGGTAGGCGAATAATTAAAATTTAGCAGATTAACACTGGAGTGATAAATGATCAGATGGTCATGTGCAGGTAGAAATACTGTTGTGCAAAAGAGCAGAAAAGTAAATAAATAAAAACAGTATGGGGATGAGGTAAGTAAATTGGGCTATTTACCGATGGACTATGTACAAATGCAGCGATCGGTTAGCTGCTCAGATAGCAGATGTTTAAAGTTGGTGAGGGAGATAAAAGTCTCCAACTTCAGTGATTTTTGCAATTCGTTCCAGTCACAGGCAGCAGAGAACTGGAAGGAAAGGCGGCCAAATGAGGTGTTGGCTTTATGGATGATCAGTGAGATACACCTGCTGGAGCGCGTGCTACGGGTGGGTGTTGCCATCGTGACCAGTGAACTGAGATAAGGCGGAGCTTTACCTAGCATGGACTTGTAGATGACCTGGAGCCAGTGGGTCTGGCGACGAATATGTAGCGAGGACCAGCCGACTAGAGCATACAGGTCGCAGTGGTGGGTGGTATAAGGTGCTTTAGTAACAAAACGGATGGCACTGTGATAAACTGCATCCAGTTTGCTGAGTAGAGTATTGGAAGCTATTTTGTAGATGACATCGCCGAAGTCGAGGATCGGTAGGATAGTCAGTTTTACTAGGGTAAGTTTGGCGGCGTGAGTAAAGGAGGCTTTGTTGCGAAATAGAAAGTCGACTAGATTTGATTTTAGATTGGAGATGTTTGATATGAGTCTGGAAGGAGAGTTTACAGTCTAGCCAGACACCTAGGTACTTATAGATGTCCACATATTCTAGATCGGAACCATCCAGGGTGGTGATGCTAGTCGGGCGTGCAGGTGCAGGCATCGAACGGTTGAAAAGCATGCATTTGGTTTTACTAGCATTTAAGAGCAGTTGGAGGCCACGGAAGGAGTGTTGTATGGCATTGAAGCTCGTTTGGAGGTTAGATAGCACAGTGTCCAAGGAAGGGCCAGAAGTATACAGAATGGTGTCATCTGCGTGGAGATGGATCAGGGAATCGCCCGCAGCAAGAGCAACATCATTGATATATACAGAGAAAAGAGTCGGCCCGAGAATTGAACCCTGTGGCACCCCCATAGAGACTGCCAGAGGACCGGACAACATGCCCTCCGATTTGACACACTGAACTCTGTCTGCAAAGTAGTTTGTGAACCAGGCAAGGCAGTCATTAGAAAAACCGGGGCTACTGAGTCTGCCGATAAGAATATGGTGATTGACAGAGTCGAAAGCCTTGGCCAGGTCGATGAAGACGGCTGCACATTACTGTCTTTTATCGATGGCGGTTATGACATCGTTTAGTACCTTGAACGTGGCTGAGGTGCACCCGTGACCGGCTCGGAAACCAGATTGCACAGCGGAGAAGGTACGGTGGGATTCGAGATGGTCAGTGATCTGTTTGTTGACTTGGCTTTCAAAGACCTGTGGCCTCCCCAGCTTCTTAAAAACACCAATCGGGACAAGTTCTTCCAGTTTTAAAGTATTTTGTAAGGTGTTCCAAGATGATGGCGCAGAGTACATAAAAGCCCTTTTACCAAATTCAGTTCGGACATTTGGAACAGTTAGCAGGATAAAGTCCAGCAAACGAAGAGAGTACCCACCACATTTCTGAACAATAAAAATGCACAAATAAAAAGGTAGTAAACCCAAAATGGCTTTGTAAATAAAAGTATACCAGTGACTGAGCCTACGAGTGACTAGAGAAGGCCAGCCAACCCTGGTATACAAAGTGCAGTAAGGGTTTTGCAGTTTAAAATAAATCTCAAAGTGCCATGGTAAGGAGTGTCAATTGATCTCAAACACTGAGCAGAAGCATTCATATATAAAATATCCCCATAGTCTAGTAAAGGCATAAATGTAGCTTATACTAACTAGCCTCCTGGCTCCAAAAGAAAAACAGGCCTTATTCCTAAAATAAAACCCAATTTCAGCTTCAATTTTTTTGTAAGTTGTTGAATATGCAATATAAAAGAGAGGCCTTCATCAATTAAAGGTCCAAAATATTTACAATGGGGCAAAAAAGTATTTAGTCAGCCACCAATTGTGCAAGTTCTCCCACTTAAAAAGATGAGAGGCCTGTAATTTTCATCATAGGTACACTTCAACTATGACAGACAAAATTAGAGAAAAAAATCCAGAAAATCACATTGTAGGATTTTTGTCACCAACCACCTCTTCCATCTCTCATACCTAAAATAGCCTCCAGGCGACAGGCAAACAAATATAGACCTACATGGCTACCAGATACCAAGGCTGCCCTTGTGTTAAATATGGTGATGGGGGAAAGCTCTTTTTTGGATAATTAGGAATGTAAATGATATTGGAGAAAGAGCAGGTGACAGATTTGTGTCCTTGTCTCTGAACATCTTTTTCCCTCAAGATGTTTTCTACGTTGTGGCATGATGAATGTACGCATGGCAAGACAGCATTGTGTTGTTGTGCTTTCTAAAGGGCAAAGGCCACGTATGGAATAAAGGGGAATTTTATAACTAAGGGGAAGTGTTTGTTTGGATACAGAGCATTTGATGAAACACCATTCAAGCACTGTTGAAGTGAGGAGAAGTGAATGTTAATATGCTAGTGTTCTATTTGGGTTCTTTGCAACAACCTTGGGACTGAGTGCACAGCAAATACCTAATCATAGCATGCTCCATTTACTGTAATTCTCATAGGCTTTAGCATTACTTGTAACTTGTTGGGTCTGTGCATATAAGCTCAGTGGAGGTGTCCTTAATCAAACTTATTTTGAGGTCAGCTGTGCCTCGGGGGTAGAACAAATGTGATTGGTTGGATGAAAGCTTGATAGTCACTGACTGGCCGAGTGTACAACACCTGGTGAGAGTGAAAGAAGTTAAAGGCTTGCTAGTGGAGAGTGTAACACGTGGGTTGTCATATATAAGGTTGCTGGTTTGAGTCCCACCCCAACCCTTAAACTTTAAATGTTTTACGTTTTAGTCCTTTATCAGAGGCTCGTATCCAAAGCAATTTACAGGAGCAATTAGGGTTAAGTGCCTTGCTCAAGGGCACATTAACGGATCCGATTTCTAACTTAAACTTAACCCATCCCCAAACCCTAATCATACCAATTGGAATGACTTGCCTTAATTTAACTGTATTTTCCCTCTTGGCAAGCTACCCTTAGAACAAGATGGGAATAAGGAAAACTCCAATCTGTGCATATAAAGACACAACCTTGTCCAATCCAGTTATGTTGAATTCATTCCTCTCCCAACAGAGTCTCAGACTGTGTTTACAATCTACAACAGTGCCTGAGGCTTTTAGCCAGCAGATCATTTAAAAACAATCTCTGCTGCCTTTCAGGCAAATGACCCAAATGCCTTCATCAAATGACCCAAGTAACTTTAGGAGGAACCCCACTGTTACTGTTTACACAGACCTAGGCATTTAAATTCTGTAATGAGTGTCTAACATCGGCTCTGAGAGACACAGACTCTATTAGTAAGCCCCGCATGTCCAGAGATTTTTAAAACCTGATCAATGCACAGCCATGTAATCAAACAGGCTTGTGCTGTGATTGATGCCCTTATAATATATGCAATTCAACTGTACAGCTGAGCAATAATGATGTAATTTCCGAAGCCTTAAACCAAAGTTTTGTCTGGTTGTCAGAAAGTAGAAATGGAAATTTGATCGCTTCGACTTCGAAGTTCTGACTTGAAGCATTCCAGCTTGAAGCATTTTATTCTGCTTGAAACTGGGTTGAACTAGGTGTTTTGATGAGGCCACCCTCAAAATCTTAAATACAGCTCTTAAATAGCCCGAATACACTCTGAAAATATATAACTTGGCAATGTGTGTGTGTACTCGTGAAGTTGCTTCTTCAAACATCACTGACAGATTAAATAAGTACTTAAGTAATATATATATTGGGCTTCTTCGTCTTCAGTGCCATGATTGCAAACAGAGCAATTTCCCTACATAGTAAATGGCATCAATGGAATACATGTTAAAATGTGAAAATCATTTGGCCACTTTCCAGATCTGTTGAGAATACTATGTCCCGTCTGTGTACACTACTTCCAATTGGCCTATCTGAGGGATACATCTATTTGACATGTGTCATGTACATGTACCATGGCATCAACACCAGTCCAATAGGACAATGTCCATAGGCCATTTAGGACAAACTACATTTTAGGTTAGCGTTACTCCTAGCATGCTGATGTGTGGCTTTTGAGGATTACTACTGTAACGTAGAGAGGGGAAGTCTTCAATCACTGACCTTGTGTCTCACAGCCAAACATAATCCACCCATTGGGAAGCATACATCTGAGCTTCAATATATATATACAAAAAGGGGTGTTTCTACTAAGGGGGGTTCTACTAAGGGGGGTTTCTACTAAGGGGGGGTTCTACTAAGGGGGGTTTCTACTAAGGGGGGGTTCTACTAAGGGGGGTTTCTACTAAGGGGAGTTTCTACTAAGCTAACATATGGAATTGATTTAAGATGGTCACCCCTGTAAGTAAAAAACAAATACATACAAAAATTGTGTGATGAATTTGGCCTTACTGCCATAAGCCCATAGAAACCCATTGAATATCACATTCATACATGGATAAACAGATTTTTTAAATGTATCAAAAGGAATTATGTTTTGAAGTCTGTTCTATATCTGAGATAAAAGTTATTTATTTTATTTATTATTTTTTACCCATATTTAACCAATATTTTGGGGGGCACAAAACTATTTCCATACTACCATTTATTATTTTTGAAACCGGTTATATTAGTTTGTAGCCCAAACCGTACAGAGGCTACAGACGTTTTCGTGAGAAGACCAGTTTTCGTGACGTCTCCTGGTCTGACAAACACCGCTGTAGCTCTGCCACCTTCCACCACAGATGTGAAAGGTCAACATCGGCGGATACGGTGGATTGAGACGCAGACACAGATATCTCCAGTTTAAACAGACAGACTCTAGGGGGTTGATCTCTCTTGATACTCATCTAATGTCCTCCCAATGTCACTCACCAACCATCTTTCCACTACTGCACAGAACCTCTTAGAGAGGACCACAGGGAAACTCAATGGAACTTAGTCATAAAGGACAACTTAGACACCAATGAAAAACTGAACAGACATTTCTACATACTGGAATAAATTCAGTAAATTATTTGGAGGCAGAAACCCATACCTGTACGCTGAAAACACATTACAGTTTTTTACAATTACTTTGGCACTAAATTCAGAACCTTGATGTCATTTTCAAAACTCACAATCGATGATCAAAATGCAAATTTTTCAAAACTCTTAACACTTTTTCCAATTGCTTGGATACAATACACATAAATCTAAGATCATTTGTTTATTTAACTAACATCATCTGTTCAAAACGACACAACTTAACATCAAAGTATTACCATTTCAAAATGCAATTTACACATTACATCTGAGATTACTGTCGATTCATTTTATTACAATGATCTTACTATCAATTGATACAACTGCTCAAAATGATAAGTAACTGTTGTATGACTCTTAATGCATATTTGTATGGAAACTGACAAACAATATTCCATGTTTAGATCGTGAAAGTTTCAGGATAACAAATCCACTGACACCAATTATTGTGGAACATGAATCAATTGGACTACATTGTCTATGGATGTAATATTTCATCATTATTCTTTATCAGAAACTGTTTCTATGGTCCCATGTATCACTTTTCCGGACCATGTTTTCAGATTTGAAATGACTTTACACTCACCGGTCACTTTATTAGGTACACCTATCTAGTACTGGATAGGTACCCCTTTAGCCTCTACAACAGCCTGAATTATTCACGGTGTTGTACGTTAAGAGATGCCCTTCTGCACACCACTGTTTTAAATTGCTTTTATTTGAGCGTTTGTGGCCTTTCTGTTAGCTTGAATGAGTCTGGACATTCTCCTCTGACCTCTTTCATTAACAAGGGGTTTTTGCCCACAGAACTGCCGCTCACTGAATGTGTTTTGTTTATCGCACCATTTTCTGTAAACTCTAGAGACTGTAGTGCGTAAAAATCCCAGGAGGGCAGCTGTTTCTGAGATGCTGGAACCACCATGAGTGGCACCAACAATCATACCACGGTCAAAGTTGCTTAGATTACGCATCTTGCCCGTTCTAATGTTTGGTCGAACAACAACTAAAGCTCTCTACTCTATATACTCTATATATTGAGTTGCTGGCAGCCACACTATTCTCTGTTTGAAGGAGCTGACTATTTGCGTTAACGCGCAGATGCACCTAATGAAGTGGCCAGGTGTATGTATGCAGACCCTTGTAATTGCTTTTCCAATACTGCCAACTGGTTACTGATGATTGATTTCACATTGTGGTACGAGTATATAGTGAAATGAGTGGTATCCACCTACAACAACATAGCGATAACATGGAGCCGGCAGGTGATCCAGTTCACAATAGAGGTCAAGCAGTGGGAGGAGGAAGATGTGGTGGTCAATGGAAGGGCAGGGGACAAGCACCACTTCTGAGAGGTGATCGTGAGCCTCGTTTGAGAGGTGTGGGGGAACGTGGTAGAGGACAAGGCCACGGACCATTGGACAGCAAAGAGTGTCCAATGAAAGCCGAGCAATAGCTGTAGACCATGTCGTAAATCATGGCATGACAATGACAGAGGCAGCTACAATGATTCAACCAAACCTCAGAAGATCAACCGTGGCCTCAATCATCAGAACTTTCCGCAATGAGAACCGGTAAGTCTTCAGCATGCACATTAGGCTACTCTCAATTGTCACAGGGTAGATGATGTGATTAAATGTGTTCTTACTGTAATTTTCCCTGCAGAATTGAGACAAGGCAAAATAGGGAAGGCAGAGGCTAAATTCGGACTGACCAACAAGAGCGGGCTGTGGTCAATTTGGTTCGGGCCAGAAATTATATTCGCCTTACAGAAATTCGGCAGCACATCTTGGCCATGAAGACATGTTCAACAATGTGGAAGCCATAAGTTTGCCGACTATTGTACACATGCTGAAATGGCACCAGGTGTCTCTCAAACAGCTATCCCAAGTGCCTTCTGAAAGAAATGCAGACAGAGTCAAGCAACTGAGGACTGATTATGTTCAGGTATGTTCAGTTTCAAGATACCTGTTGTGAAAAATTACCCAAAAGTTCTACATCATTGTAATCAGTAATTCTCTTTCCAAAATGTATTTTTAGAGGGTGATGGAGCTGGATGCTGAAAAAAAGCGTCACAAATTCCTCTTTTTGAATGAGGCAGGCTTCAACCTGGCCAAGACAAGGAGGAGAGGTAGGAATTTCAATGACCAGTGGGCAACCATCCAAGTACCTGGACAATGTGGGGTCAACATCACCATGTGTGCGGCCATATCTGAAGATGGTGTGTTGGGACACAGACCTCGTATTAGATCATATAATGCTGCTCTCCTTGTAACCTTCCTCTGAGCAAAATCAGGTCTGTAGAGCTGATGGTGTGACCTATGTCATTGTGTGGGATAATGTCAGGTTCCACAATGCTCAAATGTTGCAAGCATGGTTTCAGGCCCATCCACAATTTACCACCCTGTACTTACTCCATACTCTCCTTTCCTTAACCCGATTGAGGAATTTTTCTCCACATGGAGGTAGAAGTATATGATAGGAGCCCTCACGAACAAGCCACTTTTCTCTAGGTCATGGATGACACATGCAATGACATCACGGCAGACCAGTGTCAGGCCTGGATTCTGCCATGCCCGAAGATTCTTCCCCAGATGTTTGGCCAATGAAAACATCCATCCATTCTGATGTGGATGAGAACCCAAATCCAGAAGACAGGGTTGCTGGAAATATAGAAGTACAGTAATCAATCCTTTGTTTTGCTTTTTACAGTAAGCCAGATGAGGAACACTGCAGTTTATATTTTACTGTAGTTTTTAAATTTTTTTGTAGCAAATTATTTTTGATTTGATAAAAAAAAGTGTGATTTTTATCAATAACTTTCAGATTTCATTCAATTTATTTAACTAGGCAAGTCAGTTAAGAACACATTCTTATTTACAATGATGGCCTTGGAAAAGTAGGTTAACTGCCTTGTTCAGGGGCAGAACGACAGATTTTTAACTTGTCAGCTCAGGGATTCAATCTAGCAACCTTTCAGTTACTGGCCCAACGCTCTAACCACTAGGCTACCTACCACACCAATGATTCCACTGTGTCTGTAGTATACTCTCTACTAGTCCTTTTACAGTGATGTATGTATGTGTAGTACCATTATGAAACATGTATCACATATTTTGTACTACCATATTTAATGATTGTACAAACAACTACACAGTGAAACTATTGGTATCTTGTGTGTGGGTGATCCAAATTAATGTTTCTATGGTATTTCATGATAAATTAGTTTTGAACCAATGATTCTGCAAGTGCAAGGTTTCTTTAAAGAAATTAATGCACAATTTAATGTTGGACAGCCTGTGTTACAAGTGATGACCATTGAGTTTTGTGTCTAGAGTTTTGAAAAATGACCACAAGGTTCTGAAATTAGTGCCAAAGTGATTGTAAAAAACTGTAAGACAAATCTCAAAACCACACTATCATATCACTAGCATATGTTGGTTCAGGCCTCTTATGAAGTTCCCCTCACGGCCGCGCACAACACATATCCCTTTACTTCATGATGTACTGTATGCAATTATACCCTTAAAATAATGATATGCAAATAAATAAAGTCAATAAAACTGAAATCCCTGACAGTCAACAAGGGAAGTGTGTGTGTGTGTGTGTGTGTGTGTGTGTGTGTGTGTGTGTCTGTGTGTGTGTGTGTGTGTGTGTGTGTGTGTGTGTGTGTGAACTCCTACAATCTCATGCCTGAGGCACATGATCTTGGTGTTGATCAATATCCAGGCAAAACAGTGCGTTTTAAAGGAGCAATCTACAATTGCTAAATTTCTTTTAAAACTTGCATATTCATGTTATACTGTGTCGTGACTCTACTATGGTTAGATGAGATGACATGCTATTCTCAAATCGATTACCTAACGTTTAATTGATTACGTGATTGAATTAAACCATGCAACAATTAAACCATTAATAACCCGGGGCACCACGGAAGCATTCGTTTATATAGAGCGGCTATCTCCCGAATCCACTCTCAAAGATCTGAAGATCTTTTATATAAATAGCAGTCCAACAGTCATTAATTATTCTTTACCTAATATCAGTCTCATCTGAACATCGTAAAATGTTTGGTTATCTGCATGAACCCAGCCTTTACTTATGAATCGTCCATACACAAATTGGCTCAATTATTTATTTCCTTACTAATTAAAAAATTACAGAATATACCATACATAATAACATTATACAGTAAATACCGTCCCTAGTGGACTAAACATAAACAGTTTGGTTATAACACGATAGATTCAGAGAGAAGAGAAAGGGGGTTTGGAAGGAAGACTAAGGAACATGGGTCTCTATCGGACCTGGAAAGCTATTCTCACATAAATACATATGCCACTAACGATCGCTCATTCGGAAAAGCAATGCATTGTATTTACGTGAAGCTGGCTTCGATAGTTGAGTTGGTGATGTGAGGCTCTGGTTTGCCCAGTCGAGGTCACCATTGTCCTTTGTAGATTTTTCCGGGTCGTCATGTGAGAGGATCACATGGTCTGAGAGGTTCATCTCACTATGGAGATACTTCCTCGTCGGTCAGTGTTCTCGTTCTAGATTAGCGCTTATGTTCAGCTGCAGTCTGATATTTGCTAGTTTAGTATGCACTTCTTCTTTAGAAGAAGTAGAATTTGGCGGGAGAGTTCCTTTGTTCTACTGTGACCCTCTCTCTCCCATACGGCATGGTCAGGGAGACAAGAGTCTCTGCAAAGAATTCACGACGTAGTTGTAAAGTCGTAAAACTGGGGGTTGTTCACATCTCTGCTACCCAATTCACTGAAAGGGCTAGCGTCATGACAACTGTATACCCATTTATTCTTGAAGAATAGAATTTAGAAACACCTCAGGTGCTTAGTTCAACTGTCGTACACCATCAGAACCCAAAATACAAGCTTGTTTTACTCCAATATTTGTAAGCAATGTAAATGTAAACAAACACCGTGCAGCACTCCTGCACCAATACACTCCCACCTTTTCACTGCGCTTCTCTGACACTGGCATCACAATCCCTTGCACCAGGCTCTGCATCATGGGAGACCGGATTTTAGCAGGGCAGCACTCCAACTCTGGAACTCCCTCCCTCTCCATGTCAGAACCTCACAATCTATACACATATCCACACTAAAGACACACCTCTTCACACAGGCTTACCCAGATTTTCTGTTGTCTTATCCTCTGTCTAGTTCACTACCCTGGTTAGTCTGTCATCATGTTTAGTGTTCTCCATGGATAGTCTGTTTGTAACGATGTGCGCTGAGAGTCGGGAAGCAAGTTCAGGGAGTGAGTGTTTTAATAAACAGAACATAATACAAAACAAGAAACACTAACAGCACACAGACAAGAAACATAAACAATGACGCCCGGGGAAGGAACCAAAGGGAGTGACATATATAGGGAGGGTAATCAGGGAAGTGATGGAGTCCAGGTGTGTCTGGCGACACGCATGTGCGGATAACGATGGTGACTGGTAGGCGCCATAACGAGCAGCCTGGTGACCTAGAGACCGGAGAGGGAGCACACTTAACACTATTAACTTGTTTAGTCTTCTCCCTGGTTAGTCTGTTATCATGCTTAGTGTTCTCCATGGTTTGGTCTGTCATCACGTTTAGTGTTCTCCAGTGTTAGTCTGTCATCATGTTCAGTGTTCTCCCTGGTTAGTCTGTTATCCTGTTTAGTGTTCTCCCTGGTTAGTCTGTTATCCTGTTTAGTGTTCTCTAGGGTTAGTCTAACCTTATGTTTAGTGTTCTCCATGGTAAATCTGTCGTCATGTTTATTGTACTTTTATATACAGTGCATATACTGTAGTACTTTTTCCACATTTATTACGTTACAGCCTTATTCTAAAATTGATTAAATCGTTTTTCCCCTCATCAATCTACCTCATAATGACAAAGAAAAACAGGTTTTTAGACATTTTTGCAAAAGTATTAAAGATTTAAATATCACATTTAAATAAGTTTTCAGACCCTTTACTCAGTACTTTGTTGAAGCACCTTTGGCAGGGATTACAGCCTTGAGTCTTCTTGGGTATATCGCTACAAGCTTGGCACACCTGTATTTGGGGAGTTTCTCCCATTCTTCTCTGCAGATCCTCTCAAGCTCTGTCAGGTTGGATGGGGAGCGTTGCTGCACAGCAATTTTCAGGTCTCTCCTGAGAAGTTTGATCGGGTTCAAGTCCGGGCTCTGACTGGGCCACTCAAGGAGCAGGTTTTCATCAAGGATCTCTCTGTACTTTGCTACGTTCATCTCTGCCTCGATCCTGACTAGTCTCCCAGTCCCTGCCACTAAAAAACATCCCTACAGCATGATACTGCCACCACCATGTTTCACTGTAGAGATGGTGCCAGCTTTACTCCAGACGTGACGCTTGACATTCAGGCAAAAGAGTTCAATCTTGTTTTCATCAGACCAGAGAATCTTGTTTCTCATGGTCTGAGAGTCCTTCGGTGCCTTTTGGAAAACTCCAAGTGGGCTGTCATGTTGTCTTCTACTGAGGAGTGGCTTCCGTCTGGCCACTCTACCATAAAGGCCTGATTGGTGGAGGGCTGCAGAGATGGTTGTCGGGTTCTTGGTCACCTCCCTGACCAAGACCCTTCTCCCCCGATTGCTCAGGTTGGCCCGGGCGGCAAGCTCTAGGGAGCCTTGGTGGTTCCAAACTTCTTCCATTTAAGAATGATGGAGGCCATTGTGTTCTTAGGGACCTTCAATGCTGCAGAAATTGTTTGGTACCCTTCCCCAGATCTGTGCCTCGACACAATCCTGTCCCGAAGCACATGGCTTGGTTTTTACTCTGAAATGCACTGAGGGACCTTATATAGACAGGTGTGTGCCTTTGTCCAATCAATTGAATTGGACTCCAAGTGGACTCCAATCAAGTTGAAGAAACATCTCAAGGATGATCAATGGAAACAGGATGCACCTGAGCTCAATTGTGAGTCTCAATGCAAAGGGTCTGAATACTTATGTAAATACGATATTTCCGTTTTCACTTTGTGTGTAGATTGATGAGGAACATTTTTTATTTAATAAATTTTAGAATAAGACTGTAACATAACAAAATGTGGAAAAAGGGAAGGCGTCTGAAGACTTTCCAAATGCACTGTACTTACTCATTTAACATTTTATTTTATTGCTTCTTGTCCTGCTGATTTTCTTGTGTAATTAAAGTGACTTTGGGTGTTGTGAAAAGCTTTTAAAATAAAATGTATTATTATTATTAGTCCCGAAACACGGTTAAAACTCTAATTTTGATGTCATGGATGGTCCTTGCATCCATAGCTCTGTCTATGAATTTGAGAGTGATAACATTTTCTCCAGTCCAGTTATTGTTTCAACTGCGGATTGGCCCTTAACCTGAGTCGGAATTTGTGAGGGGAGCTTCCGTCGGACACTGATGCATCATACTGGGAGCCTAAATCGATCACTTCAATTATGGTACATCTAAGGATAAATCATGGTACAGTAACACTTTATTTGAAGGGTCTATAATGAACCATTCATAAGACATTTATAAACTGTTCGTTCACCATATATTTATCATTACCCCCACATTTGTAAATGTTAGAAAGCTAGTTATTCACACCAGTACCGTGCCTTCAGAAATAATTCACACCTCTTGAATTATTCCACATTCGGTTGTGTTACAAAGTGGGATTAAAATGGATTTAATTGTATTTATTTTGTCAACGATCTCTGCAAAAAAACTAAACAAAAAATAAAACACTAATATATCTTGATTGGATCAATATTCAACCCCCTGAGTCAATACATGTTAGAATCAACTTTGGCAGCGATTACAGTTGTGAGTCTTTCTAGGTAAGTCTTAAAGAGCGTTCCACACCTGGATTGTGCAACATTTGTCCATTATTCTTTTCAAAATTCTTCAAGCTTGGCCAAATTGGTTGTTGATCAATGCTAGACAATCAGTTTCAGGTCTTGCCATAGAGTTTTGACTGAAATCTTCTTGAAAATCGAACTCGGCCACTCAGGAACATTCACTGTCTTCTTGTTTAGCAATTCCAGTTTATATTTGGCCTTGTGTTTTAGGTTATAGTCCTGCTGAAAGGTGAATTAGCCTCCCAGTGTCTGGTCTAAAGCAGACTGAACCAGGTTTTCTAAGATTTTGCCTGTGCTTTTTATCCGGACAAACTCCCCAGTCCTTAATGATTATAATCATACTGCTTTTTATATTTTTACCCATCTACCAATAGGTGCCCTTCTTTATGAGGCATTGGAAAACCTCCCTGGTCTTTGTGGTTGAATCTGTGTTTGAAATTCACCGCTTGACTGAGGGACCTTATAGATAATTGTATGTGTGTGGTACATAGATGAGGTAGTCATTCAAAAATCATGTTAAACACTATTATTGCACACTTATGTGACTGAACTTATTTAGGCTTGCCATGGCAAAGGGGTTGAATACTTGTTGACACAAGACATTTCAGATTTTCATTTTGTATTAATTTGTAAACATAATTCCACTTTGACATTACGGTATATTGTGTGAAAAAAAAATATTTAATCCAATTCAGGCTGCAACACAACAACATTTTGAAAAAGTCAAGGGATGTGAATAATTTCTGAATGTACTGTATATCCATTTCCTTAAACATCCTGTGTTGTGTGCTTATTCTTTACCAGGTACTGCAGGCATGTCTACCAATGGCATGCCAATATTTTTGTGAGAAATTATACTGGTTACACAAAACATTTATGAAGTATTTATAAAGTATGTATAGCACTACATTTAGGGACTGCAAAAATACTTAACTAATGATAAGTAAATTGTTCAGTAATGTGGGAGTAACGAATAATAAATGGTGAACACACACTTCATAAATGCCTTATAAATGGTTTATTTCAAACCTTTTAAATAAAGTGTTACTATCGTGACACTAGGTGAGACCCAAATGCAGATACAGGAGGCAGATGGTTGGAGTTTAAGATGTTTAATGAATCCAAAGGGAGTAGGCGAGAGAATGGTCGTGGACAGGCAAAAGGTCATAACCAGATCAGAGTCCAGGAGGTACAGAGTGGCAGGCAGGCTCGAGGTCAGGGCAGACAGAATGGTCAGGCAGACGGGTACAGAGTCCAGAACAGGCAAGGGTCAAAACCGGGAGGACTACCAAAAGGAGAAAAGGCAAAGCAGGAAAACGGGAAAAACGCTGGTAGGCTTGGACATACAAGCCGAACTGGCACAGAGAGACAGGAAACACAGGGATAAATACACTGGCACAGAGAGACAGGAAACACAGGGATAAATACACTGGGGAAAACACCTGGAGCGGGTGGAGACAATAGCGAGGACAGGTGAAACAGATCAGTGTGTGACAGTTACTGAAATCATTACATCAGATAGTTTAAGCACTGAAACAGGACAAATTTCCAATGAATGAAATCCTGTGTTAAAATGGGAACCGTTATCTAATCTGTAAATTTTGCATTCACATTATTGATGGAAACTTCTTTAATGAAAACAATGATCTTTACTCACATGCACTTAACAAATACCTGCTAAACATGAATACATTTCTTACACAGACCCATTCTGAACAAAAGCGTCTGATGAGCAAATGTATGTAAGACCACACTGTATTCACAATGTACTGTAGATTAATCTGTATAGATTGTCAAAATGAAACCCAGTAAAGCAAAAATGTTACGTTTGGCTCTATACTCAAGCATTTTTGTAACGGTTTTCCTCCTCTTCTGAGGAGGAGTAAGAAGGATCGGTCCAAAATGCAGCGTGGTACGTGTCCTTGATATTTTAATGAAATAACCGAACACTGAATACAAAAGAACAAGAGAAATAAATGAAAACCAAAACAGTTTTGTATGGTAAAACACAGACACAGAAAACAACTACCCACAAATCATAGTGGGAAAACAGGCTGCCTAAGTATGGTTCTCAATCAGAGACAACGATCGACAGCTGCCTCTGATTGGGAACCATACCAGGCCAAATGCAGAAATACAAAACGTAGAATACACATCATAGAATGCCCACCCCAACTCACGCCCTGACCAAACTAAACCAGAGACATAAAAAAGGAACTAAGGTCAGGACGTGACAATTTTGGATTTAAGATAAAATGTTTCATATGAGGCAACAATATAGAATATCACCTTGGTCCATAGAGTGCTTTCATTTGTAAACGGTAAAACATAAATGTATGAAAATACCCTAAAATAAAAGATAACATTCTGTTCTGTCGCCTCATATGAAGCATTTGCTGGAGTATAGAGACATATTAAACATTTTAGCTTCACTGTCCAAATACATTAGGAGGGGAGTGTAAATATTGCTATAGGCTACTTAATAGGGATAGGAGTCCCACTACCGGGACAACTTCCTGTGAAACTGGAGTGCACGCAATTCAAATAAATAATCAGAAATATTATGGATTTTAAACATTTATGTACATATACATTTTATGTACATATAAATCATATCTTATATCGGCTGAAAGCTTAAATTCTTGTTAATCTAACTGAACTGTCCAATTTACAGTAGATATTACATTGAAAACATGCCATGCGATTGTTTGAGGACGGCACCCCACATAAAAATGTTTTTCCACCGGCACAGGTTTCATACATTCACATATAACGATTAAATATTCACTTCCTTTTTGATAATCCTCCTCTGATTTGTCATCCTAAGGGTCCCAGCTATAACATGTAGCGTCGTTTTGTTAGATTAAATCCTACTTTATATCCCAAAAAGTCTGTTTAGTTGGCGCCATCAATCTCCCTTTCAATTTACAGAGAAAGGAATCCAAAAATCTACCCCTAAACTTTGTTTCAACAAGTCAAAATACGTTTCCAATTACTCCTCAGACACCCTAAAATGTAATCAAACTATAATATTTCTTATGGAAAGAAGAATGTTCAATTGAAAACCGATTTTAGCAGGTGCGTAATGTCTTCATGGCGTGCGCAAACACGAATTTCCAAGACCGTGTCCTTCTGCTAAAACTGCTATTTCTTATTCATTTTTGAAGTTAGATAATTTTCAACATGACCTTGCATTTCTAAGAGGATGGTCTCTACAAAACAAAAATGTCTGGTTGGTTTTTCTTTGGATTTTCTCCTATCACATCTATTGTGTTATATTCTCATACATTATTTTAACATTTCTACAAATTCAAAGTGTTTTCTTTCCAATGGTACCAATGATATGCATATCCTGGCTTCAGGGCCTAAGCTACAGGCAGTCTACTTTGTGCACGCCATTCAGACAGGAAGTGGAGAAAAAAGGGGCCTAGCTTTAAGAGGTTTTCAATGCAAATCATTACCTAACAGTATATATTATTGTTATGGCACGTTTAAGTCTTATCTGAACGTCTCACTCTGTCATGCATTTATTTATTTAACCTTTATTTAAGCATGCTGTCTCTTTCACATATGAGCCCTGCATGAACACATGAACAAACAATAATTACACTATACATGTATACTGAATACAGTATATACACACATCAATTACACAATACATATAAACTGTATACAGTATACACATCAATTGCACAATACAGATATACAGTATACACTATACACATCAATTGCACAATACATATATACTGTATACAGTATACACATCAATTACACAATACATGAAAAACAAACAAAAATACGAAAAGCAAAAAACAATCATATCAAACAAACACATTCTTCAGTAACGCCCTCTAACATCCACGTGAATTTGCATAATTACATATTATGCAAATAATACTCATGTGGCAGCCTGAGCCTTGTATGCATACATTCATGTAAAGATATTCATGAGCTTTTGGGACAGCTGTTTTTCTAAGCCCCACAATGTGTCTGTATTAAAACAATGAACATTCTGCTGAGTTTGAGTTTTTAGCCGAGCCTAGTGTAATTGCTCTGCTACCAACAGCATTTCTGCTGATGTAAGGGAATTTATGATCATCATAATAACCAGTTTTATTGGTGTGGGAGGAGGGAAGATATGACAGACTAATCGCTACACACACACACACACACACACACACACACACACACACACACACACACACACACACACACACACACACACACACACACACACAAACATACTCTCTTTAAAACTAAGTCAGCTGTTGGTATGTCAGATACTGTATATCAATGCTATGATCTGTAATGACATGTTATAATAGCTGCCATTTCAAACTTCTGACGGCATCATCCCAATGGGCACAGACGTCATTTCAACATCTAGTTTTGATTTACATTAGGTTAAAGGTTTGGCGAAAAAATACGAAATGCCCTGACGTTGATGACTTTTTTCAAATCCAATCAGTTTTCCAAGTCATCACATATAAAAAATAAAAAATAAATGACGAACAACGTTGATTCAACCAGTTTTTGCCCAGTGGGATATGTGGTGAGCGCAGCCAACCAGTGATGTCCTATTTTTGTTGAGCAGTGCCTGCATGTATTACTGGGGATTTTGCATTAATGAATTTGTCATCACAACAACTTGACAACTAAGCAAAGAAAATATGGATAAAATGTAATCAATTATTCAAACAAAGAAATCACTCATTTCCCTTTCCGGATATGGACCCATGTCTGAATTTCCAGCTACTGTACACTCCTGATTTATGAACTGTTTATGCTAGATTTATGTACATTACTCTAGTTTGACTCTATGGAAATCCATTGGCCTCAATTTACATTTCCCCCCTCAGTGTTCAGGGTAACAGTATGTCGGTAGGGTGTGATTATGCCCTAATTCTAATTAGATGAGCTCCATCCCTGGGGTGACATCCACCCAGACACTCCCTTCAGTAATGAGTCTCTCTGGACTGGAGCATCCACACCTCTAATAGGCATAGAGGAATATTAAGACAGGCCTGAAAAAGGTGGGCAGGGAGGGAAGGGGAAACAAAATAATGGAACAACTTTGGTAACATTTTACTTAAAGCTGACAGGAAAAATGTCTCATTTTAAAGCATATAATGTTATGTCTCTGTGCAGCCTGGTCGGCAGCTTTAGACTGCTACAGTATACTCAAAGTTTCTCCAAGGTATGCCAGGAGGTAGCGTAGCAAATGCTCAACTGACTCCAAATGGCTGTTCTTTAGTCAGGTATCAAGTGATGAGGGACACTTGTAACACTTATACTGAAACAGCCACCCTCCAATGTTGAATAACTCCCCACATTGTTCTGTCCACTGAGTTTTACAGGATAGACAAAGTGCAGTTTGACACTTTGCTCACTGGCCAGGGCTACATCCCTCTTGACTCGCATCACGCCTCAGCTTCCCTCTGCACTTTCCATCCACCATGTGACTTCAGATAGACTTTTCTATGTAATAAGCTGCCAAGGAGAGACTTCATCAGGGATAGCGATTCCTGTTTTTCACAGTACATATCACACTGATGGTGGAACTCCTTTGTCAAAAACCATGCTCAAATCAAATCAAATGTTATCAGTCACATGCACCGAATAGGTGTAGACACCTTACAGTGAAATGCTTACTTACAGGCCCCTAACCAACAATGCAGTTTAAAAAATACGAATAAGAATAAGAAATAAAAGTAACAAGTAATTAAAGAGCAGGAGGAAAATAACAATAGGGAGACTATATGCAGGGGGGTGTCGGTACAGAGTCAATAGAGGTATAGAGGTCCTGGATGGCAGGAAGCTTGGCCCCAGTGATGTACTGGGCCGTTCGCACTACCCTCTAGCGACTAGCAGTCGGAAGCCGAGCAGTTGTCATACCAGGCAGCGATGCTCTCGATGGTGCAGCTGTAGAACCTTTTGAGGATCTTAGGACCCATGCCAAATCTTTTCAGTCTCCTGATGGGGAATAGGTTTTGTCGTGCCCTCTTCACGACTGTCTTGCTGTGCTTGGAACACGTTAGTTTGTTGGTGATGTGGACACTAAGGAACTTGAAGCTCTCAACCTGCTCCACTACACCCCCATTGATGAGAATGGGGAGGCATGCTCAGTCCTGTTTTTCCTGTAGTCCACAATCATCTCCTTTGTCTTGATCACATTGAGGGAGAGGTTGTTGTCCTGGCACCACATGGCCAGGTCTCTGACTTCCTCCCTATAAGCTTTCTCGTCGTTGTTGGTGATCAGGCCTACCACTGTTGTGTAATCGGCAAACTTAATGATGGTGTTGGAGTCAAACCTGGCCGTGTAGTCATGAGTGAACAGGGAGTACAGGAGGGGACTGAGCACGTACCCCTAAGGGGCTCCAGTGTTGAGGATCAGAGTGGCGGATGTATTGTTACCTACCCTGACCACCTGGGGGCAGCCCGTCAGGAAGTCCAGGATCCAGTTGCAGTGGGAGGTCTTTAGTCCCAGGGTCCTAAGCTTATTGATGAGCTTTGAAGGCACTATGGTGTTGAACGCTGAGCTGTAGTCAATGAACATCATTATCACATTGGTGTTCCTTTTGTCCAGGAGGGAAAGGGCAGTGTGGAGTGCAATAGAGATTGCATCATCTGTGCATCTGTTAGAACGATATGCAAATTGTAGTGGGTTCTAATTGCAGTCGCTGTACTCGCCTTTAGGCGAGGATAGCTGGGCTGCAAGCCCAGCTTCAGACGCAATCGTTAGGCAAGGGTAATTTCAGTGTAGGAAAGGATGAAACAGCGTCTGTGCCACCAGTAAGTACAGATAGTAGTATAAATCCCCTGGCACAGTCCCCGCAGCCGGACAACTTTCTCACGGTTTCTGGAAGGAAATGCTGTAGGAACGCTCAACCGGTGTCGCTCATTCAGCCAACAGAAACTTTCAACCGGTTTTCCCCATTAAGCAGCGGGTCGGATTAAAACGAATCATCCAGCGATCATACACTGTTTACCGGGGGGCAGGGCTACCGACGTTAAGGCAAATCTGAAGATGGTGCTGGCTAAAGCTAAAACTGGCGAGTGTAGAGAGTATAGAGATATTGTTATCCACGTCGGCACCAACGATGTTAGGATGAAACAGTCAGAGATCACCAAGCGCAACATAGCTTCTGCGTGTAAATCAGCTAGAAAGATGTGTCGGCATCGAGTAATTGTCTCTGGCCCCCTCACAGTTAGGGGGAGTGATGAGCTCTACAGCAGAGTCTCACAACTCAATCGCTGGTTGAAAACTGTTTTCTGCCCCTCCCAAAAGATAGAATTTGTAGATAATTGGCCCTCTTTCTGGGACTCACCCACAAACAGGACCAAGCCTGACCTGCTGAGGAGTGACGGACTCCATCCTAGCTGGAGGGGTGCTGTCATTTTATCTACCAACATAGACAGGGCTCTAACTCCTCTAGCTCCACAATGAAATAGGGTGCAGGCCAGGCAGCAGGCTGTTAGCCAGCCTGCCAGCATAGTGGAGTCTGCCACTAGCACAGTCAGTGTAGTCAGCTCGGCAAAACTAAACATGGCGTTGTTCGCCTTAGCAATCTCACTAGGATAAAGACCACCTCCATTCCTGTCATTATTGAAAGAGATCATGATACCTCACATCTCAAAATAGGGCTACTTAATGTTAGATCCCTTACTTCAAAGGCAATTATAGTCAATTAACTAATCACTGATCATAATCTTGATGTGATTGGCCTGACTGAAACATGGCTTAAGCCTGATGAATTTACTGTGTTAAATGAGGCCTCACCTCCTGGCTACACTAGTGACCATATCCCCCGTGCATCCGGCAAAGGCGGAGGTGTTGCTAGCATTTACGATAGCAAATTTCAATTTACAAAAAAAAAAAATGACGTTTTCGTCTTTTGAGCTTCTAGTCATGAAATCTATGCAGCCTACTCAATCACTTTTTATAGCTACTGTTTACAGGCCTCCTGGGCCATATACAGCTTTCCTCACGGAGTTCCCTGAATTCCTATCGGACCTTGTAGTCATAGCAGATAATATTATAATCTTTGGTGACTTTAATATTCACATGGAAAAGTCCACAGACCCACTCCAAAAGACTTTCGGAGCCATCATCGACTCAGTGGGTTTTGTCCAACATGTCTCTGGACCCACTCACTGTCACAGTCATACGCTGGACCTAGTTTTGTCCCATGGAATAAATGTTGTGGATCTTAATGTTTTTCCTCATAATCCTGGACTATCGGACCACCATTTTATTACGTTTGCAATTGCAACAAATAATCTGCTCAGACCCCAACCAAGGAACATCAAAAGTCGTGCTATAAATTCACAGACAACACAAAGATTCCTTGATGTCCTTCCAGATTCCCTCTGTCTACCCAAGGACGCCAGAGGACAAAAATCAGTTAACCACCTAACTGAGGAACTCAATTTAAACTTGCGCAATACCCTAGATGCAGTTGCACCCCTAAAAACTAAAAACATTTCTCATAAGAAACTAGCTCCCTGGTACACAGAAAATACCCGAGCTCTGAAGCAAGTTTCCAGAAAATTGGAACGGAAATGGCGCCACACCAAACTGGAAGTCTTACTCTGGACCCTGATCTCTCTTTTGAAGAACATATCAAGACCATTTCAAGGACAGCTTTTTTCCATCTACGTAACATTGCAAAAATCAGAAACTTTCTGTCCAAAAAATTATGCAGAAAAATTAATCCATGCTTTTGTCACTTCTAGGTTAGACTACTGCAATGCTCTACTTTCCGGCTACCCGGATAAAGCACTAAATAAACTTCAGTTAGTGCTAAATACGGCTGCTAGAATCCTGACTAGAACCAAAAAAAATGATCATATTACTCCAGTGCTAGCCTCTCTACACTGGCTTCCTGTCAAAGCAAGGGCTGATTTCAAGGTTTTACTGCTAACCTACAAAGCATTACATGGGCTTGCTCCTACCTATCTCTCTGATTTGGTCCTGCCGTACATAACTACACGTACACTACGGTCACAAGACGCAGGCCTCCTAATTGTCCCTAGAACTTCTAAGCAAACAGCTGGAGGCAGGGCTTTCTCCTATTGAGCTCCATTTTTATGGAACGGTCTGCCTACCCATGTCTTTACTGAAGACTCATCTCTTCAGTGGGTGATATGATTGAGTGTAGTCTGGCCCAGGATTGGGAAGGTGAACGGAAAGGCTCTGGAGCAACGAACTGCCCTTGCTGTCTCTGCCTGGCCGGTTCCCCTCTTTCCACTGGGATTCTCTGCCTCTAACCCTATTACAGGGGCTGAGTCACTGGCTTACTGGGGCTCTCTCATGCCGTCCCTGGAGGGGGTGCGTCACCTGAGTGGGTTGATTCACTGATGTGGTCTTCCTGTCTGGGTTGGCGCCCCCCCCTTGGGTTGTGCTGTGGCGGAGGTCTTTGTGGGCTATACTCAGCCTTGTCTCAGGATGGTAAGTTGGTGGTTGAAGATATCCCTCTAGTGGTGTGGGGGCTGTGCTTTGGCAAAGTGGGTGGGGTTATATCCTGCCTGTTTGGCCCTGTCCGGGGGTGTCCTCGGATGGGGCCACAGTGTCTCCTGACCCCTCCTGTCTCAGCCTCCAGTATTTATGCTGCAGTAGTTTATGTGTCGTGAGGCTAGGGTCAGTTTGTTATATCCGGAGTACTTCTCCTGTCCTATTCGGTGTCCTGTGTGAATCTAAGTGTGCGTTCTCTAATTCTCTCCTTCTCTCTTTCTTTCTCTCTCTTGGAGGACCTAAGCCCTAGGACCATGCCCCAGGACTAACTGACATGATGACTCCTTGCTGTCCCCAGTCCACCTGGCCGTGCTGCTGCTCCAGTTTCAACTGACCTGAGCCCTAGGACCATGCCCCAGGACTACCTGACATGATGACTCCTTGCTGTCCCCAGTCCACCTGACCGTGCTGCTGCTCCAGTTTCAACTGTTCTGCCTTATTATTATTCGACCATGCTGGTCATTTATGAACATTTTAACATCTTGGCCATGTTCTGTTATAATCTCCACCCGGCACAGCCAGAAGAGGACTGGCCACCCCACATAGCCTGGTTCCTCTCTAGGTTTCTTCCTAGGTTTTGGCCTTTCTAGGTAGTTTTTCCTAGCCACCGTGCTTCTACACCTGCATTGCTTGCTGTTTGGGGTTTTATGCTGGGTTTCTGTACATCACTTTGAGATATCAGCTGATGTACGAAGGGCTATATTAATACATTTGATTTGATTTGATTTGTCTAGGGTTTCTGGGTTAATGGTGATGATGTGAGCCATGACCAGTCTTTCCAAGCACTTCATGGCTACAGACGTGAGTGCTACGGGTCGGTAGTCATTTAGGCAGGTTACCTTAGTGTTCTTGGGCACAGGCACTATGGTGGTCTGCTTAAAACATGTTGGTATTATAGACTCGGACAGGAAGAGGTTGAAAATGTCAGTGAACACACTTGCCAGTTGGTCAGCGCATGCTCGCAGTACACGTCCTGGTAATTTGTCTGGCCCTGCGGCCTTGTGAATGTTGACCTGTTTAAAGGTCTTACTCACATCGGCTACAGAGAGCGTGATCACACAGTCTTCCAGAACAGCTGGTGCTCTCATGCATATTTCAATGTTATTTGCCTCGAAGAAAGCATAGAAGTAGTTAGCCTCGTCTGGTAGGCTCGTGTCACTGGGCAGCTCTCGGCTGTGCTTCCCTTTGTAGTCAATAATGGTTTGCATGCCCTGCCACATCCGACGAGCGTCAGAGCCGGTGTAGTACGATTCGATCTTAGTACTGTATTTACGCTTTGCCTGTTTGATGGTTCGTTGGAGGACATAGCAGGATTTCTTATAAACTTCCGGGTTAGAATCCCGGCAGCTCTAGCCTTTATCTCAGTGTGGATGTTGCCTGTAATCCATGGCTTCTGGTTGGGGTATGTACGTATGGTCACTGTGGGGACAACGTCATCGATGCACTTATTGATGAAGCCAATGACGGATGTGATGTACTCCTCAATGCAATCGGAGAAATCCCGGATAGCTTAGCATCTGCTTCATCTGACCACTTTTTTATTGATCTAGTCACGGGTGCTTCCTGATTTAATTTTTACTTGTAAGCAGGAATCAGGAGGTTAGAATTATGGTCAGATTTACCAAATGGAGGGCGAGGGAGAGGTTTGTATGCTTCTCTGTGTGTGGAGTAAAGGTGGTCCAGAGTTTATTTCCTTCTGGTTGTAATACTAGATGATCATTTTGAAAGATACTGTATTTGATCTGTAATACTTCAGTGGGAGATTATTGCAGTGCAATAAATAGTAATGACACTGCTTATCAGTGTTCAACAGGGTCACAAGGTTATTTTTCAGGTAAGCTGCTGAGAGTACAATTGACACGTGACACCCACAGATTTACTCTGGATCAAACGACCAGGAGGGGTGTGCCAAGTTCACTCAGAGAACTCCTAGTTCCATTGTAATGCCTTCTGAGCATTCATTAAAGAACAAGATAACGTATTTATGGTTTGCGGAAGCCTTGCAGGAAGTTGGCCTCTTACTTTTGCTAATATTGAGCTTTTATCATGGATTGAACGCTGATCAGGAAAAATACGATACCACGACATGAGCTTATATCATAAAGAATACCACTGCTATTAATATCACATGGAACAAGAATATCAGTTGTTTTTTACACCATCAAATCCATTATTATGTATGCCATTGGCCATATGAGATTGGATACAGTAACTGAATAACAATTGCAACTTTGGCTGACTCTGTGGCAATCCCAAACAAGACAATCAGTTTAATTGTTTTTATTATTTAACCTTTATTTAACTAGGCAAGCCAGTTAAGAACAAATTCTTATTTACAATGATGGCCTACCTCGGCCAAACCCGGACAACGCTGGGAAAATTGTGCGCCGCCCTATGGGACTCCCAATCACGGCCGGATGTGATCCAGCCTGGATTGGAACCAGTGACACCTCTTGCACTGAGATGCAGTGCCTTAGACCGCTGCACCACTCGGGAGGCAATGGGCTGTATACAACTACAAAGTCTAGATAATACACTTTCCAGAAATGGACACAATAATCAAATTAATTAAATGTTTCAGTAATTTACTGTATGTCTGTCTTGGAAAGCTTATTGGAAAGCATTTTGACAAAAAACAGCAGTGTCTCACTTTTTATTGATCTCTCTAAGGCTTTTGATACAGTTGATCATGCTATGCAGAGATTGTCGAGTGTAGGTCTTTCAGAGCATGCAGTTGCATGGTTTGCTAACTATCTGTCTGATATAACTCAGTGCACTCAATTTGATGGGCTTATGTCTGTTAAATTGTCTGTTTTTAATGGTGTGCCCCAAGGCTCTGTACTTGGTCCTCTCTTATTCACTATTTATATCAATGATTTAGACAAAAATGTCCAAAATGTGCAACCTCATTATGCTGTGTCACGTCCTGACCATAGAAAGCCTTTATTTTATATGGTGTAGTAGGTCAGGGCATGACTGGGAGGGTGTTCTAGTTTATTATTTCTTAGTGTAGTCTAGTTTTTGTATTTCTATGTTGGCCTGGTATGGTTCCCAATCATGTTATCCCTGATTGGGGATCATATTTAGGTAGCCTTTTCCCACCTGTTGTTTGTGGGATCTTGTTTTTGTATTGTTGCTTTTGAGCCCTACAAGGCTGTACATTCGTTTGTTTCTCTTTACTGTTTTTGTTGCTGGTTCACATTCAAGTATATTTATGATGAACCCAAATCACGCTGCGCCTTGGTCTATCCCTTTTGACGAGCATTACAGGCTGATGATACTGTTATTTACTGTCTCTTACAACAGCTTTCCAGAACTTGCAAACTGCTTTTTATACTGTTCAACATACCTTGTGTCAATTGAAGCGTATCTTCAATACTGACAAATCTAAACTAATGGTGTTTTCTAAAGCAAGAAATAGACCTCTGAACCTACCTGTCAGGGCAAAGAGATTGAGGTTGTAACGTCATATAAATATCTTTGAATTTTAATTGATGACAGCCTCTTTTGAAAAGCATATTCAACAACTTACAAAAAAATTGAGGCTGAAATTGGGATTTTATTTTAGGAATAAGGCCTGTTTTTCTATTGAAGCCAGGAGGCTAGTATCAGCTACATTTATGCCTTTACTAGACTATGGGGATATTTCATATGAATGCTTCTGCTCAGTGTTTGAGATCAATTGACACCCTTTACCATTGCACTTTGAGATTTATTTTAAACTGCGAAACCCTTACGCACCACTGCACTTTGTATACCAGGGTTGGCTGGCCTTCTCTAGTCACTCATAGGCTCAGTCACTGGTATACTTTAATTTACAAAGCCATTTTGGGTTTACTACCTTTTTATTTGGGCATTTTTATTGTTCAGAAATTTGGTGGGTACTCTCTTCGTTCGCTGGACTTTATCCTGATAACTGTCCGAACTGAATTTGGTAAAAGGGCTTTTATGTACTCTGCGCCATCATCTTGGAACGCCTTACAAAATACTTTTAAACTGGAAGAACCTGTCCCGATTGGTATTTTTAAATCACTGATGAATGATCTTGAGACTGATTCCCTGACCTGTCAATGTTTTTAATTTGCTGTTTTTGATTTTGTTATACTATTTTGAATTCTATGTTTTTTACTAGATTATTTCGTCGTTTTTCATGTTTGTCTGTAATTTTTGTAATGACTTGGTGCTACCTATCTTGGCCAGGACGCTCTTGAAAAAGAGATTTTAAATCTCATTGAGTGGTAAATCGCAGTGGTCTAAGGCTGTGCCACCAGAGACTCTGGGTTCGAGCCCAGGCTCTGTCGCAGCCGGCCGTGTGTCGTCCGGGTTAAGGAGGGTTTGGCCGGTAGGGATATCCTTGTCTCATCACGCACTAGCAACTCCTGTTGCCGGCCGGGCGCAGTGCACGTTATCCAGGTCGCCAGGTGCACAGTGTTTCCTCCAACACATTGGTGCGGCTGGCTTCCGGGTTGAATGCGCACTGTGTTAAGAAGCAGTGCGGCTTGGTTGGGTTGTGTTTCGGAGGACGCATGGCTTTCGAACTTCGTCTCTCCCGAGCCCCCCCCCCCACTAGCAGCGATGAGACAAGATAGTAACTACTAACAATTGGATACCACGAAATTGGAGAGAAACTGCGAAAAATTCAAAAAATAAAAAGGTTAAAAATATATATTTTTAAATCACATTAGCTATCAATCAGAAACAACAAGCCATGAAGGTGCCAAGTACCTTTATTCACATTAGCGTCATACAGCAGTTTGATTTTTAGTGAGCACAGTTCCCTACGGAAATAACTTACACAGAAATGTATAAATAAATACTTCAATATATCTATATACCATAGATAATTTGTGGCTGACAAAAATAATTTAATAAATACTTTTGGACCTAATAAACAAAATCTCTCCAAATATCTCTTCTTTCACGTTACACTATTTCACCTCAATACGATCTACATCTTTATATACCTGT
Source organism: Oncorhynchus mykiss (assembly GCF_013265735.2). Classification (NCBI taxonomy): domain Eukaryota; kingdom Metazoa; phylum Chordata; class Actinopteri; order Salmoniformes; family Salmonidae; genus Oncorhynchus; species Oncorhynchus mykiss. The sequence goes on from NC_048579.1 coordinate 17,207,541, forward strand.
TCTGATAATCTTTAATATAAATATAAACACATTTCTAAATATGTTATATTGTAATATATAGTATCTTTATCTATATATTTTATATACAATTTCAAAGCATGACTTTCTATGGATATTGGACAAATGTAACTTGGGCTGCTCCAGAATTAGCGTGGGTTGCCTTCCCACATGATTCATGCAGCCTGGGATGGGATCTAAAGTTAATCTTAAGAGTGTACAGCGAAACTAAGAGAGTAGGTGCAAGAAAACAGTCTTCAGTTCATGGCTTCAAACAAAGTGTTCCAGTTTAGATTTTTTCTTGTTTAATTCTATTAAATAGTCTGCAATGTTGCTACAATGACAATATTGAAAATTCACTGTATGAGTGCTATAAGAGGTCTTTGTCTAATTCAATGACTTTTATCCTTTCACATGAATTCTAATTAGCCGATACTGATTGTACAATATATTGTTGACAAATTCAATTGCACATCAACGTCTAAGGGGCTCTTGTGTGGTAGGTTAGAGTGCTATGGTGGTAAAGTAAGGACATCAATCACGATGCATGGACTGACCCCAGGCCGGGGTCAACAGCAGGTTCTGTAGGTGTGGGTTTTAGCATTAGGACATGGTACCAAAGACAGGGTTATGGCGGCAGATGCTGGGACCAAACTCATCGTAGTCCTTTTTTGAGTGACAAACCTGGAGAAACTCAGGCTGTGAAGGAAAGAAACAGAATATAAAAAATTAAGGAGCAACAGGGGATTTATCTCAGTACTTTAGGCAGATGAAAAAGGTTGGATAACACCAGATTAGAGGTCGACCGATTAATCGGAATGGCCGATTAATTAGGGCAGATTTAAAGTTTTCATAATAATCGGAAATCGGTATTTTTGGGCGCCGATTTGCAGATTAAAAAAAATATATATATATTTTATACCTTTATATAACTAGGCAAGACACTTAAGAACACATTCTTATTTTCAATGACGGCCTAGGAACGGTGGGTTAACTGCCTTGTTCAGGGGCAGAACGACAGATTTTCACCTTGTCAGCTCGGGAGATCCAATCTTGCAATCTTACAGTTAACTAGTCCAACGCAATAACGACCTGCCTCTCTCTCGTTGCACTCCACAAGGAGACTGCCTGTTAGGCGAATGCAGTAAGCCAAGGTAAGTTGCTAGCTAGCATTAAACTTATCTCATAAAAAACAATCAATCATAATCACTAGTTAACTAAACATGGTTGATGATATTGCTAGATATTATCTAGCGTGTCCTGCGTTGCATATAATCTGACTGAGCATACAAACATACAAGTATCTGACTGAGTGGTGGCAGGCAGAAGCAGGCACATAAACATTCATTCAAACAGCACTTTCGTGCGTTTTGCCAGCAGCTCTTCGTTGTGCGTCAAGCATTGCGCTGTTTATGACTTCAAGCCTATCAACTCCCGAGATGAGGCTGGTGTAACCGAGGTGAAATGGCTAGCTAGTTAGCGCACTCTAACTAGAGGGACGGAAGCTATACTGTTACACTGGCAATACTAAAGTGCCTATAAGAACATCCAATAGTCAAAGGTTAATGAAATACAAATGGTATAGAGGGAAATAGTCCTATAATTCCTATAATAACTACAACCTAAAACTTCTTACCTGAGAATATTGAAGACTCATGTTAAAAGGAACCACCAGCTTTCATAAGTTCTCATGTTCTGAGCAAGGAACTTAAACGTTAGCTTTCTTACATGGCACATATTGCACTTTTACATTCTTCTCCAAAACTTTGTTTTTGCATTATTTAAACCAAATTTAACATGTTTCATTATTGATTTTATTGATGTATTATATTAAGTTAAAATAAGTGTTCATTCAGTATTTATTGTTGTAATTGTCATTATTACAAATAAAATAAAAAAAATTGGCCGATTAATCGGTATCGGCTTTATTTGGTCCTCCAATAATCGGTATCGGCGTTGAAAAATCATAATCGGTCGACCTTTACACCAGACACAGCATTATTACAGATGTACAATCTTAATTTGAGCCAGTTTGCTACAGCAGGAAACTAATCCTGCAGCAACAGGACATTTGAATTATTATGTAGATTTAATTCATGGACATTTTTTGTAGGAGTTGATCCATTTTTCTTTAGGGCAAAGTCAGACATTTTAAAGTGGAAATAATAAACTTTAGAAGCCTTTTTAAACCTAGAATACACTATTGTGCAGGAAATAGTTCAGCAACAAAAGAGTAATTAAATGAAGATCCTTTATCTGTAGGCTGAGTACTGTTTATATATTGATTCTATATATACTGTACATTAATACAGTAGACATGTGATAGTGAATGATAATAATAATAATAACATAACTTGTTAACCTTCGCAGTATGACCATGTAGAAAATGTAGTGTGTATGCGTGGGTGCGTGCTCTGTGTGTGAGTGTGTACATGTGCACTGTGTATGGTCTTTACCGTAGAGGCAAGCATGGATCCTCCAAACCACACGGCATAGCGCTGCATGTGGTGTGTAACCACCAGGACCTCCATGGGCTTGGGCTGAAAACAACAGGAAAGTAGACAGATTACCATCCATCCTGAGCCCAGTTCTACCCTGCATCACAATAGCCTGGACAATGTCAGATCTGTATTGCCAACTCCTATGATTGTTGTCGTACCAAACATGACCATAGGAGGCAGGAAAGCACGAACAGACACACACCTTTATCCTTCCTCCACTGAGCTCCTCACTCAATTTGAGCCGGGCGTCTACCGACCGCTTCAGGTCTCTCTGCAGCCGCCGGCCAAAGTCTCTGAACATGGTGGAACCGCCAGACAGGACAATATTCTGTAATGTGTCAGTACACAACACAACTATAGGGTGTCAGTTTTCTAGCCCATCAAAGCAATAACAACACCTTCATTCACCAAAAGTAGTCAATCTTGCTAAACACACAATCAAGAGACAATAATTGGTGGGCGCTTATAGTTGTCCTTTTTTACACATACACAAGTATGCAATTTATACGCATGTGTGAATTGAAAATGTATTTTTTTAATATCCCCATTTCATTGAGACACCCATGGAGTATGGGGTCACAGCCAGGGTCAGTCATTATGAATGATGCACCTGGCGGAATTAGGGCTAAATGCCTTGCTCAAGGGCACATCGACAGATGTTCAATATTTTTGTGCATGCTTTCTGTGTCTAGTTTATGCTTCAATGTCATCACAGAATTAGGGCTTAATCACAAATTATTAACCGGGTGGTTCGAGCTCTGAATGCTGATTGGCTGAAAGGTGTGGTATATCAGACAGTATACCACGGCTATGACAAAACATTTATTTTTACTGTTCTAATTAGGTTGGTAACCAGTTTATAATAGCAATAATGCACCTCAGCTTTGCATCGTGCCTAAGAACAGCCCTTAGCCGTGGTATATTGGCCATATACCACACTCCCTCTGGCCTTATTGCTTAAATAACACCCCTTGAAAGTTGCTGATATCAAATGTGTAAAGGCTACACTGGTCAGGTCTCAAACCCTAACGAGAGAGAGAGAGAAAGAGAGAGAGAGAGCGAAAGAGAGAGCGAAAGAGAGAGGAAAAGGCTCAGGGAATATTGGGACAGTCATTCGACCTTAATTAAATATTGACGTTCAGCGATAATAGGGGATCAACCAGCGATCCTCCGCCATTACAGGTCGAGGGGGTCAATCGTTTGTTAATAAACTTTAGAGGCTTTGGGAGGAAATGTATCCCGTTGTTTGGATTGGGCTGAGCTAGAATAACTTCTGCAGCAATAAAAAAAGTACTGTTCTCCATCTATTTTTCATCCCTCTCTCCCTCCCTCTTTCATCCCTCTTTCCATCCATGTTTTGCCTTTCTGAAATGAATCCATTTATTACTCGTGTCAGAGGAGGAGATGAGAGCCCAGCAGCAGAGCGTTTTACTGCAGATGACCACCTTTCAATTTGTGAAGAAGATGGTTTAAGCTTATAGTCCACCTCAGGTGTTGTGACTCGTGGGGATAGTTAGAATGCTCAATGAATTGTTAAATGTATTCAATTGCCCAGAAGATTGCAATATTTTATTTTAGGCAGTTGGTTCACTGGGCTATTACAAGTTCAATGACTTGTCTCAATGTTTTTATAAATACCCCAGTTTGATGTTTTAATTTGATATGCAGATGAGTGGCATGAATATCATGGACATTTATAACACATGAGAGCAAGATAATTTGCATTCATTCTGTGTTTAGAAAAAATATATGTTTTGTTGGCATGATCCAAGCTAAATGAAGACTAGAATGTGAACTGAAATGGCCATTGAATAAGTCAGGTGCCGTGTTCAAGCGGATGTCCCCTCATTGCCTCCAACAAGGCCAACATGCATCTACCAGTAAGATAACAAGGTGTACACTGACGCCTGGTGGACAAAATATGAACAACTATTCAGAATCAAAACTGTCAATACTAAATGTATTGCAGAGCAAGTCTGACATATTTAAAATAATCTTCAAATCATATTATTTCTTAAATGAATTGTTAAACTGGAAATACATGCATTTCCCCCATCACACAATCAATTGCAGAACGTAGTGTTGAAGCCATACCTTATATAGAGGTCTTCTGACATCTATTGGACAGTTCATTATAACCTCGTCAACTATATCTGAGATTGGCTGCGTGAAGTCTGGGTTGGCAAACTGTAAAACACAGGAGCAGATATAGTGGGTATTACATGTGAATGTTTAAAGCAAGGTTCAATGCAGCTGTTTTTATCTCAATACCAAATTATTTCTGGGTAAGAATTAAGAATGTTACTGTTATTGTTTTTAATTAAAATGTTAGAAAATAAACAAAACTAGCTTCTTAGCAAAGAGCAATTTCTCAAGAAAGAATTTAGCTATGACTGTCTGGGAGTGGTCTGGAGAAAGGAAAACTGAAAACTAGCTGTTATTGTCAGATAGACTTAAAATAATAAAGAGTTCCAAACCTAACTAATTTACCACCTGGTGTTGTCACCAGGCAGGCCAAAACGCCATCCCACCAAAACAGGCTGAAATATTAGGCTTTCTTTTCAAACAGCTCTTACACTAAAAAGGCATTATCATTCCAACCTCAGTGTGTAAATATGTATAAAACACATGGAACCATGATTTTGACTGCACTGGGCCTTTAAATGAGAATAATCTTAAATTTGTCAACTTTATTCTGCATAACAATTATTCATCTTTTTTTTTTTATACCGATATCTTACATGACTACAATTTGTTCTTTCTTGAAGATACTCATTTCAAATTAGTAATTAATCCAACTGGATCCTTATTGGGTAACATGTTACTTCTTATATATAAATAGTGTAGCATAAAATAAACGCTACCCATTATTCAGAATATCAATGAATACCTCTGGATGAAAGAATATTTCTGGACCTAAAAAGCGTTCATATCCAACATCTATGTGGAATTCAGATTTGTTGATGGCATTGATGCCTTTGTACTTCTTGATCCATTTCCCAGGGTCCGTGTCATATTTGGCAAATTCCTTCACAATGTCTGGACAGATGTAGCAGTACCTCTCCTGGGAAAACAAAACAACATATAAACAAGTGTGAGCTTACATTGTCCATTTATGTACATAATGTAGCATCAGTCCAACAACCATTACACCAATCAAAACCTCTTAAAGAGGTCGCTAGGTGTTGCTAGGTAGCTTCACTACTATTCTCCTCCTTACCTTGACTGCCTTGGCTGTCTCCATGGACTGTTCCGGGGGGATGCCCACCTCCCTTTCTCTGAGGAGCTGCTGAATAAACAAGGTGATGTCTCGACCTGCTATGGGGATGTGTTTTATACAGCTCCCAATGACGTAGCCTTCAGCCTAGCACAGGACACATAAGTCACAATGACTCAAACAGTCAAGAATCCTAAATATCAAGTCAACAACAGGTTAACATAATATGATCCTGATCATGTCTCAAAGAGTTACTCTATACCTGCAGCATAACTATGAATTTGCACAACATGAAACACTTAAAGCTGCAATATGTATCTAGAAAACATTTAGAAAACAGCTGACAGTGAAGAAGGCATCTGAACAAGTCTATGAACGTGCTGTGACTTTTACGTTAACAAGTACCAATATATCTCAATATGGGTACAGCACTTGTTTTCACTGTATAGTATTCTATTTTATGGTATCCAATTCTATTTTATATATAGCCATAAAGAAAAAGTCCACATACGGGATCCCAGCAATCATTGAATTTGACACAGCATTTTACTCATCATAAACAACAGACACAGAACTTCATGCCATATCACTTTTACAGAGAGGGAGTTATATTTAGGAGAGTCATGTGCACAGGTGGTGCGTCTCAATAAGCTAAAGTGGCTACTTCTCCTTGTTTCCTCTCTGCCAGCAACCCTGATTTTAAAATTGACAGGACAGCAACACTGATTTAAAAAGACAGGACAGCAACCCTGATTTAAAAAGACAGGACAGCAACACTGATTTAAAAAGGCAGGACAGCAACCCTGATTTAAAAAGGCAGGACAGCAACCCTGATTTAAAAAGACAGGACAGCAACACTGATTTAAAAAGACAGGACAGCAACCCTGATTTAAAAAGACAGGACAGCAACACTGATGTAAAAAGACAGGACAGCAACACTGATTTAAAAAGACAGGACAGCAACACTGATTTAAAAAGACAGGACAGCAACCCTGATTTAAAAAGACAGGACAGCAACCCTGATTTAAAAAGACAGGACAGCAACACTGATTTAAAAAGACAGGACAGCAACCCTGATTTAAAAAGACAGGACAGCAACACTGATTTAAAAAGACAGGACAGCAACACTGATTTAAAAAGACAGGACAGCAACCCTGATTTAAAAAGACAGGACAGCAACACTGATTTAAAAAGACAGGACAGCAACCCTGATTTAAAAAGACAGGACAGCAACACTGATTTAAAAAGACAGGACAGCAACCCTGATTTAAAAAGACAGGACAGCAACCCTGATTTAAAAAGACAGTATAGCTAAAAGCAATATGGCGAAGGCCCACAAGGGAATTTGCTTTGACCTGGAGGAGGGAAAAGCCACCTTGGTCTGTTGAGAAACAGTATGAGAGTCTTAGGCTGCGTTTACACAGGCAGCCCAATTCTGATATTTGTTCCACTAATTGGTCTTTTGACCAATCACATCAGATCTTTTTCAGAGCTGATCTAATTGGTCAAAATACCAAAGAGTTGAAGCATGTCCTGGGGTGGGGGAGTTCAACCCATGTTACAGGGATGTTTCTATCAGGGAAGGGATAGGATGGTTATAAAACGTCCCCTTACATGCCTTTCCTCATTGGATCCTCCCATTAACCCACGATGCCTTGGATCATGTTGTATATTGACATTCCTTTGAATTTGGACAGACACACAATCAAAACAGATCAATAAAGGAGTTAAGTTGGGCTTGCTAGCTGCTTCCACTCACAATAAAGACATTTCTGTTTTGTTCCCACAATTAAAGCTAAGCAACCAAGATGGCCTAGCTTTTCTTGAGGAATGCCAACAAATGTTGAGGTTTATAATGCCTTCATAAGGTTGGCATAGCACTTCTGTCATGGAAGATTATGGCAACCCCAATGTTGATGGACGGTTTCATAACAGTTTAACGTGACATAAGACAACATTAAGCTTTCACGACAAGTGTGATTATAAGCCTCTATGACCTATTAGGCCTGCGACCTACTTTGTCATAGTGTCTTTTAACAACAAAAAAACGTTGATATGCTTTTGTTACCACAGGTATGGCGTGGGTGACTCCATCTCCGCTGTCAATCACGATTCCTGTCAGTGTTCGCTCGCCTACTTGTCTAGACGTCCATGATGCTGCCAGGGCTAGAACTGCCTGAAATGAACCAGTACAATCACTGAGAGACAGATTTCAATGTGATTAGACCTAGGGCTGTGGCGGTCATGAAATATTGTAAACATGTTTAGAATCTCCAAGCCTCCACGCATACATGTATGCCTTTGGAATATCTACATTGAAAAAAAGTCTAATAAACCCATTTAATGAAACCATCACAATAAATCCATTATTTATTTTAGGCAAGTCTAAAGAAACATTATGATATGAAGAAAATGTATTTCAGAAGAACAGAATATGAGTTGGCCTACTGTATTTTATCTGGCTATGCGTCCTGCCATAGGCTGTAGACTAGTTAATTTAGCAGACAAGATATGTTTTTAAGTCCCGTGACATTATTTTATATTATATGATTTTATAGTAAGAAGAATATAATTGAACTTGGCGGAATAAAATAGGAAGGATATTTTTCCCATTCCGGAGCAATTTTGAGAGTAAAAGTGATCATTTGAAACAGGTCCTATATGCTAAACTAGATTTTGAGTTAATTGGCTAATTTAGATATGAATGATACAAATCTTAGATTGTCTTAAAAATCAAAACATATTTGGGCTGCATGATGCTACTATATGCAACAAAAAGTCACAAAAAAAGCTTCCTTGCCTCAGGCTGCACACCCTGTTCTCTCATCAAGTGGTCATATATTCAACCATCAGACTATTCTCGAATTAATCTTGTCTTAACTAATATGGAGGAAAAAAAATATTTAGAATGTCCCAATATCAAATAAGTAGGAACAACATGAGGCTGCTGAGGGGAGGACGGCTCATATTAATGTACGGAAACAGCGCAAATGGAATGGCATCAAACAACTGTAACCATGTATTTGATACCATTTCACTTATTCCTCTCCAGCCATTACCACAAGCCCGTCCTCCCCAATTAAGGTATCATCAACCTTGTGTTGTAGGAACAGGGGGCAGGGGAAAAAAGACATCATCCGTATGCACTCGAATAGCAAATAGAGGCTGCTTTCCCAGTTTAAATCATGCTGAGGCTAGTCCGGTTTTATAGCAGAGCAGCTGAGAAATAGATCTAAATATAGTAGCAGCTGGGATCCTCCTCTTTTTAGTGGCAACCATCAAAAACTCTGCTATCACACGGGATTGCATATAGAAATGTCTGGGCTTATAAGAACACTTATTTCACTTCACGCATCAACCAATGTCTGAGGAGCATGCAGCCTCTCACTGCACGACAGGTGATATTCCACCCAAACTCTCTATGCTATGGGCTCTCCAACCATGTTCCTGCAGCTACCCAGTGCTTCATTTGGGAAACCAAATTAAATCTGTTTGGGAATAGCGATAGTAACATGTTTTCATAACGCAACACATTTAATTAACTAAAACTGTTGACAGCCCCTATTTCTGCGTGCTTGAAAAAGGAATGAAGGAGAGGAGATGGACAAATTCACTATAATTGTAAGCTAACTCTGTAAGCCGCCCTGCACAATCAATGAACCAACAGCATCACCTAGGCCTATATGTTCTCTGCCAGACACATGGATTGATGTTTGGAGCGTATCATAAGGTAACCAGTTCAACCAGTATGAATAGTACAGTCCAGATTCAAAGGTGATTGCTAGAATTTGTTTAATTTTGAAGTATAGGCTAGAACAGTCATATACCAAAAACATCCTAAATCTATATATGTTTTTTTTTATGTTTTTCCACCTTGCATAATATGCAGTAGGCTATTAGGTTATGTATTATCTAATGCCATAATCATTATTTTCATTCAGGTTTATTTTTCGGGCTTTGGCTCATATCGTATACAGTGTTTTCGGAAAGTATTCAGACCCCTTGACTTTTTCCACATTTTGTTACATTACAGCCTTATTCTAAAATGTATTAAATAAAAAAATCCTCAGCAATCTACACACAAAACCCCATAATGACAAAGTGAAAATGGGTTTTTAGAAATGTTTGTACATTTATAAAATATAAAAACAGAAATACCTAATTTACATAAGTAAATAAGACCTTTCGCTATAAGACTCTAAATTGATCTCAGGTACAGTGGGGCAAAAAAGTATTTAGTCAGCCACCAATTGTGCAAGTTCTCCCACTTAAAAAGATGAGCGAGGCCTGTAATTTTCATCATAGGTACACTTCAACTATGACAGACAAAATGAGAGAAAACAATTCAGAAAATCACATTGTAGGATTTTTAATGAATTTATTTTGCAAATTATGGTGGAAAATAAGTATTTGGTCAATAACAAAAGTTTATCTCAATACTTTGTTATATACCCTTTGTTGGCAATGACAGAGGTCAAACGTTTTCTGTAAGTCTTCACAAGGTTTTCACACACTGTTGCTAGTATTTTGGCCCATTCCTCCATGCAGATCTCCTCTAGAGCAGTTATGTTTTGGGGCTGTTGCTGGGAAACACGGACTTTCAACTCCCTTCAAAGATTTCCTATGGGGTTGAGATCTGGAGACTGGCTAGGCCACTCCAGGACCTTGAAATGCTTCTTACGAAGCCACTCCTTCGTTGCCCGGGCGGTGTGTTTGGGATCATTGTCATGCTGAAAGACCCAGCCACGTTTCATCTTCAATGCCCTTGCTGATGGAAGGAGGTTTTCACTCAAAATCTCACGATACATGGCCCCATTCATTCTTTCCTTTACACGGATCAGTCGTCCTGGTCCCTTTGCAGAAAAACACCCCCAAAGCATGATGTTTCCACCCCCATGCTTCACAGTAGGTATGGTGTTCTTTGGATGCAACTCAGCATTCTTTGTCCTCCAAACACGACGAGTTGAGTTTTTACCAAAAAGGTATATTTTGGTTTCATCTCACCATATGACATTCTCCCAATCTTCTTCTGGATCATCCAAATGCTCTCTAGCAAACTTCAGACGGGCCTGAACATGTACTGGCTTAAGCAGGGGGACACGTCTGGCACTGCAGGATTTGAGTCCCTGGTGGCGTAGTGTGTTACTGATGGTAGGCTTTGTTACTTTGGTCCCAGCTCTCTGCAGGTCATTCACTAGGTCCCTCCGTGTGGTTCTGGGATTTTTGCTCACCGTTCTTGTGATCATTTTGAACCCACAGGGTGAGATCTTGCGTGGAGCCCCAGATCGAGGGAGATTATCAGTGGTCTTGTATGTCTTCCATTTCCTAATAATTGCTCCCACAGTTGATTTCTTCAAACCAAGCTGCTTACATATTGCAGATTCAGTCTTCCCAGGCTGGTGCAGGTCTACAATTTTGTTTCTAGTGTCCTTTGACAGCTCTTTGGTCTTGGCCATAGTGGAGTTTGGAGTGTGACTGTTTGAGGTTGTGGACAGGTGTCTTTTATACTGATAACAAGTTCAAACAGGTGCCATTAATACAGGTAACGAGTGGAGGACAGAGGAGCCTCTTAAAGAAGAAGTTACAGGTCTGTGAGAGCCAGAAATCTTGCTTGTTTGTAGGTAACCAAATACTTATTTTCCACCATAATTTGCAAATAAATTCATTAAAAATCCTACAATGTGATTTTCTGGATTTTTTTTCTCTCATTTTGTCTGTCATAGTTGAAGTGTACCTATGATGAAAATTACAGGCCTCTCTCATCTTTTTAAGTGGGAGAACTTGCACAATTGGTGGCTGACTAAATACTTTTTTGCCCCACTGTATGATGAACAGAGAGTAGCAGTAGCGTAAAAGAGGGGTTGGCGGGTGGTGGGTGGGACACAATGCAGATAGCCGGTTAGCCATTTGATTACCTGTTCAGGAGTCTTATGGCTTGGGGGTAAAAAATGTTGAGAATCCCTTTAGTCCTAGACTTGGCACTCCGGTACCGCTTGCCACGCGGTAGTAGAGAAAACAGTCTATGACTAGGGTGGCTGGGGTCTTTGACAATTTTTAGGGCCTTCCTCTGACACCGCCTGGTGTAGAGGTCCTGGATGGCAGGCAGCTTAGCCCCCATGATGTACTGGGTCGTACGCACTACCCTTTGTAGTGCCTTGCGGTCAGAGGCCGAGCAATTGCCATACCAGGCAGTGATGCAACCAGTCAGGATGCTCTCGATGTTGCAGCTGTAGAACCCATTGAGGATCTTAGATCTTTTTAGTTTCCTGAGGGGGAATAGGCCCTCTTCACGACTGTCTTGGTGTGTTTGGGCCATTCTAGTTTGTTGTTGATGTGGACACCAAGGAACTTGAAGCTCTCAACCTGCTCCACTACAGCCCCATCGATGAGAATGGGGGCGTGCTCGGTCCTCCTTTTCCTGTAGTCCACAATCATCTCCTTAGTCTTGGTCACGTTGAGGGATAGGTTGCTATTCTGGCACCACCCGGCCAGGTCTCTGACCTCCTCCCTATAGGCTGTCTCGTTGTTGTCGGTGATCAGGCCTACCACTGTTGTGTCGTTTGCAAACTTAATGATGGTGTTGGAGTCATGCCTGGCCATGCAGTCGTGGGTGAACAGGGAGTACAGGAGGGGACTGAGCACGCACTCCTGAGGGGCTCCAATGTTGAGGATCAGCATGGCAGATGTGTTGCTACCTACCCTCACCACCTGGGGGCGGCCCGTCAGGAAGTCCAGGATCTAGTTGTAGAGGGAGGTATTTAGTCCCAGGATCCTTAGCTTAGTGATGAGCTTTGAGGGTACTATGGTGTTGAACGCTGAGCTGTAGTCAATGAATAGCATTCTCACATAAGTGTTCCTTTTGTCCAGGTGGGAAAGGGCAGTGTGGAGTGCAATAGAGGTAGCATCATCTGTGGATATGTTTGGGCGGCATGCAAATTGGAATGGGTCTAGGGTTTCTAGGATAATGGTGTTGATGTGAGCCATTACCAACCTTTCAAAGCACTTCATGGCTATGGACGTGAGTGCTACGGGTCTGTAGTCATTTAGGCAGGTTGCCTTTGTGTTCTTGGGCACAGGGACTATGGTGGTCTGCTTGAAACATGTTGGTATTACAGACTCAATCAGGGACAATTTGAAAATGTCAGTGAAGAAACCTGCCAGTTGGTCAGCACATGCCCGGAGCACACGTCCTGGTAATCCGTCTGGCCCCGCAGCCTTGTGTATGTTGACCTGTTTAAAGGTCTTACTCACGTCGGCTACAGAGAGCGTGATCACACAGTTGTCCGGAACAGCTGATGCTCTCATGCATGCCTCAGTGTTGCTTGCCTCGAAGCGAGCATAGAAGTGATTTAGCTCGTCTGGTAGGCTCGCGTCACTGGGCAGCTCGCGGCTGTGCTTCCCACATGCTGTGGCGATGTTTATCAGCAGAAGGGACTGGGAGACTAGTCAGGATCGAGGCAAAGATGAACGGAGCAAAGTAAAGAGAGATCCTTGATGAAAACCTGCTTCAGGGCGCTCAGGACCTCAGACTGGGGCAAAGGTTCATCTTCCAACAGAACAACGACTCTAAGCACAAAGCCAAAACAATGCAGGAGTGGCTTCAGGACAAGTCTCTGAATGTCCTTGAGTGGCCCAGCCAGAGCCCGGACTTAAACCCGATCGAACATCTCTGGAGAGACCTGAAAATAGCTGTGCAACACCGCTCTCCATCCAACCTGACAGAGCTTGAGGGGATCTGCAGAGAAGAATGGGAGAAACTCCCCAAATACAGGTGTGTTAAGCTTGTAGCGTCATACCCAGGAAGACTCTAGGCTGTAATTGCTACCAAAGGTGCTTCAACAAAGTACTGAGTAAAGGGTCTGAATACTTATGAAAATGTAATAAATAAATAAATAAATAAAAATAATAATTGAAAAAATGTTTTAAAATAACTGTTTTTGCTTGGTCATTATGGGGTATTGTGTGTAGATTGATGAGGAAAAAAATAACATTTAATCAATTTTAGAATAAGGCTGTAGTGTAACAGAACAAAAAATGTTTAAAGTAAAGGGGTCTAAATACTTTCCAAAGTCACTGTATAGGCCTATGAGTATGCATAAGCTTGAATATGTGTATGGTGTTCTAAATGCAATGTCTTAAATGCTTTGAATAAATCATCATCTTATAAAGAGCTGTCCATTTTCAAACTAGAGATCTTCACGGATCCACCTGTACCCGAATACCCGAGACCGAGATCCAGAATTCTAAATAATGTCATGGGTCTGGATTGGATCTGTTGTTGTTATGTTGTGTATGATGAGAAAGCTCATGCACAGATGCAGCCTCAATTAGCCTAGCTAGCTACTTTTAGTTTGATGAAGTCAAGACAGGTACTCTGTAATCATTTTTCATGATAAATAACCTAACTATGGCCGCTATTAGTCTACTATAGCGCGAGTCGGATTGGTTGGATGCTGCTCTCTTCTCTCCCTCCGCCCTGCTCCAAATGTCACTGGCTCACAGTAGGGCCCCTCTCCCGCCTGCTAGAGCGGCACCTCTCACGCTTTATCAGCTCCAGTTAAGAAAGTATCTTAAAACATGACTTTTCTGCTGCATCCCTCACTCGATTCGGCCCGGGTTATGTCTATACAGAACGGGTCTAACTGTCCTTGAGTCCTGTCGAAACAGGTCTCTATATTTACAAAATGTATTCATGCATATCTGTTCTGTGTGGGAAAGCCTCAGGTCAATTTCGGAACGGGTCCAACGTTTTTGAACCATGAAGACCTCTACTACCAACGCATGTCCAGAGTGCATAAGAGGAGATTACCGTGACTCAGCGATCACATGGAATTTGACTTTCATCATTACTGCCATTTTGGCAGTAATATCGTCACAACAGCTCTAATTGGACCTCACCTTCATTAACATCTTTATGCATCCACTGATCTATCAAGTGTTTAAACATACAGTACCAGTCAAAAGTTTGGACACACCTACTTATTACAGAGTTTTTCTTTATTTTTACTATTGTCTATATTGTAGAATAATAGAGAAGACATCAAAACTATGAAATAACACATGGTATCATGTAGTAACCAAAAAATGTTAAACAAATCAAAATATATTTTATATTTGAGATTCTTCAAAGTAGCCACCCTTTGCCTTGATGGCAGCTTTGCACACTCTTGGCATTCTCTCAACCAGCTTCATGAGGTAGTCACCTGGAATGCATTTCAATTAACAGGTGTGCCTTGTTAAAAGTTCATGTGTGGAATTTCTTTCCTTCTTAACGCGTTTGAGCCAATCAGCTGTGTTGTGACAAGGTAGGGGTGGTATACAGAAGATAGCCCTATTTGGTAAAAGACCAAGTCCATATTATGGCAAGAACAGCTCAAATAAGCAAAGAGAAATGACAGTCCATCATTACTTTAAAGACATGGAGGTCAGACAATGCAGAAAACTTTGAAAGTTTCCTCAAGTGCAGTTGCAAAAACCATCAAGCGCTATTATGAAACTGGCTCTCATGAGGACGGTCACAGGAATGGAAGACCCAGAGTTACCTCTGCCTGCAGAGTGTACGTTCATTAGAGTTACCAGCCTCATAAATTGCAGCCCAAATAAATGCTTCACAGAGTTCAAGTAACAGACACATCTCAACATCAGCTGTTCAGAGGAGACTGTGTGAATCAGGCTTTCATGGTCGAGTTGCTGCAAAGAAATCACTACTAAAGGACACCAATTATAAGAAGAAACTTGCTTGGGCCATGAAACACGAGCAATGGACATTAGACTGGTGGAAACCTGTCCTTTGGTCTGATGAGCCAAAATGTTTGCGTAGGTGAACGGATTATCTCTGCATGTGTGGTTCCCACCATGAAGCACAGAGGAGGAGGTGTGATGGTACTTTGCTGGTGACGCTGTCTGTGATTTTTTTTAAATTCAAGGCACACTTAACCAGCATTGCTATCAAAGCATTCTGCAG
The DNA here is from genome assembly GCF_013265735.2 of Oncorhynchus mykiss. Lineage (NCBI taxonomy): Eukaryota > Metazoa > Chordata > Actinopteri > Salmoniformes > Salmonidae > Oncorhynchus > Oncorhynchus mykiss. The sequence continues at coordinate 17,223,220 of NC_048579.1, forward strand.
CGATACCCCACCCCATCCCATCTGGTTGCGCTTATGGGACTATCATTTGTTTTTCATCGGGACAATGACCCAACACACCTCCAGGCTGTGTAAGGGCTATTTGACCAAGAAGGAGAGATGGAGTGCTGCATCAGATGACCTGGCCTCCATAATCACCCGACCTCAACCCATTTGAGATGGTTTGGGATGAGTTGGACCACAGAGAGAAACAAAAGCAACCAACAAGTGCTCAGCATATGTGGGAACTCCTACAAAACTGTTGGAAAAGCATTCCAGGTGAAGCTGGTTGAGAGAATGCCAAGAGTGTGCAAAGCTGCCATCAAGGCAAAGGATGGCTACTTTGAAGAATCTCAAATAAAATATATTGATTTGTTTAACACATGTTTAACACATTTGTTTAACACGTGTGTATGTATGTGTTATTTCATAGTTTTGATGTCTTTACTATTATTCTACAATGTAGAAAACAGTAAAAAATCAAGAAAAACCCTTGAATAAGTAGGTGTGTCCAAACTTGACTGGTACTGTATATTTCTATCTAGGCTTACATGGAATGAATGGATGATCATATCAAATACATTGTTATAATAATAAGACATCCTCAATACGTGTACTATATACTACTGGTATATAACCATACATGAATGGGGTCATTGGGGTATTACACCTCATTAACACCACCGCAGATCAATAGTGTGAATGGGACATTATTTCTGTTGTACCTGCACTGCGATGTACAGGCCTGGGACATTAAAGGTCTCAAACATGATCTCAGCCAGATACTCTCTGTTCTCTGGCGTGTTCAACGGAGGCTCTGTCTGGGGACACAAACGTAAAAAACACTATACAGTCCAACTGACTAAGAGCAATAACAGCAAAGCTACAAAATAATACAATTTAAATTCCTGTGACCGTCCTCATGAGAGACAGTTTCATAATAGCGCGTGATGGTTTTTGCAACTGCAGGTCTTACAAAAACCATGCACCTATTGACTGTTTTAATTTTGAAAAACATTGACTAAATTCAGAATGGGCAATGGGTGCATTCATTGATATTTATAAATACTGAAATACCAGTTTCAAAAATAGAAAAATAAATACCAATACCTCTATTTCATTCCCATATATGTTACAACAAACAAAATATGTGTTATGGTGTATACTGGGGTATATAATACCTTTACAATAAACCGTCTCTCACCATAAGGAAGCTATGGTCTTCAGGCTCTGCCCGCAGATACTTGAAGATGATCTGCTCCATGAACTTCTCCATCAAATCCCAGTCTTCCACCATCCCATGTCTGATGGGCCACTTTGGAGACAAAAGGCCACATGGTTACAACTCAAAACCACCCCTGTGGGCGAAAACTGGTCGAATCAACGTTGTTTCCACGTCATTTCAACCTTCAACCTAATGACGTTGAAACAACGTAAGGGCACTTAGTATTTTTTTAACCCAACTTTTAACCTAAATCCAATGACATGGTGAAATATTTTTGGGGAATTCACATTGAACTTGACATTGAACTGACATCTGTGCCCAGTGGGACAGATCCTATGAGTAGGATCAATCACCTTGGTTGCATAGTTGGGCTTATCAATGCCTTCATCTCCTATAAAGAAATCCAAGTCATCCACTCCCTTCGCAAGTCGCCTCTGTGCCTGGTCTCCTACACCGGCTGACTCTCGTATAGCGATGCCTGAAATGGAAACACATAAGGGTAACGAACAGGTGTTACATTCTTCTCCAGACCTCCCGTCCATCAAGTCGATATACATGGACAGATGACGTACCAAGGCCCATATGTTCACACAGCTATCAAGCATATTTTAGGACTCTGTGTTCAACAAAGAACAGATCAAAACAGTCTGAAACTCATTTGTTGTCCGTTCCCTTGAGAAATGAATTGATGGTAATGAGTGAAATGACAGCTGGAGTGCAGTAACTTGCTCAAGGTTACACAGCCGTGTGATGAGATGGGAGGCTACACTGCCTTTAATTAGTGCTTTCCCAAGGCAGAGCTTGATTCAAATCCAAAAACCAAAACTCCAAAACTGATATAAATAAAGTCATCTTCAAGTTAGAAGTGGATAATGTTTAAAACATCTGCAACATAAGCTATACAGTATACTTACAGGATGGCATGATAAACTGTGGCTCTGTGTTTCCAGCATATCCAATCTTGGTGTATCTGCATTCAAAGAAAAACAGCACAAAGTCATCATAACACAGCAAAGATTACAATGTTTGCCCCTAAGCATTGTGCAAATATACAACTGAATCATTTATTTATTTTCTGTACCATGGACTAAGCAGAATGCATTTGTCAATATATTCTCTACCGATCAATTTGCCATTAACCTTTCAGAAACAACCAAAACCTTTAGCAATTAGTTCCCTGTAATACATTTACAGTATCAGGTTCTGTCTCGACCCCAGCCTTTCTGATTAAGTAAAACTTCCTGTTTAACCATACTAATTCATCATGGAGGAAAAATGTATCTCCTCTAAAATGTATATTGTTAGCCAAAACATGCAGCTGTTTAATTCATAGAGATCTTGGAAAATGTACCGCCCACAGGCTGAGTTATTCATCAAGTTAATCACACCTGTGAGTTTACAGGCCTTCGGATTCAGAAAACAGTAGGCTCCTCTACGGCTAAAATAGTCTAAGTTTTAGAGGACACTACAGCAGTGGCCAATGGCACTTTATTTACATTAACATCTTAGCTATAGACCTAAAAAAACATTAGAAAGTATGTATTATTATATATTATACATTATAACATTTTTAATAGTATTATTTAATATTATTCTCAAGTAAACTTTGCAGGCAGGTGCTTTCCACTTGGGTGAAAAAGGTTGTCTTGATTGGTGGCATAACATAGCCTAACGTTAGTAAATGTCATTTTCGAGGCACATCACATACTGTATCTTCAGAGCAAGCGTAGCTGTTTCAAGTAAACAAACTCACCCTGTCCCACAATCTATCACGCAAGGAGGTAGAGGAGTTGCCATGCTCGTGTTGACGATTGTCCTATCGATACTAGAACACCATAGATTATTTGCAACAACTGTATCGGCTAGTTTAAACCCAATGTATGATTGAAGGTTGGCTACACGGCTGATTGCACTGCCCCGTGCTCGCTTATTTCCCTGTACCGTTATTTATATTACAGAGTATCTATTATATTGACCAGATACTCAAGTGGCCGCTCTAACAATGAAAATACATGTATTCAAAAATGGAAGGCAGTGGGGAGGGGGCACGATTAGGTGGGACCATTCTAGCCAATGAGAGGGCGGATACGCACAACAACAGGCACAACTCCAATATAAAGTGTTTTTTTTCCAAAGTTGCCAGGATGTCAAGTGTCCTACTTAAATCAGTACACTCGCAACAACATAGGCATTACGAAACTTCTAGTCGATCAAATAAGCCATACGTAGAAAATAAACCATTCACATTTTCGTTAACCAAATTCGACACTCTCTCGTTGACCTCCATACAAAAACTCCTCGCTTTGGTGAGCGAAAAAACATAAAAACGCCACCTGCTGGAGAAGACCGATGTTGGGCCCAGTTATCCCTCTCGCTCTGCCTCTTTCTCTATGTTTCTATTTCTAGTAGTTTGACAGCGAGAGTACTTCCCGAGTCAAAGGGAAAATTGAAAAAATAAAAACAAGCTGTCTGGCTCCGTTCTCCACTTGAGCTTAGTAGGGAATGGGAACTTGCACAATTGACCGTGAGTCAGTTTCTCATTCGGAAATGCTCTGTGTGATTGCTAATACAGGATCAGCTGTTAGTCTACAGAAAAAAATGCTTTATTGAAAGCTGTGAAAGTATTCTTGAAAATAATGTTTCACTAAATGATATGGCTAAGGTGTATGCAATTAAATAACCTTGTAATTTTGTGAAGAAGCTGCAAAAAAACTAAATACCTAGGTATTTCAATACTCACACCGCAAGGTGGCATCTGAATCCTACTGTTTCCTGTCTGGCCACGAGTTGTTAGGCAACCTTGTTTGTATTGTTCACGCGCCCAATGAAAAGGAGGTGACGGATATTCTGTCACACAAACTAATAGCCTTTATTCTTGATAACGTTGGGATTAATAGCAATCATACTAAACAATTTTTCATTATGTATTTCATTATGTCTACCAGAGAGGCACGATAACGATCCTGTAACCATTTCAATAACTCATCTATGCCAGATATTATGGTACATTTTCAAAAAGCAAGAAGATTATTTGAAAATGCGCGTTATTTTTCCTGACAGCAAGCAAGAGAAGATGACTACATAAATGACAGAGAACGGTGCACAAATATGTCGCAAACTAATCTATAAGTGTAAAAAAGTATCTGACGAAAGGTTTGTAAGAAACTAATTTGATGTCATGACGATATATGGACTTTGCCACCACCGTCACGTGCGCATTTCCCATCAACAGCGCACAATTCGGTCAAGTCTTTCCCCAATGTACACTAGCGAATTTTTACACCAGCATACACCTAATAACTACCTGTTTGTCTTCAACATTGCTACGCGCAATCAAACTTTACTGACACTCCATACCAGTTAACGAGTATGTAGATAACTGTTTACAATGTATTCCGTCCAACACGATCTAGTAACGTTAAACACAGGCACATCGCATTTAGCGTTACTTAGCTAACGTTACATTAATTTATTGCAAATATTAAAGTGATTTGCGGTTTCGCGGGGCCCCTCAAGGTCCCTTTTTGGGATAAAAAAATGTACTTCCTGCAATTCTACACATTTTTCCATGGGGCAAAGAGAAAAATGTGCAGTTTTATAACTATCTCATATTATTCTACACATTTTGGGAGGGGCTCCTCCAGGGGTTGGGCCCCCAGTGTTTGTGGGTCCTGCATTGCAGGGTTGTGTCCCACACTAGTGTTCTGATCTTGCTTGAAGATACTCTGTTATTTTCAGTAGTGGTGGGTAAAATCACTGTGGAAGCCGTGACAATAAGAATACATATTTATGTGTTATTTGATTTGATACACTTTTATTTTTATTGAAGCCTGCCTGAATACATGCCACTGGTTATTTCCAACCTGTTTTCCCGCCGTTGGCCAGAGAGGTGCTACTGTGCACTGTTATTGATTGGTATGATGTCATTGGGAAGACCATTTTGCCTAAAATCCGATTATGTTTATTATTGTGTTTTGTGTGTATTGCTAAATATGACTACTGAAGGTGAACTTGAACTTCAAGTAAGCAGCTAGAAGTACTTTGTTATCAAAGTAAAATCAGAATTGGCATATGGGTCATGAAGCTTTAGTTTTTTTAACCAAGTGAGTTTGTATTTTCCTTTAGTTGTTTGCTAGATTGAAGGGGTGATGATCATTGACGGACATTGAACCTGACATGTTTCCTGGACCAATTCAAGATAGTTTGGCCTTATAGACTCATATAACTGCTGTTTAGACAGCAAGACAGGACCATGTCAGTCCATATAAATAAATAACCACAGTAGTCACATGTTTTCTCTCCAGGTGATGTTGTGGAGTTCCATGGCATGAGGGCAATGGGAAGACACATACCCTGTTCAATCTGGTGACCCACTGCATCCTCCCAACCGACCGGGGCGGCCTGGAGGGGAGGTCATGTACGTGGACACCAACTACCACTTTGACATGCTGAGGCTGGTGAAAGTACTGGAGCAGCACCTGGGGGAGGATGGTGATGTGGTGGTAGTGCCTGAGGAGAGGGTGCGAGCCTGCCTGCGCCGACTCTTCGTGTTTCTCTGCTCCAGCTCAGTCCAGCTGCTTCTCACACTGCACTACCTGGAGAATAAATTCTTCAGCCGGCCCGTCCTTCTCAGCCTTCTATTGGGTGAACCGGAGCAGCCCCTGGCCCGGGTGCTAAGGGACTACCTCATTGTGGTGTTCGCCACCACGCACGCCAACATCAGGAACTACGGGCACTCGGATCAGTCTGACACGGCAGCCATGACACCTGGGTCCTCTGAGCCATCCTCATCGTATTCCTCCTTTAGACGGTGGTCCTCCTCCCATGCTTCAGACTTTGACCAGGCCTACATCAGCAGGGATTGGCAGAAGGAGACGAGACCAAGGACAGAAACCAGGTGTTTTCAACTGCATACACCACCACAAAGACATGAGGTGCTAAACACTCCTCGTTCTGTGAAATGTAAAGGGGGTTTCAGTTTTTATAAAGAATGTTGTTGAACTCATTTGATTGAATTCTATTCATATTCCGGATGTGTTCAACTGATAGATTAATCATTTTGAACCATAGCAACTTTTAGTGATTTTATTTCTAACAGTTGTTGGATTATTTTACATCCACCAAATGTGGATGGTTATTATGTTGGATGTAATTTGTTTGTTTTGTTAAGAGGGGAAAAAATAAAAGAGTAAGATAAGGCAACTGTTACACACAGCAGTAATGCCTTTCTTCAATGAAGCGCTGAATATTTAAGTTACAGTATATAATTCAAGCAGTTAAATATGCTTTACTCTGTAGTGATAGCTGTAGGTTAAATATTCTCATGAAAGCCTAAAGGCCTGAAATATTTAATGTTGTGTATATTAGTAAACCTGAAATTACTCTTCACATGAGATCTTCTTTAAGTCTTTAAGAGCATCTACAGCTCAGTCATCCAGTTTCAGGTTTAATCTGGGGTACAGTAAGTGTTAACCAAACTCACCCTGTTTAGGACTTTCTTAATCACTTAGCGTGATTGATAGTTTTTTATTTGTCATGGGCTGTTGGTCTCCACTTTTGATGCACAACATCTATTCCCAGGTTCAGGCCTAGCTTGTAATATGGGGAGTGCTTGGTCAATCTAGCAAGCACAGCTATTTAAATGGGGTCTTCGTGTTCAAGCAGGTCAACTCTCTCCCTACTTACTTATCCCCTGACTTTTGACACCCAACCAACATCATACACAGCGATACCATAGATAAACAACAAATGACACAGTCATTGTCAGTCAATCATCCCGTGGAACCCAGGCTGCTAGTAGCTCATTGACGGAGACCAGCTGTACTGTACATAATAGCAGGGTTTTGTTCCCTCCCTGTGGACCCTTGTATTGTTTCACGGCTCTCTGTTCTATAAGGCAAGCCTTACAGAGTAATTAGGCACTGAATGGTTTGTTATTACTCAAAGAAGAGTTGATAAAAGTATAACACCCACCCCTCCTTCAACCAGCAGCAGCTGTTCACTCCAGTACTTCATTGTCCCATGTCATGTGACCAAGGTTATTATAGTTTTGTGATTTAATATTTGTTTTTATTGTTATTTTTTAGATTTTTTTGACATTCAGTTTAGTTTCAGTTAGTTTTCAGACATGATTTACACATTTTTATTTATACTCAACAACAAATATAAATGCAACATGTAAAGTGTTGGTCCCATGTTTCATGAGCTGAAATAAAAGATCCCAGAATTTTTCTATATGTACAAAAAGCTTATTTCTCTCCAATTTTGTGCACACATTTGTTTACATCCCTGTTAGTGAGCATTTCTCCTTTGCCAAGACAATCCATCCATCTGACAGGTGTACACAGGTGCACCTTGTGCTGGAGACAGTAAAAGGCCACTCCAAAATGTGCAGTTTTGTCACAACACAATGCCACAGATGTCTCAAATTTTGAGGAAGCATACAATTGGCATGCTGACTGCAGGAATGTCCACCAGAGCTCTTGCCAGATAATTCAATGTTAATTTCTCTACCATAAGCCACCTCCAACGTTGTTTTAGAAAATTTGGCAGTACGTCCAACCGGCCTCACAACCGCAGACCACGCGTAACCACACCAGCCCAGGACGTCCACATCCGACTTTTCCAAGCATCCGACTTTACCAGCCACCCGGACAGCTGATGAAACTGAGTAATTCTGTTTGTAATAAAGCCAGTTTGTGTGGATAAACTCATTCTGAATGGCTGGGCCTGGCTCCCCAGTGGGTGGGCATGGCTCCCAAGTGGGTGGGCCTATGCCCTTTTTTGGGATGTCACTTCTTGCCTCTGGGGGAAAGTAATACATAAGGTGATGGGCCAGGACATGGGTTTGGTTAGATTTAACTATACATCAATCCTAATGTGACTTGGATTTAAAAGGAAAGGCTCCTAGACTGGATAGGTGCCATCCAGCTATCACACTACCTAACAGTGAAAAGGTGTGATAGCTTATACCAATCCAATGCTTTTTAAACTTTAATAGTAGATTTAAGAAAAATCAAGTACCTTTATCTAACAGAAAGATAGAGGAAAAAACAACAAATGAAGTCATGGCCCATTTGAAGTTATGTTTATGCAGTGGAGGCTGGTGGGAGAAGCTATAGGAGTAATGGTTAGAATGGAATTAACGGGACGGAGTCCTGTGGTATCCATATTGTTTGATACATTTAATACCGTTCCATTAATTCTATCACAGCCATAGCAATGAGCCCATCCTCCTATAGCAGGGGCAGAAACCAGATCCAGTGCACAGGGCACAGCTTTGAATAAACAGCCATCCTTGCCTGTCAGAACTGAAAAGGTGACTCTGTAAACAAGACACCCTTTACCTCTTCCAGATATTTCCACAGCTCACAAGGGCAGGGCTCTACAGTGCGCCCATTTTACTCTCATATGTGGCTAAATATTTTGCTGTTCTACCTGGAATTTTAATTTAGGAGCACCAGTGTGCCTAGAAAAAGTCAGGATTCTAGCTTTAATACCTCAAATATTTTTCAGTATGCTTTTAAATGTATTTGTGTGCACCTACATGCACATGCTCCTTGTAAAACAAGTCAGCGTAGAGCCCTGCACGGGGAACTTAATACCCTGCTAGGTTGACACTCCGCCTGGACAGTGACCTCAGACACAATCTTCGATGTGAGGAAGCTATATTTCGGAAGCACTGGGGTCGAGATCCTCGCTGGATTCATCGTGCTGGCATCGTCCTGGGGTCATGCTGCTCCATGGTTGTACTCTCTGATTTGCTGAAGTACAAAATACTCTGCTTCCCTCATCAGTGGCTCGATCTCTGTTGAGTGAAGTGCCAGAGGAACACTTGGGTCCATCGGGCAAGCTGCTGCAGGGTTTGGCTGCCAGAGGAGTTAGTATGCATGCGAAGCACACATGCAGTGACTTCAGTTGGACCTGTACCAACTGTTTTGCAACAGTAGTTGATTGCAAATGTGCCTCAAGGTTGAGAAGGCAGGGCACCACATTAAACAGCGATTGGCTGTCAGTTTCAAGTTGATCGGTGTGGATTGCAAAGGGCTCCAGCAACTTCACAAGCTGCTCTAGCTTGGCCCAGTGACGCTCCGCACTCACCCTCTGATTTTTCACTGTTAGGTAGTGTGATAGCTCGTGATAGGGATGCACAAACTAGGCCTATTTGAGCAATTACCCGCCAGATTTACACAAGTATTCAGACCCTTTACTCAGTACTTTGTTGTAGCACCTTTGGCAGTGATTACAGCCTGGAGTCTTCTTGGGTATGACACCACAAGCTTGGCACACCTGTATTTGGGGAGTTTCTCCCATTCTTCTCTGCAGATCCTTTCAAGCTTTGTTAGGTTGGATGGGGAGCATCGCTGAACAGCTATTTTCAGGTCTCTCCAGAGATGTTTGATCGGGTTCAAGTCCGGGCTCTAGCTGGGCCACTCAAGGACACTCAGAGACTTGTCCCGAAGCCACTCCTGTTTTGTCTTGGCTGTGTGCTTAGGGTTGTTGTCCTGTTTGAAGGTGAACCTTCGCCCCAGTCTAAGGTCCTGAGCGCTCTGGAGCAGGTTTTCATCAAGGATCTCTCTGTGCTATGCTCCTTTCATATTTCCCTCAATCCTGACTAGTCTCCCAGTCCCTGTCGCTGAAAAACATCGCCACAGCATGATGCTGCCACCACCATGCTTCACCGTAGAGATGGTGACAGGTTTCCTCCAGATGTGACACTTGGCATTCAGGACAAAGAGTTCAACTTTGCTTTCATCGGATCAGAGAATCTTGTTTCTCATGTTCTGAGAGTTCTTTAGGTGCCTTTTTGCAAACTCCAAGCGGGCTGTCATGTGCCTTTTGCTGAGGAGTGGACTCTGTCTGGCCACTCCACCATAAATGCCTGATTGGTAGAGTGCTGCAGAGATGGTTGTCCTTCTGGAAGGTTCTCTCATCTCCACAGACAAACTCTGAAGCTCTGTCAGAGTGACTATCAGGTTCTTGGTCACCTCCCTGACCAAGGCTCTTCTCCGCTGATTGCTCAGTTTGGCCGGGTGGCCAGCTCTAGGAAGAATCTTGGTGGTTCCAAACTTTTTCCATTTAAGAATGATGGAGGCCACTGTGTTCTTGGGGACCGTCAATGCTGCAGACATTTCTTGGTACACTTCCCCATATCTGTGCCTCGACACAATCCTGTCTCGGAGCTCTACAGACAATTCCTTCGACCTCACGGCTTGGTTTTTGCTCTGACATGCACTGTTAACTGTGGGACCTTATATAGACAGGTGTGTGCTTTTCCAAATCATGTCCAATCAATTGAATTTATCACAGGTGAACTCCAATCAAGTTGTGGAAACATCTCAAGGATAATCAATGTAAACAGGATGCACCCGAGCTCAATTTCGAGTCTCATAGCAAAGGGTATTTCCGCTTTGTCAATGGGGCTATTGTGTGTAGATTTATGAGGGACATTTTTTATTTAATCCATTTTAGAATAAGGCTGTAGCGTAACATAAGGTGGAAAAAGTAAAGGGGTCTGAATACTTTCTGAATGCCCTGTATACACTGGCCTTCAACTTGAATGTCCCCCAGCATGAATGATACAATTATGCATCTTCATATTATCAGTCATGTTTGAAATGTTCAATAATGTCCCATACTCTCCTTCATAATCCATATTCATGAGGTGTTGCTCTTGGCTATAAAGGCATCACCTTAATTCTAGTTTTCTGGAATACCAGTACCAATACTAGTTCACAAAATCCCACTCAGAGGCCAGATAGCTCAATCCTTTTTCAGCAAATGTAAGTAAATGTTGTCAGCACAAGCTATCAATCTATTTTTATGTAATGCACATTACATGATGCCACACAGGCTCAATATCAAATTAATTATGCCACATATGATCAATATCTAACGGATTATGCCACACAGGCTCAATATCAAATGGACCCAACCCCAAATTATCCATTTGTTTACCTACTGATTGCAACTGGGTCCCTATGCCCACATTAAACTGGCTGACTCAAAGACCAAGACAGCACGGCAGTCCTTAACTTTGGTTCAGAAAATCAAATGAATGCCAAGTGGTGCACAAAATCTTAATTGGTTTGTTTATTGCTGTTGATTTTATGTACGTTCTTCAGCAGTTAACAAAAGGCTTGATGCCGGGGGAGGGCTTATGGCTCTGAATGATATGCTTTAGTAGTCCAAGCCTGGGGTTAAGAAATAGAAGTGTTCAACAACATATCCCTAATTAGAAGACAAGAGACCAATGGTTCTTGGTTCATTATTTGGCTAGGTTTTATTTAGGCTTTGAGAAATAGTGAAATAAGGTAAAACATAATGGAAGTTGCCACCTAAACAAACTCCATTAAATCCAGAGTGATGGTCTTTAGTCTCCTATGTTGCATGCATTCGTCTTTCCAGCTCTGCTGACTGGTTTAAAAATAGTAACAGATTGCAAAATTACAAGGGATGGCAGGCAACCTAATGGTTAGAGCATTGGGCCAGTAACTGAAAGGTTGTTGGATCAAATCCCCAATCTGATAAGGTGAAAATCTGTCACTCTACCCCTGAGCAAGGCAGTTAACCCTGCTGGGCTCTGAAAATGTAGATGTTGATTATGGTAGCCCCCCACACCTCTCTGATTCAGAAGGGGTGGGTTAAATGCAAAAGACACATTTCAATTGACTGCATTCAGTTGTACAACTGGCAACACTATTCCATTCAGCAGACACTTTTATCCACAGCATCTTACATACATTTTACATATGGGTTGTCCGAGGATTTGAATTCACTACCCTTGGGTTACAAGCATCATGCAGTTGAAGTTGGAAGTTTACATACACCTTAGCCAAATTTTTCACAATCCATGACATTTAATCCTAGTACAAATTCCCTGTCTTAGGTCAGTTAACCACTTTATTTTAAGAATGTCAAATGTCAGAATAAGAGTAGATAGAATTATTTATTTCAGCTTTAATTTCTTACATCACATTCCTTGTGGGTCAGAAGTTTACGTGCACTCAATTAGCATTTGGTAGCAATGCCTTTAAATTGTTTAACTTTGGGCAAACATTTTGGGTATCCTTCCACAAGCTTTCCAACATAAGTTGGCTGAATTGTGGCCCATTCCTCCTGACAGAGCTGGTGTAACTGAGTCAGGTTTCTAGGCCTCCTTGCTCGCACACACTTTTTCTATAGGATTGAGGTCAGGGCTTTGTGATGGCCACTCCAATACCTTGACTTTGTTGTCCTTATTAAGCCATTTGGAAGACCCATTTGCAACCAAGCTTGTCTTGAGATGTTGCTTCAATATATCCACATCATTTTCCTTCCTCATGATGCCATTTATTTTGTGAAGTGCACCAGTCCCTCCTGCAGCAAAGCACCCCCACAACACGATGCTGCCACCCCCGTGCTTCACGGTTTGGATGGTGTTCTTCGGCTTGCAAGCCTCCCCCTTTTTCCTCCAAACATAACGATGGTCATTATGGCCAAACATTGTATTTTTGATTCATCAAACCAGAGGACATTTCTCCAAAAAGTACAATCTTTGTCCCCATGTGCAGTTGCAAACCGTAGTCTGGCTTTTTTATGGCGGTTTTGGAGCACTGCCTTCTTCCTTACTGAGCGGCCTTTCAGGTTATGTCGATATAGGACTCGTTTTACTGTGGATATAGATACTTTTGTACCTGTTTCCTCCAGCATCTTCACAAGGTCCTTTGCTGTTTTTCTGGGATTCATTTGCACTTTACACACCAAAGTACATTCATCTCTAGGAGACAGTCGCCTTCCTGAGCAGTATGTCAGCTGTGTTGTCCCATGGTGTTTATTCTTACATACTGTTTGTACAGATGAACATGGTACCTTCAGGCGTATTGGAAATTGCTCCCAAGGATGAACCAGACTTGTGGAGGTCTACAATCTTTTTTCTGAGGTCTTTGCTGATTTCTTTTGATTTTCCCATGATGTCAAGCAAAGAGGAACTGAGTTTGAAGGTAGGCCTTGAAATACATCCACAGGTGCACCTCCAAATGACTCAAATGATGTCAATTAGCCTATCAGAAGCTTCTAAAGCCATGACATCACTTTCTGGAATTTTTCAAACTTTTTAAAGGCACTGTCAACTTAGTGTATGTAAACTTCTGACCCGCTGGAATTGTGATACAGTGAATTATAAGTTAAATAAACTGTCTGTAAACAATTGTTGGAAAAATTCCTTGTGTCATGCACAAAGTAGGTGGCCTAACTGACTTGCCAAAACTATAGTTTGTTAACAAGAAATTTGTGGAGTGGTTGAAAAAAAGAGTTTTAATGACTCCAACCTAAGTGTATGTACACTTCCGACTTCAACTGTTTATACTGTAGGTACAATGGACCGAAGTTACCATGGTGTTAGTGTTTCATGAATAAAACCTCACTGTAGACATGTATCAACGCAGAGTAAAAATTGGCATTTGTGAGGATGGATTCACAAAGACTACAATCAGTATGTTCTACTAGCCACTGCTTAAGCTAGGCTATCTGGCAGGTGTGAGCCAGTGGTAACCACAGGGTTGCTTCAGCAGGAGACCTCCAGCTGGGGTAATTTATAAATGTATTGTCCAAGTCACAGGAGGTTGGTGGCATGTTAATTGGGGAGGACGGGCTTGTGGTAATGGCTGGAACAGAATAAATTAAATAGTAACGAATACATCAAACACATGGTTTGATGCCATTCCATTCTCTCCGTTCCAGCCATTATTATGAGCCGTTCTCCTCTCAGCAGCCTCCACTGTTCCAAGTCTCTCAAATGTTAAAACACTGCAGAACGTGACACAAAGAAGGGCTAATTAAGACCAATAGATTGGCGCATGTTCAATTATGATTATTTAGTTCTTTTCAATTCTCAGGTTTCAAAGGGCTTGGGTTGTATAGGGGACTCCATTAGGATTGCATAATACAACAGGGAAGAGCGGTGCAGTCCCCTTCAAGGTATATACAATTGAGCTTGAAAGAAGAATGCCTCGCATTAGCAATTCAAAATTAATCCCATATTGTATCAAAATAAGACCTCCCTAAATTAATTAGAAATTATTTGGGATGGCAAAACATAACATTCAAATGAACCTTGAGCTTGAGTTGGGCTATATAAATGGCCATTTTTTTTTTTTTAACTAAGCAAATCAGTTAAGAACAAATTCTTATTTACAATGACGGCCTACACCAGCCAAACCCGGATGACGCTGGGCCAATTGTGTGCCGCCCTATGGGACTCCCAACCACGACCAGATGTGATACAGTCTGGATCCAAACCAAGGACTGTAGTGACACCTATTGCACTGAGATGCAGTGCCTTAGACCGCTGCGCCACAAACTCAACTAACAATTCTAGGGAGAGAGAATATTTTTGTAACGTTAACCGTAAAGTTACCCTAATGTTTGAGTATCCAATTTTCTGCTAGAATGTTCCCCTAACTATCTCTGTTAGCAAAAACCTTCTGAGAATCGTTTTGGCATGTTTTGGTGTTAAAGTTATGTCAAGCAGAACTTATCTAGAACGTGGTTACAATGGTCTCAGAATATAACACATTAATTTGATTGATGGGTTTTATGGGACGTTGTAAGAACATTCACGTGTCCAGTTTTCTAAGGGTTATGAGAATATTCCATCAACGTTTCACTAAATATACACAGAACATAACTCAGCAAAGGCAGCAGTGATCTCTTTGTCCAGAAACACCAAATCAAATCGGAAAATCTATACAGCTTATTTTTTGTGTGACCCCCCCCCACCCCCCCCACCCACACACCCACACACCCACACTTACTTGCTTATGGTAGTCCATCATATTCGATGATGACTTCTCCTTTTGAGTTAACGGTGAGTTCTTTGGTGACTGGAGTCCAATCTGAGATCCATAAACTTTATTGCAGGTGGGGCATATGCAGTCTGTGTTGGCGAGGGCAGGCATGGCTGTGTCTCTCTTGAGCTGTTTTTGCTGTCTCTTTGTGCTCCTCTCCTCTCTTTGGGTGACCATGGCCTCCATACTCTTGCAGTTAGTCTTAGCAAGTATTTCTGTATGGTGCACACGGTTGCACCAGTTGATTCCCAGGATTTAATCGCTTGAGCTGCTTGTTGTGGCGACTGTAAATGACCCAGGCTTCACAGCTGTAAATAAGTGTGGTGATGCAGATGGCTTGATAGACAGTGACTTTGGTGTGGAGGTGGAGATCCTTGTTTTGGAAGACCCTGCGACTGAATTTCCTGAAGGCAGCTGATGCTTGATCCTATTTTGTATTCCGAGGTCGATGCTGCAGTCCTCCGAGAGAATGCTGCCCAGGTATTTGAAGGACGGAACTATTGCTAGTGATTTGTGTTCAATGGTGAAGACAGGCATGGTGGGTGGAGGACTGGATCTCCATTGGCAGACCACCTCTGTCTTGGTGGTGTCGATAGACAGTCTCATTCTGCTATAGACCCTCACAGCCGCTACAAGGATGGACTGAAGGCCTTCCGGAGTGTGGGCCACAAGAGCACAGTCATCAGCATACTGCAGCTCAAGAACCCGCTCCGTCAAAACCATGGTGGTTGCTTGGAGCCTATGTTGAATAGGTTTCCATCCAGCCTGAAGTCCACTGCAACACCACTGCTGTCCTCAAGCTCCTTGTGGAGAAGCTGGGTGATGTTAAAGAATACCAGTGCCAGCACACACCCCTGCCTCACACCGATGCTTACTCCAAAGGGCACTGACCTCTGCCCTCCAATGGCCACCCAAGCCATCATCCCATCATGGAACTGGCAAAGGATGTTGACAAATTTGTCTGGACAGCCAAATTTGAGTAGAAGGCCCCGTAGTAGTTCCCTGCTCACTTCACTGTGTCGAAGGCATTGGAGAGGTCAACAAAGGCCATAAAAAAGTCCTGATGTTGTTCATGGCACTTCTCCTGGAGTTGCCGTGCCATGAATATCATGTTGACCGTACTCCTGTTCTTTCTGAAGCCACATTGTGACTCTGGCAACAGTTCCTCTGTGATGATGTTCACCAGCCTGTGTAGCATCACCTTGGCCAGGACCTTGCCGGCAACAGCCATAAGGGATATCCCCCGGCTGTTCCCGCAGATGGACTTATCACCATTGTTCTTATAGATGGTGACAATGTTTGCATCTCGCCACTGTTGGGGGACCATCACCTGGTCCCAAACCTCAGTAATGTGCTGGTGGAGCGTTCTGGTGCAGAAGTCTTAAGTAGCTCTGCCGGGATGCTGTCAGTGCCAGGAGTCTTGTTGTTCTTGAGGGAACGGATAGCTGATAACACCTCTTAGAAAGTTGGCAAATGGTTGAGGTCTTGAATTGGTGGACAGACAGGTAGTTCTTCCAGGATGGAGTGGTCTGTAGGAGAATGCTGATTGAGTAGTGCCTCAAAGTTGTCAGCCCACCTAATCAAGATCTGCTTTTGGTCCTTCAAGAGAGTCAGGCAATCAGCTGTTGTCATGGGGGTGATGGAGCAACTTCTAGTGACATAGATAGCTTTAGCTGAGTTGTAGAAATTGTGCATGTTGTTTTTGTCTGCATACATTTGGATTTCCTATGCCTTATTCGTCCACCATTCGTTCTGCAGCGCACACAGGGTTGTTTGCACTTCCTTGCGCGATTATGTGCCATTGCTTGCGAAGGGTAGCAGATGTGGATGTGTTGAGAGTAGCCCTGTGCACTTTGTGCATATTGTCCAGTATGGCTGTGATGGTTTCAGAGTTCTCATTGAACCAGTCTTGATGTTTCCTTCCTCTGTAGCCAAAGGAGTGGGCCGCTGCATGATAGAGCACTGAGCTAAAAGATGCCCACTTCTGGTCCATGGGGTCTTCTGCACTCAGAAGAGACTCAGTCTCCCTCAGCCTTTCAGCGAGAGAGCGACGGAACTCGTCCCTTACTGCAGTTTTCTCAAGCCGGATACAGTCCAGACTCCTCTTACTGGACTTCTGCAGGCGTTGGAGGGGACGTATACTCACCTGGAGTTTTGCCAGTATAATACGGTGATCTGTCCAGCATTCTGCACCCCTCGTGGCAGGTGTCAGCAGGACGTCATTAGTGTCAGAACATCTCACTATGATGTAGTCAATCAGGGGCCAGTGTTTGGAGCGTGGGTGCATCCATGATGTTTTATATTTGTTATTCTGCTGGAACAAGGTGTTGGTGACAATGAGATTGTGCTCGGCACATAGAGTTAGCAGTCTCATTCCGTTCTCATTGACCTGGCCAACACCATGCCTACCCAGCACTCTGCTCCATATCCTGTTGTTCTGTCCCACCCTAGTGTTGAAGTTACCCAGCAGAAAGATCTTGTCATTCCTGGGGATGTGGTGAAGGGCCTCATCTAGTAGAAGTAGTCATTTGCCTCATTTTCAGATGGTAACGTTGGTGCGTATGCACTGAGAAAAGTATCATAACGCATCTTGGCTAGGGAGATACATGAGTATCTTATGCTGACAGGTGTTTCGGTGAGGTTGGGTAGAAGGCTGTTCTAAATTGCCAGTCCCACACCGTGCTGATGTTGTCCACTCAGAGGGTAACCTTTTTCTCCCCAATTTTGTGGTATCCAATTGTTTTTAGTAGCTACTATCTTGTCTCATCGCTACAACTCCCGTACGGGCTCGGGAGAGACGAAGGTTAAAAGTCATGCGTCCTCCAATACACAACCCAACCAAGCCGCACTGCTTCTTAACACAGCGCCATCCAACCCGGAAGCCAGCCGCACCAATGTGTCGGAGGAAACACCATGCACCTGGCAACCTTAGCGCGCACTGCGCCCGGGCCCGCCGGGGCGCAGTTCATTTACTGTATAAATGAACATGTACGATGTAATCATGTAAGTGGAAAAAACTGTATGTTAAAAACACTGTGTGAGCATCCTTGCCAACAGGCAAAGAGCTATCAGTGATTCACCAATCAGGGCCTTGATTGGCTCTGTGATGTCTAATGAACTTTTCTTTGGATGTGGGAATGTTCTTTCAACGTTCCCACAAAGCATGTCTAGAACAATAATATCTTATCTTCTAAGAACATGGCAACCATGTTCTGTGTATGCTGGTGGGACACGTATGCTACGGTCACAAGACGCAGGCCTCCTAATTGTCCCTAGAATTTCTAAGCAAACAGCTGGAGGCAGGGCTTTCTCCTATAGAGCTCCATTTTTATGGAATGGTCTGCCTACCCATGTGAGAGACGCAGACTCGGTCTCAACCTTTAAGTCTTTACTGAAGACTCAACTCTTCAGTGGGTCATATGATTGAGTGTAGTCTGGCCCAGGAGTGTGAAGGTGAACGGAAAGGCTCTGGAGCAACGAACCGCCCTTGCTGTCTCTGCCTGGCCGGTTCCCCTCTCTCCACTGGGATTCTCTGCCTCTAACCCTATTACAGGGGCTGAGTCACTGGCTTACTGGTGCTCTTTCATGCCGTCCCAAGGAGGGGTGCGTCACTTGAGTGGGTTGAGTCACTGACGTGATCTTCCTGTCTGGGTTGGCGCCCCCCCTTGGGTTGTGCCGTGGCGGAGATCTTTGTGGGCTATACTCGGCCTTGTCTCAGGATGGTAAGTTGGTGGTTGAAGATATCCCTCTAGTGGTGTGGGGGCTGTGCTTTGGCAAAGTCAGTGGGGTTATATCCTTGCTGTTTGGCCCTGTCCGGGGGTATCATCGGATGGGGCCACAGTGTCCCCTGACCCCTCCTGTCTCAGCCTACAGTATTTATGCTGCAGTAGTTTATGTGTCAGGGGCTAGGGTCAGTTTGTATATCTGGAGGACTTCTCCTGTCTTATCCGGTGTCATGTGTGAATTTAAGTATGCTCTCTCTAATTCTCTCTTTCTCTCTCTCGGAGGACCTGAGCCCTAGGACCATGCCTCAGGACTACCTGGCATGATGACTCCTTGCTGTCCCCAGTCCACCTGGCCTTGCTGCTGCTCCAGTTTCAACTGTTCTGCCTGCGGCTATGGTACCCTGACCTGTTCACCGGACGTGCTACCTGTCCCAGACCTGCTGTTTTCAACTCTCTAGAGACAGCAGGAGCGGTAGAGATACTCCTAATGATCGGCTATGAAAAGCCAACTGACATTTGCTCCTGAGGTGCTGACTTGCTGCACCCTCAACAACTACTGTGATTATTATTATTTGACCATGCTGGTCATTTATGAACATTTGAACATCTTGGCCATGTTCTGTTATAATCTCCACTCGGCACAGCCAGAAGAGGACTGGCCACCCCTCAGCCTGGTTCCTCTCTAGGTTTCTTCCTAGGTTTTGGCCTTTTCTAGGGAGTTTTTCCTAGCCACCGTGCTTCTACACCTGCATTGCTTGCTGTTTGGGGTTTTAGGCTGGGTTTCTGTACAGTACTTCGAGATATCAGCTGATGTAAGAAGGGCTATATAAATATATTTGATTTGATCTGATATTCTCCTAACCCACAGAATACCCGACACATGTTCTTGCAACATTCCCATGAAAAGTGTCTAGATCAATAATATCTTATTTTCTGAGAACATGACAACCATGTTCTGTGTATGTTTGATGGAACGTTGATGGAACAATCTCCTAACCCACAGAAAACAAACAACAAAACAAAGAACTTTATGAGTCCTACCCCTCAACCCACTTAACCGGGCTCTCACGGTAGAGAAGAAGCACACTTTCATTGACCCAAATGCACACACACACACAAACAGAACTGAGGACATAAAAGGAGGATATAAGTGAGCTCTGAGGGACTCAGCGAATCAGTGAAGCACTGTCCTATTAGACAGTGGAACCTCTTTCAACCCATGAAGCTCATTTCCTCCTGCACCTGGACCAGTCTGGACTTCCTCCATCCCATCCTTGACCCTCAGAGAGTATCCCACTAATTAGTGAGAAAAATAAATCTAACGAAAAGGGCTGAGCAGAATCAATAGAAAATGTAACACTATAGTATCATTGGCGGATGTTGATGAATGTATGAGAAGTCTTATTCGTCATCTCAAGGAAGTTGACGCATGGTGATTTAATGTAATTTGTGATTCACTTTTACTAAAAATAAATGGATGCCTTATCCCGTGCTATAAGTGTGTGTGTGTGTGTGTGTGTGTGTGTGTGTGTGTGTGTGTGTGTGTGTGTGTGTGTGTATGTGTGATACCTTAATGTTTAATAATCAACTTATAATTTGTTATGCCATGTACACTATTCATAACTATCAGAACTCCCAGTTATCTTAATACTTTTCTGTTGTGTAAGGTAAAATGCAATTAATTATGTTATGCATTCCTACCAGCAAGTAGAGTAGAGACTTTGTGTTGTATTTTATATTAATGTATTTTAGCAATAGACATTACCAATAATAATCTATTCCACAATGTGATAACTCTGAGAATAAGGACTGTTGTAGCAACAGATATAAAACAATTTACTGACTTGTATGCAACACAAAATCAAATCAAATCAAATCAAATTTTATTTGTCACATACACATGGTTAGCAGATGTTAATGCGAGTGTAGCGAAATGCTTGTGCTTCTAGTTCCGACAATGCAGTAATAACAAGTAATCTAACTATAAAATAACAGTTATGTTGCCTCTGTGCACTGTTGAATAAAACCAGCAGAAATTAATCGACATTGAGAGAATGCATGGCTCGGCGAAACAGAATCCAATCCACTATTTAGCAACTCCAGATCTATGTTTGGAGAGTTCTTGGCTGATGACTGAGAAGTCTCTTTACCTGGATAGTGCTCCAATGTATCACTCCGCAGGGTCAGTGAGACTTTTTTCATAACATGTATTACGCGGTCTGACACAAAATGCGACAATTTACATGTTTTTTTATTTATACATATGTATAAGCTTATTTTTTAATGCATGGTTTATTCCTGATCGACCATTATTGGTTTTAACACGTCTTACTTCATGTTTAATTGGACCTATTTCCGCGACAAACGTTGACAGGCAGTGCTTAGGTCTATCCTAAACATGGCTACCATGATGGAGTAAAGCTTCAACTTTAAATTTCACATTTTTAGAAGAAAACTTATACATTTTCACAGGAATGTTTCAACTGAAGAAATTATATCAGTCATCTTATCCATATGAAATCATTGGAGAAAGTTTCTTGTTGGATTTAATAATGGTTTAAGTTGTCTGGAAGCTGGAAACGAAAAAAAAAATAATTGCATCAATTCCGTAAGCGTTTTAATTTCTCTCGATAGTTTTAAAGCTTTTACAAACCTTTTGTGGGATTTTTCAAGTTGTGGATCTATCTTAATTGCAATCATTTTGCTGTGAAGAACTGAAGAAACGATTGGGAAATATTTTATAATTTGTATGCGTTTTATGGCAGAAAGTAAATATTGGTGGTCGAAGGGAGAGTAGTAATGTTCACTGATTGACGTACTTTTAAGAAGCCAATAAACTGAAGAATACATAAAGGGATATAACAGTTTGTATGATTTTTGAGGCGCCGAAAGTGCACTGGTCACTTCCCCCATATTTTTGAATTGGTGGATGAACGAGTCAGCGACACCCCTTATCCCACTTATACTAAACGAAAGTATGACATTTCTCATATGGCTTTAAAGGTCATGAAGGAAATACATCTGAACTTCTAGGTTCTAAAAGGTAAGCTATAATGTATTTCTCTATATTTTACTCAGTTATGTGTTTTCAGACGTGCAGCGATAACCAGCCCCCTTCAACATTTCCGTGTGGCCAATCATGTTGCCGTAGAGCGCTCTGTTTGTTATAATTTTTGATTCAAATATGGCATTTGAAGAGCGCAGCTTCTTGCGAAAACTATTTCGTACTAGAATTCAACTTAACTGCCGGCAACTCAGCATTTTACATTATAGTTTTAATGAGACGTTAACCCTATGGTTCGGCTACTCACTCAAGAAGATCAAACAATAGTGTTTGGCAGGGTTGTGACCATCAAATGATGCAGTCAAAAAGTTGTTTTCAGATCTTTGAACCACATACATTCAATCCCTATGCCCACTCTTGAACTGCACCTATGGGTTTTGACCTAAGCATATTAGAGTCTGAATGTTTTAAACCAGAGGTCTTCAATTCCAGTCCAGGATATTTGGTGTACATGCTTTCATTCCAGCCCTTTAGCAACACCTGGCATTGCATGTTATGGCCCAGACTGAAGATACAGGATTGGTTGACTATTTTAATCAGGTCAGGTATTGGTGATGGGCTGGAATAAACGCTTGCACACGCAGTAGGTCTCCACGACCTAAATTGGAGAACCACATGCGTTGTGGCTCTTGATAGGACATGAGGAGAGTCCAGTGTTTATTATAACCACGAATTGCAATATATTTTCTCAAAAACTATGCCCAACTTTAAGTCATGTTTCTTATGCATTCAACCTTAAGACAGCACTGCATGCAGATCCTGCCATTGACAACCAAGGACTCCAGTTGTTTATTATAGACAGAAGTGCAGCTGATTATATTGTCGTCTCTCAAATCAACGAATAAGGCCTAACTCCTTACCTAGCAGTCGAGGCTGCTGAGGGAGGACGGCTCATAAATGGCTGGAATGGAGCAAATGGAATGGCATCAAACACATGAAAACCATGTTGGATGTAGTTGATACTCTTCCGCTCCAGCCCTTACCTCGAGCCTGTCCTCCCCAATTCAGGTGAGACCAACCTCCTGTGTTACCTGGTGATGTATAAGTAGATTCAAGTACAGTGAAATGCCTTTATTGCCAGCTCTAAACCTGACAATGCAGTAATCAATATCTGTAGTACTAAAAACAATAAGATGGTACAAAAACACACGATAAGTAAGCTAGCTATATACAGGGTCAGTTCCAATACCATATTTACAATGTGCTGGGATACTGGAGTGAAGGAGGTAGATACTTTTGGTCATGTAGTGTATGTGGACACCTGCTCGTCAAACATCTCATTCCAAAATCATGGTCATTAATATGAAATTGCTGCTATTACAGCTTCCACTCTAATGGGAAGGCTTTCCGCCAGATCTTGGAACGTTGCTGCAAGGACTTGCTTCCATTCAGTCACAAGCATTAGTGAGGTCAGGCACTGATGTTGGCCAATTAGGCCTGGCTCGCAGTCTGCGTTCCAATTCATCCCAAAGGTGTTCGATGGGGTTGAGGTCAGAGTTCTTCCACATCAATCTCTACAAACGATTTTTGAATGGACCTCGCTTTGTGCACGGGGGCATTGTCATGCTGAAACCGGAAGCGCGATTCATCACTCTAGAGAACGCTCTTCCACTACTCCAGAGTACAATGGCGGCGAGCTGTACACCACTCCAGCCGACGCTTGGCATTGCGCATGGTGAGCTTAGGCTTGTGTGCGGCTGCTCGTCCATGTTCCTGTGTCCTCGATGGCTGTGTCCTCGATTTTATACACCTGTCAGCAATGGGTGGGAATGAAATGGCCAAATCCAGTAATTTGAAGGGGTGTCCACCATACTTTTGTATATATGAGCCAATTTAGCAATTAGGATATGTTATCTGTAAAACCCCACGGCCTTGTTCTAAAAACATATTTTATTTGAGTACTCAAAAAATCATGCAAGTACTCGAACAGTCAAATGTCAAATGCCCATCCCAAGGAAGTGAGTTTTTGTTTATACAGGATGTACCGCCCCCACCTACTGCCAACCAATCATGTCAATGTGGAGCTATACGGAGTCCTCTGCATTGTTCTAACATTTGAGGCACATGGCGATGCGGTATGGAGCTTGATTTGGCCTTTGCATGCCACCAGAGGGTCCGCAATATCGTCATACACTCCATACGAAGTCTCTGACCACATTTTCGAATCAAGCATAAATTGGATTTAAGACAGTAAAGAGCTAAGGAAAATGTTATGAGAAGCTATGTGCATTGTTATTCAGGGAAGGAAAATGAAGACGGAATGCTGCATACAGGTAAAAGTGGAGGACAGTGTGCAGAAAGCGAGCGAAAGTGGAGGACGTTGTCAAGGAACACACACCAGGAAGCTTTTATTGATTAGAGCAGAGGTAGGAGGAGTTGAGAACATTTGTCGTCACTTACCGTCTTAAAAACAGTGTTGTCAGTGTTCCAGGTCTGATGCCATCATCATTAAAATGACAGATGTCTGACTTAGACAATTTGGCTTTAATGTTGTGTGAATGTAGACCATTTATGGCTAATGTTTAAAGAACTTTGAAGGCTGGTTCCTTGGTTTCAAATTAGTGATAGGATGACATGGCAGGGAAATTCAGAGAAGATCCTTGAATATAGGACATGGAATGGCTCAATTAATCTTAATTTCACCACAGCAAATGCAGTCAGTCTAAAACATGTCATGGTCCTGTCGTGCTTACTTGGAACATAGCAAAGATGGAGGGCTGGAAAAAATTCAGTCCTCCCTGACATGATAGGTCTCAACACCCCACTTTGTTTCGAAGACCATTGGGCCACACAGGTGAAATCTGAGGCTGTGTTTACACGGGCAGCCCAATTCAGATTATTTTTTTTCCACTAATTGGTCTATTCACCAATCACATCAGATCTCTTCACCTAAAATATTTTTCAGAACTGATCTGATTGGTCAAAAAACTATTATTGGGAAAAAGATCAGAATTGGGCTGCCTGTCTAATAGAAGCCAGAGGGTTTCAGGTTTGAGCTTGATTTTTGCAAAGCTCAAAGGACACCAATAATGTCAAGAAGGAAGATTATTTAGTATCACTACTTTCACTGTTTGAAGGGTACCTAATACATAAGGACTTCATACGACATTCATAACACATATTCCTGTGTCACTTACAGTGCAAATGCTGACTGGGCTCCATGTCAACATAACTATATCTGTGAGGCTGTTATGACAAATAATAATACACAAATTCTGGAGATTATTGCCTCTTGGTAGCTACCCTTAATGGTGAACATAAACCTATCAGTTGGAGATATTAGTCATCCTTAGGGTGTCGGATTGCTATATAGTGCATTCTAGCAAATCTTTGAAAGGCATAAAATGACATTCAGGAAGTCTTGAGGTAAAAAAAAGGCATGATGGTCTTCCATTCTTAAGAGCCTACAGTCTCTTGGCATTGTTGCAGAAATGGATTGCAAACTGTTGTGGCAGTGATGGTCGTGGTTATTAAATTAGCTGAGAGAACTGTCAACACCCACTTAGCTGCTTGCAGGCCCCTCCTAGTCCTACTAATGCTTGTGCAACCATTTCTGTGTTCAGTAGGAAGAAATGGGTGATTTGAGGGGCCTGTTTAGGAGGGTTTAACGTTACAGAACGTTTAGGTAGAAGGGTAGGCCTATAGTGTAGAACAGGTGTTATGGTCTGTAATGTGCACTATGAGTATGGTTACATGCACATAATAATGTGATTATTGTGGATAGTCAGATTTAATATACTAGTTTGATTAATACGTTTACATGCTTTGCAAGAAGAACGATTTCCCTAATAATCCTGTTTACATCTGAAATCAGGCTACCTGATGTCACAGATAAATGCAGAAAATCGCCAATCAAAATAAATGTTCTACCACAGCATCCATATTCCTTTTTTGGAAGCATATTTGACTTTTGAGTTCGAACATATAAAGTTTGTATGTGAAAACGACTTCTTCTAAGAGGCATACATTGTTCCGAACTCGCTTCACTCGTGCTAAAGAGAGAGGCTCGCTAGGCTGCTGGTAGCTCATGTGCAGATAAAAATATACTGCTGGAACGTGGGTGTTTACATGTCCTAAAAATGTAAAATATTGCTCAGAAAATGTTGTTTTAATCGCCGTATATTTACTTCAATTTTGACCTTACGCTGATTTAAGATAAGCAGAGTAAGATGTTTACATGACTATTGCATAACCTGCCTACTGCCATAATCCGTTTTAATAACTAATTATTAGTGTGCATGTAAATGTACTCTCTCATAGGTAATTGTGTTCTATTCATTACATTTGACTGTAAGGTTTCAAACATTTTGTTTCACTTCACAGAAATGCATTCCAGAATGCATCCAATAACAAATAATTTTGTTTTTACATTTCAAATGTTTATTTCTACAATGAACACAACAAATGTCTCCTGACCATCCTTCACCACAACTTGACAAACACAACGGATTGTGTTAGAGGGAAATATGTAGTTCAAGATTGAGACATGCGACCTGGCAGCTTGAGAATAGCCCCCCCACACACAAACACCTTTACATTAATGATGTTAATATTTTTTTTGTCATAAGATTTGGAAGGTGTCGCCACAATAGGCCTTTATGGTGAGTGATGTATCTACTCCAAATGTTTGCTACATTACATCAAATGTTTACTGTAACAAATTTGCTCTGTGAAATATCCCTCATTTTGCATCTACATGTTTTTACAGCACTTACTGCATAAACAAAGATTTTTTTTCCCCCCTAAGTTTGTGGAATAGCTTTTATTCTCCCTGTGTCACTGACGTCTTCTGTTGGCCAAGCCTATGACACTACCTCCGATAAGAGGGCTACAACAGCAAACAAGCAGGGCTAAGGCAGCCACATGTCCTGAGCAAACCACATGCATTACATGTGGACACCTACTTGTCGAACATCTCATTCCAAAATTGTGGACATTATTATGGAGTTGGTCCCCCCCCTTTGCTGCTATTACAGCCTCCAATCTTCTGGGAAGGTTTTCCACTAGATGTTGGAACATTGCTGCAGGGACTTGTTTTCATTCAGCCACGAACATTAGTAAGGTCAAACACTGGTTCGCAGTCAGCATTCCAATTCATCCCAAAGTTGTTCGATGGGGTTGAGGTCAGGGCTCTGTGCAGGCCAATCAAGTTCTTCCATACAGATCTCGACAAACCATTTCTGTATTGACCTCGCTTTGTGCACGGGGGCATTGTCGTGCTGAAACAGGAAAGGGTCTTCCCCAAACGGTTTCCACAAAGTTGAAACCACATAATCACCTAGAATGTCATTAAGATTTCCCTTCACTGGAACTAAGGGGCCTAGCCCGAACCATGAAAAACAGCCCCAGACCATTATTCCTCCTCCTCCGAACTTTACAGTTGGCGCTATGAATTGGGGCAGGTAGTGTTCTCCTGGCATCCGCCAAACCCAGATTCGTCCGTCGCACTGCCGATGGTGAAGCGTGATTCATCACTCCAGAGAACACGCTTCCACTGCTCCAGAGTATAATGGCGGCGAGCTTTGCACCACTCCAGCCAACGCTTAGAGGGGTGATCTTAGGCTTGTGTGCGGCTGCTCGGCTATGGAAACCCTTTTCATGAAGTTCCCGACGAACAGTTCTTGTGCTGAAGTTGCTTCCAGAGGCAGTTTGGAACTTGGTCGTTGCAACTGAGGACAGACAATTTTTATGCGCAACACGCCTCAGCCTTCAGCGGTCCCGTTCTGTGAGCTTGTGTGGCTTACCACTTCATGGCTGAGCCGTTGTTGCTTCTAGACGTTTCCATTTCACAATAACAGCACTTACAGTTGACCAGGGCAGAAATTTGACAAACTGATTCGCTGGAAAAGTGGCATTAAAAGTCACTGAGCTCTTCAGTAAGGCCATTCTACCGCCAATGTTTGTCTATGGAGATTGCATGGCTTTATGCTCAATTTTATATACAGTGCCTTGCGGAAGTATTTGGCCCCCTTGAACTTTGTGACCTTTTGCCACATTTCAGGCTTCAAACATAAAGATATAAAACTGTATTTTTTTGTGAAGAATCAACAACAAGTGGGACACAATCATGAAGTGGAACGACATTTATTGGATATTTCAAACTTTTTTAACAAATCAAAAACTTAAAAATTGGGCGTGCAAAATTATTCAGCCCCTTTACTTTCAGTGCAGCAAACTCTCTCCAGAAGTTCAGTGAGGATCTCTGAATGATCCAATGTTGACCTAAATGACTAATGATGATAAATACAATCCACCTGTGTGTAATCAAGTCGCCGTATAAATGCACCTGCACTGTGATAGTCTCAGAGGTCCGTTAAAAGCGCAGAGAGCATCATGAAAAACAAGGAACACACCAGGCAGGTCCGAGATACTGTTGTGAAGAAGTTTAAAGCCGGATTTAGATACAAAACGATTTCCCAAGCTTTAAACATCCCAAGGAGCACTGTGCAAGCGATAATATTGAAATGGAAGGAGTATCAGACCACTGCAAATCTACCAAGACCTGGCCGTCCCTCTAAACTTTCAGCTCATACAAGGAGAAGACTGATCAGAGATGCGGCCAAGAGGCCCATGATCACTCTGGATGAACTGCAGAGATCTACAGCTGAGGTGGGCGACTCTGTCCATAGGACAACAATCAGTCGTATATTGCACAAATCTGGCCTTTATGGAAGAGTGGCAAGAAAGACATTTCTTAAAGATATCCATAAAAAGTGTAGTTTAAAGTTTGCCACAAGCCACCTGGGAGACACACCAAACATGTGGAAGAAGGTGCTCTGGTCAGATGAAACCAAAATTGAACTTTTTGGCAACAATGCAAAACGTTATGTTTGGCGTAAAAGCAACACAGCTGAACACACCATCCCCACTGTCAAACATGGTGGTGGCAGCATCATGGTTTGGGCCTGCTTTTCTTCAGCAGGGACAGGGAAGATGGTTAAAATAGATGGGAAGATGGATGGAGCCAAATACAGGACCATTCTGGAAGAAAACCTGATGGAGTCTGCAAAAGACCTGAGACTGGGACGGAGATTTGTCTTCCAACAAGACAATGATCCAAAACATAAAGCAAAATCTACAATGGAATGGTTCAAAAATAAACATATCCAGGTGTTAGAATGGCCAAGTCAAAGTCCAGACCTGAATCCAATCGAGAATCTGTGGAAAGAACTGAAAACTGCTGTTCACAAATGCTCTCCATCCAACCTCACTGAGCTCGAGCTGTTTTGCAAGGAGGAATGGGAAAAAATGTCAGTCTCTCGATGTGCAAAACTGATAGAGACATACCCCAAGCGACTTACAGCTGTAATCGCATCAAAAGGTGGCGCTACAAAGTATTAACTTAAGGGGCCTGAATAATTTTGCACGCCCAATTTTTCAGTTTTGGATTTGTTAAAAAAGTTTGAAATATCCAATAAATGTCGTTCCACTTAAAAAAATACAGTTTTATATCTTTATGTTTGAAGCCTGAAATGTGGCAAAAGGTCGCAAAGTTCAAGGGGGCCGAATACTTCCGCAAGGCACTGTACCCGTCGGCAATGGGTGTGGCTGAAATGGCTGAATCCACACGTTTTGAAGGGGTGTCCACATACTTTTGTGTGTGTGATATGTATTAGTGCATCTGTCCTTAAATGTGAGAATCCATGTTTTTATGCTCAGTGATGTCCCAAATATCTTGCTAGTGGGAATGGGTCTGTGATGTGAGGTGGACACTTTGAAATGCCAAAACTCAAGTTATAAACATGTAATATCCACTTCCGTTTCTGGTGTCATAGGCACATAGCCTACCCTTCAAGCAGACCAGCAGGCTCATAGTCTGTTTGTGGTCTGCCCAGCGACGTTGTGAGGCTGAACAGCCACTTGGCTCTAGTAGTGCATTTGAGAACTAGTAAAATAAAATAAACCGGTACAGACGCACAGCGGGGGTCCCTGCTATTTATTTTCTCTCCTCTAATTTTTTCATTCTCTCCACCCCAACATGACTGTGCTTAACAAAATGGCTAAATTAATTTATGCAGTAGAGAGCGATGCTGCCAAGCAGCACGGAGAAGTCCCCAAATGCTAGACTTCGCACATCTGGTCTCGAAGACATTACAGATGAGTCAATGTCTGCTTTCTTCCTTTCCCCTCTTTCTTGTGCAAGAGCTCGCCTTACCTAGCTCTGCTAAATTGACACTGGTCTGTCCACTGTACAGTTGTGCCTTTCATCAAGCAGTTGTAGTTGCTATTGTTAATTTTCTCAGTTATTAGAAGTGGAGGCTAGATCTGTTGTATTCTGTGGTAGTTGTTGGAGGCTTAAGGGTGGTAAACCCAGCTAATTTGCTCGTCGAAGTTGAGGGGGAGTGCTGTGACAGTGATGGCCATCCTGGCCCGTCTTCTATGTGTTTCTGCATGCTTTGCATCATGAGGTATGTGAAAGCAAGTTGAGTTGTGTAACTTTTGTGTTGTTACACAATGTGTTGTAACTTTTGCACAAGCATGCCTGATTCAACTAGTCAACTAATCATCAAGCTCTTGGTAAGTTGAATCAGGTGTGCTGGTGGTGGAATCAAACAAAGGTGGAATGGCTGGGCTCAAGCACGGCTCCAAGCGGGTTGGGAAATGGGATATGTTGCATTGAAAGATCCTTATGTCATCAAATTTTGCCATTCGTAGCCAATATCAATGTGCCAACTAGTGGACAATGATAGAGATTTATAATTGTTTTTAGATATACAGTGGGGAGAACAAGTATTTGATCCACTGCCGATTTTGCAGGTTTTCCTACTTACAAAGCATGTAGAGGTCTGTAATTTTTTATCATAGGTACACTTCAACTGTGAGAGATGGAATCTAAAACAAAAATCCAGAAAATCCCATTGTATGATTTTTAAGTAATTAATTTGCATTTTATTGCATGACATAAGTATTTGATACATCAGAAAAGCAGAACTTAATATTTGGTACAGAAACCTTTGTTTGCAATTACAGAGATCATACGTTTTCTGTAGTTCTTGACCAGGTTTGCACACACTGCTGCAATGATTTTTGCCCACTCCTCCATACAGACCTCCAGATCCTTCAGGTTTCGGGGCTGTCAATGGGCAATACGGAATTTCAGCTCCCTCCAAAGATTTTCTATTGGGTTCAGGTCTGAAGACTGGCAAGGCCACTCCAGGACCTTGAGATGCTTCTTACAGAGCCACTCCTTAGTTGCCCTGGCTGTGTGTTTCGGGTCGTTGTCATGCTGGAAGACCCAGCCACGGCCCATCTTCAATGCTCTT
Organism: Oncorhynchus mykiss; assembly: GCF_013265735.2. NCBI lineage: Eukaryota > Metazoa > Chordata > Actinopteri > Salmoniformes > Salmonidae > Oncorhynchus > Oncorhynchus mykiss. The sequence goes on from NC_048579.1 coordinate 17,254,320, forward strand.
ACTGGCCAAGATCTCACGATACATGGCCCCATCCATCCTCCCCTCAATACGGTGCAGTCGTCCTGTCCCCTTTGCAGAAAAGCATCCCCAAAGAATGATGTTTCCACCTCCATGCTTCACGGTTGGGATGGTGTTCTTGGGGTTGTACTCCTCCTTCTTCTTCCTCCAAACACGGCGAGTGGAGTTTAGACCAAAAAGCTTTATTTTTGTCTCATCAGACCACATGACCTTCTCCCATTCCTCCTCTGGATCATCCAGATGGTAATTGGCAAACTTCAGACGGGCCTGGACATGCGCTGGCTTGAGCAGGGGGACCTTGCGTGCGCTGTAGGATTTTAATCCATGATGGCGTAGTGTGTTACTAATGGTTTTCTTTGAGACTGTTGCCCCAGCTCTCTTCAGGTCATTGAACAGGTCCTGCCGTGTAGTTCTGGGCGGATCCCTTACCTTCCTCATGATCATTGATGCCCCACGAGGTGAGATCTTGCATGGAGCCCCAGACCGAGGGTGATTGACCGTCATCTTGAACTTCTTCCATTTTCTAATAATTGCGCCAACGGTTGTTGCCTTCTCACCAAGCTGCTTGCCTATTGTCCTGTAGCCCATCCCAGCCTTGTGCAGGTCTACAATTTTATCCCTGATGTCCTTACACAGCTCCCTGGTATTCGCCATTGTGGAGAGGTTGGAGTCTGTTTGATTGAGTGTGTGGACAGGTGTCTTTTATACAGGTAACGAGCTCAAACAGG